>NC_088716.1:54316214-55038714 GCF_963576615.1 Watersipora subatra
CCGTTACTACACATATTAATTCAGTTCGCTTCGTACGACTGAAATTTGTACGACGATAAAAGGAAAGACCGCTCTATAAGGCGGACACACAATCAATCAATCACACATGCACACAGACAACGATTGCCGTTTATATAGTAGATTTATAACTAAATTAACCGTGGAACTTTAAAATTTATGATGTTGTACACTTATTATAATATACTATTGATTTAAAAATGAAGATATATTATGCACAATAGTAGTTTCCCGATAGGACGATTTCTAGCAATCGTAAACATTAAACCATTGAAATATTTCAATGTTTCAAACATTGAAATATTTGAAACAAATACATAGGATAATCAGTCGTCTCTGTTAATACATTTATAATTGTCACTGTAATAACCTGAATGCCACTAACTACTATCAGGAAAACGAAATACTCTCATTTTAGTTTGAAAAGCACGTCTAAACATACTCAATTTTCATCGAACTCACCTTCTGAATTATAAACGCCTTCACCAAATATTGTATATCGTGGTCTTCTAAGGTATGAGGAGACAGTTATAAATTGTACCAATTTCGATGTATCCAGATTTAAAAAAGTCTCTGCTTCCATATTACTTTATAAACAAAATTTAAATTGATATGAGTCATTAAGGCTTGTCATTTCAAGCACATTAAATTTAATTCAACAAATTGCGATCACATGATCTTAAATTAGAATACTCATCATCCACCCGAGAGGACAACTCATGACGAGTGTTCTTGTCATACTGCGATGAGTTAATCCATCATCCAAAAAAGCAAAACTTATGCACTTTCTGACTGATAAGCTGCTTGAAAGCAGGATTAGCATAGCATGTTTATTTTACTATGGTAATTTATGTAGGTCTATGCAGTTTACTGCGGGGATCAGCGGTTACTGTTTTAGCATTTCAAAGGGAAGTCAATTTATATGTAGTGAGTTTGATTTTGACACTATTTTTCCAAAGCAAAATTTTACCAACCAGTTAAATGTTTGACATTTTTATCTTTTACAGGACTGGCCATATGTGGGCTACTGCTGTGAAAAAACTGCAACCACCTGAAATGTCACAAGGAGTTGTGTGCTCTCTGAAAGAGAATTACGGATTCATAGAACGGGCAGATATGGTTAAGGAAGTGTTCTTCCATTACAGCGAGTATGCCGGCAACATTGCCGAGTTGGTGCTAGGAGATGATGTGCAATTTAATATTCAACATAGAAATGTGAGTAAACTCGGAGAGACTGCTACTTGCACTCTGTAGATTCCAGCTATGGCAATTGCATGCTGTACCAAGTACTTTTGGGGTAATCACTTAGGACCTCCCTCAACTGTTGTAGAACATAGACTAACCGCATGTTAAGTTAGTTTTCTTAGCGCTTATGCATTTGCCATTTCTCGGTATTTATAGATGTGAACATGGTTTGATGAATATTCTGCTGTTTTGCTAGCCAACAGCCAAAGTGAACAAATTTTAAAATTAATGTTTCTTTTTTAAATTGGTTAGTGTAAGCCTGTCTTTGGTCTGCCCTGTATCATGCTTTGCATATGTGGTCTTGGTGGTTTTCCTACCAAAATAATTGAATGTTTGTTTATGGCGTTGGAGGAATGATTAAAACCAATTCAACAAACATCACATTTTGATCTTTCGTCTTATGGTTGCTACGAAGAGTTATTTGGATGGTAGCTACTGCGTGTAAGTAGTCGTTATTAGTGGTATTAGTGATAGTCTTTCTATTGACTGTTAACAGAATAAAGAAGTAGCTACAAATATTTCAAAATTACCTGAAGGAACAGTTGTGTTTGAAGATGTTAGCACTGAGAAGAAGAGAGGCAAGATTGCAAAGGTAGGCATTACTTGATGCCGGGCTGTTGGATTTTTAAATATTACTACTTCACAGCGGTGAATTTTCCATAACGTTTTGTGTAATAGTACTTATAATAATGGTTTTATCGTTTGCATATAGGTGATCAAAGCCACTCGAAAACATGCAGAGCCCTTGGCTGGATCTATCACTTACGAAACAGCTGACGACAGCAAAGATATTGCTTACAGTGAGAGGGACATCAGTGGAGAGTTCACCCTTTTTGTTGGTGAGTGTCCCTAAAAGATATTGTTGGAGCTAAGGCTAAACAATTTGTTAACGTTTTGATGCTCGGCAGTCTCTTATGTGTCACCAAATTTTAGGCTATTTGAAGCACTAGTCTTCTTGTAATTGGTTGTGAGTCAAACGTTCATAGTCAAAACCTAAACCAGCCTACTGTGACATTTCCGGAAATCAGTATACAATTATTTACAAAATGCCAAGCAAGAGTTTCTCAACTTTTACTGTATATTCAATCGCAGAGTATTTTTAAAATAAGAGTTACAGCGGTAGCAAAACATCGATAACTTCACCACAACGATGATATTGAGAGACAAGCCTGAGACTTGATTATAAATGACAATCTCCGCCTATATGTTGCAAGTCGTTTCTTTTGGAAGCATTCATACTTGTTGCAAAAGAGAGAGAGAGATAGAGATGATATTGGTCATTACCAAAAGGAATGCAAGAGTGGTCTCGTATTTTTCTCTTCAACGATCTGTAACTGAGAAATTCAAACCTCATCTTTTTTATGATTAGTTCTATACTTACAAGTTGGCACGCTGCCAGTTCACTGGTCAACTGCTATAAACATTAGTGCTCAGTAATTGTCATCATATGGCTCATTGATACCATAAATGTTTCTAGTTGTGCCTAAACATGAGTTACTATAACCTTGCAACATAAAATAGTTACGCTGACTGTTGCATAACACGGCCTGGCGTTGACAAATTGTTTCACCTGAAATGGTTTAACAGAGCGCCTTGCTCTTTCATGTTTATTTTATATCTATGAGCTTTGATGTTGATATATAATTTCCAAGTATGCGGGCTTCTATTGTAGGCGATGTGGTAGACTTTCAGATTGCAAAAGACAGAAGGGACGGTTTAATACACGCTACTAATGTCACTTTGTGTGAGGAAAGCTTCATTGTGTCAAAGGAAAAGCGAGATAAAGGTATTTAGGCAGGCATACTTATTGAGCTGTGTGTTTTGTTGAAGTTGTCTTATTCAGCCTTGTTCAGTCTTGTTCAGCCTTATTTGCTTGTTGCATGACGAATACTGTTACAGGAGTCGTCTCAAGTGTGAAGGAGTCCTACGGGTTTCTCCAGATTCTAAGCGCCGATTGTAGCACAGGTGTGGGTGACGCGCAGCTCTTCTTCCATTTCAATGAGCTCTACGAGTCGACCAACACACCCGTGGTTGTCGGGGATGAGATTGAGTTTACAGTAAGTACTTTTCTCTTCAGCCTTCTTCATGCTCTTTTAGCAGAATTACTTGCTGTTTGCACTATTTACTTTTTAATTATTACTTAGAGATGTGATAGCGCCAAAGTTTAGTTGATTTTAACAGAAAGTATTGATTTTTGTCTATCAGTTGATTGATATGTTGTTTTGATTGTCAAGATATTTGAAGATTAAAATCGACAAAAATTGATTGCTGTAAAAAAAAGACGTGCAGGACTTGCCCAAAATGATGTATATAGTAAAACAATTTGTCTCTATCTCTCGTATTAACATGCGCTATTACGATAAATGTCTAGTCCTACATGACTCTATTGGCATATATTTTATTTTGTATTTGCTCATGATTTCTAGGATCAAATTTTTAATCTAGCTACAGATACATTATTATAAGTATTTTGAACACCTCAAATAGGGGAAATTAAAATTTGTCATTAGTTTCCTCTAAATGCTGTGTAAAAAATTGAGTACCGACTACGATTCTGCCGGTCTACAGTAATCAGGTCATCGAGTTCACTTATTTCATTGCGGCCTTTGTATCAGCGAAGTTCTCAGTTGCTAGTCGCACCGGAAACTAGTTACTAGATAAAATAAGCAAGCCGCCCGCATTTTTGAAAGAAATATGTTCGAATATATGGCGAAACCAACTGCATCCCTTAAAAAGTCATGTATAGTCAACGTTATCTAGTCATTATTAGTATCAATTAGCAGAAAAAAATTACTGGTTACATTTGATTAGTTGATTAGAGTACAAAACAAATGGTTTAATGAGTTGACTGGAATAGTGAACGCAAAGCATCAATTTCTGTGAAATCAATTAACCCACTGATTCTGGCAAAGGGCTAATAATTGCACCTGGTTGGCGGTTTGTGAGCTCACCTGATTTTACTTAATGTGGAGCATAAAAAACTTATGAGCTTTTAATATTTGGTTCGTTGGAATTGAGTCGAGCTATGCAAAAGTGTCGTCGATGCAGCTCTGATTACACTTCATAGATCCATCTATTAGACAAGATTTCAGCCCAGATGGCAACGGGTTTATGATGTATTCAATATGTTCTGCAAATCATGTTTTGCATCATCAACAATATTGTTTTATTATATAATTTTTACAAGCCAAAAAAGTTTACGCTTGGCATAAAATTTTTTATTAAAAACATCCATCCAAGTCATAGCCACTCATATAGTTTCAGCTCAGATAATAAGACATTAATCTACTGGAGCAAACTCAAAGCGTGTTATGGTTTGTGCTGCACACACTCGTGTCTCTCTTTTTCATTTATGGCAGTGTCCAGACTGACAGCTCCTCTACTGGTGGCTGCAGATATACATCCTGTAATCAATAAAACGTAATAAATAAATGTCATTCATAGATATGTCGTTCTGATGCGTATCTACTGAAAGCTTTCCAATTGAGAGTCGGGTAGATTGCAAGTGTAATTTTAAAAATGAATAAATGTTTAACAAAAGCATAAGTACGCTAAGCCAACAATTCAAAGCTTTGTTTCTCGGAGTTAAAAGATGAGCGTTAATCATTTGATATTCCTCACTTTCTACAAGTGAGAAATGAACATAAATTCTTGTTATAGATGTAATTACTAGCTAAAGCTGCCAAAGAAATTTTGAAGCAATTATTTTAGCTAGGTGAAACGATAAAAAAGTTATGGAATGATCGGTATTAGCAAAAATTATAATTTTAATAATTAGTAAATGTATTCATGAGTACTGAAATTATTACCTTTATTTAGTATATTTAACACTTGTTTATCAATCCAAGCCATTATATTGCTAGATGCTATAGATTAACCGTCAGAAGCCGATAGAAGCCGTCAACTAAACAATCAACGTTATTTCGTATCAAGCTCGTGCGCACAGTAAGTTATATTAGTCTTAAACAGGGAAATATAATCTGAATGTAAACACAACAGTATACATATAGGAGACTCAAGTCGAAGATAAGTTTACCTTCATTCTCCTATCTTCCTCTGATACATAAGGCTGTTGATGCCTGTCAGCTCTAACCGTACGCTGTCTGCCCAAACTTTAACCACCTGATGCACAGAAAACTGAGTCACCTTCGCAGGAACTGGAAGCATTGTTACAATTCTGTTGTTCGACAATAAAAAAGTGTCGATCCAGTAATTCAGTGAATTAGCGATGTCAATTAATTCAGGAAATATCTACAGTATGTCGATGTATGGTCTAGTAATTGAGTGAAATCCCCAACTTTGAGATCACAGACAATGCGTTTTGCTAGCGATAACATTTGACATAAAAAAAATTTGTGCTGATGATTGGCTGGCTAAAGAGATCTTATATTTATCGCTCATGGACTCTTTTCACATGTGCCACTATATACATCACGAATGAAGCACCCGCTCGAATCTGAGCGTTTTAAAAGATGACCTCATTCAAACGTTCTTTGGACAGGGTTAGTCTACAAGGACAAAAATGACATCAAATTGTAGCTGATGTTCTACCCTGTTATTGGCTTTAATTTCATTTTGATCGACTTTTTTGACGCAATCGCAACTTTAATCATTGCACGTGTTTCATTTTTCCCAAGTCTTTACATATTTGTATATATGTATATATATACATACATGTAGATTGCGTATGACCCTGGCAACAAATCCAAGCCGATTGCCATACGCATCAGGAAATTGGCCAAAGGTTCAATAAAACAGGAGCAACAGGTCTCTTCGCAGACATTCACGGGCACAGTTACCCAGGACCATCCAGCACCCAAGTCTAAAAAGGGTTCTCCACACAATGTCAGCTCGACTGATACTGGCCTCATTCAGTACACTAATATCAGTAAGGAGTCAGTCTTCATCCCATACTTGGTACGTAAGGTCTGCAAGTAAAATGTTTTAACTTGCAATGATATTATCAGCTGCTCTCTTCTAATAGCGTTCTACTCTTGTTAACAGTTTGTCACTAAGCAGATAGTCTGTAGATGAGATTTTAAATGGATAGAGATCCAAAATTATTATGAGCAAACCTTTTTTAAAGTACTCGCAGCCATGAGCTTACTAATGTATGGCAAACTATCAAGTAATGCCATATTTTTTTTTTCATAAACGTAAGTCTACCAGTTATTTGTTTGAAATTATCCGAAGTAACAAGCACTTGTTGAAGGTTAACTAATGACATTTCAAGGTTGCATCCATAGTTATCTCCCCCTAGAGTGATATATGTGCCTTCAACAACACAAGCGTTTCCGGTGCCAACAAGGAGCGTTTAGGCCACGCCCCTTTTTGTGCTAGTCTATTGTAGTGATTGACAGAGCAATAACATCAGCCATGAGAATGATCATGAATTTCCACAGTTAAGATAGTACTTATTGCTCATATTAAAGAAATGATGATTATAGTTTATTACTCTAATATATGCCTATTATTTAAAGCAATTCAATACCTACATGCCTTGCAAAGGCACTGAATAGATGGTGAGTTAGTGTAAGTGAGTTAATGCCATAGATATACACGTATAAACCTAGATTGGCCAATAGGGAAAAAGCCTGTCAGACTTAAATAGCATTACGTAACGTCATTGTATTGTACCTCATCCTTGACTGCACTGTTGTTAATAATGGTGCTAATGAGAAGGTGACAAAATCACATTTATTTTCACATAAAAACCTTCTTGTATACATAATCCAGTAAACTAAAGCAATTCTATGATAATATCTGATAACCACCATAGATTAAAAGTATAAAAGCTATGAAATGTTGCGCACAAATCATGAGCCACCAGGGCTTTATTTGCCACCCTCTCCTATCCTCATTCTCTCTTTTCCACTTTTCTAAAGAAGTGAGAAGGGGACAAGAGAAAAGGGAAAGGAGAGGGGGGGGGCAAATAGCCCACCCACCCGAAGAGTCAGACCCTGGCTAGGTAAAAGACTAATATCATGTTGAACTAAACATGACTAAATATGATGTGCCTGTTTTGAGTTTCTGAGCCTGAGTTTTGATCTGATCAGGGAAATGGAATCAATGGCTTTCTTAGCTAGAGCTGGAACGAGACCAAAGAATGCAGGGTCGGACCAGACTCGGTGTCAGCAATGAGGGCCAAGATCGGGTCGGACTGGGTCAGCACGCGTGATTTTTTATTCATTTAAGGTTAAGAGATAGTTCTATTACAGCTTATTGTTGTGACATCAATAAACTAAGATAAAAGAAACCCTTATCACACCAATCATTATATTTTGTGGCTTGGTTTATGGATGCAATCTACAATTTATGGCTAGACATCGGTGGATCAATCCTATTTAATAGGTGATAGATTAATGGCATGATTTGGCTAGTGTTTTTATTACAGATTTTATTTTCAACTGCTATTATAATCAACAAGAGATTAGTTAAGAAATACTTTACAAATATAGAAATAGATAACCCAGCATAGTGGAAAGCAAAAATCCATCACTTCCCTAAAACTTCTGGTATTAGTGAAAAGAAACTAAAAATAAAATAAATTTTCTGGATTGAAGGTTGTTAGACGCGCTTTTTAAGTTCCTCAGGATGCCCTCGTTGTAAATGCCTCAATAGTATTGAGGTGGACCATTCTTTGTAGCTTAAAGGTTGACTTGCAACAAAATTCACATTACAGTTATTTGGTATCACAAGATTCACCATGCTTACTCTGTGTTGTAGGTGCCAAATACGTGGAAATGTGATTACAAGCTCTTAAAAGCTCAAAAACGAAAAGCCGCCGTAGATTGGAATCTGTTTATTTCTCTGACGTAGTCATTACAGTTTGGTTATCGTCTTGTCTCGTGATGTTCTCACGTGAATTGAAAGGCCAATACAAAGCTCAATATAAAACTTATCGTAGTACTAGTTTACCACAAACACTTCGGGTTTTACCGAAGACCTCGTATCAAATATAGATGCTCGCTACTTTACAGTTTTGTTTCGGCATTATTCAATCGTCAAGTCGTAATCTGATCACGTGACCCAATACTTCGAAAATAATTTTTGTAGCACTTTTCGATTATCACAGGTGACCAACAGGCTCGTTATGATTATTAGACAATGATATGTACTCCTTCGAGCTAAGGTTGAAAAGTTAAACGATTTTTTACGGTAAGTTGTAAGATATCAGTGCTAAAAGTGACAGCATTACAATTATGATAAAACAGACGCGTAAGAACAATAGACATGGTTTTATTGAATGCGTGAAATATATTTGTGAAAATATTTCGACGGATGAGGTTGCATGAAAGTGTAAACAGAAACCATGCTGTAACAACTACGTCCCATTTGAGCCGTTTTGGAAAGCGAATCCAAACTACGGCGGTCCGGTGTGGCTGCGATTAACTGTTCGTTTTTGAGCTTTTAAGAGCTTGTAATCACATTCCCATATATTTCACACCTACAACACGACAGAGTTAGACATGGTGAATCTTATGATACCAAATATATGTAATGTGAATTTTGTTGCAAGTCAACCTTTAACTTGCTTTTGTATATTTAACAAATAACTTGGTATTTTCCTTTCGTGACTGGCTCCTTCATGAACTCCCAGACCATCGACATATTGATTATTTTTTGCCGAAAAACATGAAACCTATAGTCCAGACTATTGTCGCAGACGTAAAAATATAGTCTTGACTCACCTCGTTTTATTTCGCCTGGTCCTTCCGCGCTAGCACTATATGCGACTCCATTTCAATCGCACTTAAAAAGTGATATACAACCGATGTTGTTTAGCCATAAACCTACCCGTGTCTTTGTATAGGAAGACCCAAGGGTCGGGTGGCCTGACCCGGGCACCCGATGGGTGTGACGCGGTGGGTCAAGACCAGACGAGCTACCCGTGCCAGCTCTATTCTTAGCTTCATAATGCGCCCTAATCGAAATATATCTCTTTGCTATCTCACGAGCTAGGCTACTAGCTAGATGATTACACTTAAACAATAGCATGATGTTGAACCTCGGCAACTTCTCCATGGTGGCAATTAGTGCTAGCCTGGGAAGGTTTTTCACCAATCCAGCACTACTAAGCAACACTTGTCGCTGTCTCAGTGTGGTTGCAAACCTCAATCACCACAGTGGGTGGGCTATTTGCCCCCTCTCTTCTTTCCCCATTCTCTCTTTTCCCTTCTCACTTCTTCTTTGGAGAAGGGGAAAAGGGAGAGTGGGGATAGGGGAGGGTGGCAAATAAAGCCCTGATGACTCATGTGCAACAATTCGTAGCTTTTATAGTTTTAATCTATGGTGGTTATCACGGAATTGCTTTAGTTTACTGGATTATGTTTCTAAGAAGGTTTTTATGTGAAAATAAATGTGATTTTGTCACCTTCTCCTCATTAGCTCCATTGTTAATAACAGTGCAGTCGAGCATGAGGTACAATACAATGACATGCTATTAAGTCATGCTATTGAAGTCTGACAGGCTTTTTCCCTATTGGCCAATCTAGGTTTATATATCTATGGTTAATGCAATCAGTTACTCCAATGATATACAGCCCCCACACATTCACTGCGTTTCCATGACCCGCATAATTCGCAAATTAGAGCCAATCCGCAAGTTATTCGCGTCATGGAAACGGCATAAATCCGCAAGCTATCCGCATAAATTCGGCATAGTTTTGCGATCCGCAAAACTTTATCGAATCCATCGTGCTTGCGAATCATGGAAACGGTACTTGCGATTAATGCGCATTAGATTATCGTTGGCTATTACATTAAAAACATTTTCACGCTTCAGTCGTTTTTATTTCGATTTCAGCAGTCTCAATGCGCCAACAGCCAACGTTCCGAACGATCGCTGCTAAGCTAAGCTTGACAAGACTGCTTAGCTATTTATAGAGTCATTAATTAGGCTAATACTTGACCTATGGGGTCAAGTACTGGTGTTAAATCCGCATCCGCCAGGTGTTCATTGAAACGCCAGGTGTTCATTGAAACGCCAGGTGTTCATTGAAACGCCAGGTGTTCATTGAAACGCCAGGTGTTCATTGAAACGCCAGGTGTTCATTGAAACGCCAGGTGTTCATTGAAACGCTCGATTGCTAAGTAACTCAACTTGCGGATCGTTCGAATTATTTGAAACATGCGGATTATGCGAGTCATGGAAACATAGTGATTGGGGGCCGTATATCATTGGTTACTCATAGATAAGATAGATAGTCATACTGGGGTTGTATTACATTGGTGTGATGAGAAGCTAATTGACTGTCATCAACTGAAAGTATTGACATTGTATGGTGATAGAGTGATTCATTGACACCAAAGTTCACAAACAGCCCTTGCATGTAATATTAGATTTCAATACATATCAATCAAATACATAGACTAGCTTGAAGCAAAGATGGCCACTAGTTAGTGGACATCTTTGCTTGATGTAAGCAAGCAGAAAGTTTGAAAGTTAGAGTGGCAAATGTTGTTATATGTTAAATAAAAGTAAATTATACTTAATTGTACTAAATTATAATTATATAAAAATAAAATAGACTTTTTTATTACCTTATTTATTAAATAATTTTTCATTGTAATCATAGCTAAACAGATTAAATTTAGCCATTACTTGCTAATTATTTTACATTTGAACACATTTACAGTTTTACTTGTCTTCCTAATTTATTTCAACAGGACACTTCATTTATGATATGAAATTCAAAAGTGGTAGTTGTTTGAAAAAGCTTGAAAACCTTTACAGTTGTTTTCTTTTTTCTCTTAATTCATTTGAATTGCTTAAAAATATTTTCTCATGATACGAAGTTTAAAAGTTACAATGGTAAATGTTATATAAAAATAAGTTTTCTGTCCAAAGACTTTTTATTACTCGGGCAACTCTGGTAGTACAGCTCATAGTTGATGGCAGTCGATTAGCTTCCCATCACACTAATGTAATACAACCCCAGTATGACTATCTATCTTATCTATGAGTAACTGATTGCATTAACTAACTTAACACTATCTATTCTGTGCCTTTGCAAGTCATGTAGGTATCAGGGATTACGTGTATGTCACAATTTCCATAATTCATTTCCATATTTCCGTTTCCATAACATTTCCCTACTTCATTTCCATAACATTTCCATAATTCATTTCCATATTATATCCATTTTCATAACATTTCCATAATTCATTTCCATATTATTTCCGTTTCCATAACATTTCCCTACTTCATTTCCATATTATTTCCATAACATTTCCCTACTTCATTTCTATATTATTTCCATTTCCATAATTTATTTCCATATTAATTCCATTTCCATAACATTTCCATATTATTTCCATTTCCATACCATTTCCATATTTCTAAAATAAAATTTCCATATCCATTTCCCTAAAATTATGGAAATATTTATGTTTAATGAAATGGATATGGAAAAGTAAACATTTCCATAATATGTTTAGCTATCCCTGGTAGGTATTGAATTGCTTTAAATAATAAGCATATATTAGAGTAATAAACTATAATCATCATTTCTTTAATATGAGCATTAGTTACTATCTTAACTGGAAATTCATGATCCTTGTTTAACCCTTCTCATGGCTGATGTTATTGATCTAGTCAATCACTACTACTGACTAGCACAAAAAAGAACGTGACCTAAACGCTCCTTGTTGGCACCGGAAACTTGTGTAGTTATCACTCTAGGGGGAGATAACTCTATGGTTGCATCTATTTATACCACTCTCCATCCTTTTTTTGACATCATCAAACCGTTTGCACATGCGCTCGGTCACGAAAAAAACCCGCCATATTTGTAGAAAACGATCGTTTTTCTTTTATGTAATAGTACTTTTTGGTGTTGTTTTGATACTATAATTAAAAAAATTACTTACAAAAGCATCGTTTTTAAAAATTCATTGCAAAGCTTCGGGTTTTTAACGATAAAATTGTCTATAAAGATGGCCGACAATGATAAAATGACGTCACAAAAAACGAAGGATTGTTTAGATATTTTGTTTTCAGCAATAATTTCGTTGTGGGCAGAACAAAAATCAGCTTTAGAAACTCAAGCTGTGAAATAAAGGGGTCATTTTTTCGGCAAAACGTAGATTTATCAATTGTTCTTATGCCCATGAGTGAATGTGAGGCATAAGCAATTAATGACCACCATTCTATAAAAGATATTTCTTCATCTGCCATTCTTGCTGTGGTTATCCAACATACTAGCATAACTTTTTCCTTCACACGAATAGGAAATTACTATTATTTTTTGTAAAAATTGCTCATTGTCGAAAGTCATTTGTTTAAAAATGCGTGATTTTCTTTCATGAATATGGTAATCGAGTTGTGAATTTTTAGATGATCTAGTTAAAAAACATTGAAATTGATCAGGGTTGTTTCCAGTTGATATCTTGTAAATATAGCAAATCCTTCTGTCCATTCTATGACTTGAAAATGTTAACAAAATGTTCAAATGTTTTTCAAGTAATTTTGTCAATCCTACACTGAAATATTATTATTATTAACACCATTATGTAAAGTTAACAGCTACTATTAACACAATAAAAATCTGTGCAGTCAGTTGTATGCACAGTCATAACTCAATTGTAAATATGTATGTATTACCACAAGTAAACCTACATTCACTTATAGTATCATTGCTGTCGCCTTGATTATTCCGTCTGCCTGGCTAGTGTGAACATAGGATTAATTATTGTAGATAATAGCTATTACTCAAGTTGCGAAACTAGTCATCATAACAATTCAAGCTTTTTCTGCCTTACAGCCGTGTCATTACTGGTATAAAACATTTCACACCCTAGTTATTATGTAGGGCGGCTGTTGATGTCAATCATCGTTGTGTAGGTAAAGGATGCCGATCTGCGATATGGCGATAAAGTCTCATTCAATGTCTGCGAGATGAAGCGTTCAAGTGACCCACACTCCAAAAAGGCAGTGAATATTAAACTGCTATCGAGGCTTGGGTTGCAGACAGGTTTTGTGTGCAGTCTGAAGGACAGCTATGGTTTCATAGAGACTGTGGCCATAGATGATGAAATCTTTTTCCACTACAGGTGATTGTACAGGTTCTTTATTTATTCACTTGCTAGTCTTTGGTTATATCAGCTGAGCTGTTAGTTGGGAAAAAACATACTTTTAATGTTTCTAGACGGGTTCCGTTTATAATTAAATTTGTCATAGTTTGGACATGGGATTTTGTTGCTCAAGCGTCGTCCATATATTTGTAGTTGCTACCATGGTGATGCAAACGAACTGCAAATTGGCGATGTAGTAGAATACAACCTCGCATCGAGGAATAAAAAAATTAGCGCAGAAAGTGTGCGCAGAGCGTCCAAGGACAAACTGCAGGTGCAGGTTGATGGAAAGGTAATCAGTGGTCATGTAAAAAGAATGATAGGCAACACGGGAGCTGGAGATAAATCTGGTTATTCCGGACTCGTCACTGTAGAGACGACCAGTTCAGGTAGCTTGCCATTACCATGCCTGTGGGCACGTTTAAATTGTAACTATATTTACTTCATCCTAGATATATGCAATGTGTGCAAATAGTGGTGTATCTTGAATGCATCGTTTGTAGATGGTGCCAGTGCAACCTATCCATATGGCTTCATCTCTTTGTGTAACAAGAGAACTCCTCCGGTCGTTGGAAATCAAGTGGAGTTCCAGGTGGCTAGAGTTTCAGGAAGCATAGACAGAGCTTTGAATCTCCTCATAGTAAAAGATCTGGTTGTCGGGCGTGTGGATACGATCAAAGGATCGTTTGGCTTCATAGAGATGGAAGAAAAAGAGAAAAAAGTGTACTTCAGGTAGCAACTTTCTATCTTGTCCTATTGTGTTTCATTGTGAACCTTATTCCTTTGCAGTGATGAGCTTCACACTATGTTATTACTAAGGTTGTTTATTGTTTCAGTATGTCAGATATACAAGATGGATCGACATTACATGTGGGTGACACTGTCCAGTTTGTTATCGTGCCAGTAATGAATGGTACTAACAGAGTTTCCGCTGTCTGTCTACGTAAGCTAAAGTAAGTTGGATTTTTATGTCTGTGAGATGAAATAGGTTGAAAACAAATGACAGTAAATACATCATAGATATTTGTCAATACATTTGTCAAAATACAGCATAAGAATCGGTGTATTGTTTCAGGTCTTCACCTGTAGTTCCCAGTACTTCAGCTCCTGCAAGGCCTGAACGACTCAGAAGCAAACTGAAAACTCAAACATCAACAACAGAAGGCCCTAAGCTTGTTGTTGTCCGGCAGCCCATGCGTCCTGATGGCAAAGGATTTGCTCCTCGAGTTCCTCGACAATCCTTTGTGAAATGCGAAGAAAGCGTTTAGTAAATTCATACTTGTTTAAACTTATAGCTGTCTTACACTAAAAAAACTTTGTTTAGCATGCCCATTACAAATGGATAACTTTAATATAATTGCAGCTGTTGGTTATTCGTGTAATTATTAGTTTTGTTTGTCCAAAATATCGAATACAACAAACTCAATTCAGTCTCCATCAGTATTGTTGTTATCATGATTCTAGTAGCAATAGACTTGCATGACTATGAAATAACACAAAATACCCAACCGTTCAATCAGTTTATGCTTGTCGAAACCTGCTAATAAATCAGTCAACAGCTGTTTGGGTGAACGCTTCGCAATATTCCATATTTAACTAATATTTTTTCGCTAGGATTGATCTCTCAAGGATTTAATCATAAAACATATGTTGTTGACGGTCGGGGTTTTCTTGGATTGGTCTGATTTAGACGGAACATCTGGAAGAGGTATATCAGCTAGTAGTGAAGGTCTATCGAGAGTCTTTGTAACTACAGGTAAGTTTGTGGATGTTGATTCATTATACGGAACATGGATCATGGTATCAGTTGATGTAGCTTGGTGTTGTTTGGAATCTCTACAGGGAGCAGGTTCTTTTGGGTAGTAAAAGGAAGGTGGCGCAAACTCCTCATCTCTGATATCTCTTGGGTTCACCCAACCTGAGGGCTTTGCCGGCTTTTTTGGAATGAGTAGCTCTGTATAATAGTAAATTACATTACATAAAACAGTTTTCAAATGTCATAATCGGTATATGCTACACAACGGTGTGCGCAGTTTGATCACCATGATTAGGCCTGTCCATAAAAACTAACAAAACTACTGTTGGTATGGCTGTCTATCAACAAAACTACTGTTATGTTGATAACGTGTTGTCAAAGCATTGTGTTCAACTGAACAGGTTAATCTATTTTTGTGTTGAAACTGATGTGTCTGATTTGCTGAAATGAAGTCCAGATTTCATTTTTTTAAATTCTCAACACAAGCTAGCTGCTTCAGAAAAGACTTGCTTTTGTTGGTTTTACAAATGATTACCGAAAAACGAAAATTCAAACTATTATGCCCAAGGTTTTAGACAAGGATGACAAGGCCATTTATATATCAATCACTAGTAGTAGATATTCATCTATCACTAGTAGTAGATAAATGGAAGACCCCTAATGTAAGTTGAAATGAAGTAGTGTTTCAGTTTATTCAAGTTCTTCAATATTTTGGCTTATAAATGTGCCATTGTTTGACATGGTGAAACAGACATTGGTTGGTGTTCTTGGGATTTCCCCAGAGCTCTACTGCAGAAATGCTGAATGGTATAGGCTCGGAAATTGTGACGTCACAATTTTCATACTCGGTGTTGTGTGCTCTTACCGCTTAATTTATCGCTTACTGCTTATATTTATCAACTACGATAATGATGCTAGTGGCAGGCAAAGGTAGGACAACTCCAGAGAACCAATGACGATAACAAAGGAATCGGTGTCATTAGCTCTCAATGTACAGATTATTGTATAATAAATAACCCAGATTCCAAGCACCATACTATATTTTCCCGATGATATTATGCACTAGCCCTCTCTTTTTATTGTGATGTTGAGGGGAACGACCGAGGCTAATTAAATTTAAGCAGTGAATGATCTCGCAAGAGTGCGAATTACATATAGTTATAGGGCCGCGCTACTGCAGGTCACAATTTAAACTGTGATTTTATTACCTTTATCACCATGGGTAGTTAATAACCAGGTACGTTGTTAGTAGTCATTTCTGGTTTTGTTTAATTTTGTTGCAGAAGTCAATTGAATTAAATCAATCGGGGTTGACTCACTGCACTCCGGGATTGTTCAAAATAGATAAGCCTACTGTAAATAACTTAATCTGCCTATAAGCTAGTATCATACACAAAGTGATTAATTTAACTGTCCAATACACCTGTTTTCTATTTTCCATATACTGTAATTTATGCGAATATAATATCAATATTGTAATTTTTATATTTTCTTTTTGATATTTAATTACTAATTAATCAAGTTATTGATAATTTCTGCATGGGACAAAAAATGCCATCATATAATAATTACTATAAATGTTTAAAATGAACGAAAGAATGAAAAAGTAAACTCTAACAATCACCCGAAATCTATTAACCCAGAACATGCGTTTGTATTGGTCGGACGTTAGCACGATCCCCGGGCATTGTTGATTATTTATAATGCTAGTTTATTATTAGCGCTCACTGGATTTAAGAGCATCGATTGTCACAGAAAAGCGCAGCCTCAATGGCAGTGAAAGGGATCGACGATTTAAGGCTAAATGATAATTATGACATCACATTGTCGGAACCACAACCAAGTGATTTTTCATATCGCAGGACATACTTTTGACACCCTGTTTTTCATAGTTCTATTATTCTTTGTGTATAGAATATAGGCTCATTTGAAAGTCAAGACTCTGATGTACTGAAATACGTAATGAAAATACTTATGTAATTTATGTGCTTTAACTCTGTCCTTAACTTACTTAATGTTAGTGCTTGGCGCTTTTTCCTTGAGCAAAAAGATGGCAACACAAAAAACAAACATTAGTACCACAAATACAATATTTGATGATCCATATTTGATAATAAATTATGCTACTGGTACTTTAACAACAGTATTAAAAATTAAGCAAGGATGTCAAGGCCTTCAAGCAACTCGCCACGATTGTCGTTGGCCACAGAAAAGATTCAGAATACACTTTAGCTATGCATGTTTTTAATGTGTGCAGCCAGAGCATCACCAATTACCATCATTCGGTATGGTTATCATACCTGGTTTACCAAGGTCCCATTCTCTGATCGATGGTTCTTTAACAGGAAGGAGTGGGTCAGCAAATGTCTCCTTTTGAATTGGATCTGTTGCTACATCTTCGATGACCTCTTCTTTTTCAACTGTAAATAAGCAAGAATGCTTCTAGACCGGTGAGTTAGAGCCATGCTAGCTGCCTATAGCTATTTTTATCAAATATTCCTGGCAGCATAGAAATTGCTAAGCCAGCGATCACGTGAACACCCTGATTATTGCTACCGGGTCGTTTGAATTGAAGCTAAACACCTATATCATTTTATAAAAATATAAAATAAATAATCAAAATGATCACTAATAAATGATAATGTTGTAATTGTTACAAACAATGCCTATTTGTCCTAGATAAATTCAGAGACGACTAGCCAGATGGTTTGCAAGCAACTCATAATTTACATAATCACCTAGCATTAAATTTTTATCGTAAGTCATATGCAAATAATATATTCTTTTTATGTGACCCATAAAAATAAAACACAAATAGACCAATTACATCATGTTGTAATTTGACAGCCCATTTATGAAAACATTGATAATTCTGTCTAATTACCTTTAGGTGGCGGCACAGGCTTCCCTTGCGCTAGCCTTCTTTGTTTTACTTTCTCAAGTCTTGTTGCGAGCATAGCTTTTCTTTTGTCAGCGAGCTTTTGCTTGGCTTCTCTCTGTGACTGTGTCTCTTCTCTTAATTTCTTCAACTTTTTTATTTCTTCTTGTCGAGAGATTTCGTCCTTAGAAAACTGGTAGAAGCCAACTCCGTGGGTTCTCTGTTCTGTTTTTATATAGTAAAAGGTTAATTTCCAAAATAACGATTGGAAAAGTACAAAAAATAAAACAAAGATTATTCTTTGAAATACATTAACTCAATATTTGTAGAAAATAATAAATAATAATGCAAGACACATGAATACATGAAAACATATAAAAAGGCAGATTTTATTCTCCCAATAACACCATGCTTTATATTGAATACTAAGTGTACTATATTTAGGTCATATATACATGTATATGCTGTTGGAATATATATTATTACATGTTTTTGGAATTTCAATTGCCTCAAGTGCTTCATCAGCAAATATGGTTGTACCTAAACTAATTGTAATAAAAAAGTTTCAAAGTGAAAACCTGAATAGTCAACCTTTTAAATAAAAAACAATATAAAACTTATATTGTTTCATGAGTGGAAGTATTTATATCAGCACTTCAAACAATATTTCCAGCTGTGGTTCTAAAATCAAATTGGTAAACAGGGATAATGAAAAATTTGTAAATGAATAAATGCTGATTTGTTGCTGCAAAAGTCCTTAGATCATTTTTTTGTTTTAAAGTTTAATGTTATTTTAACTTAAAGTAACTCTATTGAACTTGTTTCAATCGAGCTAATAAATAATAATTAGTAGATTTAAAACAAGCAACTATTGGATACAATCAAAAGAAAACTTCTCAAGACATTATTCTCACTTGAGCAATTATTTAAAATAAATATATAAAAAACAGTTACATAAAAAACAATCTTCCGATGTTTTATTACTAAACTAGCTATACACGTACTTGACCCCTTGTTGCTACACCCACCAACAGTTGGGTAGGCCCTTCTATAACGGCAATCAAGTGCATTGCATAAAGATGGCACATAAAAATAAAGGAAACTCGCATAAAATTGCACACAGATATTGTTATAACCTACAAACATCTTGATATGAAATCTATGTGCTGCCTACCAGCTAATATATCAGCTGCCTATCAGCTTAATTCTAGCGAGCTGTCTACAAGGGATATGTCAGCTAATCATCTGCTTTCTTTTAACTAATGGTGCAGGTGCCCTGTCAGCTAACATGTGGCAGAGAAGTAAAACACGAACCATCAAACTGAACATTAGAATAGTGCACTGTATCCTGATTTTCCAACATTTCTCTCTGCTCGGCTTCCCATTTCTCTCTTAGCATCTCTCTGTGCATATCCGCTGACATGAGATCCGGATGATCTGCGGTTTTCTTAGAACCACCATCAACCAGCTGCATCTTCTCCAAGTCCTTTTTCATGCATCTACGCGAGCGACCAAACGAGTCGACAAAGTCCACCCTACGTACAGACAAGTGTCATGTTTGAAAGGTTGTCATGCAACAAGTAAATTGTAAAACCAAGTGGATATACAATGCGTACATTCTTAGTGACCGAATACTATAGATTATACAATTAGTAAAACAGAATAATGGGCATAAAAAGGAGTGCCTGGTGAATCAACTAGGCACTATCTACATAGAAAGACAGGTGGACAGCCTTTAAATAATATAGTTAAACCTCTACAAAGAAAATTAACCTGTTCTAACATGCGCTTCATGCGACGAAACTGTCACATGTTGAAGCAGATAATCTTATAAAAACACACAGTACAATTATAGATGCTCCTATAGCGTAAATTCAACATAACGTAAAGAATTTATGTAAAGTTTTTGCTTTGTACCACGTAAATAATTCCATACAATGTAAAATCAATGCAAGTTCTCAAATTCGGTTTGAATAACGAGAATCTTGTACTTAGCCTTAAAAAATATTGCTTGTTTTTTGGCCGCACATGAAAGGGAATACGACGTCTCGGGTTCTCTCTATAATATAAACATGTACTAGTACCTTGGTAGTATAGTTCTCTCTATAATATAAACATGTACTAGTACCTTGGTAGTATAGTTCTCGCTATAATATAAGCATGTACTAGTACCTTGGTAGTATAGTTCTCGCTATAATATAAACATGTACTAGTACCTTGGTAGAATAGTTCTCTCTATAATATAAGCATGTACTAGTACCTTGGTAGTATAGTTCTCTCTATAATATAAGCATGTACTAGTACCTTGGTAGTATAGTTTTCTCTATAATATAAACATGTACTAGTACCTTGGTAGTATAGTTCTCTCTATAATATAAACATGTACTAGTACCTTGGTAGTATAGTTCTCTCTATAAAATAAACATGTACTAGTACCTTGGTAGTATAGTTCTCTCTATAATATAAACATGTACTAGTACCTTGGTAGTATAGTTCTCTCTATAATATAAACATGTACTAGTACCTTGGTAGTATAGTTCTCTCTATAAAATAAACATGTACTAGTACCTTGGTAGTATAGTTCTCTCTATAATATAAACATGTACTAGTACCTTGGTAGTATAGTTCTCTATAATATAAACATGTACTAGTACCTTGGTAGTATAGTTCTCGCTATAATATAAACATGTACTAGTACCTTGGTAGTATAGTTCTCTATAATATAAACATGTACTAGCACCTTGGTAGAATAGTTCTCTCTATAATATAAACATGTACTAGTACCTTGGTAGAATAGTTATCTCTATAATATAAACATGTACTAGCACCTTGGTAGTATAGTTCTCTCTATAATATAAACATGTACTAGTACCTTGGTAGAATAGTTATCTCTATAATATAAACATGTACTAGCACCTTGGTAGTATAGTTCTCTCTATAATATAAACATGTACTAGTACCTTGGTAGAATAGTTCTCGCTATAATATAAACATGTACTAGTACCTTGGTAGTATAGTTCTCGCTATAATATAAACATGTACTAGTACCTTGGTAGAATAGTTCTCTCTATAATATAAACATGTACTAGTACCTTGGTAGAATAGTTATCTCTATAATATAAACATGTACTAGTACCCTGGCAGTATAGTTCGCTGTGAGAGATCGTCAGGCGTGTCAATAAAGCACAGAGAATAAGTAGCAGTGCAATTATGGGGAAATACTTGGTGCAGGTGAGTGTTGAGATACCAAGCTGAATGTCGGTATATCAACACTCTAGTATCTTAACTCGGAGTTGGAGCCTCGTCGAAAGCTATTCTTTATCTCAACCTTGAACTCTAGCGACGGATTGATGGACGGTCAGACAGACACCACTCTTATTACATATAGTAAAGATACATTTTGTTTAACTTTATTTTAAGCATACGATTTTTTTTTAATATTTTCCTTTGCAGAACCGACTTTGCTTCCTAAAAAAAACTGATGTGAATTGACATTGAATATTTGTACTCACCTTAACTTATTGTGAAATTACTATAATCATGGACCATAAAAGTGATTGAAAGTGATAAAAAAGCAGAAATGTTCTTGATGTAAACCAATAATAATACAGTTACTGTACAGACATTAAATTAAAAAGCTGCGCTTAGGTTTTTCTTTGTTGAAGTGCCAAAGGGGTGAGTACCGGTAATTTACAGGTATTTTACTGTTCATATAACGTAAAATATTAATGACTTAAATGTTCCTGGAAATGATTATTCACGTTGTAGGAGGGTCTACCACATTTCATTTTAATTCATTCCACAAAATCATAAACACTTGAGTAATCACATATGGTGCTAAAACAACTTATTATATGAAACTACACGTCTGCACAAAACTAAATGTAAAAACCAAAATTATAATTTAAAACTAAAGTATTAATAAAAAAGAGTTTTCTATAATACCTTAGAACAAAAAAGTAGGCTGAACAGTGTGTAAATTTGGTGGTAGAGTAAGTGAGAATACTTGGACTCTTAGTAAATATGAATACTTTTTAGTATTTATCACGTTTAGTCTTAGAAGTTTACCAGCTTTTTTCATTTTTAGTTACAAAACTGTAACATTTCAAAGAATTATGAGCTTAGCATTTTGGAAGTCACTACTAAATATTTGAAGACAAATATTTGGTCAAATTTTTTAATGTATGTCAGTAGCAAACACAGGTGACTCACCATTGTTCTTCATCCGGAACATCTGTGTCTGATAGATCATCCTTGACCTCTTTATCACTATCGTCACCGTTGTCTTGCTTATTAGTAGAAGCTGTAGCTTGACTCCGTTGTCTCAACTCCATCGCTTTGTCTATGTATTTTTTCTCGAAGTCCACCAAATACAAAGAACAGCCTGTCAACAGTAAGATGATCACCAAAACAGAACAGAAGGCAGTCACCTAAATAAAACAACAAATCAGTCTCTGATAACTGCTCACATAATTCAAGTGCTTGGCATTCGACATCAACTCTGACCTCTGACCCGACAATGACATGAGCTCATGCTATATGCTAGTACCAGCCAGACTAATCACTAGTGGGCTTATATTTACATACTAACTCATATATTATATAAATATATTATAATATATATAGATTATAATACATAAATTATTGAACCATGTGATGAGTTGTACAGAAGTAACAATAATAATGCATGAATGTCTGATGCTCATGCACACAATAATTTGCTCAAAGGAACCTATGCAGGTGCTAATTTATTCCCAGAAACACATGTAAATGCACTTTGTTACAATCGCTAAAATACTATCAAGGATGATAAAGTGATAACTTCCATCTTTCTGTTTGTTAATAAACCCACATTTTCTACATTAATAAGTCCTGCTTTGACATTGTCTGTCTGTGTGTCCGCATAAATACTGCATTTCCATATTTTTGACAGATTTCATCCAAACTGCCAGTTGCCTGCCACTTGCTATAAGCCTGGCACATTGCCAATGGATATTTTGAGTAAGCTTACTAATAAGAGCTACTCCTCTCAGTGACGTTACACCATTACCCTGCGTAGTAACAGAAAGCGGTTGCGTATCTGCTCCGATATAAGGACATATATCGAATTGGTAATCTATAAATTTTACGTGGCTGAATTGGTAAGGCGTCTGACTGGCGATCGAGGGGGTCCGAGATCAAATCTTCTGTGGTACAGATTCTTTATTTCAAAATTTTAACAGCTATAGCTGGACATATACAATGATGACAAACTTGGAAAAATATATAGAAAAAGGATATTAATAGCCCACTAACAAATAATGCAACCAATATTATGTATAAAAAACCAGTTATCCAGTAAATATTATTGAAACAGTGATTGTTCCAACAACATTTTGGAACTAGGTAAAACTAAAAATGCTAAAGCCGAGAAAATAACCTACCATCTTCATCTTCGGCATTGTCTCCTGTCTTAGCCATCTGTTCATATAACTTACTCTTTGCCTCCAAGGCAAGCCTACAGTCAACAATATTCGTGTGTACAGCATAAGACACAAATTATCAGCAAGTTTTCTTATACCCTAAAGGATGAAATTATTTGCAGAGTTAAATTTCGCGAAAAGTGTCTTTTTAAGCATATTCCCGGACCAAATTATTCGCGGATGAAAATATTCACAAATAAATTAATTCGTGAAAGCAGCGAGCAAAAGAGTAAAACCTTCACGTGCGCATTCCACGTGTTTAGGTTTCTGTTTAGCTAAGAATTTTATGTCGATCATGCTAAACTATAAATTTTAGGCTGCATCAAAAGGTTTTCATGAATGTTCATCGATTTGGAGGCCTTTAATAAACCAACAACTTGTGGTAAGTTATGAATTTTTTCAACACAAATAACTACAGGAAATTTTTTCTCGATGATGATGCCATGCCGAATTCCGAATAACTTGTGACAACCTTGAAAGATTTTGTGAAGAAGTGTGATGCATCGGCAACGGGCTTAAATCAAAGCCCCGCCGAAGATTTTAAAAGAGTTTGGAACTCAGGTACGTTTACTAACTCTGCCTAGCGGCTAGTTTTTAATTTGAGGTAGTAGTTATTTTCCCTTGTGTTAAAAATAAAACTAATTATTCGCGGATTTTAATAATTTGTGGATTTGGCTGTATGCGAACTCGCAAATTATTAAATCCATTGAATATTTTCATCCTGTAGGGTATGATATAACAAGATTGTAACAGAAGTAAGATCTCTACCTGGATGCCTCCAACTTTTCGTCATCTGTATAACTTCTTCTATCCCTTTCGTCTGCAGTGCTACGCGCTTGTACACCAGAATTTTTTCCAGACCAGACAGTTTTCTTCTTTCTAGTCTATAAATGACAGATCTTTAACAGGTGAATGCTCTTCTCATAATTAAAAGTGAACTATATACATATACATACACAAATACATGTATTTGGTATAAGTTGCTATACAACATGTGAGTCTAATAAAATTATACCTTTTTAACAAGGTGCATTATAGGATGTATCAAAACCATACGCATACTATATATACATGTTATACATGCTATAATAACATAGATTATCTATAGGATATATATATTCATTGAACCTATTGATATACTTACAAAACTCTGATCGTCTAAAAATCGTATTTAATCCTGTCACACTGAATAAATAAATAGGCGGTGATTTGAGTGTTTTACAAAAGATTTTCATGTACAGACCTGAACTCTAGACATTAGAGTCGCTATATCAACACTACTTACAGCACTAATCAAACTACATTTACAATTCGCATATTATTGCAATTTACAATACAATTCTATTTACAATTGGCATAATAATTTTTACTATTAAAATAACGGTGTTTTGTGATGTTAAAAGATTCTTGCGTCAGGAAAATGTTATAAGAACAGACTGCCAAAGCTCTGTGCATTATCTACTCCGAGCAATCCGAGGCACAATTAGCAATCTTACAACTCACAAATGCACAACAACCTATCTCATTAGAAACTCAAGAAAGCGGATTCGTATGCATGAAGGACAATTGCCTTTAATAAATGCCTTCATGGACTGGGTTCACGGAAGCAGTCTAGTAATTTACGTTAAAGATGACAATAACCTCGACCAAAGCCGGGCTCACCGCTAGTACATACTATATATATTTTACATATAATATAAATACTGAATATAATATATATATATATATAATATATATATCCCATATAGTATATACACAAACAAATGCCTGAGAGGCATGTTGACTAAAGTCGGAAAAGTAGTAGATACTATATAAAACCAGGTATATAACTTGAGATAATAGATATACATTTCAATAGGAATAAACTGATAGGTTAACGAATAGCAGTAGTGTCAAAAAATTGAATAACTTAGTGCTACAAATTCAGTGCTTTTGTAAATAGTTGAATAGTTAAACTTTGACTATAACTCTGGTGTTTAACCTATATATATTATATCCATATTATTATATCCATATTATAGCCAAATAATAATAGTGGCTGCTAATAGCTATCCATCCACGTACAAAAAAGCTAATAATAATAGTGGCTGCTAATAGCTATCCATCTACGTACATAAAAGCTAATAATAATAGTGGCTGCTAATAGCTATCCATCCACGTACATAAAAGCTAATAATAATAGTGGCTGCTAATAGCTATCCATCCACGTACAAAAAAGCTAATAATAATAGTGGCTGCTAATAGCTATCCATCCACGTACATAAAAGCTAATAATAATAGTGGCTGCTAATAGCTATCCATCCACGTACATAAAAGCTAATAATAATAGTGGCTGCTAATAGCTATCCATCCACGTACAAAAAAGCTAATAATAATAGTGGCTGCTAATAGCTATCCATCCACGTACATAAAAGCTAATAATAATAGTGGCTGCTAATAACTATCCATCCACGTACAAAAAAGCTAATAATAATAGTGGCTGCTAATAGCTATCCATCCACGTACATAAAAGCTAATAATAATAGTGGCTGCTAATAGCTATCCATCCACGTACATAAAAGCTAATAATAATAGTGGCTGCTAATAGCTATCCATCCATGTACAAAAAAGCTAATAATAATAGTGGCTGCTAATAGCTATCCATCCACGTACAAAAAAGCTAATAATAATAGTGGCTGCTAATAGCTATCCATCCACGTACATAAAAGCTAATAATAATAGTGGCTGCTAATAGCTATCCATCCACGTACATAAAAGCTAATAATAATCGTGGCTGCTAATAGCTATCCATCCACGTACATAAAAGCTAATAATAATAGTGGCTGCTAATAGCTATCCATCCACGTACAAAAAAGCTAATAATGATAGTGGCTGCTAATAGCTATCCATCCACGTACAAAAAAGCTAATAATAATAGTGGCTGCTAATAGCTATCCATCCACGTACAAAAAAGCTAATAATAATAGTGGCTGCTAATAGCTATCCATCCACGTACAAAAAAGCTAATAATAATAGTGGCTGCTAATAGCTATCCATCCACGTACATAAAAGCTAATAATAATAGTGGCTGCTAATAGCTATCCATCCACGTACATAAAAGCTAATAATAATCGTGGCTGCTAATAGCTATCCATTCACGTACATAAAAGCTAATAATAATAGTGGCTGCTAATAGCTATCCATCCACGTACAAAAAAGCTAATAATAATAGTGGCTGCTAATAGCTATCCATCCACATACAAAAAAGCTAATAATAATAGTGGCTGCTAATAGCTATCCATCCACGTACAAAAAAGCTAATAATAATAGTGGCTGCTAATAGCTATCCATCCACGTACAAAAAAGCTAATAATAATAGTGGCTGCTAATAGCTATCCATCCACGTACAAAAAAGCTAATAATAATCGTGGCTGCTAATAGCTATCCATCCACGTACAAAAAAGCTAATAATAATAGTGGCTGCTAATAGCTATCCATCCACGTACAAAAAAGCTAATAAGTGCAAGTTTACTAAGATATGTAGCTTATTGTCTAAAACACATAATCATTCCACTTATAAGCTGTGCTCTACAGTTATCAGGTTAATAATAACTAAATAAAAATAAATAAATTAATTCTCCTGAAACGAACCCCGGAGATCTTATTTCCCTTCACATATCTTTGCTCAGCACTTGTCAATGACTTCTGCAGTACGTATTCCTGTTGCTTACGGAAAAGCTCGGCTTTTAAATCTACGATCTGTATAAAAGATAATATACTATTTGTACAAGAGATGATATACTATTTGTACAAAATATGATACAGTAACTTTACTATAGATGACCTACTATCTGTTCAAGAGGTGATCTATTATCTGTACTAGAAAAGACCTACTATCTGTACAAGAGATGATCTACTATGCGTACTAGAGATAATATACTACTTGTAAAAGAGATGATATACTATTTGTACAAAAGATGATATACTATTTTTACAAAAAATGATATACTATCTGTACAAGAGTTGACTTACTATCTGTACAAGAGATGATCTACTATCTGCACAAGAGGTGATCTAGTATCTGTACTATAGATGACCTACTATCTGTACAAGAGGTGATCTACTATTTGTACAAGAGATGATTGACTACCTGTACAAGAGATGATCTCGATTTGTACAAGAGTTGACTCACTATCCGTACAAGAGATGCTCTACTATTTGTAGAAAAGATCATCGACCATCTGTACAATAGATGACCTACTACTTGTACAAGAGATCATCTACTATCTGTATAAGAGATCACCTACTATCTGTACCATAGATGACCTACTATCTGTAAAAGAGGTGATCTACTATTTGTACAAGAGATGATCGACTATCTGTACAATAAATGATCTCCATTTGTACAACAGTTGTCCCACGATCCGTACAAGAGATGCTCTACCATTTGTACAAGAGATCACCTACTATCTGTATAAAAGATGATCTACTATCTGTTCTCGAGATGACCTACTATCTGTACAAGAGGTGATCTACTATTTGTACAAGAGATGATCGACTATCTGTGCAAGAGATGATATACTATGCATACAAAAGATGATCTACTATCTGTGCAGGAGATGACCTACTATCAGTACAAGAGATGGTCTGCTATGTGTACAAGAGGTGATCTACTATCTGTACCAAAGAAAAAAACTATTAGAACTATGTTATTGTATAATATCTCCATATAAATAGCAATCCATACCGAAGCAGATGCAATCTCTGTCTGCTCATCTGTAGATCCTGATGTTTCCATGGTCTACAGGAGCCACTACCTACAGCCCACACACTACAATGGTTTATAATGTAAGCTATATATGTTACAAACTAACAAGACCAGGTGTAAGCATTCTATCACAAAGCAACTGTAAAATCATCAAACAATGACAATTATCAAGCTGATGAATGTTTTCCAGTAAATGCTGTCAAAACTGATCATATTTTTCACACCATTAACTCCAAGAATTTGTATTTCAACAAGTATTTAATCTGAGTGCACAGACAAGCACATCATTTAACAACGCAAAAACCTAAACATACTTTGATGATCTGTTAGCGTCTAACATACTATGAAAAACAACAGCTTTAGTTTTCAGCGATATAAAAACGATAACTGGACTTTTGGGCGACAGCCACTAGGGCGACAGACACTTAGGCGACACTCTCGGTTCAAAAGGCGACAAATTCAGACGGAAAGGCGATACGGCAGACAAACCGGCGACAATTCCAGACTGAAAGGCATTAAATTGGTTTGCTGTTTGGTTGAAGGCAAGGTAATGTACTGACAAACTTACGTATATTTTTGAAACGTAGCATTGACAGTGTTATTGTTTTTTTTACAAACTATTTTATAAATCGAAATAGCAATATGTATTTCAAACGCCATTGGTGGGATTTCTCTGATTATGCTAGCCTAGACAATTAGCAAAATATTAAGGTTTTTTTTCTAAAAATGCATCTAGCTTATTCAATTAAAACACCAAAACTTTGTATCAGCATGTTTGTTCAAAACTGTTCGAAAAGTCGTGTTCTCGGCTGAATTGTGGACAGTCTTGTCTCTGATTGTTGAAACTTTAGAGTTATCTTGTCTCTGATTGTTGAAACTTTAGAGTTATCTTACCTCGAAAAAAATAGTTTTATGGTTTCGATCGTCGAAATTCACAGTAGCTGGGAGAAGAGTTTGCTCTTTGTGTGAGATGAAAAGACAATTCCCTATTATTTTGATTTTTCATTTACTTGTGGAAATAATTATTTCCTTATCCTTGTTTCTTTACAATTATGATAATAAATCAATGTCATTATAATGCAGACTCAATCGGCTAAATTGCGGTTCACACTGATCTATGTTTGTTAAGATTTTATTTGAGTATGAAGAATGAAGGCTTTTTCTGACATAGGTGTCTAAGATACATGTATATCCATATTTTACTAACTTCTTCAGCTTGTTGCAAGAAGACTAAACAGCATCACAGAAAGCTTATGGAGAAATGATCCATTCCAAAGCATAGAAATCAACCAGTCCTGATGCCATGTTACTCTTAGAGTCACTTGAGATATTTGACCGAATTACCCTTGTCACAGATCCCGATGGCACACACAACCTGTAGTTTGAGACAATGAGGAGTGATCAACACCTCAAAGACCTTTGTGATATATACTCAGTTGCAGGTTAATGCTGCCATGTGCCACATCATATACTATATTTTGCATTTTAACACGCACTATGAATCTTTTTTATACACAACTATTTTAACAAAGGACAGACTTCAGAAAATATGGGAAGATATTACATAGACAGCCATTGGCTTGAACTTTAATGACAACTTTATTAAATAGTGGTGTAGGGAATTTCCAGCAATTATTTTTGTGTATGATTGCAAGTGCAAGTGCATTCGAGTACCTAGGAGTCACTGTGTATAATTATACTCCTGTAATTCAAATTATCTTTTCATTTAAATTTTAGAACTAGTTGAAAGTAATATTCAGGGGCCAATTTATAACCGTGAACCTGATCTTGTCATTCTAGATAGGAAAGAGAAGTTCTATTGCTAGATGGGTTTATCTACATAGTATCAATCAGTATAAAGTCATTGTAAAAAAATTAATGCTGCAAACTATTGATATACGTACTTTTTAAAGTTATATATGATAAAAATCAGCTTTACTATTTGTATAAATATACCAAAAAGCAAATTTATTAAAATGTATCAAGCTAAACTCATATGTATGTATTTATTCTCATACTGCCATCAGAACAAGAATATACATTAATTTGAGAGCTACTACTGAGGGCCCTAATACCTGATACATGAACCAAAGATAGTATAATGACTCATCAACAGCGGTATGCTAGTGACTCAAGAATGCATCGCTTCAAATGGGTTAAAAAAGTTGGTACCTCTATGATGTCATAAATTAGGCGGTAAGGAATCTCAGACTCTTGCCACACTGATAAGCAACTTGCCAGTTTTTCCAAGCATTCAAAGAAGGAAGTGAAAAAGAAATAGTGACTGGCTAAATGACTTCTGAGCGTGTGGAGTTGACAGACTCTAGAGTTAAATTTGTGGAAAAGGATGAACAGAAGAATAGTTGGGCGATTAAAGACAGATTAATCTCAGCCGTTTTTTTAATAATAACCATCTCAATTAAATAAATATTTGGTATATTCATTAATACAATATGAAATTGTACTGTGTGTAAAAGAATAATGTAATCAAATTAATGAGGATATAATCAGGTAATAGATGCCAAGGAAATAAGGTGGAGCAATGCGTAAAAAATATACTAATGCAAGATTTTCGATCTGGGCATCAATAAAGTTGGTGTCTTGTTAGTGTTCACTACTAATTCACAACAACATAACAGGCCATAACAGGACTTAATATTTTGAATTAATCCTGCCCTCAGAATTGTCACCTCAATGTCCAGTATTGTCGCCTGTTTGTCCACTGTGTCGCCCTTCCGTCTGAAGTTGTCGCCTTTCGAACCGAAAGTGTCGCCAAAGTGTCTGTCGCCCAACCGTCCATAATTCATAAAAACAGAATACTATACAACACTTGTGTGACGACCGTTCGAGTCAGGGTTTATCTTTTATTGGCTATTTCAACCTTTTGTCATTAATATTATTCTCTAGAATTTTGTTAGTTGTGTATTTTAATTGTTTGAATGATAGAATAAAGAACTTTTACTGGTAAATATCAGTATTGCTTACAATAGCTTAACACCTTCACTAGTACCTGAACAAGTAATAATCAAATTAGTTCCAAAAGCTAAGCAAAAGTGCACAAACTGAACATAGTCAAAATAAAATAAAATGACAAAGCAAAATCAACATTGACGTTGTGTGTAGATCTAGTACTGTCGGATATTATAGTACTGTTAGATTTTGTGTGGGAAAGAGTAAAAATGGACAACCACATAGCTAAATAAGAGAAGCTAGAACAAACTTAAAAACGTTGCTAAGCTACTTTTAGTGATCGATTCATATCAATCACTACAAACTTGCATAAATTCAATTAAATTTGGTTATTCACTCAGTACAAGATGATATGACAAACTGAGGTCTCACGCCTACGGGCTACGGTTTGACTCGAAACATGCATCCGTTGATCCAATACTGTACTAACTTCAAACCTGATTCTGTTTAAAAAAAACTCACGCAACTACCAAGTTCTACTCTTTCTAGTCAGCTAATTTGTGTTAAAGCATCAAAATCCAAACGCTTACTCCTATGCAGATGATACAGTAATTATTTCTTCAGCAAGTACTCAGATAGATTCTCAGATGCTATCAATAGAACAATTTAATAGAATGCAAAACTGGTACCTATCTAATGGGTTATCTCTATGTGTTGAAAAAACACGATTTATTATTTTCTCGAATCGAGCAGTTGATTATAATAGAACTTTGAAGCTATGCAACACTGAAATCCAAATTGAACACAATATAAAATTACTTGGGGTCACAATTGATGCAAATTTTGGTTTCAATACGCATATAAAACTAACAGTGACCAAGGCAAAACAATGTTTATATGCTCTTCGTAAGATTCGACATCTTTTGTCTGTTGAAGATGCTAAATTAATATATACTTCAATAGTCCGAAGTCGTCTTGAATATTGTGCTACTTTGTTTATGTTTCTTGGTAAATGTCATTCAGACCAAATTGAGGCTTGCCAAAATAAAGCGGTGCGAGTAATATGCAAAGCACCTAAATCCTTCTCAGTAACTGATGGTCGTCGATTATTGGGCCTACATACTCTCGCCAGTCGGCGTTCTTTCTTTTACAGGCAGTTGATAGGCAAAGTGGAGGTAGCTACAGTGGCCAGTGCTCTATACAAATATATTCAAGAGGATAGTGAGAGACACCAAATAAGCCTAAGATCGCAATGCTCATTAATAACACCATCTATTAATAAGAACTATGGCAGACAATCTTTTAAATATAACGCTATCAAGATTATGAAAGAAGAGGTATTAGATCCTGTAAATGAGCTGTCATTTGATATTGATTAACTGGCCATACTGTGACTACTGACCATTCTATATTTTATTTACTAACACTGGTATACTAACAACATTGAATTAAAATTATTAAAAACCATCGGTTGTCACTTTACAACCATAGCTGACATAAGAATAGTAGAGTATTGTGTCACCCGCGTTAAAATTTTAAAAAAAAATGACCATACTAATAATTACTAACTTGGAATCTAAATACTCAATCAACTCAGCTTGCATATGTATATGCACTATATGTGTGTGTATGTATATATATATGTGTATATATATATGTATATATATGTGTATGTATGTATATGTATATATATACTCAGCTCAATCAACGATCTTATTATCCTCTTATAGAAATCATATTATTGTAGCCACTATCAATTTTATTCTCAATTATCATATTATACCACATTATATTAGCTTTAATTTTTAATTATGAGGTCAACAGAACATTATTTTCTCATGAAAACCTCAATAAATAATATTCACAAACAAACAAACAAAAGCAAGTGTTATTCACAGCCCAGTAACTTCGCAGAGCCCGAATCGAAGCAATTGATTTTATTGGAATCGCGATAGCTTGTTTTTCAAAGCACCGCTTGTGATATCGCCCGGTTGCATCGTTAACACGAATGTCAACTTTCATTAGAAAAAACATTTAGTCCTGTTGCTAAGAATGGGTTGGGGGTAGCCAAACCCGTCTGAAAATAATTCGCTTCACTTCGGCGGTCATTTGGAATAGATACAGATCGAGTTTACATATACGGTACATGTACGTGTATTACTCGATATAAAAAGACATCAGAATCTTTGAGCACTATATGTGATAGTTGGTCACATCATTAGACTAACATGGTTGTACTGAACTTGTGTCGCTGTGGTAGTCAATGCTGATGCATATTTTATGATAAAGAGTAGCGTTTTATTTAAGGCGCAGTCTGTATGTTCTAATTTCAAAAAGAGTATGATCTCGCAGGTCTGGGGTAACACCAACCTAATATCGAACTCCTTTTCTAACTGCATGTGTTACAAAAGAATCCATCTATTCAGGTTAATCTGACAGTTCCGGAAGTGGTAGATACTGAGAACTGGGTCACCTCTTCTCTACCATACTGCTTGACCCAAGCATGCATTGCTAAGATGCAAGTAATTGTCGATACCCGACAGACAGTTACTGTTTGGATGAGTTTGTTGCAGTACAGAATTTCTGTGGTCTTTCAAGCTATTTGTGTCATACACTTTTTCATTCATAACAGATACATCATTTTTCTTAAACATATTGTTAGATTCAGTTGACGAAATTGTAACCAACCTTTTTGTTCAGTGCTTCTGTTAAGCTCAGGCTAATTTCCTGGTACTCTGTAAAATGTTGAAACTTGAAGCAAATAGTTACTTAGGCTAATTTGCTCTAACAAGTGTCACAATGCTTAAATTTTCTTTTTGTTTCTGTAAAAGTGCCTACAATTATTTGGGCTCTGACTCATGCACGCACCATTATTAGGTTTAGTTACTGCCTCTTTGTACAACCATTTTAAATGATGGCTAAGAAGACACCTTTGAACTGTGTTTTGCAAATTTAACCAAACAATATCTAAGCATTCACAGGTCACTGAGACCTCCATATTAGCTGAAACTGCCACTATCCTACAGACTTCAATTATGCCGACCAATACTCACTTAACCTCATGCTTTCTATCGTTTGGCCAACAAAGTTAGAATAAACTGGTCTGCTAAAACAAATTTGTACATTTTTACGCATTGTGTAATGACAGCTCATGTGATCTCTTCTTTATTTTAATAAGGGCCAACAGAAATAAGCCCACATAACGCTGACTAAACATGCATTTAACTGCTTAAAATTGAAGCTAATATAGCTAGTCTTATTTTTGTAGTAAACATAGGTTATGAGTAAAATGTTCAGTACTGTCTGCTACACTGTCCAAACACCGTAAACCACTCTGTTTAACACTATGGTTATCAGTTAAGCGATATAAACAATAATGTAATGGTGCTTGCAACGGAGGTAACTGTAACCTGACAGTTTACAACACTATCTTTTAGATTTGTAGCATTTGACTCACAAGAACTTGTTTTTTATAAGAGCATTAGTGAAGGAAAGTTTTTGCTAAAAATGAATGAGGAATGTATAACCTTTTTACCGAGCGCTTCTTCAGTGCTGGGCTGAATGACTGACAATCTTTAAATATTTATTAGAAGTTTTTTATACATTCAGCCATTCACGGAACTGATACTTAAAGCACATAAACTATATAATTTTTTTTATTATATAGTTCAATACATCAGAGTCTTGGCTTTTGAATGAGCCTATATTCAATACACAAAGAATAATAGAACTAGGAAAAACAGGGTGTCAAAAGTATGTCCTACAGTAAAAAAACGCTTGGTTGCAGTTCCCACAATGTGATGTCATAATTATTATTTAGCCTTAAGGTATAAACACACTAGGCGATATTTAGAGCGATATCGCGCTGCATGGCGCTAATATGCGCTAGAATTCACCCAGCATGCTCATGCAGAGCGATAACGTTAGACTTTCTCTACACAACTTTATTGCTAGCGAGATGCATTTCGATTGGTTGGATTTTACCAGAATGCCATTTTATGGCAGGTAATTATTTTTTTATCGATGTTCACCAACGTACAGCAGCGACAATTTGCTATTTTGTTAATATTGAAATATCTTCAGAATGAACACGAACAGAACGAATGAATTGTTCATAACTTTAATAATAGCACTCCCAGTCCTGTGCACCATAACAAACAAAAATTACAAAAAATCCAAGTTGAAAACCAACATTTGGAGTCGATCATTGCGCAGGTTGACCATCTTGAGAACGGTAAATATTTAATATATTAAGTATAAAAACCACTACAAAATAAAATCTGTATAAAAATAGTAAAAAATATTACAGTTAAAAATGCAATAATCGTTTTTTCTTATGTCTTCTTGTAGTGTAGACAGTGTACAATCTGTGAAAGTGAGATAGGTTTAATAACAAATGCATAAGTTGTTTACGTTGTCGCCTAGACGGCGCCATATTGACTGACCTAAATATATTAACAACTCCGAAGAAACTAATGATACGGAATTTTATTGACGATTTGTGGGCGTGCCCATTATATCGTTTGCTAGTGAATCGCTCAAGTGTGTTTATGCACACGCTAGCGATATCTCCGCCCTCCTCATGACGCTCGCGATAAAATCGCCTAGTGTGTTTACACCTTTAGGATCCCTTTCGCTGCCATTGAGGGTGCGTTTTTTTATGACAATCTGTGCTGTTAAACCCAGAGAAAGCTAATAATAAACTAGGATTCTAGATAATCAACAATACCCGGGGATTAGCCTGACCAATACAAACACATGTTCTGGGTTAATTAATTATGTTTCAATAAATGTACTGTCGTTGATAAAGGCAATGAGATCACATCCATTAAATTGTGACCTGCAGTTGCGTGGCCTTAGGACTATATGTCAATCGCACTTTCGCGAGATCACGCAATGATTGAAATTAGTTAATCTCAGTCGTGCCCCTCAACATCACAATAAAAAGAGAAGGCTAGTGCATAATATCATCAGTAAAACATAGTATGGTGCTTGGAATCTGAATTATTTATCATAGAAATAATCCGTACATGGAGAGCTAATGACACTGATTCCTTTGTCATCTTCATTGGTTTTCTGGAGTTGTCCTACCTTCGTCTGCCACTAGCGTCATTATCGTAGTTGATAAATATAAGCGGTAAGCAATAAAATAAGCGGTAAGAGCACACAACACAAAATATGAAAATTGTGACGTCACAATTTTCGAGCCTATACCATTGAACGTTTTTGCGGTAGAGCTCTGGGGAAATCATATAAACACCAACCAATGTCTGTTTCACCATGTCAAAAAATGACTCATTCAAAAGCCAAGACTCTGATGTATTGAAATATATGATAAAAAAATTATGTAATTTATGTGCTTTAAACTTAAAGACATTTGATGTTCAAGTCATGAATAACACTAATCAAGAAGTGACAATGTCAAGCTGGTCACACTGAAGTCAGCCTATCAAAAAAAGAGACAATTATTCATCCACGTAAAGAAATATGTGTAGTAAATAGGTAGCAATGTTTGCACGTTGTATTTACCACTCTGTGTTTTGCCACAGTAAGTGGCAAAGCGGAGTGTCTATTCTTGCATTGCTGAGCACACTTAAAATGAACTAATTACAAATGTGATGAACTACAGTTGACATTAAGGTTTTCAGGGCTGAACTTCAGTTCTTAACTTAAATTAGAGTGTTGTCCAAGCAAGAAGATGCGTGTGGAAATATTTTCGAAGCAGTGACTTTTCATTAAATATGTTATAGATAGCTCAATAATATATATGTAATAAACAAATATTCCATTGCGTGTTGTTGTTTTCAAGCGGAAAACAATCCGGAATACAGATTATTTCAATCTCTTATTGAGATCATCTGTATTTCTTATAAATACATTAAAAAGGTTTTTTAGTCCTCAAGGTATGTAGATTTAAAAATCAAAACTTGTTTATGTAGTAACATTTGTGTCTCTCATTGAGAAAGTTATGACGCAAGTAATATCGTGCAAGTTAGGTATAGAAGGTGTGTTAGATAGATCATTTGCATTCACTGAAACATTTGACCGTAACCTACCTGAATAATGACACTTTTATTTTAAACATATATGTGTATCTGTACTACATAGATTAGATAAAACTAGACGACATTGTCAAAATAGTGTGCAGCTGGTTGCAAAACCTGGAATGTATTACAGAGCAGCTGCGCCCACAGAATGTCTGCCATTCCTTCGAGAACTAAAGTTTCGGTGAAAGGATTAGTAAAGTTTGTATCAAGATTTCTCTCTGTAACTGTGGAAGATATTGCCAATCCTACTGTGAGTATTCATTTTTTTAGTAAGATACATCCTACATGTTGTTTTATTTATATAAATGACATTCCATATTTAATTTTCACTACTTTCTCTACCTAGACATACTGCACTTGTATATTTGAGTAGTACTTGTGCATGTCACACTCTTTTTGCATAACTTGAATCATTTTCAATATGATTCTCAAGTTCCAACATTTTTGTAGAGTGAACGGACACAAGATATCTTCTGGAATATTTGCTGTTTCATCTATGGAGAGAGTTATTTGCTTGACATGATGAGGGTAGGTACATCTCTGAAACTTTTGCCTGCCCTTGCAATGCTTATGTCAGAAGCCATTAGTGCAACTTTTTGAGACTAACATGACTTGCCAAGTATAGCAAAGTGTAATGTATCGTATAAAGTCACGTATCACATAACGTATCACATAACGTATCACAGAACATATCACATAAGATATCACATAACGTATCACACAACGTATCATGGAAGGTAATGTATCACATAACGTATCACGTAACTTATGACATAACGTATCACGTAACGTATCACACAGCGTATCACGTAATGTAATATATCACAACAACACATACTGCAACTCCCTAACCATATTAACTGTACCTTGTGAGTAATCATTATGTTATTGGTTCACCACTACAACATTGTTTTGCAGGGCAAAGAGAAAAGAATATGTCTGACTCTTCCTATGTAAGTAGATATACCGAACACGTGTCCTGTGTGATAGATAACTGTTGACTATCCCACTAATAGTCATTGAGTGTTCCACTAAGTCATGAAAAGCAATCCATCGGCTAAAGAGTTTCTGATAGGTGCAATGACCACAGTCATTGAGAGATTTGTCTAGATGAAACTGTTTTTAACAAAATCATCAAAAGGAAATATTGGCTGCTGATTTGTGTTTGTGCTTCATGATTTATACACTCATCTGCTCTACATTTCTAATCTAACTTGTGTCTATGCTGCTTTACATATGTTTATTCAGATTTACATCTAGTTCATGTTATGTATGTCTATGTCAATTTAAGTCTGTTGCACTCTGAATGCTTCTATGCCACCCCATATGTGTACATGATAGCGGAATGTAATGAGAGGGTAAGCAAGATTAGTGTGGCCATCTTGACAATGGCCCAGTTTAACTACTTAACACTAGTTGGTGAGCATTTCTAAAAACTACACAAAATGTTGTATAGGTTTTTTAATATCTTATTGCTGTTCCAAATCATCAAGTATTTTGAACAGATATTTATTCGTTTAAAATTGTTTAGTCTTGTTTCTTTGTTATCAGTTTTACACTGAGGGCTGACACATGCATTATGTTACTCCTCATTCTGACATACAAAGGACAGATTTAAGGGCAATGGTTTATTGCACACGCTTTAAAAAGCCATACCATACCCTTAGTTCTAGTTTTTCAAATACAACTTGGGTAAAGTCCTTTGCAAAATCAGGCGATGAGTTCTTTCCAATAAGTCTTAACTAAAATGCTTCAAAATCCTCTTTATACTATGCCACTAAGAATATATAATATATAAAGTTAAATATACTATGGTACTTATCTCTGTAATATAAAATAAGTTAAATATACTATGGTACTATCTCAGTAATATAGAATGAGTTAAATATACTATGGTACTTATCTTTGTAATATAGAATAAGTTAAATATAATATGGTACTTATCTCTGTAATATAGAATAAGTTAAATATACTATGGTACTATCTCTGTAATATAGAATAAGTTAAATATACTATGGTACTATCTCTGTAATATAGAATAAGTTAAATATACTATGGTGCTTATCTCTGTAATATAGAATAAGTTAAATATACTATGGTACTATCTCTGTAATATAGAATAAGTTAAATATACTATGGTACTATCTCAGTAATATAGAATGAGTTAAATATACTATGGTGCTTATCTCTGTAATATAGAATAAAATAAATATACTATGGTACTTATCTCTGTAATATAGAATAAGTTAAATATACTATAGTACTATCTCTGTAATATAGAATAAGTTAAATATACTATAGTACTATCTCTGTAATATAGAATAAGTTAAATATACTATGGTACTATCTCTGTAATATAGAATAAGTTAAATATACTATGGTACTATCTCAGTAATATAGAATGAGTTAAATATACTATGGTGCTTATCTCTGTAATATAGAATAAAATAAATATACTATGGTACTTATCTCTGTAATATAGAATGAGTTAAATATACTATGGTGCTTATCTCTGTAATATAGAATAAGTTAAATATACTATGGTACTTATCTCTGTAATATAGAATAAGTTAGATATACTATAGTACTTAACTCTGTAATATAGAATGAGTTAAATATACTATAATACTATCTCTGTAATATAGAATAAGTTAAATATACTATGGTACTTATCTCTGTAATATAGAATAAGTTAGATATACTATAGTACTTAACTCTGTAATATAAAATAAGTTAAATATACTATAGTACTATCTCTGTAATATAGAATAAGTTAAATATACTATGGTACTTATCTCTGTAATATAGAATAAGTTAGATATACTATAGTACTTAACTCTGTAATATAGAATGAGTTAAATATACTATAATACTATCTCTGTAATATAGAATAAGTTAAATATACTATGGTACTTATCTCTGTAATATAGAATAAGTTAGATATACTATAGTACTTAACTCTGTAATATAGAATAAGTTAAATATACTATGGTACTTATCTCTGTAATATAGAATAAGTTAAATATACTATGGTACTTATCTCTGTAATATAGAATAAGTTAAATATACTATGGTGCTTATCTCTGTAATATAGAATAAGTTAAATATACTATGGTACTTATCTCTGTAATATAGAATAAGTTAAATATACTATGGTACTTATCTCTGTAATATAGAATGAGTTAAATATACTATAGTACTTATCTCTGTAATATAGAATAAGTTAAATATACTATGGTACTTAACTCTGTAATATAGAATGAGTTAAATATACTATGGTACTTATCTCTGTAATATAGAATAAGTTAAATATACTATGGTACTTAACTCTGTAATATAGAATAAGTTAAATATACTATGGTACTTAACTCTGTAATATAGAATGAGTTAAATATACTATGGTACTTATCTCTGTAATATAGAATAAGTTAAATATACTATGGTACTTAACTCTGTAATATAGAATAAGTTAAATATACTATGGTACTTACCTCTGTAATATAAAATAAGTTAAATATACTATGGTACTTATCTTTGTAATATAGAATAAGTTAAATATACTATGGTACTTAACTCTGTAATATAGAATGAGTTAAATATACTATGGTGCTTATCTCTGTAATATAGAATAAGTTAAATATACTATGGTACTTAACTCTGTAATATAGAATAAGTTAAATATACTATGGTACTTACCTCTGTAATATATAATAAGTTAAATATACTATGGTACTTATCTTTGTAATATAGAATAAGTTAAATATACTATGGTACTTAACTCTGTAATATAGAATGAGTTAAATATACTATAATACTATCTCTGTAATATAGAATAAGTTAAATATACTATGGTACTTAGCTCTGTAATATAGAATAAGTTAAATATACTATGGTACTTAACTCTGTAATATAGAATAAGTTAAATATACTATGGTACTTATCTTTGTAATATAGAATAAGTTAAATATACTATGGTGCTTATCTCTGTAATATAGAATGAGTTAAATATACTATGGTACTTATCTCTGTAATATAGAATAAGTTAAATATACTATGGTACTTATCTCTGTAATATAGAATAAGTTAGATATACTATAGTACTATCTCTGTAATATAGAATAAGTTAAATATACTATGGTACTTATCTTTGTAATATAGAATAAGTTAAATATACTATGGTGCTTATCTCTGTAATATAGAATAAGTTAAATATACTATGGTACTTATCTCTGTAATATAGAATAAGTTAAATATACTATGGTACTTATCTTTGTAATATAGAATAAGTTAAATATACTATGGTGCTTATCTCTGTAATATAGAATGAGTTAAATATACTATGGTACTTATCTCTGTAATATAGAATAAGTTAAATATACTATGGTACTTATCTCTGTAATATAGAATAAGTTAGATATACTATAGTACTATCTCTGTAATATAGAATAAGTTAAATATACTATGGTACTATCTCAGTAATATAGAATAAGTTAAATATACTATGGTACTTATCTTTGTAATATAGAATAAGTTAAATATACTATGGTGCTTATCTCTGTAATATAGAATAAGTTAAATATGCTATGGTACTTATCTCTGTAATATAGAATAAGTTAAATATACTATGGTACTTATCTCTGTAATATAGAATGAGTTAAATATACTATGGTACTTATCTTTGTAATATAGAATAAGTTAAATATACTATGGTACTTATCTTTGTAATATAGAATAAGTTAAATATACTATGGTACTTATCTCTGTAATATAGAATAAGTTAAATATACTATGGTACTTATCTCTGTAATATAGAATAAGTTAAATATACTATGGTACTTATCTCTGTAATATAGAATAAGTTAGATATACTATAGTACTATCTCTGTAATATAGAATAAGTTAAATATACTATGGTACTATCTCAGTAATATAGAATAAGTTAAATATACTATGGTACTTATCTTTGTAATATAGAATAAGTTAAATATACTATGGTGCTTATCTCTGTAATATAGAATAAGTTAAATATGCTATGGTACTTATCTCTGTAATATAGAATGAGTTAAATATACTATGGTACTTATCTCTGTAATATAGAATAAGTTAAATATACTATGGTACTTATCTCTGTAATATAGAATAAGTTAAATATACTATGGTACTTATCTTTGTAATATAGAATAAGTTAAATATACTATGGTGCTTATCTCTGTAATATAGAATAAGTTAAATATACTATGGTACTTATCTCTGTAATATAGAATGAGTTAAATATACTATGGTACTTATCTCTGTAATATAGAATAAGTTAAATATACTATGGTACTTAACTCTGTAATATAGAATAAGTTAAATATACTATGGTGCTTATCTCTGTAATATAGAATAAGTTAAATATACTATGGTACTTATCTCTGTAATATAGAATGAGTTAAATATACTATAGTACTTATCTCTGTAATATAGAATAAGTTAAATATACTATGGTACTATCTCAGTAATATAGAATGAGTTAAATATACTATGGTGCTTATCTCTGTAATATAGAATAAGTTAAATATACTATGGTACTTAACTCTGTAATATAGAATAAGTTAAATATACTATGGTACTTACCTCTGTAATATAAAATAAGTTAAATATACTATGGTACTTATCTTTGTAATATAGAATAAGTTAAATATACTATGGTACTTAACTCTGTAATATAGAATGAGTTAAATATACTATAGTACTATCTCTGTAATATAGAATAAGTTAAATATACTATGGTACTTATCTCTGTAATATAGAATAAGTTAAATATACTATGGTACTTATCTTTGTAATATAGAATAAGTTAAATATACTATGGTGCTTATCTCTGTAATATAGAATAAGTTAAATATACTATGGTACTTATCTCTGTAATATAGAATAAGTTAAATATACTATGGTACTTACCTCTGTAATATAAAATAAGTTAAATATACTATGGTACTTATCTTTGTAATATAGAATAAGTTAAATATACTATGGTACTTAACTCTGTAATATAGAATGAGTTAAATATACTATAGTACTATCTCTGTAATATAGAATAAGTTAAATATACTATGGTACTTATCTCTGTAATATAGAATAAGTTAAATATACTATGGTACTTATCTCTGTAATATAGAATAAGTTAAATATACTATGGTACTTATCTCTGTAATATAGAATAAGTTAAATATACTATGGTACTTATCTCTGTAATATAGAATAAGTTAAATATACTATGGTACTTATCTCTGTAATATAGAATAAGTTAAATATACTATGGTACTTATCTCTGTAATATAGAATAAGTTAAATATACTATGGTACTTATCTCTGTAATATAGAATAAGTTAAATATACTATGGTACTTATCTCTGTAATATAGAATAAGTTAAATATACTATGGTACTTATCTTTGTAATATAGAATAAGTTAAATATACTATGGTGCTTATCTCTGTAATATAGAATAAGTTAAATATACTATGGTACTTATCTCTGTAATATAGAATAAGTTAAATATACTATGGTACTTATCTTTGTAATATAGAATAAGTTAAATATACTATGGTACTTATCTCTGTAATATAGAATAAGTTAAATATACTATGGTACTTATCTCTGTAATATAGAATAAGTTAAATATACTATGGTACTTATCTCTGTAATATAGAATAAGTTAAATATACTATGGTACTTATCTCTGTAATATAGAATAAGTTAAATATACTATGGTACTTATCTCTGTAATATAGAATAAGTTAAATATACTATGGTACTTATCTCTGTAATATAGAATAAGTTAAATATACTATGGTACTTATCTCTGTAATATAGAATAAGTTAAATATACTATGGTACTTATCTCTGTAATATAGAATAAGTTAAATATACTATGGTACTTATCTCTGTAATATAGAATAAGTTAAATATACTATGGTACTTATCTCTGTAATATAGAATAAGTTAAATATACTATGGTACTTATCTTTGTAATATAGAATAAGTTAAATATACTATGGTGCTTATCTCTGTAATATAGAATAAGTTAAATATACTATGGTACTTATCTCTGTAATATAGAATAAGTTAAATATACTATGGTACTTATCTTTGTAATATAGAATAAGTTAAATATACTATGGTGCTTATCTCTGTAATATAGAATAAGTTAAATATACTATGGTACTTATCTCTGTAATATAGAACACAACTAAGATATGTTTTTTGCTTGTTCTCTTATAAACGTAATACTTATCATTATATTACAAGTTTTGATCCGTCATGGTTGCGTATGGCAAGTGTTTCCATCACTATGTCATCATCAATGTCATGGCTGAAAAACTCACCCAGATATCTTCCAACTCATCAACTTTTATACTACAACTGTTTCACTTCTACTGCTCCTTTTTGGCATACATGCAGGTTTATGATACTTGATGCCTACTGGTTTGTTTATGTGTTGCTAGGAAGCGCCTGTTTGACCGACTGTTGCCTACTCTCCAGCCAGCCTTCACCATGAGAGATCTTGTGTTTCCTACTAAAGAGAGAGTTATCATCCTCTACTCCGCACTTATGGGCTTCGTCAAGGTCTGGGATGCACAGATGCACATCAGGTTGGCTTTTTTTTGTATCAGGATATTTCTGTATCTCTCCTTCCAAAAGATCATCTGGAACCATCTCAGCTCATCAAAGAGCCTTTTTCATAGCTGTGTGTAACTGCGGTCTTGATGGGTATGTCTAGTCTTTACTCCTGTTACGCAGGAGACAGCCGTAACTCAGTATATTTATGTCTGGCCTTTATCCTCAAAGGTTCGTGTAGCCTTTGTGCTTATAGACTTGTCAAGCTTATGCATTTGTCCTCATACTTAAAGTGTGTTATCAGTTTTTTAAGTTCAAGTCTTTTCAAGTTCACCATCTTTCTAGGCTATGCTATCCTTTTTTCTGAACTTTTAACATATTTAAAGAAATATACAGAAACCTGAACTTATCCACTTTGTCATGTCATTATCCACTTTGTTAATGAGCACAGATTACTGTTACCAGCTATGAACTCCATTTGAATGCGTGTCATGTACTGAATTTGTTTTTTAAACCAGAGACAATGTTAATGAGGAACTACGCTGTGCCTTGCTCAAAGAACAGAAGTTAAAAAATGCCATTGTCGATGCAACGCAAAGAGTCCAGGTTGCCAGAGAAAACAGAGACCGTGATATAGACAGATGCCAGAAGGTGAGCAACTGTCAATGTTGCACGTGTAGGTAGTTGACCTAGTGACTCGGGGTGCTAGTAGGTGTGGGTGGTTGACCTAGTATGTGTGCTAGTAGGTGTAGGTGGTTGACCTATTAAGTGTGTGTGTTAGTAGGTGTAGGTGGCTGACTTAGCGAGTCAGTGTGTCACTTGGCAGCCCACTCCCATATTCATGTATAAAACCTCCACATGACTATCATAGTCTGCGGGTGCTAGTAACAGGTGTCATATCCATAGTTAAGAAGGTGCACTCGAGTACCTTCTTCAGGTTACAATATACTATAACATACATCAATTGAAGACGCGATTGGTGGCAGCCTATCAGCACTGGCAATAGTTTCAAATTATAAGTTCAATTGTTTCCTTGTGATGATTGCAGTCTGCAGCCTTGAGACATTCAGCTCTCCAAACTGTTAGCTTTTTTATTATCTGTACTGTTATCTGTCAGAGACCCAGTTAGCGCTGTCGTTAGCCTCCTTGAGCTGACTGGCCCTTACTGTTTTGCTGCTTGAAGCAAAGTAGGGATTACTGGAATAAAACAATGTTTTGGTTATTGTTGGAAAATTGACTTGCTGAAACTTTTCTGCAAATTTTGGGAGTGTGATCTACCTGAAGCTGCGTTCACACCAGCCGATTTCATGTTAATTGTCTGGATGATTTGGCCCACTCGTGGAGAATCGCCTTGTGTGGAAAGAGCAAACGCGTCCGAAACCGATTTTGTCCAGAGAAAGATTTTATTGGGCTCCGTCTGATCGGCGGATGATTCAATTTGAGTACCCTAGCTTCATTGGCTACTCAATGTTTCAAATCACTTTCACAGTGAATCATACCATTCATGTCCTTTATGTGAATCATACCATTCTTGTCCTTTATGTGAATCATACCATTCATGTCCTTTATGGGAATCATACCATTCATGTCCTTTATGTGAATCATACCACTCATGTCATTTATGTGAATCATACCATTCGTGTTCTTCATGTGAATCATACCATTCATGTCCTTTATGTGAATCATACCATTCATGTCCTTCATGTGAATCTTACCATTCATGTCATTTATGTGGATCATACCATTCATGCCCTTTATGTGAATCATACCATTCATGTCCTTCATGTGAATCTTACCATTCATGTCCTTTATGTGAATCCTACCATTCATGTCCTTTATGTGAATTATACCATTCATGTCCTTTATGTGAATCATACCACTCATGTCATTTATGTGAATCATACCATTCGTGTCCTTTATATGAATCGTGTCATTTAAAGTGAACGCCTTATTTGTTTTCACATTTGTGCACTTTTTGTCATAGCGTCAAACGCAAGTAATAATCCCGTTCTTAGCACCCCCGAAGGCTGCTATCAACAGAATTGATACTATTTCGTTTATATTACTACAGTTTGTTTACTGTTTACTTTTGATACAACAGGAAAAATTAAATACAGTGTAATCTTGACTCACAAACATATATCGGCTGAAGTTATCTGACCCTGCAAATAAAAAATGACAAAATCGCAAACACTCGGTTCAAAGTCGTCCCGGCATGAATGGAAAAAATTGGCCCAATAATTTCCATCAAATCGTTCAGATATCGGCCATAAAAACTCAGTTTGCAAATTGGCTGGTGTGAATGCAGCTTAACCTTTACCAAACTGTATCATTTTAACAGAGGCTTAAACAGAAGTTTCTAGATAGCGGAATCAAATGATCTGTTAGTTTGTTGGATTTTACATTTATGAGTGATGGTGCTCTCTAGTTGCAAGACAAGTTTATGACGCTGGAAACAGCTGCTGCTCAGACGAAACACAAAGTGAATGCCATGCAGGTTGAGGTTGAGCGAATAAAAATGACACTAGCAGAAAGAAAAGCACACGAAGTAAGTATTGCTGTATAGTAAGTATCGCTGTATAGTAAGTATCGCTGTATAGTAAGTGTCGCTGTATAGTAAGTATCGCTGTATATTAAGTATCGCTGTATAGTAAGTATTCCTGTATAGTAAGTGTCGCTGTATAGTTAGTACATATTGCTGTATAGTAATTGTCGGTGTATAGTAAGTACATATTGCTGTATAGTAAGTGTCGCTGTATAGTAAGTGTCGCTGTATAGTAAGTACATATTGCTGTATAGGAAGTATTCCTGTATAGTAAGTGTCGCTGTATAGTTAGTACATATTGCTGTATAGTAATTGTCGGTGTATAGTAAGTACATATTGCTGTATAGTAAGTGTCGCTGTACAGTAAGTGTCGCTGTATAGTAAGTACATATTGCTGTATAGGAAGTGTTGCTGTACAGTAAGTGTCGCTGTACAGTAAGTGTCGCTGTATAGTAAGTGTCGCTGTATAGTAAGTGTCGCTGTATAGTAAGTGTCGCTGTACAGTAAGTGTCGCTGTATAGTAAGTATCGCTGTATAGTAAGTGTCGCAGTATAGTAAGTGTCGCTGTATAGTAAGTGTCGCTGTATAGTAAGTATCGCTGTATAGTAAGTATCGCTGTATAGTAAGTGTTGCCGTACAGTAAGTATCGCTGTATAGTAAGTGTCGCTGTATAGTAAGTGTTGCTGTATAGTAAGTGTCGCTGTACAGTAAGTGTCGCTGTATAGTAAGTGTCGCTGTATAGTAAGTGTTGCTGTATAGTAAGTGTCGCTGTATAGTAAGTGTCGCTGTACAGTAAGTGTCGCTGTATAGTAAGTGTCGCAGTATAGTAAGTGTCGCAGTATAGTAAGTGTCGCTGTATAGTAAGTGTCGCTGTATAGTAAGTATCGCTGTATAGTAAGTATCGCTGTATAGTAAGTGTTGCCGTACAGTAAGTATCGCTGTATAGTAAGTGTCGCTGTATAGTAAGTGTTGCTGTATAGTAAGTGTCGCTGTATAGTAAGTATCGCTGTATAGTAAGTATCGCTGTATAGTAAGTGTCGCTGCATGTACTTTTCTTTAATAACTCAGACTCGGTGGAGGATTTGGAAAATATGCAGTATATATACTAGCTTTACTACCCAGCGTTGCCTGCGTAGTAAAAGAGTCTGCACATAAAATTGATTTGTATTTAATATATTACACTATTTCCCATTCTAACTTTCAAACTACATATCATGAAAAAAGTGTTTTGTGTAGTTGAAATAATTTAAGAGAAATTAAAAACAACTGTAAAGGTTTTCAAACTTTGTGAAACAACTGTAACTTTCAAACTTCATACTATGAAGAAAATGTTTTGTGCAGGTCAAATAAATTAAAAAAATAAAACAACTATAAAAGGGTTTAAATGTAAATGTGAAATAATTAGCAAGTAATAGCTAAATTAAGTCAGTTTGACTACCATTACAATAAAAGATGATTCGGTAATGATACAATTAATACGAACTGAGAAAACCAAATAAAAGTTCTGAATATGTTGAATTAATAATAACAATTCTCGCATAGAGCGGTGTGTTTAAAAAAGATTACTGTTCCATCAGAAGCTATCCATCAAAACTTTGAATACAACGATACTGGTCCCTCTCGATACTGGTGCAAATGTAAAATTGAGATGTCGGACTGTCTTCGTTCGACCGAACGGAGAGAGAATGTCGAGGCTCTTCTCACGAAAACAATAATTATAATTGTCCCCGTGAAAAGAATTGGCTTTGACCCCAGATATACTAATTGAACCTTATGAAATATATTTTTTAACAGTTGCAGTGCTGAAATAATAAACGTGAGCATTCTGGTATACGGTAAATGATAACGTCGTAGATCATTATGTCTTCTACGGCTCAGATGTAGAGCGTCTGGATTTTAAACTTGCGGCCGCAGTCTCCATGAGTTCAAATCCATCAGAACGTCAAAAGTATTAATTTCTAGCTTTTAATAGCTATAGCTGGAATGACAGACATACGACCAACTTTGAGAAATACAGATACATGTGCATAAGGAACTATAGACTTTGTCTTTGAAAAGATGTCATTTTATTTACTGTATTTTAGCTATGTGCATTATGTTTCAGCAGAGTGCTCTTTTACACGCTTTTCATATTATTTTACCTCTATAGGCTGGCCAGAGAACATTCACTTTATATTGTTTATTTACTTGTGGTAAATGATGAGGAATTATGGACTACTAGTAGCTTTCTTATGTATAGTTGTGAAAGTAGTTATTTTGGCTTTCTCTGGCGGTCTGCTGTATAAAAAAGGCAAGTAGTTCAAACTATCTGTGTCAATAAAGTTACCACAGTATTAACTATGGTACTTATATCTGTAATACAAATAATTACAGTATAAGTTTATAACTGTGCATAAATTTAACTGTGCTAATAGAGTTTACTGTAGTTATGGAGTGGAGATGCTTTGAGCCGAGAGTTAGGCAACCCAAAAACTACAATAACAATATATTAAATATAAATGGCAAAAATTGAATATCAGCCATTAGAGCCCAATAATTTGGAGTTAACCACTAAAATAACATGACAGGCTTCTATGTATCGATATTCTTATACCAGGTGGTAGGGTAAGCATCGAAAAGGGTGATAACAGAGTCTTGTGTTCCTAAATCGCACAGTAATCATTCAATTAACCATACAAATAGAGTAACAGACAATCTTAAAAGTTCCTATAAAATGAACATTATCAACTGCATGTATGGTACATGTAAATCCTTGTGGTTTGGCTAGACGGAGTTGAAGGCGGCTATCAAGTCAGAGGAAGAAAAAATTGAGTACCTCCAGGCCAATGCCCTGCCACCTAAGGCAGAGTTTGAGGCAAAGCTGGCATCCGTAGCCGAAGAAGTTGATGAACTGCAAGTTAGTACTTTGCAATGTTCTAGTTTGAGTCTTCTTGACTTTGAACATTCCTGAACATCTTGCCTTTAGCATTTATGTAGTTTTTTATTCTACTATAAGCTAGTCCTGTTGTGTAGGAGCAACTGAGACAGAAACAGAGTGCTCACAAGGAGTATGAGAGGAGGATTGATGGAATCACTCGGCAACAAAAGGCGGTAAAGTCTTCTACGACTACGCTGGAGGAAGTCATACGAGTGATGGAAAAAAACAGGCAAGCTTATGTTTACCTGTAGGCAGATGGAATCTGCTGTTAGCATTTGCAGAGGTGTGAGACCATGTAATGGAGAAGTGTGTGCTGAGATATCATGCTATACAGAGGTGCACGGTGTGACACTGGTATACAGCGGTGCATGGTGTGACACTGTGCTATACAAAGGTGTATGGTGTGAGACCATTTTATACAAAGGTTTATGGTGTGAGACTATGCTATACAGACGTGTGTGGTGTCAGATCATGCTTTACAAAGGTGTATGATGTGATACGATGCTATACCGAGGTGTATGGTGTGCAACCATGCTATGGAGAGCGTATGATTTGAGATCATGCTATACAGAGGTGTAAGGTTTGAGACCATACTATACAGAGTAGAGCATGGTATACAGCTCTTCCCCATATTGATTCTTGAATCCAAACTAAAAGCTTCAGAGTCTAAACTGATTTATAAACTTCCTGATACTTATTTCATACTACTTTTATGAAATCTAAATCTCTCTGTAATACCTGCAATATTTATACATTGAAAAATGAAATGATACATCGAAGGTTTTTTAGCCTTTTTTCCTTATTGAATGAAAAAAGAGCGACTGCTATGATAGGGTATCATTTTTGGTAAGGTTCATGCACACCAAACATGCTCCATGCTAACATAATTTATCAATAGGAGGCCAAACTAAAAATTTACAAAAAAAACCTTGTGTTTTTAACCTATTTCTGACACCACTGAGTAGTAGTACTGACATCAGCTACTGCTTCAAAAAGAAACCTGTTACACTATCAATGAATATTTACTAGTATGAAAGTCAATTACTTGTTAGCTCAACTCATAGTCTGGTTGTCTTGAGTACTGTAAGAGATAGTCATGTGTTGCAATAAAGCACGAACAATAAATATATGCATAATAATAAGGCGAACGATTGGTGCAGGGAGAAGCGTCATGGGTGGCGCAGCAGAATGTTGAGGGTTTGAATCTCTTACAATGCAATATTTTTTATTAACCTCCAACTGTGGCTTCGGACAGACAGACATTGTTCCTGTTATATTAAATACTAAACCGAATTTCTGGCATTGCACGAGTATTAAAAACAGCTCATAAACAGTGGCAGGCCATGTAGTTGCCATTGGCTAATATGAGTAAGCTAGTAACCGTATTGCTAAACTTACAAATAAGAACCATGAGAGTAAGCTTTAGTGACATTGCGTGTAACGCATGATAATGACTCAACTCACCCAATGAATCCATTGCATCTCTTGTGGCTTAATGGGTTAGCTTATTACCTTGTGAACAGGAGGTTTCAAGATCAAATCTTCTACAATATGGATTTTTCATAACTAGATTTTAATCGCTATAGCTGGACACACACCAAACAGACAGACACCAAACAATGATGCCAGACGACGACCTACTGAAATTTATATATATAGATTGGCTCTTTTTGTCACACTGTGAACCGGGACAATACGACCTACATGTAGATGTCATAATATGACTACCATATGCGTCAAATATAGCAATGAGGATGACTGTTTTGTTTAACAGAGCCTTAAAGGTATGGCCACACGTGCCGATTTTTTCGTTGGTACTGATCGAAATCACGAAATGAATGAAAAACCCACAATTAATCGACCGAAATTCACAGAATTGTCAGAGCTGTGCATGCACACCAAAATCTTCAAAGAAATGATTTTAATTGGCTAAACAAATTATTAGCGAGCACGACTCTAGCAGTTTTCATAATTTATATAGTCTGAGGCACATAACGCGAAGAAAAAGAAAAATAAGAAAAATACTAACACAATTCGCCATAGTAAACACAACGCAAATGGCTTGATTGCGCTAAAGATGGCAACTTTTTCTACAATGGAACTTTTGCTGCTAAAAAGAAATTGTTATTATTAAAAAAGAAACGATTCGTAACCATGGTGTCCGGACAATAAAGAATCAACAATAGCGCGATCTAGGCAACTGCGTCGTATGTACTATGTTGAATGGTACTGGTACTTTTTGTGTCGTAACACTTTGGTATGTGTCTTGGACTATACCAATTGCAAAAGCTGCTAAAATCGCACTCGCTAATAATTTTTTTAGCCAGTTTTAGCCAGGGTTTTGTCGGCGATTTTGGTGTGTATGCACAACTCTGACAATTCTGTGAATTTCAGCCTAATAATTCTGTGTTTTTAGTTCATTTCGTGATTTCGGTCAGAACCAACAAAAAATTGGCACGTGTGGCCGTACGTCTACTCTGTAGTCAACAAGGATCAGCTACTTCGCTCTTACCCATCCCATGCTACTTATAGACAGACTTTCTTAAAGCATATAAATTACATAATTTTTTTATTATATATTTCAATACATCAGAGTCTTGGCTTTCGCATGAGCCTATATTCAATACACAAAGAATAATAGAACTATGAAAAACGGGGTGTCAAAAGTACGTCCTGCAAAAAAAAGCACTTCGTTCAGGTACTCAAAATGTGACGTCCTAATTCTCATTTAGCCTTAGGTCGTTGATCCCTTTCGCTGCCATTGAGGCTGCGTTTTTCTGTGACAATCGGTGCTGTTAAACCCGGAGAGCGCTAATAATAAACTAAGATTCTAGATAATCAACAATGCCCGCAGTGCTAACGCCCGCCCAACCAATACAAACACATGTTCTGGATTAATTGATTATGCTTCAATAAATGTACTGTCATTGATAAAGGTAATGAAATCACATCGATTAAATTATGACCTGCGGTTGCGTGGCCCTTGGACTAAATGTCAATCGCACTTTCGCGAGATCACGCAATGCTTGAAATTAATTAGTTTCAGTCGTCACCCTCAAAATCACATTAAAAATAAAGAGCTTGTGCATAATATCATCGGGAAAATATAGTATGGTTCTTGGAGTCTGAGGTACTTATCATAGAAATAATATGTATCTTCATTCGTTCTCTGGAGTTGTCCTACCTTCGCCTGCCACTAGCGTCATTATCGTAGTTGATAAATAAGCGGTAAGAGCACACAACAACGAATATGAGAATTGTGACGTCACAATTTTCGAGACTATGTCAGTAAACTCTTTCGCGGTAGAGCTCTGGGGAAATCCTATAAACACCAACCAATGTCTGTCTCACCATGGCAAACAATAGCTCTTTCGAAAGCCAAGACTCTGATGTATTGAAATACACAATAAAAAAATTATGTAATTTATGTGCTTTAAGCAAAGCAAATGTTAGGTTAAAAAGCGTGTCGGAATGATGAAGAGCAAAAGCAGTCTGTTAGCATCTTCATGGCCCCTGACGTTTGTGCCCCTGTCTTTAGTCTTGCAATTTATAACATTGTTTGCTCTCCACAGAGAAGACATTGCTGACTGTGAGGAGATGATACGTGGTTTCGAAAAAGCTGGGCGGGAGGTCCAAGCACAAAACCTGGAGACAAGACAGGAAGAAAGTAGATTTTGTAAAGCTACAGAATTGGAAAAGTCTTCTTTAGAACAGCGAATCGCTGACCTGGAAAGTGAAAATGAACAACACCAGGTGTAAGTAGTCTTTGAGCTCGATGTACTTGGAGTTGTCTTTTTATGTCCGGTAGAGGTAGACAACTTCTCATGTTGACTGGACTGCAAATAATTGGAGTTTGTTGCCAAATAATACACAGCCATTTTGCTTTGCCCTTCAACTGTTGGGGTGTCTTACATTAATTATTATTATTAGTTTCACTAGACAGCTGGTTATAAAACTAGTGATGTGTGGGTTATCATCTAGCCAAAGTTGTGAACTTGTAGAGCTTTTCCTAACTTTTATGTTTGTAAAAACAAGTTTTCTTCTTTACTCTATTAAATGTAACCTTTGAATACAATTCGCTGAAATGTTGGTTGAAAATGTTGCTAGTCATATGTAGTATTTTCTTTGTTAAAATGTCTGTGAATGTTACTATATCCTTTAGTGTGTTGTAAACACGTGCTTATGTAACCCTAGGTTTGTCAGTTCTGCATTGGTAGATCTTTATGATAGATTTGGACAAGTTTGTAAGGTTTAATTTTTTTTCAAGTGCTGACTATTAATTCAATTTACACTGCTTGTTGTGCCTTGCAAAGACTTTGTTTGCCAGTTTTAAGTATTTCTCAAAAATGGAAATAGACATTGTACCAGCTTAGACCATGTAACAGACATCAGTTTACGAGTAGTCTCGATAGTTCAATAGAGTTATTATATATTTAATAGAGGTATCGTATACTTAATAGAGATATCATATACTTGATAGTTCAATAGAGGTCTCAAATATTTGATAGTTTAATAGAGTTATCATGTATTTGACGATGAAAGCCGCGAGTCTGCAATGGTGTTTTATGCCTGCTCCCCATCTATGCTGTCAGCCTATTGCTATAGATAGTCGGCTACAATATAGTTCAAGCATGATATACTTTTTGAGATAATTTTATCACAGTCATTGAGTTGGAAGGACTCTAAAGGAATTGGGGGGTGTAACACTGGTGGCAGGTCAAAGCAATAAAAATGAAAGTCGTCTAAAAAAGTGTTTTAATAAGTTCTGGAATGCAGAAGTTATGAAATGAAACTGCAATTAATTACTGCGGCAGACATGATCTATTGATACTCAGCATGATAAAGAGATTCATTATACCTTATTGCTACAGTTTCATCATGTCATCAGCCATGTAGCATTTGCTGGGTTACTCAGCGTTATAGCCAACTGTTTGTATCAGCAAGTTTATCGCAAGAAAACTTCTTCATCAGAAAAAACTAGATCCTCGAACATTAACTCCACAGTACCCCGTGTAACATACCGGTATATGTTTTAGCAGTTTTGTAGAGTCACCTACCATAAATATGCATTTAAATGGAAAACTCCTACTTGAGGCCAAAAAGGCGATATTTCAGCCACACAATGATGTCAAATTTGATTTGTTTACAACAAGCCATTTATATTTAGTTCTTTCCAAATTTGAAGTAACTTGTTAAGCGCAGAACATTATAAAGCCCGATATGTGTCACATAATTTAATAGAATAAAAATGCAATTTTTATATATCACAAAATATACCCGCAAATTGATGTAAATTGAAGTGAAAACTTGAATATTACCCTTTATTTTCACAGTCCGGGTAGTGCGGGGTTAAGGAAAACTTTGTTATATATTTCTGGTTGAGCACATAGCTACTGGCTATGGTTAGGTGGGTCAATTCATAAGTTGAAATAGCACTTGGCTCATTATCCCAAGTTGAGTGACATGGCAATCTGCACTGGAGTGGACTGATCTGGTGCAAACCAACAGTCAGTTTTGCCTCCAAGAATAGCAAAGCATATGCAAGCTTGTATAGCAGTTTTTTTGGCCATGGGTCTTCTCATGTGAGCTTTCCATTGCCAGGGTCAAGGAGGACATACTCAGTGAAATAGAAAGAATTAAGAAGGAAAGGGTGGCTGCCGATGTTATGCTTGGAGCAATCGATTCAGAGAGAGAGGAAGCTGTGGCAGAATTTAACAAACTTCTTCATCTGGAAAAATCTGGATGGAGACATCTCGAAAATCTCAAGGTTTAAATCTTAAATTTGAAAAGCAAAGTCTAAATTTAAAGAATGCATCAATAGTTATATTAGATGTGATTTGACTTCAATTGTACGCGTAGTAGTGGTTAGTATGGCTTGTCTATCGGAGTTGTTTTCTCAATCCTAGTTAGTAGCTAAATTTCAGTAGGAGAAACAGATGCTGTGGAGGGTTGGTTAGGTGTTTTGAAGCTATCTTATTCTTAAGATGTATCACATATGATGTCATGTCTAGCCCTTTAAAAATCTAGACCTGTTTTTTCCTAAAAATAGTTGTCTGCGGCTAAAATGGTGTAAAGCTATGGGGTGATCGATTACTAATATATGATTCATGTGAGTTTCATCATTTAGCTTTGATATATGCTAAAAGAACCACATTGCCTTTTGTGTTAGCAATAGTCAGGAAGTTTGACTAGAGTTGGGAATCGAGTGATCACAAAAGAATTCTTTTTTAATAAATATGTTAATTTTATCCTTTCTGTATTAATTAGATTTTAACTTGACTCATCATCCCTAATTTAAACAGTTCCATTTCTGGTATTTCCCAAACTCGTATTAACCAGAGTTGTGCCTCATCCTTAATCAAAGTCATGGAATTCTGTCATTCGTATGATATTTTATTATCTCGCTGCCTAAATTCAACCGATGTCGACATTACACCATTTCCAAGTGTGTATTTAGTACTCTGTCATTAGCAGTTTTCATCACCAAGGTAAAAGTATAAATACCTGATTAAAATCTATTTGTAGTCGTTTTCCTCGACAACCCGCTAAACATACATGACTGGGTGCGACCAAAACGAATAAATTATCATTGACTCATGCTTAGCTAATAACATGTATTATTAGGATGTATTACAATGGAGGGACTGTTGACAACTTATGAGAATAAGAGTTGTTACATGTCTTTTCAGTTTCTATTACAATCTATTGGAAAAATATGTTATGCATAGTCCTAGCCTAATTCATCATAGCTAATTGTTGCCCTTTATAGCCGATGGCCCTGCTGCAGCTCATCTCATTTCTTTGCTGTTGTAGATGCACGTGAAAGGCCGGGAGAGTCGGTCGTGATGCAGTAACAATATCTACATCCTTTACTTTTGAAATGCTACACAACATAGATGGAGCATTATACGCAGCAGGTGATGAACGCACGTAGCTTCTTTCATTCATCCGCTATTTCATCTAATAATCACCTTCCGAAAGGTATAATATATCTTTCAATGAAAGAGATGGTCATTATGTAACAGACAATAGTGTTGGATTACATCAACCCTGTTCAATGCCTACTATACAAAAACACTCGTGCACACACATGTCATATCTTTTCACCCGATAACTTGATGGTCATGTTGGTATTTACTTGTGTGAATGGTCAAGTTTAGTCATATGTTTTTCAAAAGCAGTCGTTTATTCCATTGAAATATATAGCGATATCAAATGTACAATATAATTTAACAAACAATTAGCACCTTGAAAATAATCTGTAGATTTCTAATAACTGTAAAGATGGAGGCGCCTTTTCTTGAAGATACGAGAAGATATTGTCAAGAAAACACTAAAACTATCAAAAACTTTGTACAAAAAATGATAAAGGCATTGTGGGTAAGAGAGAAATATCGAGTATATCATCAATGAGTAGTAGCAGTGTAGCAAATGATCAGTGTCAGAGATATGATTGCTGTAGCAGTAGACAAAATAAATATGCTACACCAGCGACTCCCCACCCAAACTGTCTATTAGGTCAGGTTTTATTGGTCGCTGTTTCAAGGCTTCGGTGTACGGAGGTGGTTGAGTTGGTCGATAAAACAACGAAGTTTGTTGATTGGCGCTTTTGCTCAATGGCAGCTGATTAGTTGATTTAGTTATATGTCCGCCCACACTACCAGGCTGATAGAATATACTACTATGGTCAGAACTTATTTTGTTACTTGTAGATTTAGTCGATGCCGCTCTTTTGATCACTATCTTCTTGTCATCGGTTTCAACTATCCCCACTGTGGTATTGTTGTTGGCAATGTCTGTCCAGTGGTTCTTTAGAGTATTTTGGGACGAGTGCGAGTCAGATTCTGTCGTACATCGACTGGATGAGGTACTGGAGCGGTCTTCTTGCTGTTCGAACATCTGCACTGACTTGGCGTAGAGCTGTTTTGCTCTTGCACTATTCACTGACTGTTTTATGCGATCAATTTCAGCCACTGGAGCCGTCTTGTTCTTTCGTTCAATTGCTTCTCTGTATGGTGGAGGTCTATTCGGTCTGTATTGCTGGGGCATGATTGGCCTCGTTTCTGCCATATTGGCCCCCATGCTAACGTCAGCTGTCAGCCTTTGCCTAGTTTCAGTACGGCCTGCATATGTATTTGTACGAGTTATCTTTGGAGTACCAGTATTGTTATGTTTATGTAGGCGATGTGTGCCTGAAGTTTTTAAACTGCTAGCTGTTTGACGCGAATCGACTTCATCTTCCGTGTCTGTATTACCTGAAACTATTGTGGTCCGCTTTCGAACAAGCTCACGCAGCTTTTTCTTTTGAGCTTCTTCGCTTTCAATTTTGCCATGAAACTGTTGCAAAAAGTCAGTAGGATGATGGCCGCTCTCCGATTCCAATATTCGAGGAGAGTTGATATGTCGATGAGTGACTAAATCTGTCGACAATGCATCATCGCTTGAGCTCGAGCCTTGCTGTAAAGACGAACTCGTGCTTGACTTTTGTAGTAACTCACTGCTTGGCCATTCATTCTTGGGAGTTTTACTACAAGTGGAAAGGGCTTAATTGAGTACTCATTTACAGAATAGTCCCACAGAGCATAAGCAAAGTAAATTCAATTGCTAGACAGATGAATGATTTTGATTAAGTAGAAAACTAGATCCAGATAAAGAACTTCGTGCATTACAAAGGAATGTACATGAACAACAGCAATGGCAATTTATGTTATACACTCTAATAAGGTCACAAATTTAACCTCATCATATTTCAATGAGTGCATAGCTTTATGACTCTGGATATTTCAAATAGTTTAGCACATAACTATTGTAGAAAATTTACTAATGCCCTTAGCAATAGAGCATGGCGTGATCATTTGTGTATGCCATACGTAGACTGCATCATTACGCTGGTTCAAGCAAACATACCTCAGAGATTTTTCAGAGTCGCTGCTGGAATAACTGACTTCCGGTGAAATTGGCGTCTCCGCATATCGATTGGCTACTGTTGCAAGACGGGCTCTTAGTTTCTCGCTTATTTTTGAAGTGTTGTGTGATGACGTTCTTTCTGGTTCTTTTTCAAAATACAGATGTACTCCACTATTCGACTTGGTCAATAGGTAGTTGTAACTGTTGCCCACTTCAACATATTCGTCATCACAATCCAGAGAGTCACTAGATACTTGTGTTTGTAAGGTCGGTAAAATGGTATGGTGGTTTTTATTGTCAGGACGTAGCGAATCACACGATTTAGATTTAATAAGTTGTTGCCTTCGTGAATGATCGTCTGAATGTTCACCCACATCTTCATGTGGGTCACTAAGAATGAGGCCAGAATCTCTTGAGCATGAAGAAGGGCTCATCTGTGTAAGTCCGCCTAATACTGGTGCTTCAGTGTCTGACAGCGACTCGAGTGAGTCATTGTATCTAGTATGAATTGTGTCCACGGTTCCAACCTCTTCAGTATCTGAATCAAGTGGTGCGATTGGTGAATGTCCAAATATATTTAGAATGTCCTCTCCGAATATCAATTGACACTGGTCTATGAGAAATTGCACTACAAGTGGCACAGTTTTGCTTGATGCCTCTTGTTCAGACATTTCTGCAGATTCATTCCATAAAAGACTAGGCCCGAGGCAAACAGCCAAGTTATAAGAGGTCATCAGGTTCTCATCGGATCGCTCAGCTATGTGGCTCAGAATGCAGATGATATACCTCAAGAGAAGTTGATTTCCTTTCGGCAACTTCTCGATGATTCTAATAAAAATAATCATTCTTTAGTGTTCTGTACCGTTAATTCAAAGAGACAGTTAATTCAAAGAGACACGGAGAGAGACAGAATGTCACTAGTGTCCAATAAGCACGTGAAATGGACAATCATGTAATCGTATGCCTTATTCATTTTTCCATGTCAATCGAATAGATAACATTCAAAAAAGCAAACATTTGCGAGACTTGAAAACACAAAAAGAATAACTCACTTTTGTAGCACTTTTATTTTATCCTCATCGTGGCTCAGGTTGATGGCATTTGACCACTGGTTGTAAAATTCTGAACAGCAAATTTTGCCAGGGAGCTCTCGAAGAAATGTCTAAAACAGTCATGTATGGAATAAATGTCTACAACTCCAATATATGGATGTCCAATGTATATCCAATACATTGGACATATGAACATAAATGTCTACGAGACCAACAGAAAGCATAAATTTTTACTGCACCAATATACAACATAGGTGTACATAAAGTACTGCTATAGCCAAGGAATTCACGCTATACATTTTTAAAAGGAGTAGTTTTTCCCTGGTGCTCAAGCTTGTTTACATAAAAATCAGCGGATTCATTGGATGTTTGGCAGTAGATGAAGGTTCGCTGAAGCAGTAGAACTTAAGCTCATTATCAGTGATATCAATAGCAGAGGCTACGGAGGCCAAAATGTATATTGATAGAAAGCAAGCTTGGTGATTGCATTGTTCTTTGCAAAACATGTGAATGACAGCGCTGTTGAAAAACGGAATCAATTATTGATAAATATGTTCAAGCAAATTAGCAATCATATAATTGTGCATTGAAGTCTGCCTCCAGTCATTAATCGTGTTGGAAATTGTCTACAGCGAAATATGCTAATTCCGGATGCATAGGGCTACCGATAGCAAGCCTGGAAAAAGCATGAATAATTTAATCCATGGCATTTCCCCTTGTTTGTTGCATCTTGAACCTCTCTATTTCTATTTTTAAGAAGTTGAATTCTTTTTTAAGCGATCTTGATCCACAATACCATGAAGCCATAATGCATTGCACAGTAATGGTAAGAAATTGACAGCTTAGGCAGGTCTTTCAACTCACTTTGAGTATTGATGCATAGAGAATGCCGTTATGACAACCTTTGCACCAGCCCTCTGGATCAGTTGAGTTCATAAATGCAACCATTTCTTGACATCGTTTCGCATTCGATGGTTTTCTGAATATCTCTGTGGTGAATGGGCCATAGTTGTACAAGTTTTCAAGCAGTTCCTGTGACAGAACAACATTTCAATCACTGAATTATGCGATTTATTAAGCATTGGTCTACCGGCATGCTTATGATCAGCCATACCTGATAACTAGTGGAGTGCATTAAGCCAATGACTGCTCTGCATGGTAATTTAGGCAGCTGTCACTTTTACGATATTAGACCAATCGAATTCAGGTGGAAGTACACCCGATGTTTCTCGAGGATGTGTACGTGCACTGTAGAACCAACCACTACTCCATGAGTGTGTATTAATAGCTCAGATTTGCAATTATTCTTGAAATGTCCACTGAGATTGCATATATAACTTTATCCTGTTTATTGTCATGACTTGAGCACAAACTAAAACCACAGACATTCTGATGTCTTTTATCTTTTAAGGTGGCTATTCCTTCGGTATATTAAATTTGTAAAAAATATGTCGTAAAACAAATATAGCTTTAGTTTGTTTTCTTCTAATCAGGAACTAATTTGGTTTCTGCTAAATAACTTTTGATAGAAGTCAGCTCCCTTGCCACCACAAAATCTCCATAAATAGATATCAAGAAGGAATTGGTAGTTTGAACTTGAACGCAATCTTACGCTGGAGAACAAATTAATTTACACAATGTAAACATTTGGCTAGAGTTGCTGACGGCAGAGCCGCTGGGTATAGCCTGTGAATCATTAGCTGTCGTAGCGATGGAAAACAGCAGTCTAACCTGCATCAAAGGTACCTAGTTTTCGTGGCTGAACGAAAATCAAACTGTTTTATTTAGACTACTACTAAACTTTCTAGCTGTACTCAGTTAATCTGCTCACGAGCTGTACTCAGTCAATCTGCTCAAGCTGCAGACTGGAACACACTTCAAGTGAAATATAAGAAACTTTGTGAAACGTGACCACAGCACCGGTTTTGGGATGGCTGTTCTGCAAAGTGTAATTAAAGAGAAAAGCATGAGTTAAACCTTTCCTTCTTGACTGATAAGTTACAATAAAAATCTTAACAATTTTTATTGTATGTTTTAAGTATTAATTGCATACTTTGTAGAATATAATAAATAATTTTACTATATTTATTTTCACGAAGCTTTATTTCAAACTGCATTTTATCATGCTAAATAGATTCATTCAATTTTTATTAAATCCAACTACTTTCTATACCTGTTGGGGTTCATTTAAAATTTTACTCACTGAAAATCATTAAGCCAGTCGTGACAAAACTACAGACTTAAATATCTACAGATTCTAATACATACATAAAAATTGCTATCATTCATTGCCAGTATTTATTGCTAGAGCCAATGCATGCGTATTTGCTCAATATTTCACCTGCCAAAGTGCTAACTAGCCCCATAAACTTATGTGGAAAAGTCTAAGAGCCTACCATAACTGGGGATGGGAGCTCTGGATCGCATATCTCATCTAGAGGGTGTCCAAAAATTTTTCCTTCAGATATGGAATTTGATCGAGGGGAATAAGGCAATTTGTTTGATGTCTTTCTAAAAATGTTGACCAGCTTTTTCTTCTTTGACTTCTGCGGTTTACGTTCTACAAAGAAATAAAGCAAGTGTGCTGAATAAACAAGTGTTTGCTGAGAATGACTTCTGATCATGAGAGGCCATGCCAAACATAGCCAGTATATGACCTTTTTATCCTCGCTAATGGTTTAACGAATGCGCAATACAGTCTTGGTGGTGAAATGATGAGAGTTAAATGATCGAGGGTACGCAGGAGACTTTGTTGAGAGCAAACAATCTGCCATAGCCATTAACCCACCCTCATAAAACTCTCAGTACTATACCACAAAAAATGTAAAACTCAGGAGCGTTCATTGTTTTCTATTGCTAATTGTTACCATTTGTATATCATTGATGTGATAGGATGGCAGGGGCATGTCATTATTGTTAGGATGGCTGCATTGCCCCATCCATCAAGTTTCAAAAGGCATAAGTAGATATTTTCAAAAGCTTGCTGCTGTTGTGAAGTACATTGGCACAAAAGGTAACTGGTTCCCTAACACTTTTGTACATTCTTAGAAGCTTTAAGGGTAATTAAAAGAGAGTGAAAGGACAAGTAAGAGTGAAGGATAACACAGTGTCATATACTCGAATATATTTCTAGAACAGCTTGACCATTCTTCGCTATTTGATCACCACATTTTCTCATAAGTTGGAGTAACTCGAGCCAAGACCTATAAGACATAGTGTTGGCGACACTCCGACCAACAATGTGACACATGTAGTACACGAGCTTTCAATTATGTTACTCGCGTACTCTGAAGAGCGTAGCAATGGTATGCACATCACGACAGCGCAAAGTCTAGTGATCAAATGCAGACTGGAGTCTTAGCAAAAAGATGGCAATATGATAGTGGTTATGACAAACTTGATTAAAGTGCAATAACGCAGCGAAAAGCTATTACACGTACAAGAATTGCGCGATTCCCAGGATCCAAGCCGGCGATTCCAATCATAGATGCTGTAGCCAAGGACTTTCGCCTGCCTTTTTAGCTCGCAGATATGTTAATTAGATGAGCCACAGTACAGCTATTATTTAAATCATGCCTTAGCCGAGTGTGGGATTATCTAGGCAACAGGTGTTATGCATTGTAATCGCTTCTACGGATGACATGAAAAAAACTTGCTGCTGGCCAGGACTGCTGCAGCTCGTCCTAATGGTGATCCATTTACAGGGGTAGCTAATCACGGTAAGCGCAGATTAGTGCCTGCCCTGTCTAGAAGTACTAGGCAATGATTAGTATGTCTAGCACTAGTAAGACCTCTCTCGTTACATCGCTGCAGTGCTGTAGTGCTGTAGTAGCGCAGCTCTCACATAACTAGTGTAGCCATCCTATGTCCTTACCAAATTTCATCTGCTTCTTGTTTTCTCTCAGTATAAACTGACACTTTATATTTGGATCCAATTCCTCGGCATCCCTGTCGTGACTAAGCTGGATGGCAAACGGCTGTTCATGACCTGCAATAATATATAAATAAAGTGTAAATAAACAGCGAGTTCAAACCTGGTCACTCGCTACCACATGTCATCAACTGCCAACTCTAAGGATCAGCTGACCATATTGCTGAGTGCACAACCCTGCTGGCATGAGCAGAAGCGAACAGCGACAGAAAAACTTGTATATCACAACTTTATGTTGAGCTCTGGCCATGTCAGCAGTAATGGCTGATATCACTTAGGTAACTTCTGGGCGTGGCCTCGCGAAGCGAACTCCGATTCAGAATATAAATAATAATATACAGGGAAACAAATACATTGAACTTTACAGAAATGTTGCTGGGCAAAATAAACAAATCATTTATCAAACATATCACGCATCTCAGTGCAAACAGGTAGACAATAACCGGAGAAACAACATGTTTGTCAATGCTCACAATTGTGTATCTCACTTAAGCAATGTTTGCCTAGTAGCATTATAGCCGTATGGTAAAGTGACTGAGCATTGTTTATTTTGTCTTGCCTATGCCCGGATAATTAAGCGAGAGAGTATAACAATGGAGTGTTTAGACCCGATAATGTATCTACTAGATATCCAAATGATATGGCAGCTGTGCCGCTAACAATCTGAAGATAGTCTAAAACACTTGTCAATTAATGAGATAGCCAGGAGTAACTGGGCAAGTAAGTAACAAAAGGAGTGCCTTAGAGACCTGAAGACAATGCTAATGAAATGCTATCAGTTATGCGGCTTGCATGTTTCTATTCTAGCCCAGATTTGCTCAGCTGTTGCAACTGTTTCTCTAAACAGGATCTGTGTGCGTGACTCAATACTCCCAATGTTATTGCAAGAGACAGGGCAGTGAGAGATAGTCTGAAATCTGCAATCGGAGTACTGGGCCAATATAAGCGCTGGATATGTGATAATCAAGGCTAGTCTTGGCATGATAAACAGCCTCGTGGCTGGGCTGCCAGCGATCATCATAGCAACCCTGGCAATGGGACGTAAAGCAGTCTGGAAGAAGTTAGCTGGACCATAAACTAAAGGTTACTCCGTGTCTCCAAATAATGGTGTAAGCGTTGCCAGCCGATGATTCTGGGCACATAACCAGCCCCCCTAACAAATACAGCCACTTGTTTTTACTACAACTAATGACGAGTAACTTGAAATGTTATGAAGTTTTTCAAACCTACTGAAGCATTTGAGGTGGTTTAGAAGAATGCTGAATGAAGAGAGAAGTACTTCATGTGGAGTACAAAAATACCAATAGCTTTATGATTTTTAAAACCTGCTGATGCATTTGAGACAGTTTAGTAGTGTGCTGAAGGAAGAGAGAACTACTCAATGTTAGAGTACAAAAGATAGCCTGAGTTTGTTAAACAATGAGCTCTATTTCAGCACCACAACATGTCAGCCTAGCAGCTTAGAGCTATTCGATGAAAAATCTGACTGAATTGATGACTTGCTGACAGAACAACTCAACTGCACTTTTTAAAAAAGTGACAAATGTCTTTCAAGATCTGTAGCTTGTTTGCACGCATAGCTAACATCGCATTGTACTCAGCACCACTATAGCTTGTTTGCCCTTATAAATGCTTCACTGTACCCGGCATCATCGTTACTCCAGTGACAAACAGAGAGATTGCTGACGAAAACAGCCATCAAAAGCTCACCTGGTGTGATTGGCGAGCCAAGCTCGTAGTAAGACGACTCACTACTGCTAATACTTCTATAGCTAATGTCAAGACTGCAGCCTAATCGGCTCAAACTCTTCTCTCTGTGTTCGCTTTTACTTCGACCCAATGTTGATAGAGACCGGCTAGTCCTCGACATGCCCTGCATTATCGTACTCATTTCTCCCGCTTTACGAGTTCGTAACTGACATCCAAAGTTGTAGAATTCTCTGATCGATAACTATTCCGCTATGATTCAATTTGGTCAACTACTCACAGTTACTTAAAATTCACACAAAACTGTGTTGTACATGATGACATTAGCTGCTGTGGCAAGCACCTGTCATTGAATGACCCATCTATGCAGCAATGGGCCAACAAGACTGTCCTATCAGAGCACAGTTGAATATGCTCTAGTGTCAGTCTCCTGCCTCACGGAATAGCTGGCCAATGAATCGTGAAAGACGGGTCATCTATCACCAAAGATCTTTATAAACAAAGGCTAAAGCTAGAATAGGAGCTTATGCAATAGACTAGCATTTTAATCGCGTGGTGCTAATCTAATTATTGAAAGTATTCAGGCAGTGTGTCACTGATAGCCCTAATTATTATAACAGTCTGACATCAAAAAGAACAATGCATCGAGGCTTTGTAATGTGATACAGTTGCATTTTTTCAAAGTCCAGCGGCAGCCAATAAAACTGAAAGAATATATTCATGGAAAAGTTTATTAAACACGCAGACCCTTTGTGGGACAATGATAAGGAATGTGCAGACTGTTTGCTCAGACATATTTGCTTACTGCGACGGCAGCCCGTAACAACAGCAAACTAATCGCAGTTGCGCTCTGTTCTCGAAATACCTACTTTTCAGTCTCTCAGCTTGGTGAGCATTCGCATCAACATGGTGACTGACAACACTGCATCCTTACCTTGTTCTTCTCGGCACATGGCCAACTGCTGGCCAGTTAAACTGCGAGTCCCATCAAATCTCGATGAACCGAACCGCTCAGATATCAGCTGCTTAAAGGAAGGTTCCGACTTGGTACGACTGCGTAGCCTCGGTCGACTTTGAATGCGCAACTCGGATAAAGGTACCTGGTCCCAATCCGGATCCCAATTGGAATCCATTTTACAGAATGTTGATTTGTCAACTTGACACTCGGGAGTCGCAACCACAATACACTGCAGCCGATGGCGCTACACCAGATCAATGAGGAGTTACGGAATAATCAACAGACGGACATAATAGAACTTTTGTTGGGCAAACAAAGTAGATTATTTTAGTATTTACTCTTCGTGTATTGCAAGCCTGAACAATCGATAGCCTAAATCTGTGTAGAACAGTATGTATATAATAGACCAATACTCCTTATCAATAACAAAGGAACATAAGAATAACAAAAGATGGACATTACTCCATGCGAGTACACAATTAGCTTTGTACCCAACCGCAGTCGACCAATGCAATGCTGTTTCACATATTTTTAGCTATAAGGGTCGTTTCACGATGAACAGGGCCATCCACAAGATGGCCGTAATAGCTTTCGTTTAGCAAGTGTTCTAGGAAACCAGCATCTTATAGTTTCCTAAAGCTGAAGAGGAGCTCAAGGAAAGTTAACACCATTGTTTAGATTGGCAATTAGTAATAGCTTGCTGTGACTGAGCAGAAATCTTGACAGCTTAACATAACATATCGTTACTTTCGCAAACTGCTCGCGAACCACTGATGGTCATGACTCTTGGAGATGTTTGTGTTGATGTTATGATAGGCGCAACATCCTTCAAAATAATGTTGAAAGAAAGCATCTCAAGTTTTATCAAGCTGCCGCAGGTCGAGTGATCCTGGTGCAGTTTGTACAATCGTCTGAAACTCATCCAACTTTGCCTTTGAACAGAGCGTATCTGCAGACGCATCGTATACGACTGCACCTGAGCGAGTTCAAAGATAAGGCTTTGAAAGTTGACAATTCAGAGCAAAACAAAAGCATGTTAAATATTAGAATTAGGAGGCTCCACGCACAATCAATCCGTACAATTTAGTCTCGGACAACAGCTCTACATTCATAATGCTATTGACAGTGTTGCCAAGCGGATTTTGCTAACGAATAGGGGGATTAGAGTATTCGAACAAAATTCCTCAGTTTGAGATTTCAAATAGCACAGTTAAGCGACCCTGATGGTCAAATTGTGTGCCAACTGCAAATCGGCAAACTGCTCTAATTCAACGACAAACAAAGAATGCAACCTTTGCTAAAGATAAACAAACAGCATGTGTTCCGGTAAGTTTGAAAGGAAAGCAAGTGCTTTCGTTTTAAAACTTTCCAATGCACTGACGCGCTAATCATCTTCTAAAAATTCACCATACGCACAATAACCCTATTGTGATTCAACAGCACGCAAAAGGTAAATAAATTCATTCATTCAATTCCCAATAATTCTGTACGCAATTCTACATTGCGTAATTACTCAATTGTACTACGAAATTCTCCCTAGTCTTTCCATGTAAGCTGTGTACAAACCCTGGAAACCTTCAGCTGTCAACAAAAACCACACCAATCACTTGTCACTGCTGCCAAAACACTGATGGCATAATTATCTCAATTTTGGTTGCCCTGCGAGGGTATGATCGCCTTTCCATAAGCTGCCAAATGGAATTTCAATAGATTTCCAGTTGTTGGTTTGCACTAACACGACAGCACAATGACTGCCATCATCTGACACATAATCAAACGCCAACCCCTACCATCCGCAAAGAGGGGCAAACCTGAAGCCTTAGGCCTACCTGAGTAAGAATCACTAGAGAGTCTTATACCACACGCCTCATCCGAGTCAGCCAAGTCACCATCGGGATATCTGTACTCGGAGTGCTCAAGGATATCCGTACAGCTTTTGCTTCTTGACTTAAGTGTAAAACGAAATCGCGCTGGTCGAGACATCGAGAGAGTAAGCGAGACAGTGTCGAACCAGCTGACTAGCTCGCCCTTTAGCTTATGACTTTGTGCCAGTGAGTTGCCAGTGAACGAGCATTATTGTTACGAATACTTTATCTAGCGCATCTCTAATCACCAACATTCATTCAATTCTCACAATGCTGTATTAGTCACTACCCTTAAGGCACTCTCACTGAATAGCGCTCAAGCACGGCTTGTTTTGTGGGGTGAGCCGTACCACCCTCACTAGCACGCCAAAGCTCTTGAGTTCCAATGGTTAGGGTGAACCACCAATATAGAATGCGCGGATCACTCAATACAGAATCCTTGCTAGGGCAAACTATGGCCGGCTTTCAAAATTCATTTTATCTACTGAATTAAGCGTCACCTCCTAAATGTTGAAGAAACGGGCTACTACACATTACCATGGCCATCAACGGCCTATTAAAAAAAAGTGACATTGCTGTGTCAACAACGTGTTTTAAAAAATGTTCAAGGAATCAGTTTACAAAGGAGACGACTGCTTCTATGGCTTCTATGGATTCACTGAGGTTTCCGTCACTGAAGATATAATATTTGTTTAACTCTAAGATGTCATATCTGTTCACTTCTATAAACACATATTTGTCCATTTTTAAACAGATGTAATCTCTGTTCACCTCTATTAAGATGTAATATTTGGACCCCTTTTATGAAGGCATAATATTCATTCACCTCTATAAAAATGCAAAGCCAGAGACAACCCACCCAACATTGTCAAATCCTTGGTTTAAACGATTTGTGAATGAACTAGTTTGTCACTCAGGCTCAGATGTTAAGCCTAGAGATATCTACCATCTTATTGATTCAACTCATCACTAAAGTAGCACAAGAATGAAAAATTCATGATGGTCACTGTAAGCGCAGTATTATGAAACAGCTGTATATCTCCTGTTCAACCAGATAGCGATGGAAACAAACTGAAACTATTAAAGAGCTATATTACTTTTAAGCTGTAATAAAATTGAGTTATTGACTGTTTACGCTGATCTAGTAGTAAATTTTATACAAATAATTTAGTCGCTGTTAAGTTAAAAACTTTAATGGTTTCAAGTTTCAACCTATAAATACAACAAAGAGGGTGTTTTTGTGCCACTCTAAATGCTTCTAATACTGGTAACCAAAGGAGATGCAGTAGAGAACAGTTTCTATTTGATCATGGTTACTCAAAATATTGTTAAATGTGTCTCTTTACTTGCGCTGTACTGTTCAATTTAACAATATAAAGAATTATAACATGAAAGCAAAATTTAAACAAACGAAAACTGCCTAAACGACAAATATAATGTTAAAAAACGTTTAAGTTTAGCATTGTGTAAATTGTTTTATTGTAACTATTGGCTAATTCTAGATAAAGATTCATGCTTGTTGCTATAGATAGACAATTCTAAATTGTTTCTTATTTCTCTCTTTTCATATTTCCATCATGTTTTTATGAAACATTCCGCCGAGGTATTTGAGGAAATAAAACGCTGGTAGTCATTATTAGTCTTACAAAAAAGAAGCAGAGTGCAAACTGTTGATGTAAATGCTATCATCTTCTATGGTGGAAGATTCCCAGTGATAAGTGATGATTGGTGTCACGCAGAGTTTGATAAAAACAAAATGGTCTTCTGATTGGTAAACTATTACAAAACTGACCAAAAAGAAAAGGATAAACACACAAAACAATCATAAAGAACCTTTGAATAAGCAAGCTGACTGGTGTATTTACTATTGTGGGAACAACAATTCATCATCAATCATCATGACGATTGGGTTTGGAGAATGAAAAACTAGTGAGTCATAAAACTAGCTCTCTACTCAGCCTCAGTTTCGCTCTTTCATCACAATCCTATGACCTTTGCTTGCTCTTACAATCCAAAAACAATAATTACCTGCTCAAACCTGCCGCCAATCCGTCTTATTTGAAAGAAAACTTATACAGTTTTGGTGCCGGCCAATGCAAATTCAAGCAACAGCAGAGCACTGCACATCAAATTCTGCAGGACCTCCCTCTCATATGACCACATGTATATTCACCTGTTTTGACCTTACTGTCAAGAAGGTACCAGTATGCCTGTCTGGCTAGCATCTAGACAATTCTACTGTCTGTCTAGGGTTGTTTCATAAATCTACTGTCTGTATACAAACATGGTCATGCCAGAGATGTTGGCAAATGACCAAATCTTCAGGGTGCAACATCTAAATACGTAGTAATAGGCGTCATATGAAACTCTATTAGAACATTGTCGAATGATTGTCTCCCCTGTATTAACAACTTGAGTATGTATAACTTATATTTGGCGTTGGTAATCATCATCAAAATAGTGTTTTTCGTTACGTGCCAAAAGAAAAAAAGAAACAAAATGAAAAGAACAGAAATCAGTAATTATTGAGTGAGTTGAACAAGAGGGTTTTGAGAGTTGGTAATCTAGTAGTATTTCGGAGGAGTTGGGATAGTAGATTGTTGGTTGTATTAACAGAACGTTTATAAACCTAAACATACGACGGTCGATGTGGTATGTTATTGGGTACAGTATGAGACTCACCGAACAGAGGGTAGACGGAATCGTCTTTTGTAGACAAAACCCAAAGCTGATAGTCTGCAGTGGTGCCCATCTGTAATAAATCAGAGAATCTTCAATGGTAGCATGGGCAAATATAGGTAGATAGCTCACCAATGCTTCCGTTGTAACAGGACCTTGGCAACCGACTAATAAACACAGCCACTGTTTAGCCGACTGTATCTTCTGGCTACTTGGGTTACCAAGACACTATGCTGACTTCATTGTAAAACAATAAGATTTCTGGATTAAGGTTAAATTACCATACACCACTGCGGCAAGACGACTTCTTACAATATCTGTTTACAATCTTTGGATTGATAGCGTGAAAGCACATTTTACTCCAGAAATGATATATCACTCACCACAAATAAAACATTAAAGGCACGTGCTCATTTACAAGTAAAGAGTTGGGTCTGCCAGATTAGGTTACATGGAGTTAATGGTGCAACTCGACTCATTGGAGTTGCAGTTCTGCACACTGCCAACACAAATTGGATCACATTTCGCGTGTGTCAAGAAACATTTGGCCAACAATACAGTATCAAATGCCTTGACCTTGGTACCGCAGCTGCCTTCTTTGAAATACAACTTGCAGCTAAGAATAGCAGAAGCTCAGTCCGTAACTCAGCAATGAGATAATGGCAGACGACTGTAGCTGTTGCGATGTACGGTTTTAGCAAGGCGATTTTGTAGCTTTGATGACAGATTTAATACATTGCTCAACAAATTTTGATTTTACAAAATTAAAACAAAACTACAATGAAAAATGTTTGTAAAACTCCTACAGATAGCTGTCACCACCCTGTAGCAGGAAACTCAAGAGCCGTTCAACCTACCTGTATTTGAAATGACTCGACTGCCTGATGAAGCAACTCTTTCGCGTCCGCTTGTTTCCTGATGGAAGTAATCTTGGTTACATGTTTCGAAGCATCGACAATTTCTACATCCAGGCTGGTCGATGGCTCCTTGCTCTGTTCTTCATTGATCTGCCTAAAAAGCAAAGAAAGTGAACTTATGGTTAGTGAAACCGCAGGGTATGGACCACGAGGAAAGACTCACTAAAAAAGGATACAGCAAGTGATTAATTAAACATTTTTAGCCATGTATTTCATAACTGTGTCTTGTCATTATATGTTGAAATGCAGTGCGAGGAGTGAAGGAATAGACCAAGGGATGATGACATGCTTAAACAGTTAAGATGAGTATATCATGGTGCGTCAATGTTCAAGAGTGCATCACAGTTGGCAAACATCGGCAACAGACTGAGTAAGCTGGTGACATTTTCTTGGCACAAAAAGGTATCGTCTACGATACAAATTTATTCTAAAAAATTTCGATACATCTACAGATTGACCAAAATATAATCATGAACAGACGTCGCAACGTACGACCGATAACAATTGCATGAATACAATTTTTGCAACGCTGTTTTAAAGAGTAATGCTCTGATGAAATATTGCTTGGTGAAAAAGGTCAAGTGTGAAATATCACTCCTAAATGTTGCCAAAGCACTCATATCATCATCATAATGGCTGAAAATTTTAAATAATAAAATATTTTTTTCAAGTGATGAAAGCAAAAATAGAAGAGCAAATTTTTTTAATGTTGTAATCCACACTGCTGACCTCTGCAGTTGTTACATCACAATTCAATTACCCTTAAAATGGTACATCAGTCGGGCAGATTAAAAAAAGGTTCATGTTACAACATTTCATGAACTGACTGACACGCTAATTTTAAATTTTAGTAAAATTGATCATGTAAAAGATCGACCTAATTTTAGTCATAGGCAGTTGCTATTTGTGTAACTTTCAAGCTATTTCTGCGGACATCGCTTTTCTCATGTAGCACAGTGCATCAGCCTTGGCTTGACTGGAAAATTCTATTAGCTAGTTGAGAACATCCAAGCAGTGCTGTTCATCAAATTTTGAAAAGATTGCTAAAGAATTTATTAGAAACTGATCAGGATTTTGGTACAAAAAATGCACCCATTTCTAGTCTGACCCTCTGCTCACACACGAGTGCGACTAGTTCTTGTGTCACTTCAAAATGAACGCATTTTTGTTAAGAATGATTTGTTTGGTGACATTCCGAGGTAACGCCTCGTAGTCGGACACTAAATACTATAATGCGTTTTACCCGCAGGCCGTGTATATGAACAGTAAGCCGAGAGAAAGGCACCTAATGAACCAAGTTCGCTTGACTCAAATGAGCGATGACCATTAACAAATTTTCTTGACGATATTCCGCTTCTAGAGGAGAAATAATTTTGTGCAACAATCTTATTTGATACGTGTAATTACATGTGTGATTTTACTGTCCCGGCACTCGGCAATAACAAGATGGATAGTACAATGCCAGGATGTGACATCGATGGTAGATCACTGGTGTGTGAAGCAGTAGAGGGTCAAAGAGGTTTAAGTTGAAATTAAAGCAATAATCAACAAGTGTGTAACTTCAGGGATTGTATTCGTCTCTCACAGTAATTATCGCTTGTTGACAGATGAAAAGCGACCGACTGCCTGACTAGAGTTTATGAATATTGCTTTCCCTCAGCCATAGTCAACAATAACTTGCGAATAATCTACGAAAGCAAATATTGGTGTATATATAATATTATTGACCTTCTCACATAAATCATCATATATTCTCATGTCTACTGAGAATTTGCAGCGGTCAATGAATGATTTACGCAGTGGTGGGTGTAGAATATGCAAAAAGGAAAGTTATATCGCGAGTTTTACGAAACGTGCTAAATGAAATTGAATGCCTTAGAAATTTAAGAAAATCTAAGCTAAACCCTAGTTTAGATACATATACTTGTCAATAAGTTAAACCCTGTTTGCTTTGTTGCCAAGTCAACTAGAAAATTGATGATGGAATTGTCTCCTCCCAAGGATTGACTTACTTTTTGAGCTTGTCTTCCCAGCGATCTTTCAACTCTTTAGATGTAAAGGTCGCAATGTAATTTGTAGTAGGCCAGCCAATGACAAAAGACTTGACAGGCTCGAGATTCCCGACTTCGCTGACTCCGGCGACACTTTCACCGATCCAAATATCAGATACCAAAACCCGGTTTTTCAGTTTATAACTTGTTGAAGACCTAAAAAAGAATTAACAATTTGAGTTTCTATAATGCATTATGTGAACTAATGAAAGTACTTTCAGATAATTTAAAAGATTAAGAGTTGTCAATCCAGGCAGAATTAAGCCCTTACCTGAAAAATCATTGGAGAATGTACGCACTTGACTAAACAAACAAATGTTTTGTGGCATTTAAAAATACGATATTTACATAAATTGCATTGATTATCAGCACTTTAAACTAACACTGTCAACTTGCATCAAAACTGTCGCAAAGTAAACCAAAATAGAATTTTTTGTCTACCTTTGCTTGGCGATGAACAGCAAATCATTGAAGAGAAAAAGGTATCGGTCTTGGGTTTGCATGCCGGCAGTCAGTTGGACAGGAGACTCAAAAATAAACCTCCGTGAAATACATTCAGCAGAAGTTGGAAGATCTTGTGATAGTTTACTACTCCCACTTTCAACTACAGTTGCACTGCGGCGAAAGTTTTTAAGTAGTATTTGACTCGGAGCAGAACGACGCCTTCGTGTTTTTTTGACCTCTGGAGTAGAGAGTTCTAAATCATCATTTGGAAAAAGCTTCTCAATTCTTGAGAGGGTGCTTTGCTCATCCATCTGCAAGAGAAACAGCTAGAGTTATCATCTCATTACACTGGTAGACAAATCACCAATCAATGTTGAGTCTGCGGATAATCAGTGTGCAATGAGGAAAGGTAAGCTCAGTTTTCCATAATAAGCAATTGATGACGTTTAGTGAAAAGGCTTCCCGTGGTATCATTGTGATAAAGATGCCAGACATCCTTTCCATCAAAACTCCTAGCAGACACTTTCAGTAAAAAAACACTAGCCATATACAAGAGGACAGGAGGTTGAACCTGCAGACTGCGCCTGCCGTGGTGAAATCTGTTGGCTTGAATGGTACAGGCCACTTCGGTTTACTGGTGAAGTTCATTAGCAACGTGTTACCAGCGAGCCAACAGACACTAGTAATAACTAACAGATAAAATAACTATCTTATCGAGGAAATTCCGAAACAGTCTGATGACACTTATGGTTAAAGATAAACTCACACAAAATTTTAAATGTAGTAATTTTTTTTAGAAAGTATCATGATTTTTCTATCATTTCGATTGTTTTTTATGTTTGATGTGATCTGACTGTTCAGATGTTTTTAAATTATAATCGACAAAACTTGATCGCTCAGATCAAGCAAAAGTGCAATATGATGTCTACAGTTGCAAAGCGACTGATCAAATGGAGACCAAACTTGGACGCTATAGCCGAAAACAACTACCGTAACAATAACAACTAGTGACATCATTCCACATGTATTTTGTTTATGAAAGTTTTAATTTTAATAAAGTTTTGTCGATTTTAATCTTGAACTATTCAAGCAGTCAGATACCCTCAAACTTAAAAAACAATCACAAATTATAGAAAAATACCAGTACTTTTTCATAAAAACTATAAAAATTTAATTTAAGTTCATCTTTAATACTCCTCCAATAAGGTGCTCCATCGCTGGCACAAGGAATTTTGATGTAGTCAAATTTTAACTTGTAGATAGGTAAATTTAATGCAGGAGTTATTGTAGTTGACATACAACAATGTCTTTACACCCGTTAATAGGATGCAAGCGATACTTTGTGTCGTCAGTTCGGGTTAAAAGGCCTTCAAGGGTCACATACCAAATATCTTTTCTTTGGCTGCTGTGTTTATTATGATAAAACTGGAAAACAATGTAATGAGGTCTGTGATTTTCTACTTGACATTCAGATAACCCATTGTTAGATCATAAGAGCATCAAATCATTGATCAGCTTAACAATGGCACGTATACTATTACTAAAATTGGACACATTTTACAGCGAAAATCTGTTTGAAATGAGATCTCTGGATTCCGATCTTCCATCGATGTGTTACGTACAGAACCTTTTCGACGCCCTCTAGAAATATTTTGCTAAAAATATATTGCAAATGGATCACACCGGATTGTAATGATTAGCAGCTCTTCCTTTTTTGTGATGATAAAATCTTGAGACTCTATATCACTAGTAAAACATTTTGCTGTAATAGCAGGAAAAAAGTTTCTGCAGACTAGCTAAACCAGTGAGGTCAAAAACACAGCCAATATTATATCTCGACTCTTTATCATCAATAGGTGATTCGATAATGCTGCATGAAAAGATAAAACATATGAAGGACAATGGTTTGTGAAGTTATCAATACTTGAACATCTTATCAGCCGGATGAAGTACTGACATTAGATATGTGCTGGATAAACTCGAGTGCTGCAAAATTAAACTAGGAGTTGCGCACTCTTGTACAACGATGATATTGTTTGACTGCGCAACTTGCCGATCATATTTTGTCAACTGTGACCATAACAACATCAAGTAACCTATTTATAGAATTTTCTGGTGAAACGGTATTTAAAACTAAATAATCCGATCATGCAGTCGACTAGTCGACTAGTACAACTGTTATATCAAAGCATGATCATAACTGTGTGACAAAGCTGATCAAGTTATCTATGTATCACGTACAATGCCAATACTAGGGTAAGTGCAAATGAGATAAGACTGTACCCACAACATATTGCCTGCCAGGCAGCATTTCACATGGGAAGATGCTGCGCTGTTTCTATTTTTGAATTGTTAGGCTATTTATTGCATCAAGTTTCAATAACCTTTGCCAGTCTAAATAAGCCATTATGGAGTAGGTAATTACAGCATAGTTAGGACAAAGGACAGAGTTCTGTCAATGTGGAGGTGACTAACCAGGAGAACACAATTTCTTCAACTAGAGTTAATGACTACAACAAAAGAAATGCGGTTCAACTCCCACAACAAAGGAAATTCGAAAGAAATATATTATACTTATAAATGTGCATTTTAGGAGCACATTTATGCAGATTATATTGCCTGTCAACCATACGTATGTTATGTGATGCAACCATATACCATCTGGTAATTGCCTACACATATGTGAAACTTGCAGCACACGACTCCATGACTCTGTTTGAACTGAACTAAAATTATCCATCAACGTTAGCAAGAGATCACGCTAAAATTTAATAGCTTTTTATAATAACAGATAATCGAATCTTTGTTCAATAAGTACAATTGTTTGTTTTGAACAATTTTAACAAAGTTTATATCGTATGCTTACGTTATTGTTTTAAAAATGTTTTTAGAATGAAGTTGAGATGTTTGTTTTAACGGTGAGTTTCCCAAAAGTTAGGAAAAGTAAAATGAATGTTGGCTGCCATCTAAACACAGTTGAAGGCATCTCCGAATTGGTTTATTGAATAATAGGTGAAAGCAAATGCCATACAGCTGCCAGCTCTGATCATACAATTTGACTAGCATGTCGAGGTGACAAGCATGACATTTAGGTTAACATGCCAAATCTAGCAGAGATGTTCGACTGTGGCAATTGCCAAGTATCTCGAAAGAGATAGCTGAGCAAAAGCTCGGAGAATAAAGGCATAGGAACACTACACAATCATGTCGAGAGAGTGGAATTCGCCGTGATGCGGCAAACCTCGTAAAAATTGAACATGCAGCGAGAAAAACTGAGTTGGAAAAGTTTCTGAACTAAATTTGACGGTCCGTCATGAGCTCTCAAATAAAAACTTTTGTTCACTTGAAAAAAATACACTTAAACTTTTGCCCAAAGTGCAGCTAGCAAAGACTACTTACCCGATCAGATAAGCTGTGACTACGAAAATACGTTCCATTTTTGCGTACCATTGCTAAGTTGCAAGCTAGAGAAGCAGAAGTTGACCATGTAACAAGAGGCACGACCACCAACTGGTAGGCAGTAAGTGAGACAGGCTTGGCCTATGCACTTTGCGTGTAGTTCACTGGCCATATAATACCTGGCACTATCATTATCTCAGACGCAGAAGTGCGAAGGTCAATAAGAAAATCTCGACTCCGATAGTATCAAACACGGCTAACATGGCAATCAAACATTAAAAATATCAGTATACAACATTGCTATAATAGTAGCTTAATCGTATAACTCCTCTGTTCAGCATCGATTTGTACGAAAAATGAAGCGTTTGTAAGGTTTTTGAGCGGTGAAACAGCTAAGTTCATCTGCCTAACTTAATAGGTAATTATAGCTAGATGGTTCTGATTGATGAGATCAAGGAGTTTATAAGTCAACGACACATACTAGCTCAGCTGTAACCTCTCAATACCACCTCTCAGATATACCTCTAATTGATACTTTCACTAATTTACTCATTTACATACGTTCCTTATCGGTGAGCTTACCCGAGTCGCTGATCTTTTAAACACGAGCGATAATCGAATAAAGAAGTTATACAAACACTTGGTTTCCTTCATGTATTCCTTTAGGCCATTTGAGTACGATTTTCATGTTGGATTTGTTCAACATGCATAAAAACAGTATTTAAAACCATTTTGCACAAACAATGAGATACAACTATTTTTTTATAATAAGGCCAGTCACAACGAGCTATCGGTACACAGGTCTGAATCCATTGTGAGCATCACTGTAAGAATTGCTAGAATCATGGTGACATTCGTAAAGCCTTCAGAGATCGATTGCACACACAGAGGTGTTGGGGCGACTCGTAGAGAGCAAGTAGAGAGCAAGTACAGAGGAGTACCTCGTTAAAAAGTTCATTTGAAACACAGGTTTTTTAAACTTTTTATGGTATACAGTCAAACATGGATAACTCGCCCTTGGATAGCTCGAACTCATGGTTACCTCGAATGGTTTTTTTAGTCCGTTCCCACGTAATGATAAATTGCTTTAGATAACTCGACTTCAACTTTGTTAACTTGAACAGTTTTTGCCCAACGGCTACCGAAACGGTTGTTATCGCTTTAGAAAATCACTTTATTCCAAGCTATAGAGGTAAACCTCAACTTTTCTTAGTTCATAGGCATCGTTATTACCGTCATCGGCAAAATATTTTTGTCAACGACTTTTCTAAAGGTTTGATGAAATTTGATTTTTACTAAACATCCGCTTAGCGATGGCCCTTCGGAAGCAAGGAAAAGTGAGGTAACCTTCACATTTTGCAGCAATGTTACATGCATATGTACCAAGTCGCAATAAATCTATAATATATAAATACATCTATGATGAGATATAAACCTTAGGTTATTGATAAAGGTTGCTAAAACTGAGAGGGGTTGCTGAAACTGAGAAGGGTTGCTAAAACTGAGAAGGGTTATTAAAACTGAGAATGGTTGCTAAAACTGAGAGTGGTTGCTGAAACTAAGAGAAGTTTATGAAACTGAGAGAGGTTGCTGAAACATGGAGATACTACTATCTACCCAAATGATTGTTATTTTGAAGGTTCTTTAGTGTTGAAGTGATAATTTCACTCAAGAGGCCTTACTCTAAAGTTAACAAGGAACATCCAGTCTGTGAGAAGAGAGAGTGGGATACATCCTATATCAGCATGCATGTACCTAGCGAGTTGATTAAAAATAAGGGATTTGGTGAATAGTGTGAAAAGAATGCTAGAAAGAATGCCTATCACTAAGAAAACAGAATTTTCCTATCACCCATTGTTGTGTCATCCACATGCGTTGCATGGCTGCTTTTGAAATCAAGCGTTTCGTAAGTTCAAAAACAAGAAAAACTATCTTACAGAGGAGCTGTAAAATCACTCACTGCTGCCATTCCCTAAAAATAATGTTCCAGATGTTTTTGATGAAAGTCCAATTTTTTTGATAGATCCTTTGAGTAATAAGATAGCAAAAGTTGGTTTAAAAGTGCTGCTATAAGTATATTTAAAGAAGCTACTGACAGGATTTACGTAAGCAAGCTATTCTGAGGCAATGATTCGATAAAGTCTCCAGACATATATACTAGTATGGGATGTCTTCTGAGATGTTTGACTGGAAGAAGTGCCAGCTATGTACCCCTAACAAGAGTAGCTAGCAATGTTCATACTGGCAGAACAATGCAGACAATGAGGTCCAGGGTTCACTGCAATAACCCTCATAAAATCAAAGCTGCTGACAGACAAGTTAACCTATAACACATCAATGCATTGTGGAAAATCTGTGGGTTAGTCGACATTTTTGGCATGAGGTTTTAGAGCCTGTTGTTTATTTGGAAAGAAGCAAATACGACTCCAGGTACATTTAGTGGCAGCACAGTACGACCATACAGTACAGCAGTATAGTACGGCATCGCTATACGGCAGCGCAGTACAGCAGCACAATATATCAGTCCAATATGGCAACCTAGTACGGAAGCCCAATTGCACATTGCAATAGACCTACTACATATGTAATTGCATGCATGTCCAAATCACTTCATGACTTTCATGTCAAAATCTTAGTTTAAACTCGTGAAAAATGAAGTTACTGATAATTCATGTTTAAAGCATCTAGGACCATAATAAGGCCATAATAAAATCATCGTTGGTAAAGAATGTGTAGATACAAGAGTTGAAGGGATCACAGTTTTGCGCGATTAAAAATAGCAATTCAAGTTTTGCTTCTATTCCATGTTTATGATTTACTGCCTCTGCATATTTCTGTCAGCAACAATTTCAACAAAAAATAATTTTTTTGAAGTTGTGCTAAAATTAAAGACTCCGAAGTCATTGAGTGTGTTAGATGTAAATGAAGCCGTAAGTGGCTGTTTGAATTTACCTACGAGTCTAAATTTACCTGCGGCTCAACAAAAAATTGCCTAGTTTAGCCAGTTGGTTTGCTTACAGAAGTCTGCCAGCGCGCTCTGCCACAAGGCAGCATTAATATGATAACTAATATATAGATTTATGGCATGAACTCAATCATTTCTTGAAACTGCGTGTCTTGTTTGCAATAGAGAAGTGCTACAGATGTGCTCTGAACCACTGACAGAGCATCTCAGTTTGTCAGCCGTTATAGATTCACAGGCAGTGCTAGAGCCTGCACAGGCTGCTGTTACCAGGAAGTAATGAAGTACTGTAATATTTTATGTTACCTTTGCAGACACGAGAACACTTTTGTCTTTTGTTTAGTTTATGTAGCCAGAGTCATGACAGCCACTTCAATTAATGGATGATAATCTCGGTCAGAGCTAGTCAATAGATCTATCACTCTACTTATCCAATTTGTGACAGGAACTCAAATGACGGGCTCTTTGGATTTACTCCAAAGCATGATTACATTACGTAAACATATTGAACACTTTTCAAGTGCCGCTTTTTGCCAAAATCCATTATACTTGGCAAGCCGTCGACATAGCAATACAGAAAGAAAATTCGCTTTATGCTGTTATAACCTACCCGCTTTCTACCGAGCAAAGCACCATCCGAAAGTTGGCGGCCATGGTTGGCGAAGAAGAATCCTGGCCTCCTCGACATACGAACACGCTTCGGAACACGAATTAAAAGCAAAAGGCACAAGCGGAGCGTGTCTAGCTATGAAAACGCTACTAGATTTGCCAGCTAATGGCAGTGAAATGGTTTACACTCTTCTTGTTTGTTACAACATACGGGTGGTCAATCGAAAACAAACAGTTATTCACGCGCAACGAAGAGTTGTGGCAGAACATTTTCGTTCATGGTAATAAATGATGACATAGTTGGCAGTAGGCGACGTGACACCGAAGGCATGCTTGATTTGAAACAAGGAAAGTTTAGATGATGTTGAAAGAAGAGATACGCTGTAAACAAAGCTCAGAGGCTACTCATTAATGTGAAAAACATCATCACCAAAGTATGTGCTGCCTATACATCTGACCTAGTAAGTGGCACACGATTGTACCACAAGGAGAACAAAATTAATGCAATAGGCACTATATAGCATGTCATTGGCTGTGTTGTGATCAACAGCTGTTGGCAAGTTCTCATAAAACTCACGAAAATTGTCAATTTTTATAGAATATCTATCTGACTGTTTTCAAGTCATTTACTCCACCCTCTTTACAAACATTATTCAATTTTAAATCTCTGATAGACCAGTAATTGGCACACTTACCTTTGCTGATAAAGAGGTGAGTATATCTAGAGGTGAGTCGAAGAGGCCGAGTACACCACACAGTTTTTCGCGACTAAGCAGATGTGTCGCTACGGATAACAAACCGTACTATGGTGTTTTGTAACAAAAATATTGTAAAGCATTTTTCGTTATCCATCTTATAGATTGCGGATTGCAAACAATAGCTTTAACACGGGGAGGTAGTTTACAAACAACCGCAAATAAAATAGAAATTTATTTGACAACTGATCCTCTGAAAAACAATAGTCGCAAACAATCTCGTCAGGCTATTCAAAAGAAACCATCTGCGGAGTTTACCTCTAAACAGAAATAGTCGCTTCACATAACCATGATATCCTTAGGCTCAGATCGCCCAGTAGCTATAGTAATCAACCAGGGCATTGTTTTAATAACGACCTCAAGTAAGAGATATTGTATTAGTCGGAATTCAAAGTTGACAGTAAATATTATTGAGATGGAGCCGAGTAAACATGTGCCTCATTGTATGACATTTGGTAATACCTACAGACTGCAATGTTGCGTATCATACCACCGGATTTGACAAAAAGTAGAAAGAATTGGATATGTTTGAGAAAAGTGCATTTCTAAAAAGATTTCTGACAAACCTCGGAACTCTCTCTCCGTTTTGGCAGCGTGATGCCGACTCCAAAAACCAGATTGTTTCACAGATGTGCATTTGAGAAACGCACTATTATGTTGGTAGACCTTTTTAGGTGGTTCCACTTTGAAAGAAAAGATCTCATATACAGATTTAAAACAGTAATAGGAAAGATAATAGCGCACATCAATTTGATTTGATATCGTAATTGAAAACTATTAGCTAGATGATTGCAACTGTTCCCATCAATCTCCACACTATACTCTGACCTTGTTTCTCATGTTAGTAGCAGGCGTACTAGTTACTTCTGCTTTGAAGTTTTGTAATGAAAAACAGTCGCGTTACAAAAAACCTGACTGAATCAAATGATATACTTTTCACTGCACAGATTACATGACTAGCAAGCGAAGAATGTTGCAATGATTGATGGTGGCTAAAAGGGAAGATAAGCTAAGTTTAGATGTCTGCTCATTCTGCTGTCTGAGTAAAGGAGTAGCTAGTCAACCTGTGCTCGGCTAGGAGCACTCGGAAGATACATTTGTTGCCTCAAACACTAAGCTAAAGTTTCTTCCCAACGATCTATTCAATTATATTAAATATACTTGATGCGCTCAGGGCTATTTTCTGCAACCCTTCCTATTTTTATTTGTTACAAAGATATATACTGAATTAAGCTTACTATTTCCAATAACTTCTTCAAAACGCAAAAGGTTTTCGCCATCAACATCATTAGCGAAGGAGACAGAGTCTCCTGCTCAAGTACCCCTAAGTATCACCACCATGTTATGGTTAGTTGTTATCCTGTTGGACACATGCACCAAATATACTGGAGAAAACCATTAGCAGGTATTCTGTATGTTTCTGTGACACGGATAATGCAGATTTGGAGTTGTCTGCACATCGAGTTACTGTAAGATGTGTTTCAATGGTCATTCGCGTGTAGCAGATTAAAACGAATGCTTCGTTAAAAAGATAAGGATTCCTCCACTAGAGATTATAGCATCGTATTCGTAACTGCTCAAATCAAAGTATGAACGACTAAAATTTAGAAAATTTTAAAAATGGAATGGCATGCGCGTCATTTTCTCGCGCATTATTTGCATGTGCTGCTTGCATCTTTTGCAAACATGAAAAAATTGATGAAAATTTGCATGTAACAAAACTTGCTTAGTTTGTGGATTTTTGCAGTTTTCATCGTGCGGGTTAACCGCATCCTAAAACCATAGTGATAGCCACCTTTTAGCATCATTGTCTGATCTACTCAGTTCATCGTTCATGTATAAGCATTGCTATGCTTCAACTATTTCTTTATCATTAGTTCCTTGCTGAAGACCTAAACTAATATCTGAACTTGTATGACCAGTTTAAATGGAATATACACAACAGATAAAACTCGTCGAGTGTAAACATACCAGCCATTTGGTAGAAGCAATGTTTTGACATACATATCTTTTGTAGTAAGAAAGACAAGATAAGAATTAAACCTCTAATTATTTGGTAAAAGAGTTGAACAGCAATATATGTAAAACACTATGTTTTAGGATTCTTGTACGGCATAATTTGGAAACATTTTTTGTTTTAAATGAAATTATTGTGAATAAAGTGATATGTATACACAGGCATAGTCTCTAACAATCAATGGTGTCAAACACTACTGGACCTGTGAAATACTGGAATGATTTACGCATGTTATTTAGAATTGTCTACCCTGAAGATAGACAATTTGTGTATTTGAGTAAAACCATAAGAAGTTGTCTACTCTACATTTCTTCTCTAACCTGCTTACAGATGCAATCTAGAAGGGCAAATGAGGCACGTTTACATTGATTTTTACTGGTTGTTGTTAATATCTATCTTTGTTCTCTGTGAGATGAAAAGATGACACCGTAAATGTTCCACTCAGCAACACTACCTAATTCAACTTAGTCATGCCACTTCCTTTCAAAGTTTTCATGGCTAATTGAAACATGAAGTTAATTATTAGTTGCGATGCCACGAATTCATTAACTATTAGACGATTCCCAACAACATCAAACGTGGGGTGATCGTCTATCATGACATCAAACGAGAAAAGAATAATATGACACAATTATAGTAATGATTACCTCACTAATGTGATCGTTTGACTCTGCATGCTTTAATTTGTTGATTTCTGCTTCCACTTGGGATAATTCTAGCCTCTGTACCTGCAAAAAACCATGAGTGCAGTTTTACTGATCTCTTGTCATACACTATAGCGTAATAATAGCGGAATTTAATGCAAAAAACAAAGGGTAATACAATTGCCATACACTCTGGAACAACTCAAGAAAAACAAAGATATACTCAAAGATTATTTTGTTACAATTTTGGTCTTATTCAAACTACAAATTTGAATCCCTTGGTCTGACCGATAAGCTGCCGAAATATTTTTGTAGCTCAGTAAGCAACACTTTGTGTATGCGTTTATGGTGAGAAGTTAAGAAATAGGCAGCTTTTATATTTTAGTACCGACAAAAATACAAGTGTTTGAATTTGTTGGTCAGTAACATGTAAATAGGTTTCATATAATAAAAAAGAGTTATACTCATAATAAAAGTTGATGAATTTTGGAACTATTATAGTATTATATATAATTATATATATAATATTATAATATCATTTGTATTGACAAACAGTGGCAAGCCATCGACTTAAATTTTTAACATTGCATATCAGGATGTGGGAGAACAACATATCCTTAGTTATCTTAATAACCAGACTAGCTCTCGTGGTAAACATTGGGCTATTTTAAATCGAGTTCTACGAAAGAATCAGACAAGAAATAAACTACATCTTAATAATACTTTGCTCACTACATTGTTTTAGTAAATGATCAGTTACATAACTACATATCACGACAAGACTGTGGTTGTTATTGACATACGCTACTGTTGTATAATGAATAAAACTTATGTGTTTTCTTGAATAAAAACATTTGTTTTAAAAGCGCTGAAAAATGCATCTAGCATTTCAAACTTATGCTTGTTATCAAACCAGCCTATTAAACCAAACCTAGGCGTCTCATTTGCAGTCATAAATAGAAATGTACATTCTATGAACTTTGGTTTTAATGACAAGAGCATAACACTAAATACCAAATGTATACAGCAGGCAGATAACCTTTTGTAGTTAATGAAAGAGATAATGTGACAGGGGTTGTTGGGGAATAAGGAATATCAAATTCATTATTCAGTGACCGACAACTCCCTATTTGAGGTTTTACCACAACATTATCTATGATTAGTGTACTCAATATCCTGGTTGTACATGGATTTTAGTAATGACTTCGAGCAAGATGAACAACTTTCAAAACTAGCTGATAATCCGAACTCATTAGTTAATATGATACATATTTCCAGTACGCCAAGCTGGTGCATTACTAACTGAAAGGGCAGTATCATGTTGATTTCAGTAAAGCCGTGGGAAACTTACTAACGCGTCTTTACATTCAGCTTCGCGTATCGGAAATGATTCTGTCAGAGCAGCTTCATTCATCAGCATTCCTAGTTTAATATTATCTCAGCTACTTGTTCAAACACCGACTTAAACAAACACAAAGATATAATATTCAAGGGTGATAATGTATAGTTGCTCGAGATTCTCACCGTGTGTCACAATGCGCTGTTAATGAAAAATATTTGACAATCCATGAATCAAACCAATACTTGAGATAAGGCTATAGCTTGACCCAAAATTCTTCGATAATGGCAACAAACAACAGGTACTCGGGTGAAACTGCGTCATAGCGATGCGATGATAATAGCAAAGTTGACAGATATCTCATATCTGACGAAATCTTGCGCTTTTTAGAAACTGCATCCTTGAAACTATACCAAACAGAACACTCTTGGAAAACGAGTGATAAGAAAAGGGTTGTTTGTCTTATTTTTTGATCACGTTCATGAACTATCACAGATGAATGCGCAAATATGAGTCCTACCAGTTAAACTAATTGTCAGCCGTTAGGAAAAACTGTTCCTCAAGGCAGCGGAGCAAAAGTGAACAAGCTTAAATGGGACACATGGATTAGACACAGGTCATTAATTGTTAAATCATGTATGATATATTTTAACTCTCTTAGATCTCTGCTACGGGCTGAATAACAAACGCCTCACCGACACCCATTCTACTTCCTGCAAGTAGATGTTACGACTTCACAAAATGGTGTTTCCTGATTTTCGTTTCCCCGATTTTTAATATTCGGCATCAGGTTTTCATGAAAATGCCAAAATCATAAAATTTTGTACCCCTGAATTTGTAAACTACAACGAAATTTTTATTTATCACATTTGTGAGAGTGTGATCACTGGCCGAGGTGTAATATACCAATGAGAAGCAAGCCAGGTTAGCAAGCACCACTGAGTTTTTCTTGCTAAAATAGGTTTACAACTGTTTTGGAGCATCCAGACTGACTGGCGCTCTCCAGAAGTAAAAAGGAACCACTAGTGGCGAGCAGAATTGCAAAAGAAAATGAGGTTTGCTGCTCTGTGGTGTATGAGGCAGTTTTGCTAATAACTGCTGCCAAAAAGGCAGGCAAAAGAATAGCAAATACAGACCCTGCACTATTGTTGTAAAAACCAAGCTGAAGTATATTGACTTGCAATGGTTAACTTTCCATCATTACTTATTATTCTTATGACATTTAAATTTTAACAGTGGCCTGGACCATTAAAGATTATCCTAATTAGTAAAATGACCAGATATCTACATGTTAGTGTGGCCCTGGTCAGCCCCGTTCTACCAAGTGGTTGACTCCAAATTCTACCAAGTGGTTGATTCCAAATTCTACCAAGTGGTTGATTCCAAATTCTACCAAATGGTTGATTCCAAATTCTACCAAATGGTTGATTCCAAATTCTACCAAATGGTTGATTCCAAATTCTACCAAATGGTTGATTCTAGATTCTATCAAATGGTTGATTCTAGATTCTACCAAGTGGTTGATTGAAGAATAGCCATGCACAAGATCTGTTGATAATTCCACAAATTTTATTAATGGGCTTCCATTATAACTATCCCTTTTAAATACCAAGGCTTTTACACAACATAATATTTAATTAAATAGTGCATTCTTTTGAGTGAATAAGCCAGCGTGAAGTTTACAATGTAAGAAAGCCAGAGACCTAATGAAATATTTTATTCAAAAATGCTTAATATTTGAAAAACTCCCAATTGACACTTGACTTTCGTATTGAGTAATTTTGTTTGAAGTGCGATGAGCACATTTCTATGTCTATCCTCTTGATTTTGCAATAACGCCTGTGTGGTTGGATAAACTTCAAGTGTTTATATTGCACCGATTAGAAATTTTACCCAGCAACAAATAAACGTTGGTTTGTTTGTATTATCAAAAACTCTACCCACTTGATGAATGACCAACAACAGTAACAAATGGCATAAACAACTGTACTAGTTTTTGTTCTTCCAAAATAAAATAGCATTAAATAGTATTAGATATATTATGATTTCATACAATAAAAGTGTATGCCAAGGTTGTTTACTAGTCTAGGAAAGTACTTTTGTCTTAAGACGAGCAATTAAAAGCAAAAAAGAGACTAACTTCGAGCCTATATAGCATACAAATGTCGAGGTTATTTGGTTTAAAATGGTATAAAATTGAAGTGGGCTGTTGCCTGGAATAATGATTTGTTCAATTCATATTGGTGAGTTGGTTATTTAGCAGTGACCCTGTGGGCTAGTGCATTTACCCCTGACCTCAAAGGCCTCCACAGCATTGCATAACTTTGTTCCTCGAATAAACACAGTATGCTATTGTTTGCCGTTGGGATAAATAGGGGTTACGGGCATCTTTAAGATAGTATGTTATCTCAGTGCATTACTAAATACATCTATACTGATCTATGTATCCTGTAGAAGGCAAAACAGTCTGCCAAATGTTTTAGCTTTCTGACATAATCTGACATCTTGGCAGGAACATTTGCCCGTATCAGCCTCTACCGACTAGAAATAGCTTCGATGTGAGAGCTATCAGTGGGTAGAACCAAGTGCATTTCGAGGGGAGTAATAGACAAATCAATTATTACATTCAGAAAGATAACTTGTTGATATGCCAGTATTATGGATTTTCTAAACTCGCTCAACAAAGGATATGGGTGTAGTAGCACTGACTCTATTCACACACCTAAGTGGATAATTCACCAAGTGCTGTCTGTGACAGTCTTTGTGCGCAATTTCTCCTCACCCACAGAAAATAATAATTGCAATAAGTAACTATGAGTACGCTGTCAGCTTCTGGTCACACACTGCATCAGCAAAAGTTTATAACAAATATTATTACTTTGCTGCAATTGCAATTCTGTGTAGCAAACATCTAGGAAACACTTGTTTGAGTCTGTCTGTTGTCACCTGTTGTCTGTTGTCACCTGTTGTCTGTTGTCACCCAAGCTATTGAAGATGAACTTTCACCAAATTTTAGTAGATTTTATCAGAAAGTATCGGTACTTTTCATTGTAAGCGGATCGGTTTTGATGTTTGAGATGATCTGCTGCCAGGGTGTTACCAAGATTAAAATCAACAAAACTTGATTGCAGTTAAAATATCCAGAAGAAAAACAATGATAGAAATGATAGAAACATAATAATACTTTCTAATAAAATGTACAAAAATTTGGCACAAATTCATCTTTAAACCCCCTTCACATATGATTTGAATGCATCTAATCCTAATATATCAAGTACTATTCAGTTTTTGAGTAATATAAACTTGAAACATTGGTTTATGCTTGTTCTTGCGATTAATATTCATCCAGCAAACCAGTGAATTTAAAAAATACAAATGTATTAAAACATCATTGACAGGTTATTTCATCTAATTGACCCAAAGACATTAGAACAAGCAAACAGGATTTATACGGTAATCTTAGCTAACAAGTGACTTGCTTTTTTAAATTATTCTAATTATCATACTCGTTTGACAAGATAAGATATTGCGCTAAGCTAAGTTCATTCTCGGTGGAAATGTCAGACTCTAGTAAGAAGAGTGTATTCACTCTCTAAATGAAGGTTTGAAGGGAACTACTTTGAGTGAACACTTGATGTGGTAAGAAGCCTGCTGAGATGCTATCTGTGTACACAAATGAGGCATGGGAACACAGAGCTGGCTACAGCCAAAATAACTAAACAGCAGCTGATACTATGGCACTGTAGCAACAGTGCATAGGGGAGGTTACATGGATTTTAAAGTACTCACTAACAACATATAAGAGAGATTACATCCATTTTAAAGAAATATTTCGAAACAGCTAGAAATATGGCTGTAGAGTGATGCCTAGGTTGGCGACTGGCGAAAATTTACCAGCAGCACAAGGGTTAAAAGCCTCAGTAAACACCTGTGGAGTTAGCTAGTAGTACACATGACCCTTGATAAGTATTTCACTTTGTACAACCGATGGTATTTATCAATACTACAAATTATGCAGATACAAAACTTTGACACTTCCTCTATTTCCTAAATCTATGAGCTCTGACCAGCTAGAGGAAAGTCTACACCCTCCCTTCTCAGGTTGGTATAATGGTCATACTATTCCTCAGCTATTTAGCCAGTTGACCCAAAGAAAGTAAAAACAAAGGACAGGTAGATACGCGTTGCCTGTCAATATGATATTAGAATGACTCGAGAAATCTAAGCCAATCTAAACCACAATCGCAGCTCATCTCTTTGAAGATGACATATGGAATTTATGAGTTGGCTATGGGAGACGAGTTGGAAATACTAGTCGGGCTATAAGACGTAGTCTAGTCAGGCTGTGAAGAAAACTAACAAAAAATGGAGAGCTTGGCCGTTGTGCATGTTACGCTATTCCAACATACTTCAGAATACCACCCCATACGCTATTGTAATATACACATACGACTCACCCCTGATGACTCATTTAGATCCCCTATATGGTCAAAGTCAAGCGAATCGACTGATGCCGAGTCATCGGATACAGTGCGAATAACGACACCGCCATCACTCGGAAGCTGCAGGCTGTACGAACCTTTCATAGTTATAGACTTTTTATTTCGTCGTCGCACTCTTGACAACGGAAGACTCAGGTCAGCCATGGCACCGAAGCTATGACTTTTTCTCATGGTTTCCTTTGACGATCGACGACCCTTTGGGGTCTGCGACATTTTTGATGACAAAATCTTTTAGCATTCGAGATCCATGGCAGCGAATGAAAGTTCTTTTTCCAACAAGCCTGACTATTGTAAGCGTGCAATGCTCTGCCCTGACACTGGCTAGCTATACGCAGCAACACCCAAATGCAAACAGAGCGGTTACGGGAACAATGCTAAGCTGCCAATTGTTTGCGTAGGTAGTTTTTCAGGCAATGCACCCGGGGCTATTATGAATAAGTGTGTGTAACCGGGGACCTACTAGTTACTGTTTATACAAGCGAATAATCAGACATGTCAAAACTAAAAGATGAATGGAAAATACAGATACCGAAAATTCTAGCAGACATGATCTTTTGTTTTAGGCATATCTTCAACAAAGCAAACACGCTTCAACATGATTTAAAGATAACATTCTTACCGGAGATATAGACCACACACTCTTCCACTTTCTATGTTTATCCATTACAAAATCATATATAGAATTAACCAGAAGCTATCGATATAGCCATTCTATCTGATAGCTGAGCAAAACAGCCTACAGCTGGTCTTTAGCAAGGCTTTCCAATTATCTCTAAATGTTGGAGAGGGACAAATCACAGGGCAATTATGGAAGCAAGACTTGCTCAACCAAGCATGGCAGAGTATATGCAGCTTCATCACTCATCAGTATATGCAGCTAAACCTTATGACAGCCCCTCAAGGTAAACTCACTCCCTATCTTAATGGTTTCCTATTACACTCTACTCCATAATGCTGTTACCTACTGTAGGTATCGCTGTCAGCAGGCTGTATAAAAGACTATGCATTATCACATCTTCTATGCTGTCACTAGTGTCAAAATATTGCTAGAAAGAAAAGAATAGCCGATATTTTGGTATTACGGATATAACAAATATGTACAAGGCAAGGGCGAGGTTAATTAACGTCAATTCATGATATGGCTTCTCAGTTAATGGTGCAGGGCAAGCTGTGTCAACAGTCTTATCGGCTGCAGCACAGCGTGAGATTGCACTTGATAGAAACAGGCCACAAGCATTGTACTAGATATATTATTAATAGTCTGTTTGTCAAAGCGTTAAACTTTAGCACCAGTTTGAAACATTCAAATGTTCATTTAAGACGTCAATGCGTAGTCAATAAAGGTTTTAAAACAGATCTATAAGATGATGAGTACAATATTAATTTGATAGTCAAAAACTACAATCTTTAAAGATCTTGGGTATGTTGGAGTATGCATTTAGGTACACCTTCGGTATTTGGGCATCTCTCACAGTTTTAGGAGAATTACAATAGTCTGCCTTGATTTAGTCATTTTAGTGCAAACTTAGTCGAGGTCCCACATGGTCTTTATGGCCTTCACCTCATATCAGCCAACCTAGAGTACTTTTGAATTCCTCCGAGTAAAGAATACGGGGTAGGGTACAAGTGAGGCGTTCGAATTCCAATCGGGCATAGCTCGTAGTTTTAAGAGAATCACGATAGTCTTTGCGTTGATTGTGGTACACAATGAGACACAATAACGTAGTCAGGTAGAGTGCACATATCCATGTTAATAAATCGCACTTCGCCAATATATGTGCGGTGTGCGCATGTGTCTGTCCGCGCAACCACTATATGTTTTTACATTTTTTGGACATTTGAACACATTGCGCCCAAACCTCACACGCATATGCTCTGTGCCTTCTGCCAGGTTGGTAAAAATATTTGGTCTCAAAACTCCACCTGTTTCTTGAGAACTAGCGTCTAAAGCACCCACCTGCAGGCTATGAAAGAAATCCTGGGCTTTGGCGAGCTGATTGCTAGCAGAGAATAAGCAAAAGTCGTGGCCCCAATCTTTAGAAATATTTTCAAAGTTTAGGCTACGATAATCGAACGCTTGCCTTATAAGGAGAACGCCTGATGTATGCTAAAAATATTTCATCTTTTGCTGGCACAGATCTTCAATAGAGTATAGTTACTCATCGGATAAATACCCCCAAAAGTTGTATGAAGAAGACAACTCCAAATTTTTGGATATATTTAAGACTGGGACTACACTTGAGACTATGGATATGCTTACAATATTACCTTACAATATGGGTGCGAAACCATATCTGGTGCCAAGTAGTTTTTATCATATTACTAAAGGGCCATACGCGATAACAGCAATTATATGCAGTTAAATGTGGGTTTATTTAAATTTAAAATGAACATAAATGTAAATACAAATATATATTCAGCTCAGCGCAATTCAGACTGATTAGTTTATTAGTATGATTACCAGAACTGCTTTCATTTGACGAGTTGTTGTGCATCTGCTGATACTGATGATGGCGGCTACTCTCAACTGGTTTTTGCATTATCGGTCAGTAAGCCGTGAACACAGTCTACTTTTGGTTAAGATCAACTTGAAAATAATTGTTCACCATTACATGTTGTTTCAAATACAGACACATACTTTAATGCTTTTTCCTTAATGAGGAAAAGTTATCGGAGGTAATGTAGCCTTGTAACTGTAAAGCATAATAATTGTATTGCCTACACATATCGTAGGACCTAAGGTGTGTGTAGGAATACAAAAGTGGATGAGACCTATTAGCTCTTCCGAATAATGAATGTAAAATTCTTTTGGTACTTCAAAATTAAAAGAATTTATGTACCGCGATTCCCTTTTGGCATCCACCGTCGGTTATGTGAACCATGAATTGATGGCATCGACAAAGCATCGCTGACACGTCGGGAAAGTTTGCAGCTGTCAAATATTCCCGATATTTCGACGAGCATCGACGACCGCCTTTCAAATTTGAACTATTTCAGCGATGGTAATTCGCGGATAGAGTATTTTATTCATATCCATTAATGATAATCGCTGCGAGACTAGTTTTTCATTTTAGCACGCGGAAACAAAGAGGTTTCTTTGCGAAAATTTAAAAAGAGAAATGAGAACACTACGTCACGGAGTATTTCTTGATGCAAACGCAGATGAGTATGTGATAGTGTGAACATGGTTATCATCGACGATCACCAAAGTATTGTGGCATCAACACCGAAATCGCCTACGGCGATATAGTGTGAACCAGCCTTAAATCATACCTGTCACGAACAACTTTTATTGTAATTTCTAGGTAAATTAGACACGCTGATTCCAATTTTGTACTCAAAATAAAGATTGGTCCTTTAACCTTCAAAGTCATTAAGGCTTTTTAAAGCGTTTCAACATCCATCTCGAAAACAACACAATCGGCATAACAAGCTCTGCCCATAAATATGTGACGTAGCCTAGCTTTTTAGGAACGGAAGTAAGGGATGTTTAGTCCGATTTAGAATAATAGAGATGGGTGTCTTAAACCCATTATTATCTAAATTCAGCCTGTAAAATAATCTGTCTTTTGTGAAAGGTAGATAAACTATTGAAAATTGCTCGTAGCTTGTTACATGATGTTTAATAGGCTGAACGCCGAGAAAAAAAAGCTCAAAAATGCGTGATTTTATCACAAGCTAGCATAGTCATCGCGCTTTTTTGAGCTCATTTTTAAATATGCAATGTTAAATAGCTTAAAAAGACTAAGATTATTTTGAAGGCTGAATTTAGATAATAATGGGTTTTAAGACACCCATCTCCATCATTCTAAATCTGACTAAACATCCCTAACTTCCGTTCTTAAAAAGCTAGGATACGTCACGTATTTATAGGCGGAGCTTGTTGTGCCGATCGTGTTGTTTTCGATACCAATATTAAAACGCTGTAAAAAAGCCTTCATTACTCTGAAACTTAGTGGACCAATCTTTATTTTGAGTACAAAATTGGAATCAGCGTGTCTGATTTACCTAATAAATACAATGAAAGTTGTACGTGACAGTTATGGTTTAAATACTGGCAAGTCAACATAATAAATTGCAGAAAAGCTGCTATTGGGAACGACTAAGATCTTAAGGCGAGTGCTTAAACTCCCAGGGCTTTGATAGGAGACTCGAAGCTTGGGTATACATTATCACTCACTTGAGTTAACCAGGGTGAGGAGACCATTTTTATTATCTATAGTATGCTCATATTTAACTCTTAAACGTAATGATATCATACATTTTTATCTAATTTGTTAGATACCCATCCATATTGATACAAAAACATAAGAAGTAAGGCCCAACCTTTCCATTGTCTACTGTCGATCTTCTTGAAGAATTGTAAACTGAAAGATCGAGTAGCTGACTGTCGCTACTCTGTCGATAGTGTTTGGCCGACAGCGACAATTCCTGTTTGTCCCCTTTACCGTCTTTAGATAGGTTAAATAAGCTCCTAACACTTGACATTAAACCAGTTTTTCGCGTTAATTTCCCGGGTTGATTTTCCTTACTCAGATTGTCCCAACTTCTTCGTTTAGACTGCGAAAACTCATTCTCGCTGAAATAACTGTCTTCATCTGGTTCTTCTTCGCTTCTATGGAAGATGTGTGCTGGTGTAGACAAACGATAGGCATGCTTTCTGGAGCATGGAAGTATCTCCGAATCACTAATATCGGAGGCCGAATTTGTTTGACGAGGCCTGGATTCGAGCTTGCGACGAAGTTTTGGAGACAGATCCATGATTTGTTCTTTAAAACTCTCAAACTGACTTGCAAAGTTGTTTTTGCTTTTAGATCTGGCAGATTGTTCTTCTGTCGGGCTCACGTCCGAAATTTGATCAAGGTTTACCACTCTATCTTCTTTAGCGGCTTTATCGCTGGTTGTTGGATATGTGAAGACGACGTCAAGAGAAGGTCTATGAGAAATGCTTTCCGGCAAATCGTTACCGCAGCCCGTCACTTCAATAGTCAAAGGTTGAGGGGGCATAGGCTTTGCATGACTGTTGTTCATTTTTCCGTCGTTGCCTAAAACCAGTAAAGCTTTAAATGCTGCCGCAATCCTATATGGTTGATAACTGAAGATTAATGAAATGGCCAATTAGACAATGGTTACTAAAAGTAACTCACTAGCAATACATAGCTTATCAAGTATAGAGTATATAAGTGTATACTATATAAGCTATCTGTAAAAATAAGCATTACATAGTAAATGATAATTCATATACCAATAGAAATGTTTATTTTGCCAGCTGTAAATCATGATATGACCAGGTCACTAACAGCAAATATGGCTGGTAACAATGGCTTCTAGAGAGCATTAAGAAAGAGCAAGAATACTTCATTCTGTACTATCTATTACTCATAGTATGTATATGCTTGTCCTCGCCATCACCCTGATTGACACAAACCAGAGTCTATGTTGAAATCAACGTTTTTGCCTGATTTTCTGCCATTACTTTTATACTAACACAGTTGCAAAACTTTTACGGTCTTTAGAAAAAATATTTTGAAGCTTAAAATAATCTCAATTTTTTTTATTATTAGGTTGTCTTAACTTAATATTTAGATAGAACTTAATATTAACAAGTTAATAATCAAGTTCTATCTGCTAATACTTTAGTATTTCTGTTCTGATAAACAAGGTTTATGTAGTGATCGTCTACAAACACAGTTAAAACATACCTAGAACCTGTAAAGACAGAGGCTGATGTAAGTAATATAGATCCTCTGATGCGCGAGAACCCTACACAACTGCTACAAGTGCTCTACCCACGCCAACTGATAGGGGCTTCTTCAGCTCCACTTATCAGATAACGGGGCTCTTTCCACGGATATTATCTTGAGCAACACTCTGTCTAAATTGCTTCGCCTGCTTTCCTTGCCTCCCTCGCCCTTCTAACTTTTCTCTTTCCGCTGCCAATATTTCTTAATCCCTTGCTGTTCTAGGCTAGCCTACTTCTTCTTCTGTCGGCCAGTGTAAACGCACCATAACTGACCAATAACGCACCATTACTGACATTCAATACTTGCAACTCAATGTACAGGTATTCTAATGGTCATAGCCTAAGTTCTCAGTGCTAAATCTTTAATCTCTACAAAACTCAGTGTCCCCATAAAACATTGTTGGATTCTACTATGGGTCTCTTCATAAAAACTTTATACCAGCATTTTAAATATTTCCTGTCGATTAGAATTTGAAAAAGTATTAGAAAAATGTTACAAAGCCTTGAACATGTAGTGGCTGTTCCAGATTATAGCCTGTGATTTAGCAGAAGGAAGGCTGGCCCTCAGGTAGGGAAGTTATATAGTAAATGATCTTTTTTAACTTCTACTAGTAATTGATGTCCGTGTTCTGGATACTCCGCTACCATTTTGTACTAAGTTTCCAAACAGTGACAATGTGGTGACACATGGTGCCCCAGTGCCGAAGCACTACCCTGGGCTGATGAACAAATCATATTTCAACAAAGCATTATACTAGAGCGATGGTTGTGCGACCCGTATGTCTGTCCGTATGTCTGTCCGTATGTCTGCATACGAAGCAACAAGAAAGCAAGACCTATATACGACACTGTTGGTAGCTAAGGCCGTTTCCATGGCACGTAGATGGTGCATCGCCCGAATGAACCGCTTCCAAACAGCAACACTGAATCACGACAGAATGAGAGCGTCGCGGCTGTTTCCACAATGGTATTGCAGCGCCACATAGGGCAGAAGGGGTGTCGCCACGCCATCTCTGTATGGAACTTAGGATATGTCAAGCCATTTTAAGCTAACTACATGAACTGACAAACACAAAAAACTACATACAACATCTTCCAAAAATAGACTAGGCAAGTCAGAACCGATTGGATTAATTCTATGCACAAGAACCGAGATAAACATACCATTTCAATGCTAATGAATCCGATCTCGCAGGAGCTCAAAAACAGCAAATTACGCCCAAATTATATGCAGGATGTAAGACAGACACTCCACAGGCAATAGTCGCAACAGTAGGTAGGAATTTGCGCAATGAATCAGTTTGTCAGATGAAAGGCTAAATATACCCGGCGAGAAATTTTTTTCTATTGTAATGTAAAAATTTGTATGTTCTCTCAGAAAACAAGCGACAATAGCATACCAAAGTAATTAGTTGAAGCCCTGTTACGACTAACGCTGGTAATATGCATAACTAAACATGATAGCTATTGTAACATTTGTATTGAAAAAAGAACTCCATGTTTATCGCCGCCCATGTGCGGTGCGCTTTAGTGACACGAGGTATGTGACACAACATCACCTGCCAATCTCGATAATCTGCCGAATTAAAAAATGATTGGATAATAAAGAACGAATGTCAAACCCTAAAGTGACAAGTTGAAAATCAAGGGAGTGACTCGCCAAACTTGTTGGGAGTCAAATTTTTTATTGTTTTTTTACGGATAAGGATAATTTTATTTATCTGACATTAAATCTATTGAACAAAACACTTCTATGAATGTAGCTCTCAATTCGAAGCTGAGTTGGGAAAGGTATTTATATGGCTGCGAGAGGTCTATCATTTATTTTAGATGAGCACTTGAATTAGAGTTAGATGAGGTCTGCACCAACAAGTAGCAGGACAAAAGCACTCCATCATGATATCATCATTACCCAATCAGCATGAGACCATCAAAAAAATTCCAAAGCTTTCAACTTTGTCTCTTGATTAAATGCAGAATTATGATAAGAGGCCCTACCAGGGAGATTGTAGCTCAACGCAGAGCGCCTGTTGAAAGCTTCTATATGTAGATATGCTTCGACGGATTTATTGTAAGGACAGCCCAAAAGAACAGTTTTGATGATCAATAACTATGGTAGCCTCTCTGTAAAAATTTGCTGCATGTAAAACTGGTTGCGACGTAAGTACCTAATGCCGTGACCTCTGTGTTTGTAGGTTCATGGCCTTTACAAAACAATCGTTGGATGCTTTCGAGGCCATAAATGTTATTGAGTAATAAAACTGAATAAAAAAGTTTATGAATCCAGATTATCATGGGTAAACCTCAAAGCAGAGGTGTATAGAATATTGCAAAGCGGCGTTAAGCTTATGATAATGAAAACTTAATAGCTTTTGACCTTGACCTAGACAATTCCTAAGGTCTAAACAACCATGTCTGAAATAGTTATGCTTTTGGAAATGGTCAAAAGAATTGCAGACATGATTTTTTCTAAAGTGACGATTAGGGTAACACTTTCTAAGTAACTAATTTTCATTAGTTACTGGGTTACAAATTGAGAAAGAATGACTTATTTCCCATGATTCATTGCGATCATCAAAAGCTAGCTTACCCTATGCAAATAGTAATAACTCCTACACACTCCCACAGTTAAATAGTGTACAAAAAACTTGATATAGATGATGCACCGTATAGACATCCATAACATATGATAAACATAGCATATGTTACATATTATAGAATATACATTTATATACTTTAAACTATATGCCGGTGTACAAATTAGACTACAGACAATTCAGCTGATTGAGGTGTTGGCCATGGCACGTACTGAAAAGTGAAATATAAACTCACACAGATAGTAGATATTATCAATAAGTATCGGTATTTTGTCTATAGTTTGCGATTGTTTTTGATTTTTGAGGTAATCCGATGGCCAGGATGTTTCCGTATTAAAATCGACGCAACCTTTTGGCAGGTAAAACGCTTAGATTCAAGTGAAAGTGTAATTATGATATCTATAGTTACACTTCAGCCAAGAGACCGACAGATTAGAGACATGTAGTGCTGCAACTCGAACGCAATAGCTGATATCAATAATAAGAGAGACAGGCAGCAGCGCGATTAGTGACGTCATTTCGGCATGTAATTTTCTTATTAGCGTTTCAACGGTGATCAAGTTTTGACGATTTTAAACTTGAAACATCCTCGCAGTTAGATCACCTCAAACATAATAAACAATCACAAATGATAGACAAATGCTGACAATTTCTGATAGAATCTAGTATCTACTGAAAGTTTGGGTAAGTTTATCTTAAAGAAAAGAGTATCTCTGCTCACCCCATATTGTCGAGGTAGAAGCTCCTCCGCTCTTTGCTTGAGCACTGACTGGTGATGAATAATTGAATCGAGTGATGCTCATGGAAAGGGATGGACGCCTAACTATAGCATTCTTTTGATAGAGCACTTGCGTATTCATTTCTTGTCACATGCAAACATTCGTCTCGAATCCATTCATGAAATCTTGAAAACACTTTTTGATTTGTTTTATTGCATTAACCACTGCGTGTGCATTTGCGGCTTCTTTAGGGAATTACCAAGTACAAACATTTTAGATGAACAGAAAGCATGATGCTATCTTTGTTGTACCTGAGTAATATAAATTCGAACAAACAATGTTGCTATAAAACCACAAAACAACTAGCTTGCGGATTAAATTTTAGTAAACATTTTGTCTGTCCCCTCAGGACGACATTTACGGCCAAACTAATTGTCGATGTGAAACTTTAAAATTAGCTAATCAAAGCGTCTGCATAAATGCTCGGCATTCATGACGCTGAAGGTCAGAAGAAACAACCTTGGACATACTTGTTTTCAATTTAACTCAATTCAATTTAATTAAATTTAGGCGTGCTAGCAAGCTGTCCTCAATTTTAACTATAATAACAGCTATATCAGTACATCCATGGGTGGATGTTGAGAAAAAATATTGCATTGTCTAAGATTCAAACTCAGGACCACCGGCTTGGGACACTGTCACACTAACCACTGGGTCAATCATCCACCTTGCTGTATTTTGGAATAATTGTGCAGTTAATTATTACATCTGATGATCTGTCACAGCCCACGAACTACATGGGTACTAGTTTTTATAATTTGTAAGAATACTACTACCTTTGAAACTGCTTGTATTTGAGTCCGATGATGCATTGTAAATTTCAAATATCACAGATAACTATTTGTTGTAATTAGGCGCACATCTCATCAGTTGATTTCATGCAGTTTAATGCTTGAGCTCGCGTGCCTACTCTATGTTCATTGCGCAGATGATGTGGATTTGGAATTGTGTGCACATTGAGTTACCGTGGATAAGTGTTTCAATAGATATTTGCATGTTGCGGATTAACGAGAGGGCTTTGTTAAAAGAGATAAGGAATTCTCCCCCAAAGGTCACACCGGGCTGCTCAAATCGAGATAGAAACAAATGAAATGTGAAAAATGTTTAAAATGGAATAGCTTGTGCGGCATTTTCTTGTGCATCATTCGAAAGTACCATTTCCATTTTTCATAGGCTTGAAATATTCGGTAAAACTTTGCGAGTAACAAACCCGCTAAACTTGTGGATGATGCAAACTTTATTTATAAGAAACGATTCACACAGTCGCTACGTAATAAAGGAGCGACAATAGGATAATTTCAGTTTGAGCTAACAAACTAGTTTCAGTTTGAGCCTTGGATAACAACAAAAATCTTCCTTGGCCGTTTGCATGATAAATATACTACAGAAGAGAAATCTTCCCCTTTTATTCTGTGAGTCTATGAAAATTTATCAAACCAAAATCTTGATAGCTTCTATACTTAAGGAACGATTTCGCTTCAGTATTGGTTCTATTTTTATGTTTTTTATTTTGCTGAAGGCATGAAAGTTCAGTCAAATTTGTAATGGCGAATATTTGTTGTTGATAAAAAGTGTTATACAAAAACTTGTAGCCTGATCAATACTGTAAGCTTTATTAAAAACTGAATCGTTGCGATATTCTCCAAATAGTTGAGATGTAGCAATCCTTGTGAAAGCTGTAATTTGCATGTAACACTCATATTAATCAGTCATGAAAAGGCTAACCATTATTTATGGTAGCCTCAACTTGTAGATTTGAGTAGGAATCTCATCCATGCGAGGGCTTAACGTATCCTGTAGCTATTGAGTCAGCAATGTCTAATACTTACTCACAAAAAATGGTGCAACTCCAATTTAGGCCAAACTAGCTGATGATTTTTTTTGTAACCAAATTTTACATAATTTACTATGCACCAGTTTGCACAATTTTCTAGTTTTTTATGATTTTTAGTGTTTTTTTATCACATAATCCTGAAATCAATTCATGCTTGGTCTTACTGCCCTGTATGTTTAATTGCTTACACTTATGTGACCTATTTAATAGTGGTGTGCGGCAAAGATGAAGCGAGGGAGACAACTAACATCTATTCTGCTGCATTTGTTGATACGGCTAAGCAAGATACAAGACTTAGCTTGTGCACTATATATCTGCTGTGCTCTGCTGTGATGCAGAGCACTGTATATCGTTTATGTCAAGGTCCTATCAGAATGGGAAAACTGAGCTAGTACTGTAACTGATGTACTATGTGAGCAAGGAAACAGCTAAACCACGCATTATGTTTGCATTAAAAGACTGTCAATATTTGCAAAAATTTCGGTCTTTGGACGAAATATAAAACATTTTGAAGTATAGACACTATAATAATAAAACATTTAAATTGGACATAACTGAATTTGTCATGTTTCAGCTTTGTGGCATGCCTAGAAATTTTATCAGCTTTTTACCTTAATAAAAATTAGTGGAAAAAGCTTTAAAATTTGTCATCGGTGACCAGTTCTTACTTTACGCTAGCTTTTACACATTTATAAAACTTCTTTTTATGCAATCCTTTTTGTTAGGCACCGATCAAACTGCTTTGGCTGTCAAGCCTGGGTAATAAAGTCCACAGCAGTTGTGCTCTCACACTCTTCTCTCACCGCAAAGAGCCATAAAAATTGCTTTGTCTCAGCTATCAAAGCATTAGAGGGTACGAGTGGTGATATGTTTATGATTGCGACAACAATTGCTAAACTAAAAATATTCTGGCTTCCGCGTGAATCTCTACAGCGCAGCAGGTCATAAGGCCTGAGCAGACTATGGAATTGAGATAATTCACATGTAAGCTGAGATAATAACAGGTTTTAGAAAAGGAAGCTTGCTAATGGTGGACAATAAACTAATATAAATAAACGGATGGCTATAATTAGTACTGCATTCTTTAACTGCACTATTGTTGTTTTTAGTCGACTTTCAAACAATAGAAGACCACATAGATTTCTGTCTTTTAACTTTTTTTCTTTCTACTGCATAAAGACCAAAGTTGCAAGTACCCTATAGCAATTTTGTTTGAACTTTTAAAATTGCTAGGACTTTTGGCGTAGAACTTTACTGATGATGATGCAGTTACTGGACATATCTTTATTACTGTACTTTATTACATTGACAAATACCAGCACCAACACCGTGAAGTCTAAAAACATAAAATTACTATGCTAAGTACTACATATAAGCAGCAATATTATGTAACTAGTAATTGGTTATAATAAGTGATCAAGCCGAGACATTACACAGGCATTCTTCTAGCATATTACATCAATCAAGTGGTTGATACGTGTGAAAGCATTCATGGCAAAGCGCAGTTCAATGATCACCAGTTTGTAAGAAAAAGACAGAAGAAATAAAATACACGTACCTTTTGCCTTCTTTCTAGCACTTTGTCAAAACTACTTGATAAATACAACAGTGTATAAAAATCTTAAATGAAGTTTGTAAGAACATATCAGTTTCTTTAATGGCTAGCAAAACCAGACTGAATAGGGTGAGTGCAGGTAAAATATATATATAGGACAAAACAAAGTTATTTATTTAGTTGTTACTCTTCTATTGGTCCCACCAGACTTGGAACCATACTCCGGTCCAATGACAGTATAGGCTACCCGGAAGAAACGCAACAATAACGAGGTCAGCAACAATAAAACGCGAGGTCAGCAAAGCAGCGTTAGTTTGAACAACAGGAAACTGTTTGACCACCAGATATGTGTGTTTTATTGCCGAAATGACCATACAAACGGATGAAATCATGTCTTTGTCAAGTAAATGTTTTTTATGAGTGAGATAGTCTATGTGCAGCATATGTCTACAATTGTGTTAAAAGTATACAAATCTTTACACTCCCACCAAAAATTTAAAAGCCTAAGTTAAATTTTTTAGTATTATTATTATTATTATTTTTTTTTTTTTTGGAGTTATATATGTCTAATATTTTCTGTGCTACCACAACCATTAGGTTAATGTATTCTGAACAAACCTAAATACACACATTCACATTAACTTAATCAGTTTTTGGATCGGTCTTTCTAGTATCACTGCCTTAGCCGTCCGCTTTCCATTCTTATCCAGATCTGACGTACCTATTCTAACTTTTGCTCTACGGATCAAACAGTCTTTTCCTAAAATCGCTTCTTCTACGACGCCAAGCTTCCATCTTCCTCTAGGAGTGTCTTGCTCCACTAACATCACTATGTCACCAGCTGTGACATTTTTTCTTGTCTTGCTCCATTTTTGCCTCAGAGTGAGGTAACTTAAGTATTCTTGTCTCCAAGAGAGCCAGAACTCCTGAGCAAAGCACTGCGCTTTCTTCCAACGCAGTCTGCCATACAGATCATCATCATCAAAATTTCCAGGCGGGAGCTCTGATGGCATATCGCTTTTCATTGTGAGTAAGCTGTTTGGCGTAATGATGTTTTCATCTGGATCATTGATATCCAAAGCAGTTAAAGGTCTATTGTTCACAATACTCATGGCCTCGTAGAAGCAGGTACGAAGAGTTTGAGTATCTATGCGAGCTTTATACTTCAGTGCCATGCCTCTTAAGACCTCTCTCACAGATCTTATCATTCTCTCCCATACCCCACCTTGATGGCTTCCTGTAGGAGAGGTAAATTTAAACTCCACTTTGTTGGCAAGTAAATAATTTTTTAAAGACTCATCTTCCACATATGATAGTTGTCTTTTTAGCTCATTGGCAGCACCCACAAAGTTTGTGCCATGGTCGCTTATCAGTGTTTTGATGGGACCCCTGATTGATGTGAAGCATTGTAGAGCATTTAGGAATGCATCACTGGAAAGGTCTTCGAGCATCTCAATGTGTATAGCCCTGGAGTAAAGACACGTAAAAAGAAGTCCCCAGCGCTTGTTCTCTGTGCGCTTGTCTTTGGTGTAGAACGGTCCAAACACATCTATTCCCACATTAGTAAAAGGTGGTGTTTTCTCTAAGCGCTCCTCCGGCAGAGGACTCATTTTTTGCTCCCCTGCTGGCTTTCGAAGTTTGGCACGGCCAACACAGGAGCTCAGGATGCTTTTTACCATATTACTTCCATTAACTATCCAAAAACCAGCGTCCCTGATGGCTGCTAACGTTGATCGTCTCCCAAGGTGGAAGATGGCCTCATGGTAGTCTCTGGTGATAATCTTTGCTAAGTGTGACTTCTTTGGAATGATCACTGGATGTTTGTGATTTTTTGTCAAGCCTTTTCCATTTTCAAGTCTCCCAACAACGCGGACTAAACCTTTGTCATCTAAGTAGGGAGACAATTGGCGCATGCTGCTTGTTTCAGTTGAGTTATGCAACTGTTCTATCTCCTTAGAGAAGTGAAGAAATTGAACAGTTTTTATTACAAGTTCTTCTGCATGTACTATGTCTGCAGGAGAGATTTGTACTTTCAATGATCGTTCTTTGCCAATTTTATAAATGCGAGCAAGGACTTTGGTGAGTTTGGTCCAGCTAGAGGCTTTGCTCACCATGTCATTAAGCCATGAGCTTTCCGTTGTCTTAGTCGAATTTACTTGTACCTTGCAAACCTCTGGGTCCTTTTCATCTATTTTGAGAGCTGTGGTTTTCACATCTTTGACCTTTCTTATCTCAGGGTCAGTGCTGTCAAGTTCTTTGTTGTTTTTTTGTGTATTAAGCCTCTCTCTAATGTCATGTTCCTTAAGAAAAGCAGGCCCAGAAAACCACATCGAGTCCAGCAATTTGCTACAGCTCATCCCGCGTGAAGCAATATCTGCCGGGTTTTCATTGCTGCCAACATGGTGCCATTGACTTGCGTCTGATGACATTTTTATTTCCTGAATGCGATTGGCTACATAGATGTGAAACCTTTTCTGCTCATTAGCCAAGTACGCCAGCACAACTTTTGAGTCTGTCCAAAAGTGCTCGCCATCAATTACCATGTCTAGCTCCTTACGAAGTATTGCACCCAGACGAGTTGCCATGACAGCACTTTGGAGCTCCAGTCTGGGTACTGTCATGATTCCTTTGCTAGGTACTACACGGGATTTAGCTAGCAATAAACAAGTGTGAACATTACCACTGTCATCTATGCAACGCAGATACGAGCAAGCTCCCATGCCATCCATACTTGCATCGCAAAAGTGATGCAATTCACAGAGCTCTGTTTTTCTAAAGTCACTGGGTCTGATGCACCTGGGAACTTGTACTTCATCTAGAAATTTCAGGTCTTTGGTCCAGTTTTTCCAAAGCTCTTGCGTGTCTTCTCCTATCACTTCATCCCAGCCATATCCGGCTTTGTTGACTTGTTGCAGGATATTTTTCCCTGTTAAGGTGTAAGGAGCCAAAAATCCTAATGGGTCGAAGATTTGGCTTATCATAGACAGTATGCCCCGTCTTGTGGGAGATTTTTGTTCTATGACCTTACTGTTGTACTTCAGTATGTCTTTCTCAATAGACCACTCTAGGCCAAGCGTCCTCTGTATAGGTAATGATCCATTTAGGAGATCTACATCTTTCACTGACCTCTCAGACTCTGGAATATCATCCAGCACTTCCATTTTGTTTGACAGGAACTTATGGAGTCTGAGGTTACCACGTTCGCAAAGAGTTCTAGCATCGGAGATAAGCTTCTTAGCATCGGAAGTTGTTGGAACACTTGTTATGCCGTCATCCACATAAAAATTTTGCTGGATAAAATTGGCTGCTGTTGGAGAATGGTTTTTGTTGTCTCGAGCTAACTGTTGTAAGCAGTGGGTAGCCACAGCAGGTGATGAAGTTGCACCAAAGAGGTGTACTGTCATTCTATACTCTTCAATGTTACCACATTCATCAAACCAAAGAAAGCGCAGAAAGTCGCGGTCTTCCTCATTGACATAAAAGTTATAGAACATTCTTTCTATATCGCAAGCAATAGCTACCTGCTCTTTTCTAAATCTCAACAAAATCCCAAGCATGTTGTTTGTCAAGTCAGGTCCTGACAAGAGATGGTCATTTAGCGACACACCTCTAAATGATGCGCTGCAGTCAAATACAACACGTAACTTCTTTTTCTGCGGGTGACTGACTGCAAAGTGAGGTATATACCACACTTGTCCTTCTGATGGTTTACTCTTTATGGGTTCAGCATGACCTCTTTTTAGAAGGTCTCTCATGAAGACAGAATAATTTTCCTTGAATGCGCTATCAGCATCCATTTTCTTTTTTAAGGCTTGGAGTCTTTTCTCAGCTTGCAGGCGATTGTTGGGCAGAGTTGGCCTTCTACGAAAGGGAAGAGGCCCTTCAAAATGCCCAGAATTATTGACATGTAGCTTTTTCTCCATTGTCTCAAGAAATTTAAAGTCATCTTGAGAAAGCATGGTTTGCTCATCTTGATCATTAAAAAGCAAGCGAGTAGCCTTTGCCTTCGTCGAGGTTTTGTGAGATTTGTCATTACTCTGGGTCGCACCGAAGACAGACCAGCCTAGCATGGTTCGTTGAGCAAATGGCTGACTTGTTTTGCCAACCACGGCTTCTAAAGGAGCAAACGCCTCTGGGCAATTTGCTCCTATCAACATCCCTACTTCTATGTCCAATGGAGGAGGTAACTTGTGTGCCTGACTCTTCAAGTGAGGATACTCTGCAACATTGATGCAGTTTGGAATTTGCTCAATTGCACATGTTAACCTATCCCACTCATATGCTTCCAGACTAGTTGTATCAGACTGATTCCATCCTCGTATTGTAATATCTTGATATCTTCTGATCGAAACTGTGTTTTCTCCTTGTAGTGTGTCCATAGTCACTGTTTCCTTGGTGAACCTTGGGCCGATAGCCTTTGCAGTATTGCTCGTAATGTATGATGAGTCAGATTGGGTATCTAACATAGCATATACGAGGGTTTCCTTGGTGGGTTCATGCTTACTAGAGAGATGAACTGGTACCACCATACTTAGAATCTTTTCCTTGGTGCCTGTAGCTTTGACATTGAGAGTCTTAGCTGTAGCTGTCTGAGATTTGTCGTCAGGCTTTTCTTGTTTCGTGGCATCTATTGAGGCCTCTTTTGTGTCACCTGACTTAGCAGTCCATTGTGGGTCATCCTTATGTAGTGACGTTGGATGCCTCTTTTTACATTTTTTGCAAGTTGCTCTCTTTGAACAGTCTTTCGATTGGTGCCCATTCTGTAAGCACCCCCAGCAAAGACGATTCTCCCGGACAAAGGCAGTCTTCTTTTCATTGGCCATCTTGCTCAATTGAAAGCATTCTGCGGTTGGATGTGTCTTGTTACAGCATCTGCAGCTTTCAATCGGAGCTAAAGTAGTGGAAAACGTTTTGACTCTTCCAGAATCAGGAGCATTTTTTGGCTTTCTTTCCTTGCTTCGATTGACACTCAGCTGCATTAATGGCTCATCTGCTACTTCAGCATGATCAACAACAAAACTGGTAAATTGGGAGAAGGTAGGGTACGACTGCTCCTCATTTCTCTTATCTTTTACCTTTCTGGCCCAGAGACGTATTAGCCAATCAGGCAGTTTACATGCTAGCTTTTCATTCTCCTGACTGAGACTGAGTGAATGTAGCTCTGGGATATCTTTCATTGCAGAGTTGACATGAAGTAAGAAGTCTGCGTATCTTCGTAGAGCTGTTGCATCATGAACGGGTACCTTTGGCCATGAGTCAAGCTTGATTCTCAGAGCCCTGTTGACATTATGCTTGCTGCCAAATCTGTGTCTCAGTTCCTTTCTGGCATCTGCATAAGCTTGCACTGTGTTAGTGATGAAATGGCCGCTTATAGCTTCTTTTGCTTTGCCCTTGAGAAATCTTTTGAGGAAACGGAGAGGCTCTACCCCAGTCAATCCCTCTGAATCCACAAATGCGTCAAAGTCCATTTCCCAATCCTGAAACTCTATCGGGTTACCATCATATATTGGTGGTTCAGGCATCGCTCGCTTCGATGCCTTCATTGTAGTGACTAAGCTCTGGGCAAGCTCTTTAACAGCATCTAGGCCTTGGTTTGTTGATTGCTGTGGCGTCATTGAAACCTTTGCTTGACCTCCTTGCTGACTGCTTGTTGGTGACAATAATTGTTGTTGAGCACCTTGAAGTTGACTCACTATGGGTGTCTCTGACCTCGGAGTTATGTCTTTATGCAACTTCATTCGTTCCACAAGAAAATGGAACTTTTTCAACTGGTCATTATATGCTTGTGCAGTTTCCTGGAGAGCTGCTTCTTCATGGGCAAATTCTCGATCCATGTCAAATTGCTCCAATTTTTCTTGGAGTTTTGCTCTCTTTTCTTTTAGTAAGTCACAAAACACATGATACATCTGAATGGTTGCTTCATCAATTGTATTTTCTGTAAGTGTATCTAATTCAGTGTACTTATCACTAACAGATACAAGCCACTCTTCTAAAGTATTGTGAAACTGCTCAATAACACCTTCCTCTTGAACTAAGCCGTTTGAGAAAAATTCATCAATTGACTCAAAATGACCTACAATATTGTCTGCTACCTCCTTATACAGTGCAGCTATTTTAAGACGCTTAGATTCACGCTTATGGGCATCAACTACCTCTGTTTCACTATCAGAGGGCATTGTGAATGCAATATATTAACTGTTATGAAATAATCGTTTGTAAAAAACCACGATTAACACACAGTACAATATTCTGACAACAAATATCAAACTTATTATATTAAGTATCTTGTTCACAATTCTAACTTAATGTTCAGCAATCACACCACAAAATTGTATGATTGCATGCATATAAAACTTGTTTTGCTGAATTATGCAACGAAATGTAACACTGCAACTTATTTCACTGTAAGCTTTAATTTGATTAGAATGCTACAGCTAAGCACCGCGGTCAGGTCTAATCAACGCAATCTCACGGAAATAGCCATGCCGTACCGAATCCGGACACGGAACCAATAACTGTTGGGACAGCAGTACGAGAGCAACAACTTCCAAACCTCTAAAATTGCACTAATGGTATTCAGTTTTAAGGGCACTCAACCTATTCAGTTTACAAACAGCTAAAATAAAATTCTTTAAAAAATCGACAAATTTACTGCAATTATCTATCTGAAAGAGTTATTGAATTCCAAGCTCAAATGAAATCTGATTAAAGATTGTCATATAGAGCTAAAATACATGTAAGTTTACTTAGCTCTGTTATATAGAGTGTGAATAATTTCCTTTTATCTTGCTATAGTTTCTATCTTTATTGAACAGCTCTAGTTCCTTTAGGCGGGTGACACGAGGTCTCTTTATAGTTGAACACGTCTGGTTCCTTTAGGTCGACACAAGGTCTCTTTATGGGTTGAACACGTCTGGCTCCTTTAGGTTGACACAAGGTCTCTTTATAGATTGAACACGTTTGGTTCCTTTAGGTTGACACAAGGTCTCTTTATGGATTGAACACGTTTGGTTCCTTTAGGTTGACACAAGGTCTCTTTATGGATTGAACACGTTTGGTTCCTTTAGGTTACTTGATGTTCTTGATTTCTTCTTTCATATTCAGTAGGATCAAGACTTCACTATAGCAATTTTGTTTGAACTTTTAAAATTGCTAGGACTTTTGGCGTAGAACTTTACTGATGATGATGCAGTTACTGGACATATCTTTATTACTGTACTTTATTACATTGACAAATACCAGCACCAACACCGTGAAGTCTAAAAACATAAAATTACTATGCTAAGTACTACATATAAGCAGCAATATTATGTAACTAGTAATTGGTTATAATAAGTGATCAAGCCGAGACATTACACAGGCATTCTTCTAGCATATTACATCAATCAAGTGGTTGATACGTGTGAAAGCATTCATGGCAAAGCGCAGTTCAATGATCACCAGTTTGTAAGAAAAAGACAGAAGAAATAAAATACACGTACCTTTTGCCTTCTTTCTAGCACTTTGTCAAAACTACTTGATAAATACAACAGTGTATAAAAATCTTAAATGAAGTTTGTAAGAACATATCAGTTTCTTTAATGGCTAGCAAAACCAGACTGAATAGGGTGAGTGCAGGTAAAATATATATATAGGACAAAACAAAGTTATTTATTTAGTTGTTACTCTTCTATTGGTCCCACCAGACTTGGAACCATACTCCGGTCCAATGACAGTATAGGCTACCCGGAAGAAACGCAACAATAACGAGGTCAGCAACAATAAAACGCGAGGTCAGCAAAGCAGCGTTAGTTTGAACAACAGGAAACTGTTTGACCACCAGATATGTGTGTTTTATTGCCGAAATGACCATACAAACGGATGAAATCATGTCTTTGTCAAGTAAATGTTTTTTATGAGTGAGATAGTCTATGTGCAGCATATGTCTACAATTGTGTTAAAAGTATACAAATCTTTACATACCCCAAATTATGATATAACTCTATCATTCCTGATTTGTCTTTTAATTTTTTTCCTTTTTCTTGGTACGTGATGAAAAACATCCTTTTGTTGGTGACTACTGAAGGCAAGAGTTATACGCATACATCATAAGCTGACAAGGTTAAGTTATTCCAGCAGTACCCTGATATCTGATAAAAAGTTTTAATTTATAACTTATCAACAAGCGTGTTCACGATTTCCTTTCACCTTACTCTAGCGGGATTCACAGAAGGACAGCAGCGAATAAAGGTATTTAATGCTAGCGGGATTGCTGGTATTTCCTTTTGTATTTCATCTACTACTTATAGACACCTATATGAATATTTTCTAACTGCACATGGCCTATTCACCTTTATCTATTGATAAAATTGCTTCAATGCGCTGCAACAACTGGAGGTCTCTCTCAAATAAGCTCTTCAAAGTCCACCAGATGAAGAAACTGAATTGGGACAACTCCTACCTAAATTGCCCAATCCGGATAATGACTAATGTTGGGTCACAATAAAGTACATACAGATAAAAGTTTCTGTGAGTTTGTGTGATTGTCAAGCAATGCATTCACATGGACCAATGAAGGTCACACGCCACATTGTAACATGGCTGGTTCGAAGAGGAGCAACATTAATATAACCCACTGTTCTTGCAATGCAAGAAGAACATTTCAGCGGAGTGCTCCTATTCGACTCGCCCTCGAGGGCACGGACCAATGATGGACTGCTCAATGCGAAAAAAAATTACATGTGCCGATATTGTTTAGTGTTGTTGATGACCGCGTGCCATTGTCACCTGTAATTATGGTTGAAAAAACAAATTGCCGATTGCTAAAAGAATTGGGTTAAATATCAATAACGGGTTATTACAATAGGAGATAAGGAAAGAGGTCTCGACATAGACTGCTTAACATTTGCGATCAGAATAGTTCAGTGTCCTATACGTGGCTCAGAGGAAATAAATAGTGTACTAGTACCTTATACGAATTTCTTAATTAATCGCTCTATCAGGAGTCTGCTAGTGGGCGCGGTCTGAATAGTCTTGTAAAAACAATAATATTGCCTATTTGGCCTTTTGTATTGAAGTGCTTCATATCCTTCTCCTGCGTGTTGTTGAGAGGTAAGCAAAACTTTCTAGAAATCATGAAGAGGTGATAACAAATTTTAAATATTGATAAAATTTGCAGCAATAACTTACTGGATCAGATTGCGACTGTGTATTTAGACCTAACAACAAGATGACAGTCAAATTAATGGAGTCCTATAATGGAGTCTATCCTGACAGACACAGATAATTGAAAACTAATTCAACTAGCCCAATTATCGTCACTAGCGGCTCTCTACTATTCTAAAGTCAGTATAATTAGTTCTATTGATTAAACTCATTAGCCAATCAGCATTCATGAAAATCTCTTAACGATACTCACAAATTTGGTGAATTTGTCTGCAGAGTATAAGTAATTTCTCTAGCTAAAAGAAATGCCAAAGTCACCCTTATTGAAGTAGACCAATTCCAAGGACGGTGCGTCATGACATGAGTCAACAGGTGTGTGAGGAAAGGGCAACATTTAGAAGCCCTTTCACAAATATGGGACAAATTGTGAGAATGTTTACAAATCTTGGCATTTGCCACTTTGCTGGTTTAAAGTGATTTTAAAATCTGTTGTGCCGTGCACATAAAGTAACGACCTTTAACGGCTCCTTTGAAATCTGCATGACTGATTTTACATTAAACATTATTAAGTATTAGCAAAATTTTACACGGAGCCGAACATCTGATGTAGTAATTAGTGCCTTCCCTAGTGTGCCATAATGAAGGTGAAACAGCTTCACGCTGACATAGTCTCTAAGGAAATGATAATATACCATATTTAAATTGGTCACGATATTTGCTATACGAAGAAACGCTTACCATAGAGATGAATAGATAATGATATCACAACTCACATATATTGCACGTATTCAGTTTTAAACAAAATACCATATGCATTGCAAAAACACAAAAAATTCCTGTGTTGTAAATAGTAGGGGATTTCGGAAATTGTAACACCCAACCTATATGACACATTTTTTCTCTGTCCCATTACCAACAATTGAACTAAGTAGCGATACTCAACCACATGAAGAAGCACCTGCCATAACTTGAAGAGGCATGCCACATCACCACTTCAGTGATAAGCTACCCTGTTACACTGAAATTTCGTAAATGTGAACATGACAGCAGTCACAATCTTACCTATGAAAGGTCATTGTCATTTGCAAAAGAGTTTAATAAAAGTTGGCCCAAACTGAAAGCAGTGACATCATAGATAGTCCACACAAGAAACGCTGACTAAATTTTGGGCTCATCACATCAGCAATGCCAACACAATTCCCAACACTTTCAGTCATGTATACTTGAGTTGTTGCTGACTGCAGGAAAACTTTTGGAATTGTGTAAAATTTTCATTTTGGTCGATCTAATTGTAACTGCAATCCATTTTTAACAGCTGTTAAAACGATCACTTCACCAAGCCTTTTAACGCCGCAAGATATTAAATGTCAGCCAAACATTTGCCGTCATCTAACAATCCTCTATTTACTGAGAGATACTTTGTTCAGTCAAAAGGAAAACACAATTCTAGTTATTCATAGTATCATAAACTCAATTCCATCGATTATGAACTAATGCAACTATTATCATTGTAATATGTTTATTAATGTAACACTAAAATAATATGAAATAACTCACTAGATACTAATTTATCTGATATTACTTTCAAGGTTTTTTTAAACTTAAAAACCTTTTAATGTAATTGTCACTTCCAGGATTAGCAAGAAGTTGAATTTTTTTAGTTTTAATTTTTGATTTTAGTTACCCAGTGCTAACAGCAGCAGTAGGAACCAAAAACTTACAACCAGACATGCAAGCATAATCATTCATTCCTCAAGGCATCGCAATCGGAAGGAGATACAAGCTACAAAGTAAGGTTTTAATACTGAAAAGTAAAAACATCTACATCTATGCTGCCGGTACTGTTGACAAGCCTATAGGGATGCCAGTGAGACCAGAAGTGTTTATAGTTATTCAATTTATTCTATAAATTTTGAAGAGTATGAGTTCTTAACAGGGTATTCTTTTACAACCAATTGGCAGGTTCTTTTTGTCGCAATAAAAACAAAATAGATTATTGGTTCACCAGAAAATCGACTCTCAAATATCTTGAGAAACCATGTTTTTCATCTGGAGACGTAAATTGCCTATTTTATCAGAGGAGTTACTCCCCCATTGATTTGCCCTAACATAACAAAACATTGGCTGAACCAGTTGAGCAAAAGCCACATCTGAGGTTGTTTCGCAGCGCACCAAGAGGCTAGAAATGTGACAGTATAAAAACGCAGCTTTCTCAACTACAACCTGACATTTGTTCCTCCCACAACTCTGGCAAGGATTGTTTCTTTCTGTTACCTTCCTTTTGCATCATATCTGATATATATTTGTAAACTGCTAATTGAATGAGTCAATCAAAAGATTACTACAATGTTGGTTTGACAAGAAGTTCACGAATGTTTGACAACCTACAGTAAAACAAAATGAATAGCTTGTTTCTCTCGTGATGCCTGGAATACAAAAATAGACAGGTTTTAACTGCAAGTTTCCTAACCGATAATGTATGATTATTCATGATACATGCGTCTAGTGATCTATTCATCCAGGTCCTTCAGAAATTTTCTCAAGAAGTCATAAGTTTCCCTGTTGACTTTTCTGACTACCAAAAATTCTGTAAAAATACTAATGCTTGGCCTTAAAAACTTAGATGCTGATCTATAACTTCGTATGACATCAATGAGGAATGATTTGAACATTCATGATCAGCCTTCAACGGTTCAGATGAAACAACTCCAAGGTACAAGTTAACTTTGTTGGTTAAAACGAATAGTTTAACCTAGGTTGTAGTTGATTTTATAAAAATTCGTTGTCGCTATGATACAAAGTCTGAACGAACCCAAGTCTATCACATTTGACGCCTTTTTATGGCTATTTGTAAATCATGCATCTATACTGGTGCCACAGAGCAAGTAATAAACATGCTATCAACAGACGGAATCAAGTTTCCTGGCAGCTCACCGAGGTTGTCCCACTTCGACGAGTACTTTTTGTACAAAACAAAAAATGTATCCTTAGCTATTTTATTTCTTAAACGAGATAAGGGATTTCTATAATAATGTTATCAGTAAATCAATTGGCTTTTTCTACCTTGCATACCATTATCATAGTAATATGGCATGATGTTATGTCTCATCTAAAAGAATAAACAATCATATCCAAGAGTTATCTGGTATTTCCATTACATAGAAAAAGGGTTTTATTTACAATTATGCATGCTACATATCCAAATGAGGCTTTTTTATTAAGTATCATATGAGAAAAAGTTTTTAAGCGTGATCAATTCTTTTCATGACATGACACAAACTTCTTATAGTGAAAAACCTCATGTGTCTCAACGGTGGCCATACACTCTGAATGGATAAGGTAAGAGCCCTGCTGAATGTTTAGTTGATACTAGAAAAAAACCAACCTGTTTGCGATGGATGCTGAAATTATCAAAACTGTATCTGCGATGATAGACTTTCTTTCCAGTTCGACCTAAAGAGCTCATCTTGAATTGCTGTGAGTCACACACGCATTGGCAGCGCTATGTATGGCAGCAGGGAAACACTAAACAAGAGATAGTTAGGAAACGAGATAAGGAGTAATGAGCGTTGGTTATAGCACATGCTACATGGATGTAATATCCAGATCAAGGTTATTCTAGTAGGAGTAACAAATTAATGACTTTCTTTGCCAAAATCTATATACAGACACAAGATTTAGCTCAACTAGGTGGAGCATCAAATTGCACAATTTTTGTCTCAATATACATTCTGTTTATCATTAAATGGGAAGAACTATATGCAAATTGCGCTTATATCATCTTCACACACAATGAGACCAGAAGTTATATAGATGTATAATTTACCTCCCTTAGAATCATTTAACCACTGACTGACCATAGCCTGAGTTAAGTCAATCTTCTATAAGATCGATCTCACTAGAATAAGATGTTGTAATATTTGTTAGCTGGTTCATGACACCGCTCGTTATCGATGAGGCCTAAAGTAAAAACTGAAGCGGCCATGACGAAACCATGTCAAGGTCGGTAATGAGGACCAAAAAGTTCTTAAAATACATGGGTTTAATTTGTGTTTATATACTTTTGTTCGGCATTTTGATGTCTGACAATTCAATTAGCAATATTTCTTGCTTGTACACTATTTCACAGCCTTTCGATCTGTTTTATGGCAAATCCTTTTCATATGCAATATTCTTTTGGCAGAATCAATCATAGAAAATGTAATACAACTTAGTTGGTTCATAGCTATTTTTTCCGATCTCCTAATCAATAACATTTAAGCGATTTAACAAATGTCAAAAACAGTCTCAAATTTATAGTTTTTGCATAAAATCATATCCGTACAGTCAAACAAAATTGGCAAAAATAGATATAAGAACAAAATAATAAAATTAAAACATGGTCATTCAAGACGTATGCTTAATAGAGCACAGCCAACAGAGCTGCCAACCTGTTTAAAAGAGGAAGCAAGCGTTTGAGAAGTACTCAATACCAGTGATACTATGCTCTCCGTCTTATAAACTAACACATCTACTGTCTTCAATCTGGTAATCATACTGAAGATAGCCTTTGTAAGAGTCTTTATTACTATGAAAACCTACTACAAGGCGCATTCCCTTACAATCAGAGTTGACTCTATGTAACTCAAACCTCGTAACGGAAAAATGATTGCCGTACCATAGACACGTTCAGTTCATGAGTTAATTATTTGCTGTCTATTTTGTAACACCAACATACTACATCCACCATCATGATTCAGTTTATGAACTTCCTGATACTACAACCTTCAATTCACTGTCCCGACTCCTCCTCAATACTATCAAAAAATGAACTTTTAACATTAAAACATTTCTGTTCTGCCCACTCAATAATTCCTGATTTCTGTCTTCTCATTTTTCTCTTTTGGCATGTAATGAAAAACATCATTTTGTTGATGACTGCTAATGGCAATATAAAGTTATACATTTATACATTGCGCATGAACTGTTGCTAACCAATGTGTATGTTTAGCTGGAGGCTTACAGTAGTAATGAACATTACTTTTAATAAAGTTTTCATGAACCCTTTACATACTGAACAGTTGTTTAGGTTTTCAGTTAAATAAGAGTAAAGTTTAAGTCTAATTGAAACAAAGTCTGGTAGATAGCTCTCAGTAGCGATGACAATGGTATAAACGCAAACCACTAGTTACAGCCGTTAATATCTTCATATTTCACTGATTCTAAATATTCAAGGACTGTTCCTACAAAGTCATTGTAAACAAAAGCTTTCATTTTATGTAGTTCTATTCGTTGCCACATGTTACAGAGTGCTTATCATCAAGTGTAAAATGCTATCATTTTCATGTAGCTGGCTCTCCGAAATCTTCTTTTTGGAGACATACTGTAATACTGGTGGTAATTTATTAGTACAGGCCGCTTCTGGCCAGCAATGAATATTTATCAACAGCGTCTTCTATTTTTACGGTAAAACTTGAAGCATCATTATAATGTTAGGGTAGATGAAAAGTACGCCTTGACTAAAGGTATCCTAGTAAGGTGATAGAAGCTGATTACAATAACTATTAACTTGCTCTGTGGTCTCAATTCATACCCTATTTCATGCCCTTTTCATCGAATTCATTTCTAGAAAAGCAAATAGAATACCAGCAAATTCAAGTGTTAGAATGTCATTCATACCGAAGGTCTTATTGAATTTGTTTTACAAAAAACACTTACCTCTGAAGTTGAGTCGTGCAAGCGAATTGAAACAAGAAAAATGGCATATATCAACATAAAAGATAGTTTGACTATGTAAGCCAACAAACACTTACCTGTGACACGGCAGAACACTAGAACAGGAGATGCCGCGTATTTTATGTCATAGGTGAGAAACGTTCCGCAAACTGTTAAATGAGAAGTTATATAACGGTTTCAGTTACTCACTCACGATTTCATATCTTATTACATAAGGTGAGGACTTCACATCAAAAGATCGTCTCCCTATCAAATGTAATGAAATCCACAATCCAGCTTGGCACAGCGTCAAAAGCGTATATGCCTGCTAACAATAAACCAGCTAAATAGTTTACATTGTCTAAGTGAAGTTAATTGCGTTCAATGAGGCAATTGATGGATATAAAATCATAGAAGCTAGGCTTACCTATGCAGTCCAGTAAGTTGAGCTGTGTACGTAGCTGGCATTGCTTCCATCACTTTGTAAGAAGGCTACGTCGAATCGGAGGAACAGCTATCCGAGAGATAATCTATTTGGATTACCCTTTAGCGTAGATAAACATCTTATACTAGTCAAGTGACTGCCTATTGCCGACATGGAATGCTAAGAGATACCACTCATTCATATCCATCAAATACTGTATCGATCAATTTGGCTGACCATTCGGCTTTATTATAATATCTTTTATATCGCATGCTAGATCAAAAATCTTTAAGCAAATTTGTCAAAATTTAATTTTTTTAGCCTTTTTAGATCGCTCTTTTTACTGGCCACTAAAAAGCTGTATTTGTGGTAGGGCCTGCTTAAAAATAATAAATATTAAAGTCTTTTTTCATAGTGAGTTCACAAAAATGGAAAATTTCAATACTTTATATTGGTTAATGGAGGAAACCATTAAATATTCATATTGGTATAAAAGTTGTTACAAACGAAGACAAACTATTTTAATATTTATCTTTTTGAAACAACAGAATTCCATGATTCCAGAAAATTTGCAATGACAAATGACAGCATAGCAGGGAGCATTAGCATTAGAAATAGCGCCTGTTAAGCCTCTGAATGGCAAAAGTCCTGATCGCGACTGCAATAGCCCCACAAATAATAGGATTATAGAAACTCTCTTAGCAACTGTGACTATGGAGCCTCGCCGACCGCAGCTGATCCTGTCCAAGTTAGCAACTTAGTTGAAATGCGCAAAATAGTTTTCTAATGCGCAAAAAAGTCACAAAATCACCGGTGATTGCAGATGATGAAATTGTTAACATGAGCGTGTAAAAAGTTGCCATATGAGAAGTTTGCAAACTTTATGCATGACTATTGTGTCTTGCTTAAATTTAAATTCAACCCAAATTTGAATTAGCCGGCCCACTGGTTGGCCTTTGTACAAGATTATGCACTCAAATTCTTCTAAGCAGATACTGTAGTTTTGCTGCCGCCTAAACAATACTTTAAAATGAAAATTAAAAATTGTTGTTTTTATATTGCTAATGATGTTATAAATAGAAGCTTCCGCATATAGTGTTTTTGTGATAGTTAAACATAATTGATAACAATACAAGTAATGAACTATGTAGTCAAATTATTAAAAATTATTCTTAAGAAAAATAACTCTTGGGATACCTTTGAATTCCTAGTAGTTGGATGCTCGTTTGAGGTACACATGAGGCGTTAGATTTCCCAAACATGTACTCACACAATTTGAGGAGATATATGATAATTTTTGACTTGATGAGCGCAGACAATAAATAACCAAGGCGGTGAGGGTCTTCATCAACAAAATCCATAGCTTGAAAGCATTATAAATAGTTTGATGTTTTAGGCTGATAAGTGAACCTTGCCTTATAACAAACACTGTTTATATATGCTAAAACATTTTACTGGATTCATTCATGAGTTACTATCGAGTAGTTACCGTGACAGTCACGCATTGCTAAAACAGCGTGTAAAAAAAACACGGTACCCTATTTCACTATAGTTGTCTTTAAACATTTTTTCTCATGTAACCAACCCTCTAGGTTATATAAATATCATAGGAAACCTGACAATGACCTTAGTACAAACAATGTTGTCTGTTTTTGTTATCAATCTTACAATTTATTTAGATCAGGGTTTCTCGATTGGGGGTGCAAGAATCCATCATAAAGCCAAGGAATGTGTATTTGTTGGCACAACAGTTTGCCTATGTGAATCCTGATTTTCAGCTCTTCAATATATCAAAAAGAAATAATGTAACGCCATCCATCCTTCCATCCATCTTACTTACCCATAAGGAACCCTGTTTTGATCAGATAATAGCAGAGATGAGGCAGGAAAAAATCCCAAGATCATAAGTGAATTGCATTCACATGTTTTTGTGGTGAAAACATTAAACTCCTCTTAGAATGACCTTCCAATAACATATTGTTTTCATACATTTTGAAATACTATGTCTGTTTTTCATTATGTTTTAAGCCTTTTTTCTTTCATTCAAAACAAGGAGGTACATGATTGCCCTTGCCAGTCTTTGGAGGTTCAGAGATGAGAACGAATAGGAAACGCTTGTTTAGAAATTGTCATGGTCAAATCTTTGTAATGAAAATTTGCTCATTACACTTTTTGAACAAAGTTTGGCTTCTTTACACACCTTTTCCAAATGCAATGCAATGGCTAGTCTTGGCGTGTGTTATGCGTATTAGCGAAGCCTTACTAGTAGGCCTACACATCTGCTGCCAATAATAACAACTTCCAAGAAAGACTCTACGAAATAGGTAACCTGAATGCTTTAATAGATGAGCAACTATTAGGAATGTTCCCACCAACTCAGCTATTTTAAATCTTGGCATTGGCCGATCGGGCACAATCAATAAATCAATAGCAATAGACATTATAATCTTATTGATCTTTTCAAATTGCCACACCGGCTTATAAATGAATGAATAATGTTTGGGCCAGTTAAGGAAAGAGAAATCACTTTTAACAACCTAATCAACTTTCTACGATACTATAGGAAATATCTTATTCGCCAAAATTTACCTTGTTCCGTTTATGTGATTTTGCAGAACTTGTGGCATAAAAACGACAAGACTTTTTCAAATTCAACTTTATTCAGTGGTTATATGTATGTATAGCTATTCACATATAATCCTTGACAGTGGCAACACTCTAGATGTTTAGGCTGAACAAAAAGATCAATAAATCCACAATAAATAGTCAATGACGGTGCAAAGAATAGCATCCAACTTAAATACCCTGATGATCCTTCAGCTTCAGTTCATTCTGCCAACACGGAAGGTACTTCATCTTCGTAGCTAAGAGGAAAAAACAGTACAGATTCCTGCTAAAGATTACCAACAATATAAACAAGCAGCAAGATATTTTCTATTGATCAACCATGGTGTAGTGTGTACTTTGTAGAGAAACCTATAATATTAAAAATCAAATAAATATCACTATGCGGTACTAACGCATCACCCTTTTTCCAAAATAACAGAGCATAGACTTATTTAGATGAATGAAAACATGAACCAGTCTGCTTCAGCACACATAAAACCATCTTTTCATAAAAAACACAAATATACACAGCGAAAGAGAATGAATTGAAAAAAGTAAAAAAGCAAATCAGAGGGAAAGAAGACGATTTCTATTATTAAAAATCTTTCAAACTTGACAATCTGGTATTCCAACTTGACCATGTTATAAACATGCTGGCCTAATTTTCTAGCCGAGTTTGCTCTAATTTGTATTGCTGTTGGTATCGTCATAATTTCATAAGGAATTTAGCCAACATGATGAATTGCTATCCGATTAAGCCGAATGCTTAATCGGCTTTCAACCACAAAGAACTTCAGCTAACAGAATGATGTGTGTTTTTACATTGGTAATTAGTATTCAAAGGATAATATAACAGAAAAATATTTATCTGTGTATGTTGATTGATACAGTAGCATCTTGGCAGTTAATTCTCGAGAACAAACAATGCACACGGTAGTACAATGATCGCCAACTTGTTTACAATTTGAAAGGCATAATCTGTTTGTAAATGTATATATTACTTTATAAGTAATAATTTCCTTTCTAAAAGAAATGTTTCTCAAATTATGCCATAGAAGAATCACAAAAAAAATCTTATAGCACAAAAATGCGTAATAGCGGGTTAAAGCATTTAATTTCTAAACCCGATGTTGTGACCAGTGCACAAGAACCTCATTGGTAAAAATAACGTACTGATACTAAATTGAGATCACTAGGGGTTTGTCAGAATTGTTTTAAACCTAACCTAATGACCTAACAAGTGGCATTCTGACAGGACTATATTTGTTGACTTTCAAATTCAGCATGAGACAAAATTTCTGAATTTCGAAAATATTTGCAAAAATATTTCGCTTAACCGTAAAAGCGAGTTTTCTTTTGTGATTATTAAATCTACAGAAACCATCTTCAACAAATAGTTTTGCGTATAAAAGATTAACTGATCTTGGGGTTGGCCAGCCAAAGCTATTTTTGCAGCAGACACTTTCTTACAGAGCTCAGTAGAACTTGCGCAATCTTGCTAACAGCAGTTCCCAAGCTAACCAGCCGGCAGTAATCCAGACAAGCGCAAACAAACCCCAACCCAAAACAATTATTTAACAAAGCTTCTCTCTGGATATAAAGTGCATGAGGTTAAATTTTAATTTCTGTAATGCAACGAGATGAATTGTTTAGCTTGTAGATATTTTTACTAACAACCATGAAAACAAAGGCATTGTCGGAGTCAGTTGTGCCATCTGATGGGATATTTGACTTTCTGACAATACTGTTAATTGCATTATTTGAACACAATGGTGTCTCATAGCAAGACCGTCTCTGTTTATCTTTGTTATGAGACTAAACGTGAAAATACTTTGCTTTACAAAAGTTAGTCATTCTTTTAAGTAAAACTCGGTGAGACTGATGAGCATTAAGGTGCGCGCACACTAGAGCGAATGTGATACGAAAGTGAAGCGATGCGACAAAGCGGCAGCCGCAGGGGCGAGATTGTTACGTTTTCAGAGCATTCAAACATGTTTGATTCTGGATGCGACCTCTTGCATGCTATTAGCTGTTCTAAGGTCCTAGACCGCGAAAACTGCAATCGTGGTTGTATCAAACACTAGCGTATTAATAATAATAAATTGATTAATTAATAATAGTAGCGTGATCAGATCTGGAAGAGCAACTCATTGCGCTATTGAGAGAGAGGCCATGCCTCTATAATCAAAGACAAAAAATTATAAAAGAGAAGATATCAAGAGGAATAACTGGCAAGAAATCGCAAGAAAGTTGAAGCTAGCTGATAAGTAAATAAATTGTAATAATAATTAATATATTTCAATTCAAATTTAAATTAATGCAAATAACATCACTATATCACCATTCCTAATAACATCACTTTATTAATCAAAACCGTGTACTGTATTTGTTTTTTTCTGATGGACGCGAATGATATCGCACCAAGTGTGCATAGAGGTGACATTCGTTTGACGCCTCAACCGCTACAGCTTCGCTTAATTCGCTTTTAGTGTGCTCACACCACTAGAGGTCTGAAGAGTATATAGCCTACTTAAAAAGGGCCATCTGTAAGCGTTGAGACATTGTTACACTCATTGCTTTCCAGTGAGAAATCCAGCGAGGGGTTGAGCGGATGTACCAACAATGGCAGCATGACCAGTTAAAAGTGCAACGTTGAAGATCGGATGATCTATCTGATGTAGTCAACAAACGACCTCGAATGGAACCATACCCCTCAGCCTAAAGTGATAACCTTAAACCATAACTGTCACGTACAACTGTACAACTTTTGTTGTATTGACTAGGTAAATCAGACACGCTGATTCCGATTTTGTACTCCAAATAAAGATTGGTCGACTAACTTTCAGAGTAATGAAGGCTTTTTTACAGCGTTTTAATATCGGTCTCGAAAACAACACGATCGGCACAACAAGCTCCACCCATAAATACGTGACGTAACCTAGCATTTTAGGAACGGAAGTTAAGTAGGGATGTTTAGACCAATTTAGAATAATAGAGTTGGTTGTTTTAAAATCCATTATTATCTAAATTCAGCTTTAAAAATAATCTGTCTTTTCTGAAAGGTAGATAAGCTATTTAACATTGCATATTTAAAAATGAGCTCAAAAAAGCGCGATAACAACTCTAGCTTGTGATAAAACAGTGCTTTTTGAGCTCAATTTTCTCGGCGTTCAGCCTATTTAAACATCATGTAACAAGCTATGAGCAATGTTAAATAGTTTATGTACCTTTCATAAAAGACTGAGATTATTTTACCGGCTGGATTCAGATAACAATAGGTTTTAAGACCCCCATCTCTATTATTCTAAATTGGACTAAACATCTCTAACTTCCATTTCTGAAAAAGCTAGGTTTCGTCACATATTTATGGGCGGGGCTTGTAATGCCGACTGTAATGTTTTCGAGACGGATATTGAAACGCTTTAAAAAAGCCTTAATGACTTTGAAGGCTGGTGGACCAATCTTTATTATGAGTACAAAATCGGAATCAGCGTGTCTGATTTACCTAGAAAATACGATAAAAGTTGTAGGCCTACGTGACAGTTATGGTTTAAGGCCTTAGCTATCCAAGACCTTTGACATAAAGACAACTTTTTACATCCAATTTGACAGAAATAAGTACTGTAACATTAAGTGTTTCGGGAGGAACTGGACAGAATTGATTTTAAACACTCGGTATTCTGATATCAAACATTGCCAACGGTAACTAGGACAGCCAAGGATGAAGACTCAAGACCGATTGGCATAGAGAAATCTAATAATAACCACAGGTCAGAAAGCGATAATAGCCAAACTCGGAGCTCTTCTCTCAACTAACAATATTGAATAACCTACTCATGCCGGACAGGAAATGACTATTGTGAAGTTAACGCTTTGGAATTTGATAAATCCATTTTATATTTTCAATAATAACACAGTCAGCACAAAAATTCGGTTACATTAATTAGGCATAATTAGTCCACACGCAGAAGGCAAACCCCACATGAACACACACAAAAAACATGCACTTCTTAACACGTTTGATCGCTCTATATAAATATCAGCTTTGACTAGTTAGTCAAAGGGTGAAGTGTCAATTTCAAAGTTTTACTGCCAATGTAACTAAACAAACTGGTCGCAACAACAAAAGCTGTTCTTGGACACGGACTATATCACTTAATATTACTTGCTTTATCTTACAGAGGCTTACGATGGTTTATCAACTCTGCTCATAAATGATAACTGACACAGTAATTATTTAGTAATCAACTAAAAACAATAATAAGCTATATAGTATATAGTACGTAGCGCGGAGTATAATCCTGGGATTTAAGGTTTACCGGTGCTGGAAAGATTAGTCTAAAGAGACATATCCTGCTAACCTGTGCAATGTTGTATCACATAGATTTACAGTATACGCGTGAGTATGTTGAGACCTATTGTTTATATTAGATTCTTTAAGCTAAGGTTATGACTTATGATTGTACAAAATGGAATGCTTAATGCTGTAGGCAATGGGATGACAAACTACTTAAAATTTTTGATGATAAGCTGTACGTAACATTACAATAACAAGGCCAGTGTCTCTGTCACTACTCGACTGGGTGATGTGTAAGGAGTTGGAGTTAATCATTTTGGAGTTACAGCACTACATGATGGCATAACTTTAAATTAAGAAATCAAAAGGAAGCTAAAGATCTAGACTGAGGCGTACAAGTGATGTTTTAAAATTATAGAAGTTGTCTACCCAGTACTAATGTGATAAATTGTCTTCCCTTAATCATCTATAACAATCTGCTATAGCTAAGTCTATGAAAGTGACACTACTAGATAGATAACACTAAAAAGCACACATTTACATAGAGGCATGCTTTAAAAACCCTATGTGCAGTCAGCGAAATTGAAGATGACTTCACTTAGCAGTTACATATTTACCAAAGGGTCTTCTAAGAATTTAAACATTCTATAGTTCTCTTCACTTGTAGGACCTTGGCAGTGACAGCTTAATATTAGTGAATTATTTGAGTTCCTCCTGAATTGCTCAAATTGAAAGATTATTAGAATATTGGTTTAGACAAGTGATAAGCTATAGTAAATATGGTAAGAGTAATGCTATAGCCAGGAAGAAGTTGTTTGTGCTACACTCATAAAAACGCTCTCTGAGAGGCTAAATAAATTTGTCAATATAGTGATCAATATGCATATGGAGAACAGATTATGGCATATTATTATTTGGATTTTGCCAGATTTGAAACTGCCCTAGGAATGACTACATTGGCTGATTTCATAAGAATAAAGTAGACAGACTGATTTTTACACAAGACTGATTGAATTACACAGACTGATTTTTTTTCAAATTGCAGGGATTTTCATCTATGTGAGGCACAGCCCGCTCACAGCCTGCCAACTAAGCTCCGCACCTTGATTAGCCAAGCTATTATGTATGTGTAGCTTCCATAAATGATTTTTAACTGTTTTTTAGTAACTGTTTTACCTGATAAAAAAATTCGATTTAACAGATACAGACGCCAATGTGTTGAACGAGAGGCCCCAACCCTTGGTTTAAAAAGTTGCTAAGAGTCTTGCACTTGATTGGATAAATCCGCCGGTTATGTTTGAGATATAGTCTGCTGATGCAATCACTCTTTTTGAGACTTGACAAAACAGATAGTAATGACAAGATATAGTCTCAAATACGTAACTTAAATAGTTAGTATACTGCCAGTACCAGTTTTATTAGTAATAGTAATATTAAAAATAGTAATTTAATACAGAGGATCATGAATGCTGTTTTAGCAAGGACGACCTGTGACGCCACTAAAACATTCGTATAATACCTCTGGATAAATAAGCATCGGCTGGTGTAATCAGCCGTTATGTATACATATAAGAAACCATCTTAGTATTTGCTAAACATAGGCACCTGAAAACAGCAATATGTGTAGCCACTCGACAAATTAGCCGGTGAGAAGTTTTCACGACAAACTAAACCAGCTGTAAATGCACAACTTAAACACTAGGATGTCGCCAGTCTCAGTGTTATTGAGAAATAGAAATTTAATACAAGTCCTCATGAGTGACATTTCAGCCTTTACGACCTGTGTAGCCACTAAAACATTTGCAGGATGCCTCTTTCTAAACAAGCATCGGCTGGTGATGTCAGATAAAAAACCCTTTTGGATTTGCTGAAAAGCACATGATACCAGATATAGAAAAATATACAAAAACCAAACGGCATTCAAACATGTTGTCTGCGCAAGCTGAAAGTCATTTACAATGTCCAAAAATTGTAGTAAACAAAAGAACCCTGGGCCATAAAATGATTACAACTTGTTTTCATCAGTTCATTTATTTTATTGACAGGAGGAATGAAGACAGCTTCATCACAAGGTATGAATTGTCTGGCATGCCTGCGCTACCTACGAAAATAAATATAAAAAGTTAATGCAGAATTCCAGCGCGTGATTAACGCAGAAGCTTTCGCTACCTGGTCAAGCGAAAAGACCACAAACAAGTATGATTTATAATGGTACAAGAATTCTTCAGATGTTATCAACAGAGAAGCGTCGAAAACCACACGACCACTGTCCTGAGCTCAGATGTGACCTTGTCATTGCTTTCTCTACATTTTAAATCTCAGTTCTCTCGACAAAATCAACTTTCCCTGCTCCTCTATTCTGTATTGGAAAATGGACCAAGCCTGATACAATGGATCCCGCCATACAACATGAATTTGTTCAGATATTGGGACCATAAGGCGAAAATGTCGTATATAGAGGGGTATAGGAACCCATTGTAAACACCCCGGCTAAAAAACATCAAAAGTTTTATATATGTACGGTAGTGTACCCTAGGACACTTATATTTCGCTAGTATTTAGTTTCGTGAGTAGCACACAGAGTAAAATTTCGATGCAACTTAATTTCGCGGCTCTGATGAGTGCGAAAATATAGTGGTGTGAAAATAAATGCAGTGGAAAAAACATTACATTCCTCAGGTCCAGTTCACTAATAAGAAAAAAATTCAATTTGGGAATAGTTCGTATTTGTAAACCACAGGTTGAAATGTGTGGGTGAGATCGACAATTCAATTTGATCACTTGCTGCCATTTGTTTCTTGACTATCAATGACGTCTAGGTCCCTCCCGCCGTGACTTTCACACTCGAATCCCAAGAAAAAGAAAATAGATAGGTAACAACCAACTTCACAACCAAAACTGTATAACCCTTACGCTGCCATAAACGCATTTAAGCGTTTTCTAGGGGCTACTGACATAAACGCATTTTCTGACTTTCTCAGCAATTGTCTGGTAACCTGATTTTATTATTTGTTGACCACATAACCCACGGTCTTTAAGTGTTTTATGAAATTGACTGTGTTGTCCTAAGATTTCTCTATAAAATCAGCCTAAAACAACGAAGCAATTTTAAACTTTTGTTTGAGAATTTCTAATCTAAAAACGAACATTTTTCTGCGAGTTCATTAACTACCCCGCGAGTCATAAAACAGGTAATTAGTTGTTGATGACATAATAGCCAGTTTAGATTTTCGTGATTATGCAGATAATTAAAGTAGAACTTGAAAAATACTGTATACATATCATGAAGCAATATCGGCAATTTCGGTAAAATGGCTGGCACTAGGCCGGTAACGAATTTGTACATGATTGGCAGTGAAAGAGATAATGTGGTTGGACCTGATGAGGGTTGATATTGTTTTTGGATGGTAATAAAATTCATCACTGCAATAATTATTCTTCAATTTTATGACTTAACCTACCAGACTTTCATCCTCATCAGTTACAAATTCGGTGACTAAACTGATATTGCTTTGCCATGCTGCTCAGTTGGTGTATTAGCTATAATGAGTTTACCAGAAATTTCCCATTTATCCTAACCACAGACGAAAGTTGCCTGCATATCTAATATTACGATTTTATTGTGGATATCAATGAACAAAGCTATTTAACTTCGCGTTTTCGCTCGTTCGTTATGATAGTTTAGTTTCGCTCATTAAATTTTCGCGAGAGGATTACACCGCGAAAACGCGAAAGTTAGATGCCGCGAATACATAAGTGTCCTAGGGTATGTATTAAAAATTAGTAACGAAATAGTATATTAACATTAGTAACTATAGGTACTTACAGTAACTATAGTTACCTATTCAGTGGTTATGATTTGCAATAAAATGTAACATTACTATGTATGTCATTTTCTTACTTCTACCTTTAACATCATTATCAAACTTAGGACCCGTGGCTAATGAATTAAAGTTGTAGAATTATACATAATGAATTAAAGTTTATAGAAAATATTATATTAAACAATAAAATGCACATTAAATTTGATATCAATTCACCCACACCAGGTCAACCTTTTTTGAAACACGAAAAATGCTGAACAGAGAGCATTGTATCTCTTTCAGGCGTTGTGGAAGGGATTTTGGCGTATAGCATATCAGCATCTTCATGACTAAGACATATGCAGCAAACCGACAACCAAATTTGAATGTCAAGAGACAATTTGTTGGTGTCGTATAGCAAAGAAAATGCGTTAATGAGGCAAAACAACCATAAGACAGGAACGCCATCACATGCGGGTCCACCGCATATCCTTTAAGAATAAACTATAAAAACAATGAATAAACTTGAAACAATGAAAGTAAACACATAATTTTAACATTGTTTTATATGATTGGTAATGCATCATACTATGTTAATTGAACGAGAAAACAAAATTTTAGCAGATATTTCTACTAGTTTGGCAAGTTCAAAGTTGAAAATATATTTTGGTGCATTCACTTCGGACCATCATTGAATCCTAATAAAGCCGCTTCCGGTAAAGATTTCTTTACTTATTTGTTAGTAATTCAATAATAAATATTTATAACAAATATAGTTATTTTATAATATAAATTAATAAATATATTAAGTCAAAAATGTAGTACTGTACATTAGTACAAAGAAATTATTTGATATGAACGGGTGACAATGAGACTCAGGCTGAGTTGCATAGGCTACATTTGATGTTAATCTGATTTACTTGAATTAACTTGGTTAACTGAGTGAAAGTTAGTAAGCGAATTTAAATTTTCTGTTCGGTCTGAATTGTCAGAAATGCTCTAATTGTTCATAAAATATATGACTAATATTATCATAAAATTTGGATTCCATTATAATTTATGATTCATGCTACCATAACTAATAGAGGCTTTACAGATCACTTGAAGCGATTAGCCCGCATGATTATATTTGTAGCAGTTGCGTTGTTTTGTAACGTTGTTTCATCAAAAGAAAACCTAATTTTTACAATCTAATTATATAATAATAAATTGCAGATTTAAATTAGGCCTCGGATTGTTATTGTTTGTGTTGGCATTTATTTTTTCCTCTATACTTTTAGAAATCATCCCATGCAAGTATACAAACCATGTCGCTAATATTCACAGGAGCTTTCCAGGACACAAGTTCATCCAGTGCTCTCAAGAACCAATTGATCCGTGAGTGATGAAAAAATATATTATTTATACCTAATGTTGGCATGAAAGCTGTGTGTTGAATCTAATAATATATTCAGAAATATCAAAGCACAGGGAGATGTGTAATATAATATTTTATATATCACTTAGAATGCCTTTGGTTTGTGATATAAGAATATGTAGTCATTTTTTGCATAATAGTAAACAGAAATTGTACAAATGGTTAAATATTCTGCAGCTGGTTGACATTTGAATAAACAAAAACTTTGCTGATTTATAATATCTTGAAAAATAACAACGAATAATTTGATGTTTACAGAGAAATGGAAAGAAAGGTGAAATGGTTAATTCCACGAAGTGCAGGGCACAAAGTCCTTTGTGATGCGTTAGGACAAGCGAGATTGCTAAACATATTGCATCTGTTGAACCATGGTCAACAAAAGTGTGCTTTAGAAAACCTCCACAGCCTCATCAGAAAACCTCCACAGCCTGTGCAACTTTCTGAAATTACTATGATGGTGTAATATACAAATATTTGAATTGCAGGACAGAGCAGCTCTTTCAAACAATCTTATAAAACCAGACGGTAACACAGCGAAAGAAATGCATAGGTCAAGATTTACATAAGAGTTAAACTCAATCCTAGTTTTATGTGAGATATTTTTTGATAAAACTAATATAACAGGCTATTCAAATTATAAATATTATGCAGTTCTTTGTATAACACGATTTAGATTTATGTAACGTAAGCTGTTAAATGTGGTGTTTTTATGTCATGGCGCAAGTCAAATGATTGAAATATAATTATTTCTCAAACCATGCATTCACTTATTCACTGTACAAGTCATGAAGATCAACTAAGTAACATTGCTGTCAGATTCAGTTAAAAGATTTATAAAAACCATATTTTGCTCAACTCAACTGAACTTACATTAATTTCTTTCATCCATAATAAAAAGCTCCACTTCATCTGCATCGTTCTGATCTTCATCTTCCGATTCCACATTTTTGAAGCCTACATAACTCCAATTTCGATCAGGCCACATTGTGCGAATGTAGGCAACAACGCATGAAGGAATAACTTTCTGGTTTCTTCTCCCAAGGTACCCGTAGACGAAATCTATATAGTTTCTATAAGCATGGTGTCTGTAGTTTAAATTAGTCATGTTAGTACATAGAAGAGCATCCCCTCTGAAGCCAAGATACCTTTGATGCTTGAACCATGAGAGTTGTATGGCAACTTTCCCCAATATTTGATGAATTAGTAAATTAGACTGCAGGATGCAGCTATTTATACCAGGAATATACTGATCATCCTAAAAGTTTGTATTAGCCAAATTTTCAGTGTAGCAACATACTTTTTCAATAGCTGTCGGCAAATCAGAACAATTGCCACACCTGCAAAATTTATCTGGAGTTGGTAAGACGTCAGTGGAGGTAGTTGTAGGCGAAGTAATTGTAGTTGAAGCAGTGGTAGTAATAGTAGCATGAACTGATGAAGCTGTTGAACATGATGATGATGAATCTGACTGTCTGTTTCGCTTGCGCTCATGAACTATTCACCTCTGATAAATATATCAGTGGTGAATAGTTCACCACTGATATATTTATATCTTTGCCCACCTTCAACTTCGTCATCAATTGGGTAGCTTTTATAAGGAGTGGTTGTTTTAGCTGTGAGTCTTTTAGCCATTGTATTGTGAACGTAATAGAACAGCGACAGAAATAAATTAAAGTTGAAATATTTTAGTGATACGTGTATTAGCAACGACGGTCAAAGACGTGTTTTAAATGTGCACTTGTTTCCGGATTGTCGCAATTGCGAGAGACGTGCGATGTCCCTCACATTAGATCACGATTCAAGACAAACGCTACGTGTCTCGTGATTGGATGAATGATTATGATTCAGTGTTCCCAGTGGCGAGTCCGTTTCACACTTATTTTCGCAATGGCGTTATCTATCCGATTTTTGCAAAATATGCGATTGAAAAAATACTTTGTACTCAGTTATATATGAATGCACGGGCATTTTTTGTTTTTAAAATGTTATTCTGAGTATTTATCTGCTGTAAGAAATAATTTATATTTTGCTAAACGTAGTAAATTACACAAAACAAATAAGGTAAATGTTGGCCTTCATCACTAAGTTGTGTTTACTTTCCCTTTAACATTTATAAAACACAATTTAAATTACCTGCCGACACCACTAATGCAATTGTTAAATTTCAACTTGAATAAAGCTGCCAGAAACCAATAGGATTGAGTTTCATACCATGTACATAAAAAGAATTTCAATTGGATAACCCGGTGTTATGGACTTCGCTTAAATATGATTACAGTTTCAGGGAGACAATAAAACACTTAGCTACTATCTTAACAAAGAGCAGGTGGGTGTCAACTCACAACTTATGTGTGTTCAATAATTGATTAGGTTTGCCTGATTACCAAGCATTACTCCCACTTGCCAACCGACTGGGTATAGTGAATCAGAAGGGGTATATCAGGCAGTATACCAGTCACAATGTACCAGGCACAGTGTACAAAGTGTAATGTACCAGACATGTGTACAAGGTGTAGTGCACCATGCATAGTATGCCAGGCATGTGTACCAGTCACAGTGTACCAAGGGTAGTGTGCAAGGTGTAGTGCACCATGCATAGTATGCCAGGCATGTGTACCAGTCACAGTGTACCAAGGGTAGTGTACAAGGTGTAGTGCACATGCATAGTATGCCAGGCATGTGTACCAGTCACAGTGTACCAAGGGTAGTGTGCAAGGTGTAGTGCACCATGCATAGTATGCCAGGCATGTGTACCAGTCACAGTGTACCAAGGGTAGTGTACAAGGTGTAGTGCACATGCATAGTATGCCAGGCATGTGTACCAGTCACAGTGTACCAAGGGTAGTGTGCAAGGTGTAGTGCACATGCATAGTATGCCAGTAATAGTGTATATCAGTTTAACAAAAAAGTATTAACTTTTTATTTTTAAAACATGATTGAAATTTGCCTTCCTTATCCTGCGCATTATGAGATGATGTATTCAAATGCTGCCGACGTAACTATGTCTCACCGCTGCTTACCCAACTTTGCATACAAGCCTGTAGAGCTAAGTATTGACAAAAATAAGCTTTTTTCTTATTTCTAAAGCGAAAAAATTGTATATTTTGTTATATTTAGACAAGTTTGACAGAAAAAAATATTTAAATAACAATAAACCATGCTGACTTTGGAGCTACTGCATTCTTTATTGTAAGAGCTATGTTCATCTGTCCAACGTCACGTTAAGAGGGTTAGCGAAAAAGAATAGCATTGCATGGGAATCGAACCCAGATTTTTGGATTTCCAGCCAAGCATGCTACCAACTGCTCAACTCAATAACCTTGCGATTGGTATAATACTGTTTGTATTGCTAGACAGCAGCCTGCAAGTCTCAAATTACTTTGAGGTCAGCATACTGCACAAACATTCTTATAACAATACACTAGTAGAAACTATACCTGCCAACTCTTGCCAACATCTAGGAAAGTACCACAAACTTGGAAAGTAACATAAATTAAGCTGACGAGAATCAAAACAGCCTGAATGAGCTGTCCTTGCCCCTCTCGCAGACCTCTAAACTCACATTCCATGCATATTCTATCCCATCTCAATTGGTATTGAAACACAAATTTGATATATAGATCGCATGTGTGAGTCGCTAATTCATTCAATCACTAACCAATTTGTCAAAAAGCGCCACGTTTGACATGTAATAGCAAAATCAATTTCACCTGCTGAAATTCCTTATAATATGTTTGTGGCTGAAGTTAGACAAGATATCGCATGCTGGTAATGGGTTACAAATACCTTAAATAGCACGCTCAACCAGAAATAGTCTGCGAGAGGAGTCCCAACCGTCTCAGCGTGCCAGCATCGCTAATCTTCCTGTGATGCTATCAGACGCCTTGACGACAATGCAAGCATTGATAACGAAATTTTCGTCGTCTCTGCTCCAGGATACGTCTTCTATCTATACAAATGATTCAAGCACAGCTGAGCAACCTATATTAAATGTTGATATCCAAATCTTCCTTTAAATGTGCAAGCGGCTAGACATGTGTATAGAAAAGCTAGTCATACTACATGAGATAAGCCATAATGATTTTAGTGGGCACCTTCAGGTCGACATCCTGGAAATTTCGTCTCGCCCTCTTTTCAAAAAAATTTGTAAAATCGTCAGCGGTCATATTTTCCGGATACTTTTTCGACCTAGGTGACCTGAATATAGCAAGTGACCTGCCATCTGTATCGAGTACACGAAGGAATATTGGCCAACTACTAGCTGTAGCTAGACATGTTGGCGGCCATTTTTGCTCATGGAGCTGATCCGCTGTAACATATAATGTATAAGAGTTCTACATTTTAATTGAATAATATAAAATAATGTGACAAGCTACATTTATGAAACACTAAAAACTGAATAATGATAAAAGGGAAATAGGATTTTTAGGATTAAATAGAAATAATACACAGTAAAAACAGAACCCTTCAATTGCTACTAAATGTACAATCAAACATTCACTTAGAATTGTTTCTACATGTGAACCTATTGACACGCGATGGTCACTTTGAGCATATAATTGTTTCAAATAATTGTTCTATGATTTATAGCTGTATGATCTATGGCTATATGATCTACGGCTCTATGATCTACGGCTTCATGATCTATGGCTCTATGATCTATGGCTTTATGATCTATGGCCTACAGCTTTATGATCTATGGCCTATGGCTCTATAGTCTATGACTCTATGATCTATGACTCTATGATCTATGGCTCTATGATCTATGGCTCTATGATCTATGGCTCTATGACCTACGACTATATGATCTATGGCTCTATGATCTTGGCTGGACACGCCTGAGTCTTGTGGCAAGGGAACCTCAATGACTGTAGATATGCCCAGCTGTTGACAGCAAGTTGAAGCTGGTTGTTATTCTTTCCCCACCAGCAGCCTTTTTGGAGAATTGAACCCCGACCTGTTGCCTGCCAGCCAGGCATTCTAGACAGCGAGGCAAATAACCAGTCCAGTGAACCTGGACAATGCTGTGCCAGCTAACATCACCCCTACGTCATCGTTCGGGTCTCATAAATCAATTCCCGATAAAAACCACTTTAATAATCATTACTTTATGAATTTACATTTTATACATAGTTCAAGTTTAAAATTTAGCTTTTTACAAACATTTATAAAATTCATTTGCTTAACGCTCCAGGTAACTAGTTTAAATATTTATCATTGATTTTGGAATATGGAATGAGTTGAACAAAATAAAACATATCCTTGTAAAACAGTCAATCCAACATGCAGTGGTGAAATAAGCTGTACCATTTGTTGGAATACTAAAATTCTCATTTACAACATATCTCAAGTCAAATACATGTATATAACTTATATATCAGATATTTGTTTCTATTTGCTTATTTTAAGCCATATGCGTGTATATTACTTCAAATAAGCAAATAGAAATGTAAGTGGTGTAAGCATATCTGTACAGATTGTTCTCTTCAACCATTGAAAGCATGAAATGTTCAGAATTTAACCTACATTATCATTCAAAAACATAATTTTACAACTGATTGGCTTCCATATTTGAAATCAGAACAAAATAAGGATAAATTTAATATATAATTTATGGCTATTTACTAAATTCACGAGTAACAATGTTGTAAATGAGAATATTAGTTTTCAAACAAGGGGACTAGTTTATTTCGCACATCCCTCTATCCGTACATGTATACATGACTGTACGACAGTTTTAACATTCGAATCTAATATTGGAACATATTAAGTTTTATGTAAAGGTTTGACTGTATGACGAGACCCTTAGCACAAACCTGCAACCTTAAATAGAATGTACATGTCAGCGGATAAGTAAAGCCTAAAGGATGCGGCTGCAATAGAAACATTAACTGATCGGTTAAGGCTATGTTCATATATATGTTAACATATATATGCTTATGTATGTATATGTAACATATATGTATATATATATGTTAACATATGTTAACATATGCTAACATATATATATATATATATATATAACATATGTTCATGCTGGTAAGAACTGATTACCTTCAGAGTATAACTGTTTGTTAGAATAGATGCAGTCCCAGGCTTGTTGCGTTACATATGGGGCAAGAACATGAATGATCACACAGGCTGCCTTTACCGCTTCGAGCGCTGCCATCACCGAGCACTGCCTCATCAGCACAAGAGGCTAAAGTGATAGGCTATATTTAAACAATCAATTTGCCACGTCAAAACAAATTTTATGTTACACAAAATATTAACTAGTGACACGAAGACTTATAGTTAGATTACTTATAGACTTATAGACACAATAGATTCATGGAGAGTTGTCCTATTAGGAGTGTTAGTGTGCGACATGAGAAGGTAAACCTAACTAGACATTACTCCTGATAAAATTACCTAGTATCTGATGGGATGTGAGGACATCCTGCGCAAACTGATAAGAATATATATTTTGTAATGACAGAACTGAGAGAGTTTATTCATGCAGTAAACCAGCATGCGGCAGAAAAACTAGCGGCCTACATTTAGCAAGTAGCTACTAAGTAACCTACTTTGTATGTTTTTAAATATGTCATGCTTAACTAGTAAAATATTAAGTTTTTATACTGCCACGGCGTAGCGACACACCCCCAGATGTCGGTGAAATGCCATCCTGGAAACAGCTGCGTCGCTATAAATCTTTTTGTGATTCAGTGTTGGTGTTTGAAAGCGAACAACTGTGCGATGCGCCGTCTTTGTGCCAAGGAAAAGACTTTAGCGACCAATGAGTCACCTAGTGACTAACGCGCCACCTAGCGACCAGCGCGACACCAAGCGACTAATGCATCACTTAACGACCATCACACCACCTAGCGACAAATGCGTTACCTAGCGGCTGATGTATCACCTAGTAACTAACGCGTTACCCTTGTGTGTGACCAAAGGTCTTGCGTTCTTGTTGCTTCATATGCGGACATACGCCTTGAAATAATGCGTCGCCCAGCTATCACTCTACTATAGTACTCTGTGGAAACATGATCTGCTTGTCAGTCTAGCGTAGCACTTCGGTACTGGCACGCTGGTGTCGCTACACTTGCGCTGAATGGAAACTTGGTTAATATATCTGAAGCAGGTTCCTGTGCAAAACTAAATATCAAAACGAGGAACAACTGCATACAATTGCGAATATTCTGAAGAAAATCTCTGTACAACGAAAAATAATCATGACACACACATCTATATATATATTTCTCAAAGTATGTGTGTATGTGGATCTGTCATTCCGGTTATAGCGCACGCTAATTATTTTACCAATGCAACCACGCGCTACGATGCCCCTGTTAAGAAATATTTTTTGTAAGGTTCGATTACTATATCTGGCGTCAAGGCCAATTCTTTGTATCTTCGTAGTAAAAGTTTTGATGGATAGCTTCTAGTGGACAGTAACCTTTTTTTTATACACACTCACTTTTATACAATAATTTTTATTATCAATTCTACATATTCAGGATTTTGATTTTGTTTTCTCAGTTCACATTAATTGCATTATTACTAAATCATCTTTTCTTGTAATCGTAGAAAAAAACCGACTTAGTTTTGCTATTACTTGCTAATTATTTCACATTTACATCTAAACCTTTTATAGTCATTTTATTTTTTTCAATTTATTGGACCTGCACGAATTGAAAACCTTGACAGTTGTTTTTAGTTTCTCTCTTAGTTTATTTCAATTACACGAAATTATTTTCTCATGATATGTAGTATCAAAGTTGGAATGACGAATGTTGTAACATGTTAAACACAAATCAATTTTTTGACCAGACTTTTTTACTACCGGGGCAACGCCGGGTAGCACAGCTAGTACAGGCATAAAGAATCTGGTCTTAACAATTCTACACATGCAAGTTACTATAAGCAAATGCTCCATTATGCCAAACCAAACCCATGAGAACCAGAATATCTAATTGAAGAGCAAAACAAGCGGTACCATCAACTTGCTTCTAGAGATGCAATGTTGAACTATCTGCCATTGCGAATGTCAACCACTGCGACACTGAATAGATGTAACATTTAACATTACCCCTGCAAGCCTCAATGTCTGCTTGGTATAATATACAGCTGCAGCAGGTGTCCATAGGTAATCCAGTACACCAAGCATGTTTCTTTTGTAATGTGACATGATTGATCTTAGCTCTTCATCTTTTTTAGTTGCCGACTCAGGTAGGGATCTATGTTCATGTCTAATAAACTCGGCAAAGGCTAGCAGAGAGCCAAGCCACTGTTTGGTCTCTGTAGACCTCTCTACTATAAGTAAAAATAACAATGAGTAATCAAACAACTGCTTCAAAAAATAACAAGTCGATTAGGACTGTGGAAAATAGAGTTGATAATCTCATCATGCCTTCGATTTTTTCACAATTCTATCTTTACACTTGACAATATTTTAAAATTTAAGAATACATAGTAAATGAGCCTCTGCAGAACTTTGAACAGATACATGTAACCACTAAAATAGACGAAACAATATAAGAATATTTTCCTTAAAGGTTGACTTGCAACAAAATTCACATTACCGTTAATCGGTATCAAACGGTTTACCATGTCTTACTCTGTTGTGTTGTAGGTGCAAAGTATGTGGAAATGTGATTACAAGCTCTTAAAAGCTCAAAAACGGACAGTTAATCACAGCCATCACGAAGACACCGTATGTTGGAATCAATTTATTTCGATGACGTACTCAACTCGACATAGTTATTGTTTTTACACGTGATGTTATCACGTGAATTGAAAAACCAATAAAAGGCTCAATATAAAACGTTTCGTAGCACTAGTTTATGACAAACACTTCGGGTTCTCTCGGCAAACCCATATTAAATATAGATGCTTGCTAATTTACAGTTTCGTTTCGGCTTGGTCTAATCATCTAGTCGTTATCTGATCATGTGACCCATACCTCCTGCCAAATGGCGCCAACAATTTCTGCAGCATTTTTTGACTATCACAGGTGACCAACAGACTCATCATGTTCATCAGAGAATGATATGCACTCCGTCGAGCTAAGGTTAAAAAATTAAACTAATTTTTAGACTAGGTTTTGAAATATCAGTGCTCAAATAAAAAGCATTAAAATGATGATAAAAAGACTCGTAAGGACAATAGACATGGTTTTAGCGAATGCATCAAGTATATTTGTGAAAATATTTCGACGAATGAGGTTGCATGAAAGTGTAAACAGAATCACCTGGTGTTTAACAACGACCCATTTGAGCCATTCTGGAGAGAGATTTCAACCTATGGCGTTTTCGTGGTGGCTGCGATTAACTGTTCATTTTTAAGCTTTCAAGAGCTTGAAATCACATTTCTACATATTTTGCATCTACAACACGTCAGAGTAAAGCATGGTGAACTCTTTGTTACCAAATAGCTGGAATGTGAATTTTGTTGCAAGTCAACCTTTAAATCAGCTAGTATTGTTATCATTAACAAAATCATTTTTGTAAAACAATTTGCCAAATCTGGCATTGCACTGGCAATCATAAATAAATGCCAGTTAATACAAAAACTTCTAAAAACTAAAACAAGTTAACTAAAAAGTTGATAATTTATATCAGAGGCCTAAGATCCAGCTACCAAAACTGCAGAACTTTTTTGACATCACTGAAGAAAAATGAAAATATTTCTAACTTATCATGAAAATCCTTTAGCTAGTTTCTTCTAGGTTAAGCTGTAATTTGATTGGAGTAAGCTTCAAATCTTGATACTTGCTTACACTGTGTATTTATAACGTAATGCATTTAGGTACACACTTGAATTCCAAAAAAGAATCTTCATTGTACAATATGGAAATAAATTCTATTTCAATAATAGCTTTTAGCAAGCTTTTAATATACTGACAGAACTCTTCAATAGTGAAGTAGAATGGTTTGTTGTATTGCTGGGTGTATTGAGTGAGAAGATGAATCCTGAGCAAGTCTATCCCATAGGAATATCTATCATGGGAGGATAGATGACTTTGAATGTCCTCAACAAAAATACAATTGTTTAGATCTTCTCTCATTGGTTGCCACGAAATTTCTACCACTCGGTTTGATGTTGCAACTACATAATGACGCCTAAAAGATCCCTGCCTGTCTCCAAACTGATTTAATGTTAATAAACTCATCAGACCTGTTGAATAGAAATCGCATAATCCTGGAGCTGCTTGCAGCACTAAATCTTTTGAAAAAACATACTGGTCTGTGCCGACTATTCTGTTTGTTTTAACCAAGGTTTCACCAACTACCCCAAACTGCTTATGATTATCCATGGCATATATTTTTCGATCAAGCAATTTATTTGCCTGAGAAATACTGTCATCCATCCATTGCTGACGTACTTGGCCTACGTGGCTCAACGAACAATAGCATCTATAAGTCTCCAAAACCTTTATAGTGTCGAGTAACATCCTTTTATAGTTCATTTTAAACATGTGAAGCACAGCTAAATGTCATGCGAGAACCTGTAACAAAGAAAGAGATGGTATAAGACTCCGATTCGCCCTATAGCAATAGAGTCTAGTACCAAAACAGGTAAACAAAAACGTGCTAAAAGATTAATTGTAATAAACTGTACAAGCCCACTAAATTTTGAATTCAGTTGTACGATAACAGCTCAATAGGCTACACATTTCTTACTATAGCAAACCAGTACATTTTAGTGGATGATACTCGCGGTAAGCACTCAAAATAATACTGCAACAAAACTCTTTTTATTTTGAAAAATATAAATTCTTACAAGATTTCAGTTATGACCTGTCAAAAAATAATTCAAGCAGATTTAAAAAATCGGTTTGTTTACAACGAACTGTTGAAAAGTAGAAAGGCGGCAATACAAAGAAGGGGTATAAAATGGAATCGTGATAAACTCGCAAAGCCGTCGCTTCACTACATCATATGTACTGTATTACCGTACGTATTTGTGCAAGCGTTCACTGTGTAGCTCGAGACTTGCTAAGGGCTCGGAGTTGGTCTACCTAGAGCTACAAGAGAATGCGAAGAAATTGCCGAGAAATATTGCGCACAGACTAAGGGAACAACTGCAGACGATCGACAATGCCCTCTTAGAGCTAGAGCTGTATTCACACGAGAGCCGTAAACAGTCTACCTGAGCTCTTTCCCTTTATATTCCATATGTTACAGCTTGTCGGGTACAACGATTATTTTAACGTTGACATATTTCTTGCAAAACCATCTACTTGTATACTTGAACTACTCCAAGATATTATTATGTGCTGCGTTGACTAATTAGTCTCAAATAGTAACGTGCCACGTAAAAATACCAGCTAGATGTCTGAGCCATCAGTTAGCCAAACGGCAGCCTCACAATGCCAAAAGGCACAGGTACTGGTAAAACCTGTTCTTAAAGCCTTTGAACATACTATCATAAAATTATTCCCATCTCTAGATTATTCTGATCATAATATTCGTCTATTTCAGGCACTATAATTGCCTAAGGAAAACCAAGTATGGCGAAACGCAATCAGATATAAATAATAGCTCTTTTATAACGAGTAATTTTAGTATGTTATTATACGGATATTGTTGTTGTATGTGCAGATGTCTCTTGTGCGTCTGACTATGTTACATGAACTTGGGCTAAGAAAGCCAGATAGGCTTTGGGAGACAAAGCCTCTCACACAGGCTTGCAGGATTATGAAGCTTTTTCAGCTTATTGATAAAGCTAAGGAATAGTTAAATAGAGAGTGAGAAGAGTGTACAAGGGGCATTCTTCCTCCTGCTACACAAGAGCGAACTTGTGGTGAGTGAATACGCAACAGTTGTTGTGACATACACTATGTTTGGCTAGTATATCCAGGTTGATGAGACTGAAGCAACTTTCGGTTTTTAACAGATTGGCACCTGCATAATCACAACCTTTATTAAATCACTGAACATAAAATGCCTAATGTTTTGTGTGTTTGAGGAGTACTCCTTTGAAACAGGGTTGTGTTTCAAAAGGTTCAATGCCAATGTACGTTCTGGCCCCTAGATGTCTAATTACATTTCACAGCAGTGTTACCTTTTGTCAAAGTTAAAAAAATGAGCATCTACTTACATTTACACAAATAAAAAGCTTTTGTCAAGGAGTTGCATTTTGAAGATTAGTTGTTTTACGCTGTATATGCTTTTAGAATAAATTTAGAATAGAATCACAAAATACTTCAAATATTGACTGTATTGACATACAACCATAGATAAGAAGCTTTATTAGCATAGTTTGCATAACATGAAATCAGTTTACCTAAATGTTAGTATACAACACCCTAACATTGAGTCTCTTATGGCAACAATGATTTCTTTCACTCTATACAGAAACAAAACTTAACAATCTAGTGTTGCTAAACTGGTATTATATGACGGCTGATACCCCTCTTAGCTTAAATTCTTAAATATTACCTCAAAGCAACCCAGGCTCATTAACAGAAGCATGAAGCATATAAGAGAATAAAATTAATGATTAGTGTTTGCCCAGCAAGCTTATATTCCTTTTCTGCCTTTTAACCATGTTATTTTCTCTCAATTGCATGAACATGTTTTTGTAACCACTTTGAAATTTAAGAAATACATTATAAAATTTAGACAAAATTGAGTAACAATTATTTTAAACTTGCCAGTATGTTTCTTGTCAATTATATCACATATTTTTTAATGTTGAGGCTTTACAATGCTCACTAGCACAATTACTTTTGATACACTCTTTAATTCAAGTTTAAGTTGAAACGGTAATTAAAACTGTTAGAAACAGCTACACTAGGTGGTTCAGGTCAAAATTTTTTTTTCTTTTTAAAGAAGCTTTCAATTTTTTTAATAAATGCATTCCCAATTGTGTCATAACCGGCATTGCATCATGCTCCAACTAGGACCTTTAGAGGCCATTGTAAAACTTACATATCCAGTTAAAATGAATGCAAGATTCTCTGTCACTGATGAGCACACCGTAAAATCTTGATTTGAACGCCACCTTTAATTGAAAGCCACCTCTATTTGACTGCCACTATAGATGAAAGGTTGAAAAATTAGCACCGCTCATTAGTTGAACGCCACCTATTTGGCCACCACTTTGCCATTTTTGGGTCTTACAAACCCATAAGGGATCAGTAGAAAAATGTCGACAATAGGTACTAATACGGACTCCGCCACATCAATAACACTTAATTCTTTCATTGTTGCTGTTCATCTCTAAATCCATTTTCTAACTCCAAACCTTCATGGTTTGTCATTAAAACTTTGAAAGCAACTCCATAAAAATAATTAATAATTGTATTAGGCTAATAGTAGTTCTTTGTTTAACATGGCTTTGATACTTCGACGTATATGAAAAACGGTTTAGCACTTGCTATGAAGTCTGTACTACTATTTTGAGGCTACTTTTGCTTAACATGCATGTGCAATATTCCACATGGTTTCTTTTTATTTGCGCGATAAGTCTATTCTAAATGGCAATGCATGAAAGTTTTGCTTTGCTAAAAAATTGATTGGGCGCTAATATTGACTAGCTAATTAGTGCAAAAGAAGATCTGAGGTCAGAAGACACTGTGAAAGGTATTGAACAGCCAGAAGTTAAAATGGGTCAAAACAAAAGCAACAGTAAGAATGAAACTAGCCGAGCAAATGATGCAAATATTTTTGTTTCAAAACTGTTAAATTTTTGTTTATGCATGTATTATAAATCTGTATTGTTTGTCACTTGTTTTTAAATATATATTTGTAGCATTTATTGGATTATTATTATATAACATAAATTTGCAGATTAATCACATATTATTTAAAAGCATTGCCGTTTTCTAAACTTGGCTTATGATAGATCGACACTCATAACTTCTCTATTGCACATAAAAAGCCAGTTTTGGCTGCAAACTAGCAAACATATCAATGAGTGGAATGAGTTTTTCTGCAACATCGTTAAATATAGTTATAAAATAAAGATATGCTTTCAAATTTAGATAAATAAATCATTGAAAGCTCCAACAAATTGCAACGCAGGCTATAAGATCATCATAGGTTAATTGCAAGCAATAGATATCAACTAGTAGAGATTATTAGTAGTATGACAGTAATAGTACCAGTAGTAGCAAGAGTAGTATAACAAATTAGAGGTAAGTTGTAGCAGATTTCTTTCATTCAAAAGGGTTAATGTTGCTCTGCCCCAAAGAGAGTGCAAAATATAGGCGATGTTCACTTTGCTTGTAAAAGGGTTAAATTTATTTTCCCAAAGTTTTGATGAGCTATTGCAAAAATACAACACAAGCCTCTATTTGAATGTCATCTCTATTAAAATGCCGCTATGGAGAAAGCTTGAAAAACAAAGCGTCATGGCGTTCAAATAGAGGTTTTACAGTGACTCTCAGTGTTGTGATAAACTTGCAATAGCACTGAAATAATTTTTAATAGTTTACAGTCAAACCTTATATGAAGTTATTTTGTTTCTAATGAATTTCTAATATTTGCAAACAGCGTATTGGGTGACTATTGTTATAAGTAGACATGGTATGTTGCTTAATTTGCTCCATAGCCAACAATAAATGCTTCAAGTCGTTTCCTATAGCATTAAAACAAAGGCACATAAAAATATGTCATGGAAATATGCCGTGCAACTCACCCTAGGTACAATTTAAGTTAACTTACTACATGTATACAAAAATATATGTTTGTATTATGTTGTTTCATTTTTAGTGTCTACAAGGTTTTTTCACTTTGATGTACAAAACTATTCTTTCAAGAATTTTTGGCCAGTTTACTGGAAATTACTTCATAAAAGACAGATATTTGCTCTAATTTTGCATTCTATATAAAAAATTCATATTTAGAGGTGATCATAAGTCGATGTTTTACTGTATTTTCTAAACAGCTTTTATTTTCAGCTGTCCGTTATTGTTATTGTGCCGCACAGGTTTTATTTTTAATTGAGTAATTTTTTGTATCACTTAGGGCCTTTTTATTTTGACATGTCATCACTACAATGAACAAGCTAATCATGACAACGTGGCAGGTGCAACATTAATTACAGTAGGCGCTTCTGCGACATAAATAATTTGTTGCCGGAGTGTTTATGCTATAGGGGATTGATGTTATAAGAACAGTAAAATACATATAAATTACTTAATCCGTTCCAAAATCTTTCCAAACTCACCCCTTTGGCCATACAAAAAGCAAAAACCTGACTTAACTCTTAATTTGTGGACTGTACCGTAACTTCAGTATTACTGGTTTGTAGCGAGAACTTTTGACGATACTCCAATTCGTGACATTCAGATCGGTAGACCGGCGCTGTAACACATGTACCAATCGGTTGCTTATAAGTATTTATGAACAATTGCACAGCTATTCTATTCTCTGTTTTGTCAACACATCTGACAATTTATTCAGACGAACTAGTATGTTGCGAAAGTTATATATAATAGATATAACGCTATACGCAAGTTGTTTCTTCTTCCGCGAAAACTCGCCTGACTTGACACCTTATGTTATGTGGATTTCTTTACGTAGTACGAAGCAAAAACTGTACATAATTTTTTTACGTTATCTGGAATTTACGTTAAAGGAGGTAGATGTTATAGAGTTGTCTACTGTACTGCTGAATACACCCGAAATAACAGTTGTGTATTTCCTTACCAATTTCTGCAACTTTATGCAATATTTCTCCAGCATTCTCCGACATTTCTTATGTAACAGTTGGTAAAATAAGAATAGGGTCTTTAAAGAGCTGTAGCTAATCATCTGTAAAAATTGTCAAACAGCAAGTGAGATATTATGTTGAAGCATCAATTTTATTTAAAGCACACTCGAGACAACCCAATGCCATACCCTGTTGAAGCATCCCATCATACTGGTATACAGGATTTTATCTTTACATAATTTTTACAACTTGTTAGAGCAGTTCAATTTCTGGTTGCAGCAAATGTCAGGAGAGAGACATGTGACATGTGGCAAATGTCACACAGAGACGTGTTTTGTGCTGTTGCTTGTTTGCCAATACACAGTTTAACTACCGTATGCTCTCAGTTGTCCTCATTCATTGCCACTACCAGGATTTTTTAGTTTCAGCCAGAGTTACTTTTTTTATATGAATATTTTGTGTTGCAAATAGATTATCATTATAGAAATTGCTTTTTTACTGATCTTCCATTAGTGAGCTAATCTATGTCATAGTTGCATCTCTCAGTAATTGTCCACCATTTATGTGGAAAAATTTTGGTTTAATCAAACATTCGCCACTTCATGATATACATGTATGTAGGTTAACTCTGATAATGCAAGGTACACATTTCAATACTACACTAGCACTTGAACGACTTGCATACATGTATCCCTTTATTACAGACCAGCTACCCAAAATACAAACGCATGTAATATAGCTGAAGGAAGCAAACCAAAACCAGCCTAATAAACCAACAGACGTCTAGTAAAAAAAACAAACTTTAGCCAATAGCAATCAGCAGTTTGAATGACTAGTGGAAAGAAAAGTAAAAGAAAATTTTTGGTCTGATATTAAATGCTTATAACTTACTCCTGTCACAAAAAGTGTTTTGTGTGATATAATTTATTACCAGCCACTCAGAGCATTGATTGAATTTTTGAGAACAGTTCCGGACAGAACGGAAATGGTTCTAGATATAGTCTTGTTGCATTGGCTGATACAATAAACATTTGACAACTTACACTTTAATGTTGATGGATCTTAATGAATGTTGTTTTTATATTTACTTGGGAATTGTGAACTTGTAGTCAGACGAAGTCCAGCTCTACTCTCTGTTTCTGCCATTATCTTTAATATTCTTTACTATAATAAAAGTTGTGCCCCTGCGCTCGTCGGAAACCATGCTCAGAGGTTAGGAAAAAAGATCGCTTTTAATGAGATTTCAACTCACGACTTAGCTCGGTAGACCAGCATTCTGCTCCTCCGCCAGTCAATAGCTCACTAGCATGACCAAATAATTGTACATATGGCTATTGCACCTAATGATCTTTCACGGCACACTAGACTGCAGTGGTACTAGTTTTTATAATTGCTGCAACTTTCTATATAGCCAGCTGCTATTGGCAACTTGATTCCGCTAGCTTAGCCTTATTCCTTTGATTAAACTCAATCTGAGGGTGCATGTAAGTTTTCATCAGTATAGCCATTGCAGCCATGTCTTTTTATCACAAACTTGAGGTGAAGGTAGAAAGGTGTTGGGAGCGAAAGAATGGGTGCAGAAAATAACATTATTCTGTAGCAGTACCAGTGGTTCAAATGCAACTATGGTTACGGTTTTTGATTTATGCAAAAGCAAAAAGTTAACTTTTATAATAATTATATAAGAATGTGGATCAAGTTCACCGTTAGACCAACCTACTTATCTCTGTAATAAGGAATAAATTAAATTTGAAAAAAGTCTATGGTAGTCAGCTATACAAGCCAGTAATGCTGCTTATGACAGCACTGTTGAGACTTGAGATGTACCAAACATGTAACCAAATATGCACATATATTTGAGCTACATGTAGTTTCATGAAGGCTAATGTTTCAATTGATCTGAAACTTCTTAATTGTACGCACATAAGAGACTCTGCTTAACAATGTGATGTTAGAAACCCATGTAATTTTATTTAAACATGGCCAAATGAAACCTTTAATAGTATTCATTTTCTCATGGAACAGCATTAAGTTACAAACTTCTGTTTTTACATCGCTTCAAGATTGTTTAAAGTCTTCTCTACTTTGCTTTTCAAATCAGGGCCTTATTTTGAATACCTTGTTTTCTGCTACTATTTGCATCTGGAAAGGTATCTTAAATTGTAATATTTTGTGATACTGTGGCTTCACTCGAGTTTGGTTCGCAAATACTATTTTTTAAAGTTTGTTTCGGTATTTTCGAAACATCCTTCGTGATATATTAGAGCTTATTCGTATGATGTAGGTTGTAAGTTCTGCACCTTTAGTTTGCTACAATTGTTGTGTAGATGAGGGTTTAGATGTTCTTTTTGTTCACTTTGTGATTTAAAAGTTAAAAAATCAAATAAACTAACCAGTCGAAGTTTCGTTTAAGTTTGAGATACTTCATGATCAATTACTGAACATATTACTAAATTGAATATTTTGGCTTTTCTGGCTGATGTACATCTATTTACAGTGTGTCTGGATTGTACTGATAGTTAGTAGTTTGACAGACAGTGTCATAGGGTCAAAAATTTTAAAAGGTAGATCACCAATAAAAATAATTGTTTTGATCTGACTCCAACTATCACTGCTTTAGCCATTAAAATCTATTTGATAGTTATATAGAGACAAAATATCTCAATTTTTAAGCTTGGCCTATACACTAACAATTTTGATATGCCTGGAGGCAACTACTGTTGTACATGTTTTTTTAGCCAAACCTTTACTAACACATTTGCTAAATTATAATGGTTATCATTGCTTCATAAATTGATTTATAGAAAAGAACAGATAATTTGTCTACTAATATCGTTAAAAATGTCAGATGAAAAATTGCGAATTCAACCGCACATGTTTGTGGTTCGTAAAATGACCATCAGAAGTGAACGACGTCCTAACCACATATGGTACACTGAATAGGTTGCTTAACAACATGTCTAACAGTTTGATATCCTTTTACTCCAACTGCATGTGTTTGGAAACTGATGTGTAACTTGTAGCAGCACTCAATAATGGTAGTGATTTGAATGCATTATGTTGGATAGAGCATTTTGCTTCAAAACAGTCGAATAGCATTTTCATGGCCATGCTGTAAAATTTTTTAGCTGAATAGATAGATAATTTTATATACAATAGTTCATGATTTTACTGCCAAACTTTACCCGCAATAAAATTATACATGGCACTGATGTTTTTAACTGTTAAATGCGTATGTAGCTTTTCAAACTACTTATAATTAACCTGTTGAAAATGATATAATTGGTTAATAGACGCACCTCAAAACAGTTCCACTCACACGATAATATTAATATATGTTTATATATTGCTTAGGTGGCATATTTTGAATAAAGTGAACTTTTTTCTTCATAATTATATGCATAAATACATAATAATATACATGCTTTCATATTTCTTGTAACCAAAGACTACACCATTTACCATGCTTGCCTATACAAAAACTTGATGTTTGTTTTAAAATGATTGTGTATTGCAGTTTACTTGTGACACATAATTATTTGTTTAGTCATTACAAGATCAATTCATGCCTAAATTATGCTTGGAATAGTTGTAAACAGTTTTGTAAAGCACATTAGCATGCTAACAACAATATATTAATTATCCTGATGGTAAAACTGTTAAATGTACGTTAGTATCACATATAATACTTAAATTTAAGGAGAAATTAAAACCTATGCTTAGATGTTCATTTTAAACAAGAATACTGCAAGTGTTCTAAACTTTGCTCCATAGCCTCGTATTTGAATTTTGTCGCCAAATCAATTTCTACAAAAATTATTTTCAAGGACTTAGCAGTGAGTGAGTCACTACTTCCAGGAAAATAAAGGCTAATAATTTGGTGACAAATTTATGTTTATTAGATTCGATAGTTTTTAACACAGTATTTTTATGAAAGATGATTAGCTCAATTATTGAGTTTAGTAACTAATCTTACAAAAACTATTTCTGCCATGCCATAGCGATTAACCATATTTTCCTAGAATGAGCGACGCAAGCGTAGTTTGGTTGACCTTTCATGATAATGCAAGTACTTACACCGATATGCCGCTTGGGATAATGTGTACATTTAAGTGTTACTTTCTTAGCAAGCTTAGCACATATATTCAATTAAATATTTTAATGCAAAAAATTTCAACATAATTGAAAAAATATCTGTAAGGCTTTCTTGTGTGATAAACAGAAATTAACAATGCATGCAATAGTTAACTTGTGTTATAAAATGTTAAACCCCTTATCATCTTAGAGTAATTAATACATTTGCTATAATTGTCTCTCAAACATAATTATAACATTGTTGATTTTACTAAACAAGTCATATGTTTGGTAGTTATTATTATCACTTGTTATTATTTAGTTAATATACAATTAAAGTACACTATACTACAATTGTTAATTTTGCCTATTCTTTTTGATCAGGTTTAGCTGTACAGAGAGATAGATCTTCAGGTGTGCCGATAAAGTGTAGAGAATAAATACCTGCTCACTTATTCAACAATGTTGAAAGGCAGTTGATTAGTGCAGGCGTTAGAGACTAAGTCGAATGTTACGAGTTCGAATCTCGTATGGTGCTATCTTTTTTCCGACCTCTAACCTTTGCTGCAAATGGGCAGATATGGCTATTATTGTAATAATGGTTATATGACTTGCAACACAGGCTACTGCAAACATTCATATTGATGTATTTACAGCTTCAAATTGTAGTCTGGTATTTGCGTGTAAATGTTCTAACTGCTTGATACTTTAGGAGGTAACAATGGCTGGCAACTGAGAATGAATTTACTTTGTTGTGCAGGTCCTGTATGTTAAGAGAGTTGCCAGCCCCAAACCACATTGACCAAAACATTTGCTAGAGTCTAAATTTACATGAGAAGCAGTTTAATGGCACAAGATTCTTTTGGTTCTTTTTGATAAATAGCGTTTATGTTTGTTGACTAACAGTATATTTTGAATGTATTTTTGGGGTTTTGTAGTTTCTGAGTATGTATGGTAATTAACCAGCTTTGCATTTCTAGTTTTATCTGATATGTCAAATGGTGTTAAACTCTGTGGTGGATTTTCATCCGGACCTCATTGATCAATATGTTTAACTGTCCTGAATAGTAATTAGTGATGGTAGTACAAAGTTTCAACTACTCATCATAAGTGCCTACTTATGTAGCCATTCTAATTTGCTTGGATATTTGGTCTCTTTTATGTTTTCAATCCTACATGAACATGTGGCATTTCGTTTTGGCGTCGCGTTTGAGTTGGTCAAAATGGCCTTGATTTTTCAAATGTGTTCTTTCTACCATAAACGACTAGTTAATTTTGGTTGGCTTGGATGTAAGTATTTTCCTATCACACTAAAAGTGTAATCTTGACCCAAGCCTTAGACTGCTTGAAGATTTTGAATCTGGATTTGATTATTACTGTGTTGGATATCTCTCAGTGTGTTGCCAAGTATGTAATTTCTGAACTTCAACAATTAGAAATATGAGTTGAACACCAATTATTGTTTGAGTTAGAGTCGAATAAAAGCGTGGGTGAGAAGGGGAGAAAGAGTTGGCAATGAAAGGATATTAAACAAAAAGGACAATTAGCTATGCAGATTTAACCCACTTCTCTTATTGGGAAGAGACTAGCAAGCACATCTCACATAAACTCTAGTAGGCTGTGCAGAGTAAAGAGTAATGGTACAAACACACTAGGCTATATTTAGTGCGATATCGCGCTGCGTGGTGCTATTCTGCGCTAGAACTCGCTCAGCGAGCTCATGCAGAGCGATAACGCTAGACATTCTCTATCACAACTTTATCGCACACGAGATGCATTTCGATTGTTTGGTTTTCCCAGAATGCAGTTTTATGGCGAATATTTTTGTATCGATGCTTACTAAGACCGCAGCAACATTTTGTTATTTTGTTATGATTGAAACATCATCAAAATGAACACTGAATTGTTCATATACTTAATAAGAGTGCACCCAGTACTGTACGACACAACACCCAAAATTACGAAGAAAGCCAGTTGAAAACCAACATTTGGGAGTCGAATGTTGCGCAGGTTGACCATCTTGGGAATATTTACTATTTATTATAGTAAAATCAAAAACTTACTCTAAAGTAAACTATATATAAACATTGCAAAATAATGCTGGTAAAAATACAAGACGTGTTTTTTCTTGTCTTCTTGTATTGAACGTGATCCATGAAAGTGACATAAGCTTAATAGCAAAAGCGGATGTTGTTTACATCGTTGCTTAGATTTCGTCATATTAACCCAAATTTATTAACAACTTCAAAGAAACTAATGATACCGAATTTCATTGGCAGTTTGCGAGCGTGCCCTTGTTATGGTTTGCTGGTGAATCATATCAAGTGTGTTTAGGCGCATGTCAGCGATATCTCTGCGCTCCTCATGTCGTACGCGACAAAACCGCCTAGTGTGTTTGAACCTAAAGATTATTTGCTGCGCTGAAAATGTGGAGGTTGAGGAGCAATACGTTAGTTGGTTTGGACTTGTAGCCTTACGCTCAATTATCTCCCACTTCAGTTTGCATTGCTTCATATTAAAAACACTCCCTTTGTGTGAAAATCAGCACCACACGTTTAACAAATCGATTGAGTCGTATTTTGAGTGTCTTTTTGGTTTATAAGAAGAAATACGCAGCAAGAAAACCTTGTTGTCGAATGTCCAAATTCAAAAGCAAGTAGTGATGGTAGACTGCCTGGGATGGCATGAGCTGTGGGTCTGCTGCAAATATGTCTAGCAATCACCAAAGTATTTGCTTCTCACTAGTATGAGCATGCAACCAGTTTTGCTATGAACTAGCTGTTGCATTTATTTGTTTAATGGTTGTGGCTTTTGAGAACTTTAGCTGGCTATGCGACCAGTTTTACTGGCTCTTGCCGTTTTTGCCTGTCACTGTACAGTTAATTAATTCTAAAAAGTTAGCTTTCAAAACATGGTATGTCTGCCATTTCCGTGGATAGTTGATAAAAAGACAACATATTTTTAAACAGCAAAAGTTGTCAGAGTAATAAAAATGCATAACAAAAAGAAGAGGAAAGGAAAATATCAAAGCAGAAAAAAAACTGAAAATTCACAACTCACAATTCCATAAAGAAGATTCATACGACAATCTAGTGATATACTCGATATTAAACGAAAAAAGTGTTAGGAGGCGTAATACAGAAAACAGCTAAGTGGTGCAAAGAGGTCCATATGATTAGGAATTAGGGATTGCGTTGCTATATTGCATTTAGACAAAATTCTACATATACTTGTCTTACCTGTAATTGTTTTTATTTATTATGGTGCGCAGTGATAAGTTTTATCGCTAATGTTTATTAGCCATTATCTGAAGAAAGCCTACTGAAATGAATAAATGTTTACCTTTGTAACACATGATGGTGAAAATTAGAGTTAGCTTTGTTCAACTAAAGCCATTTGCGCTATTAGTTAGCTTATTTGTTTGAACATTAAAGTAGAGTTAAGGTATTTACAAAATCACATTTTATTAAGCAAGCGGCGCCCTGTAGACATTCACAAGCAGATGGTCTAAGAACAAATGCTCAAACATTTCTAATAATTCTTTTTTAAACTAATACAAAACCATTCAAGCCTTTTTTATTTATTATTGAACTATAAAAAATTCACATGAAAACTAAAAGATCAAATACAACTATTATGGCAAAGTTTCGAACAACACTGTTTAACACATTATTGGGTAATGCTACATTAACCAAACTAGAGCTTGATATTTTGATATTGGAGCATATTTAATTTTTGGAGCAGTTTAATTCAATAAACTTCATTAACTAGGAGCCAAATTGAACATGAAGAATACATTCAATTTTGCAGGGGTCATCTTTTTCTATATCAACTCAACTGCAATGATAAATAAAGTTTTTTAGAACTATTGTTTCCCTATTTTTTTCGAGTATAATTTATTTGAATTTCTAAGCAGGACCATCAGCTAAACTGATTGTCAGTAATGGCAAGATGAACAGACAAGTCTCATTGTAGTAATAATATGTATGTGAATGTTTTAGTTATAGTACATTATCTGAAGTTTATGCCACACAGCAGGTGATTCACAAATAACAAGTCCTAAGCTGCTTGTTGTCTTGTTTAAGGCTGGTTTGAACTATATCACTATTAATATGTCGGCATTGATGCCACAATACTTCGGTGATCGTTGAGGATAACAATGTTCACATATCACAAACCCATCTGTGTTTGCATCAGCAAATACTCCAGGCATAGTGTTCTCATTTTCTCTTTAAATTTGCGCAAAGAAACCCCTCTGTTTTTATGTGCTTGAATCATATACTTGTCTCGCAGCAACTATCATAAACGGGAATAAATGAATCGCGCTATCCGTGACTGCGAATTACTATCGCCAAAATGGTTCACATTGAAAAAGGCGGTCGTCGATGCTCGGCGAAATATCGGGAATGTTTTACAGCTTTAAACTTTTTCGGCGTATTCACGTTGCTTCGTCGATGCCATCGGTTTACAGTTGACTTAATTGACGATGAATGCCGAAAGAAAAACGCCGTCATATGGCTACAGAGTGTGAACCAGTCTTTACCAGCCAGTCTCAAAATCATGTTTCAATAGAGCCTTTTATGTGTGCTGTTATTTTGTAATAACAAAAGTATGCATTGTCTCCAATGAAAATCGTTATATGTCTATTTTGTCACAGATATTTCGGGGTGTACTATCCATGTACATGTAATATTCAGGTTATTTGAAATTGCCCTTTTTGATTAGCTCAATTATTGCATTTACATAAGCGAAAGCAAAACACTCCTATATATATGGATATATTCGACATAATAACCTCATGTGTTTGTTTGCTTGATAGTTTGCAAGAAGTTTGACTCAAATGAAAACTACTGTATATAATCTGTGGGTGCACTGTGTGAATTTTACTGAATTTGCTTATTGATTGGTACTCAATCTTTCTCAAAATGGTTCAAATTTATTAGCAGCAGTTAGAACTAAAAATAATAAATATATGTACAACACAAATTCTTTGCAACATTAATAAAAAAATATATATATTTGTAAATTTCTGCAATATCTTGGTATAAACTAATCAGCGCACAATAAATACTCACACTTCATTCGATTCAGCAATGTTGACAATATCAGTAGCATATTATATAATCCTATCAGGGCTACAAATGGGCGTTTCCACAACAAGGAAACACTACCGCTTTCTTAATAGTAGTTCATCCCAAATACTGGTGGGCCCAACAGACTTCCTCCAAATAGAACAGTTGCAGGATCCTCGAATTTTTATTTTACTCCAACCTTTCTGATTTAACCCATTTCGAACATAAGCATTTACCCAAATGTATTTTGTTATACATTTAGAGGTATATGCGGCAGAATCAATACCAAGGCAACTGGGTTCTTCATCACTAGAACAATAAATCTCATAAAAGTATTGTAGCTGTGTTGCACCGTCTTGATCTATCCTGGTCATAACTTGAACAGTATTGCCATTGAAATCTTTAGCAACTGGTGGCTGTGTCCATTCCTTTACGGTGTCGCAAACTGTTATACCTAAATGCTCTGTTGATCTCCTAGCTCGATGGTCACTTGTTCTGTTATGCTCATTTTCTTCTTCTGTTAGCCATGGCGAGTCTGTTGGTTTAGTCTTAGAAAACTTCACAAATGGTGACAGCTGGGTTGGATCGATTAGCTCTTGATTTATCTCGAGATTGTCGGTTGATAAAGAGGTAGTGCCTCTTGAAGATTTTTTATTGTGATAGTGCTTTTCTTTATGTTTATCTGAGTGTTTATGTGTTGGATGAGAATATGTCACAGCTAACATTGCCAAGATTAGGAGATAGCCTTCCTTGTGAGGTCGCATCTAAAATATATAAGAAATTTATTGTATAGATAAATCTAGATGATAACTTCGCTAGTTTCTAGAATGTTCTATGAGGCAATGAAGCCAAATAACAAGTAGAATTCTTCAGAATTTAAAGCGATAAAGATTACGTAAATCGCTAATTGATCAGCACCTGTTCTCACAACCCGGTTAACAAAACCGATCAATACCAATTTCAGGTTTATATGCCATGTAATTGGATACAATGATACTGGAAACTGCAAATCAATGGTGAATGGGTCTGGTAGTTAGTATCAAATTTATATTTATCACACAATATTTTGTATGCCAAGATACAAACTAAAATGTAAATAGGTTAGAAAGTACGCGTAAAGATCTAATCTCACAAAAATAGTTTACTAAAATACCCTTGCTTAATGACTAAGCACGCTAATGCATTCGACGATGCAGTAAAGATATGATAGATGATGTCAAATGTGCACTGGGTATAGTGTGATTATCAAATGCCAGCTTGTCTGCTATAGTTGAACCCTGCAAGAGTTGTTTGTGGTAATGGTTAGCTTTCAAGAAGCCGTTGTTGTGGTTTTGCCTATCTATTAGATGGTAAATGGGATTCCTGATGCCTGGCTCCAAGAAAACAACCGGTTTGTGCTGATACTGTACGACATATAATTTTCATACATATATCACCAAAATGTTTAGCATCATGGGTTTCATTAATCATAGAGATTAGCTGTGGTCTTTGATCATCCCAAACACGATACGTTAACTGTTACCACATGGTATTTTCAGGGCAGAACTGGATCACAAACCATGTTGGCAAGTACTGTGTTTTATCTACCCGCTTCAAAGAATTTTGGACTATTAACGTGGCTTTTCTGCAGCGGAAAAAATATTTACTGTTGTTGCATAACAAGAAAAAATGCTTAGCAAAATTGCTGAACCCCAAGACTGGCATCCTATACAATAATGAAAAGTTTTTATCTATTTAGACTTAGTAACTATTCTTACATATTTTTGGCATATTTGATTGGTCTTTCGGCTGAGGTGTGGGCTGCTACGGGGCAGTATTAAGAATTAGCCTAATCTTTGTGTGGAGACTCCCAAGATAGTCATAAGTTTAATTGATGTTGTTTAAATATCTATTCAAATTAATTCTTGTGCAAAAAGCTTGGTACTGAATAAATCATTTCAAGTGAATAAGACTGCAGCCTCTAGCTAACTATCCATTTAATGAAATTTATTTGGTCTGGCGCCAGGGGCCACTTGTTCTGAAAAGAGTGAGGTTAAACTAATTCAAAGGCATGATAGTCAACATCATGGTACACCTGCAACCTAAGCTATTGTAGGTAATTACACGAACAGCTTTCTGTGCTCATTAGCCGTAACGTCGAATGACGGTAGCTGATGGTGTAAAATATTTTGAATTCAGGACTATTTTTACCATGGAACATAATGCTTTTGCAAATGACATTAAATGCGGCCTAGCAATATAACAGTACAAATTAGGAGTTGTCATATTCTGCAAAGATTTGGACGTGTCAGCTCTTAACAGTCCAGACCCAATGCTAGCCATGAGACGAAAAGCTTTAAAAGATCATCAGATAATTGATTACTAAATATTAAAACAACCAAGTTATTGGGCATTAAACTGCGTTGATATTGTTAAACTAATGAACCAGGCTTTATAGAAGCTGTCATACTTTGCTAATATACTTATGCTTGGGATACATATAACAATGTAATTAGCTCAACTATCAACACTTGTATGTGATTGTTAGTGTGACATTGTTGTCTATTAGCTCCCAATAATTGCATAACCAATTGCAAGGATGCAGCCACGCATTGTGCTGATTGCCAAAAAGTTTTTGATAGCAGTTATAGTTTTTAGCAGGCAGATGACTTGTGTTATTCAGTTTTGGAAAAAGTGGTGGTTCCATGATCTGGCGGCATGCTTGACATCTAGCTTACCTTCTATTTTTAAGTTTCTTCGGTTGTTTTCAAACTATCTAACTTTCAGTAACTATAAAATTGTAACCATCAAATAATAAATATTCAACTTATGAAACGAACACAGTATGTATACTTAACAAATCACATTCCTAGAATGTTCTGTTACACACATTTTTTCTTGGCAAATACAGAATCGCTTACCTTTATTTTCCTCGATTTCGGTCAATTTTGTTATATCCTCATTCCATTAGAAATGCCTGTAAAGGTTCTGTCAATATCCAAGAGTTCTATCTTTCTAGTATTAAAACGGTATGTTGTATAAAGAATTGATTTGATGTATCTCTGAATTGGTTTGAAATCACCAAATGAAGCGCAAAGTGTATGCTTCAACAGGTAAAAAATGATAGCTACTAAGGCGGTCCAGCAAATAATGATGCTTCTTTTTAAGTTTGACTGACTATTTCAACGAATGCTTTCAGTTAGCAATGATAAATGTAGACAAGCTGGTTGCTATTGGCGGCTTGAGTTTGTGCCCTCCCTATTTATACATAACAACTCGAAGCTGATGAATAAGGTATACATTCTTGTACTTGACCAATCATATTTCAGCTTGCATCATCAGGTGACGTGGAGAGGCTATATACACACAGTTGTGACAGGAATAGTTATAAAACTGAATTATTTAGTAGCTGTGTGTTTGACTTTTTGATTAATTTGGTGTAGGCGGCGGTGGTCGCTGCTGATAATGCTGTCCGGAAGTTAGTAAACGCTAGACAAACTGATACTCTGTCAGTAAATCCACCTAACAAAAATTAGGACTCAAATAAACTACGCAGTTGCAAGTCCTCTTCTATCGATCAAGTTCATAAAGTATTCATTTCCATCTTGTGTGTTGCTAGATCTTGCGCTTTGCTAAACTTCCTGTCACGTATACAGCACAACATTCACACAATGACTTTCGTATGCTATTGAAACATTGTAATCAATATATATTTAGTCCTCCACACTACTCACCCTCATGAAGTAGAGTTATGCTAAAAAGTTTTCGGTTAACTATTTGGTTAGTTTGTATGCGTAGGAGGAGGGCTATGAATATTAGTCTTATGAGAATCCAAAATTTTGAGAGTAACTTTCAATCCAAAATATGGCCACTCATTCACCAAGTCAATTATGATAGTTGACATATTTTAATAAACATGGTGATGAAACCAGATGTTTTATACATTGAAGTCATATTCCTGTGAATATATGATATGTGAATTTAATGATTATGATGAGGATTTATTTAAGTTCTAAAACTAATGTTGTTGTGTTCCCATCAAAATCTTAAACATTTTAGTTTTCAATACAGCTGGCTGTGCAAAACTATTTGTTCTAATTGGTAATATGGCCGTGATTTTTGTGGATGTTTTAATTTTGAATGCAACGGGTATCGCATTACAATGCTTCTCAGATGCAACCTTTGGGTTCAGATTCTGTATTTTATTACTTAAATAACCTTCAGTTGGAGTAATCATGTTCAGCCTAAAGCATTATAGACCCATATTCATGAACTTAAAGAAATGGCTAGTTGATCTCCTGAAATTGTTTATATACTTTACTCAGCAGATTTATACAACATAAGCGGAGCTGATTTATTTGGATCATAGGCTGTTTTAGGTTAAATGTTCAACACCCATAAACAAATGGTTATCGGGCAGTCATAATAATTTCTTAAGTACTGTCCAATCACTGGCATCGAGCAAAGATGATTGGACTCTGAAATCTAGGATATCCTTGTATATTTTGACGGATGACTTTTCAGTACCGAAGTGTCTGCCAGTGTGACTAGCCACAAAGCATAAGTGTACGGGTAGGCCTACCACTTTACGGCTATCAAATGATAATCCTGCCTAATGTTTCTTCTAATAAAACACTTACTCACGTTAATCTTTTATGATAAAGATATTGCTAATTGCTATGTTTTTGCGTGCGTTATGTAATATACTTTGATTAATGATTGACAACACCCATTTGATGAAATGCAAAATTAAAACATTTAGCGTGAGACTGTATGTGTGTATTTGTTTATAAAGATTCCTTTTCTTTTTGAAGCACTATCATAGCGAAAAATATGCAGAATATAAAGATTATAACACTCTTATGGAAACTCAGTGGTTAGTTTGCATTTGTGGTGTGGCATATATTGCATTTGCAGTCATGATTGTACTAAATGTTTAAACATTTTTTGTTATTGGTTATTTTCAACACAAAGAAATTACTGTTTATTAAAATATTATTGGAATCATGTTTTGTTAATACAAATTCATATAGCCATTTCTGTTGCGTTATATTGGCTAACAATATTTGACTTACTTTGTTGCATTATATTGGCTGCTAAAATCATGAAAGCTACTCCTTATGAATTTAAATTTTTTGTGTTTGGACACTATATATACGAATGGATATGTTAATAGTATTAATAGTAAGATATTGTTCCCATAGTGTTGATAATCAAATGAAGCTGTTGAAGTTGGGCTATATAAGGACACTTTGTTTTCAGTTTTATTCTCAGCTGACAAAAGCATTAATCTAGTACACCAGTATGACTTTGATGGCCGCCGATTAAGTGCTTGATTCTCACCATATGCATTTATAATCGCTTCTGTCGATAAGTATTAATAGTCTCATATTATTATATATGTAAAATCAGATTGGCGTAAAGAATATATTCAGCAGTGTCCAGTCCTTACCTCAGTTAAAAAACCTATACCTAACCGAAAACCGTTTAGCATTCACATAAATAGAATCATTAATTAAATTGCAATAAAGGGATTTTAGTTACTTCTGAGTATTTGCACACGAAAAGAATTACCCAGCTATCTCTCAGATCTAAAACCCACTGTAGACATGTAATAAATGCTTAGATGCTATCACAGGATAGCTAGGAAAATCATTTACTTTTGCTCAGTGATATATAAGTGCATTGCTCTGAGACTGTTCCCTCATGTCAGCTTCATAGCTTCTTCATATAAATGGGTAGAATATATTTATGCTAAAACAGCTTTTACCACCCAAAAACGTGCAGTATTATGCGTCATTCTATTGAAGCTCCAGTGCTTCAAATCGAGCATGCTGGCTTGTAATGTCATACAAGATTACCTGAAGCTCTTCTAGCATTCAGTACTAGGAAATGCTAACTTATTCAACTGACCTCATGGCTGCCCTATATAACCATGCTATTTCCAGAATTACGTTCAATTATCTTACAATATTTTGTGTAATGATATTGGTCTTACATCATTTCTAGCGATTTATATCTCTCCTAGATATATAATATTACAATGATAAAGCTATCAAAAAGCAGCACACTTCTCAAATGATTAATTGTTGTATGCTACTGCTAAATCTGGCTATAAATGAGCTATGGGTAGGAAGATGATGATATTTTGAAACAATCTGTCATAATATGGGTGATTACTCCCTTACTGATTGATGCTGATGGAATGCGCTGATGCTTGCTTCAACTATGGGGCCATATCATGTAGATAGGAAGTGGAATGCCTGTAGGTTTATTTTAGTAATGTCACAATGTGTTTGGCAGCTTTAGAATTGTAATGAGTTCCAGCTTTTATAGGTCTATAAAATATACCTATAAAATGCTTACGCTGTAGCATATGGTTTTGTAACCTGTAACCTCTGTTGTTACAGGGCTAGTCTATTTCCTTTACATCAATATATCCTAGCTCATTCATTAAGTTATTTGACAAGTATGTGTCTTCTGATGCAACATCATCAATTCGTAAATACCATAATTTAAGCGGGAAATATTTTTATTGCTTACAGGCCAGAAGATGTCATCATGCCCATTAACACCATATCAAGTTTGTTTACTCTGGCTATTTTCAGGTAGGCCTACTTTGTGATTAAGATTGCCTTAGGTATAACCTATATGAAAGTATCTATAAAGACTATGACTCATAAGTGTCAGTCATATTTAGACATGTATACAGCAAAGGAATTTTTTGAGACAAAGAACACCACATTCTTTTCAGTTCATTCGATTTTTAAAGTTGTTCAGTTGGATACAGTTTCAAATTTTTTACATTGTCACAATTGCTGGGTTTCTTTATACACATTCCAGTACAAGTTAAGTTGTCACAGTGCTTAAAATAGTCAACCTTAATGACAATATCATAACATGCTATAATCATTTCATTAGGCTGATAACAAAAGACATGATGTCTTAGATGCTTAAAATTTGATCTGTTGACCACATTGTGTTTTTGTTATATATACAATGCTGCCATCATTTACATATTGTGCAGTTTCAACTAGATGGACCATTATTCAAGGGTTGCATTTCACATTCAAAAAATATGATTCTTAGTTGATTAGTCTAACGGTGGTTCCAGAATCTCTAAATTGTTTTGGCAAGATATGTTTTCTTATCCTTGTGAAGGTTACATTAGCTGCAGACCAATCAGAAAAATTGTCAATTTGCAGCCGTAACACCAATTTTCAATCATAACACCAGCTGCACATATTTTTATCTTGAAATGGACAGTAGCAGGTGATGGTTAGCATTGCTGAAGTGATTTAGAGTTTATTTAAGCCACTGCAAATGCATTAATTTGCTTCTGGTATACAGCATATGTAATAGGCACACAACTAATGTGTTGCAAGTAAGTTTTGTTACATCAACACTGAAATTATCAATATCCAGTCTTTGTATCATGAAGCATTCAGTCACATTATCTGACTGTATAGACTTTAGATATGACCTTAACAAATTTAATTATTTTTTTTCATCGCTTCATTACAAACAATATGCCAATTGTATTAATCATAAATATCTTAGTTGTGCTACTTTGCCAGTGGTATTTAGAGTTTTGTAGGTAGTTGATTCATACAATATACATTAACTGTTGAGATGGGACACCAGTTTTCCATTTATGGACTACGTATATGTTTTACATTGTTCATACCTTATCACAACATCACTATTCAACAGTATAATAGAATTGTATACTTGAAAGTCACAAAGTGTGAACTATGAATATTAGATGTAGTTGACTGTCATTTGCGTTAAAACTAAAGGTATGTTTGGAGTCATACACTTGAGTTACATGCTACGAATTTTTGAGCTTCAAAGTTGTGGTTTTGATTGTAGGAATGAGGAGGACGTATTTACATGATACGCAAGAGTGGTCGCACAACTCCCAATTGTTCGTAGCAGACTAGTTTACGTGCTACGAAGAAATTGTCGCCCAACCCCGCTCTTTTTATATTAGCCTGTTGCGCTTTTAGTTGCAGCGGGGCACATATTTTATATCGCGGCAGACACTACTAAAATGCGTGTAAGGTCAAATGTTAATGTCAAAAGGCTGGTGCTGTAAGGATGAAAATCCAACCTCACATCGCAAAGATTTGTGCAAAAATACGAATATTGATGTTTATATCCTATGCAGTACTTCGGTGTTGCTACGATGTTTTCAAACATACCCCCTTTTAAATGGAGGTTTGAATAGCTTCGAAGAATTAAATATGCGACGTTTGAAACCATTTACATGTTACGAAGATGAAAAATACAACCAAAATTTGTAGCGTGTAACACTAGTAATAGATTTCAGTTGGATCTATCAGACATTGAAAGGCTTATCTTTAATTACAGCTTTAACTTAATTTTTAGTGGCTGAGAAACTGCCAGTGGCTGACAGATGTTTAGACATTTTCATCATGTGCAAAGATTTGAAAAAGATTTTTCAGACAAAGCATTTGCGGGCCAACATTTGTACACTCTTCCTGGGAAATATTGCACTTAATCAGTTTTTAAACCTTCAAGTTGACAGTTAAGCACCAGTTATCAGTTATTTTCTTGTTACACCAAGCACTCCATTCATTGTTAGGTCCGTGATTATGTTGTTAACCTAGGTTCACTCAGTACAGTTCAAAAATTAAAATGCATATTAATCAATGAATCTGTTTCTGATGCTGAATAAAACAATGTACAGTTTATGAGGTAATCAGCAGCTGTGTTAGAAATTCTTATCTATGTGCCTTGGAGGAGAATTGAATTATGCATAATGTTGAAATTGGACCTACACGCAGAGTGTTGTTTCACAATTTTTAGGGTTAGCAAGTATATATTTCATATTGTCAAAATTTAATGCGCATTGCTAAGCAAAAAATTGCTATAAATTTACTAACTTGTCACTTCAAAACTAATGGCTTAAACCACTACTGTTCATCTGGAGGGTTGAACAAGTATAAGCAACCTGTAAAAATATGAATGGAATAAATTATTGAGTACTTCTAACAAATAGTCTGCTTTCTTAATTTTACATGTGCATTTGCAAGTCGAAGCTGTTAACATGTGAGCAATCTCCTGCAACATTGAATATGATTCTGGAAAGGGCAACAGTTAGCTGCTTATACCATGCCCTGTTTCATAACGATACTCACGCTGCAGTTGACTCTGTTCAATGTCTTGGTTGCATTAGATGCTTGCAATAGCATACATGTACTCGTGTTCCAATACTCTAAATACAAAACACTCATGTGCAATTGGTCTACATAACCTAAAAACAACAATAAGTTTACTGAATAAAAGGTTTGCTTATGATCACAGGATTATTTGATAACAATTGAAAGAAAAGAGTTTTTGATTCTCTCAAGACTAGGTGAAAAACTCAGTTGAGGAATCAGCAATTTTCAACATAGCAGCAAGTTTAGACGCTAGCAATTCCCAGTCTCAAGAAAGATGCAGTGCGTTGCTGAGCTTTATCACTATAACGCTGAAATTATTTAATACATATTTTTTGCAAACTTTATATGGATAGATTGGACTAATTAAAATATAAGTTTTTTCTGGTGTCGTTCTATCAAGGATTCTAGATGCCAAACTTCTGGAAGTGTTGCTGAAGAAACAGCTGTCATGTCTTCTGTCTGTTGTTAAAAATTTCAATTTTTGCTAATTACACAAATAAATTTTCTTTAGTTTGAATCTCTATAATCAAATAGCTTGATGGCATATAATCATATCAGATTGTGACTCAAGCAATTTTTAAAAAAAGTCGGTTTGGAGTGTGTGCAACATACAAAGCCTATTTAAAGTGTATCAACTTTCATTGATAGTTTTTGTTATGTTGCTCGTTTAACTCGTTGGCAAATTGGCTGATTCATGTTGATGTTTTTTTGTCCATATTTTAGCCTATATAAAAAAGTGGCATTATTGATAAATTTGTTAAAGTAACCTATTTCAGAGCAGTTTTTCCACATTATTACTCTGTAGAGCTGACAATGCTGTATGTACTTATATTTTTGAAGTCGATAAGGGATTGCTACACAGGCTGACAGTTATATTATCTATGCAGATATCATTATAGATACCACCTTGCTCAGCCCGTTTTTGACAGATCGAGTATTTTGATGTTTGCTTAGTGACCTTTTGCATTATTTGCATTTCATTGGCTAGTTATTTTGGTAAGGAACTCACTGTATGCAATTCAGTTACTTGAAGAGTGGGCATGTAATTATAAAAATAATTTGTGGCTAATAAAAATAGAAAGTGATAATTGGAAATAATCTTCAATGCATACATTATTAAAAAATAAAAAGCTTTCATAAATGTTTTAAACGATATTTAGTACCCAAACCAAAGAGCAACAGGTGTACCCTATAAGACTATAAGTATTCACAATGATTGCTCAATTGAAGACATCACAAATTAAAGTTGTGCAACCTTTGCAATCACTCAGCATGTAAGGACACTGTTTTGCGTAGCAATACACTAGGAAGTAGATGCACCCAATTTGCTTACTCCTAAGGTTTTTATATGGCTTCAATGTGATGTTTTTGCCCATCAATAGATTAAGGATACATCTTGTATTTAGCACAATGTTAGGTAGCAGTCCCGGACCTTTCTTGCCATCTCATGCGACAGCTTGAATTTTGCAGGGTTGGTAGACAGATTTAGTTTCAAGGTATGCGCAGCTCTGCTTCTTTGGCTTCTGTTCCTCAAAAATGGTGATTATTTTGCTAATAGGGTATTTTAGTGAAATACCCTATTAGCAAACCTTGCCTTTTACTTACCCCAAGTTCTAAAATGGTAAGTGCGATATATATTCACCATTCTGCTACTGGAACCACAGACTTTTATAATTTGGTGCGGCATGCAATTTGCTTGGTTCTCGATCTCTAATGCTGCTCCAGTTTTCCATTATTCCAAATATAGCATTTAGATGGCAACAAATTATCTTGCTTCTGCGCATGCTGTTAAAGTACTTGTGCTTAGCTCTCAGCGGCAGCTTGACTTCGCAATTTTTGATGCTGGTTCACCTTTGACAAGAAGTAGCATGCGCTCTACCAAGCCTATTATATCTTAGAGGTCTTAAGCAGATGATATGAAATCTTTGGCTTTTTACTTTTACTTTACTTTCACTTACTAAATATTAGCTTCAGCGAAGTTAGTCTTACTCAACTTATCCATAGCTGTGCTCTTTATCGGCATTATGATCGAGGAATGGTATACGCTAGTCACTCTATCCACCACTGTCGCTAAGATGCTCATTGAACACTATTTATATCTTTCTCTTGTCTACTCTGTAGGCCTATGGTAGTAGGTACCGGTCTTACTCAGTGTTCAAATACTTCAAATCTTTCACAAATCAGAGTTCAAACAAAAGGAAATAGAGAACCTTATGCTTCAAATGCTCAAGAAAAATTTGAAATGTGAATATCCGATGACGCTACAGTAGCCAAGTGCCGCCCTCTCGGCTCTCGCCAACTTCGGTACTCAGCCATTGCATGCCGACGTGTTTATTATAGTTTATACAACACTGACTGTATTTTGTGTTTTAAATAAAGTACCCACATACTAATTTATTTTTACAATTTTATAGTATAAACCCACAAGCTCTCTCTAGCTTTTTTATTTTATGCAAAAATCTGAGGCATCGAGGCGAGGGCACAAGTTGCTACAGAAAAGGTCATGCACTCTCCAACTTAGCCTTTTCTATTGATAGTGTATTTATAAGATATTTAGTGTACTTTATACACTACCTGCACTTTTGATGTGCAGATTAAGTTGTAAAAAATTTTTAAGATGTGTTTAAACGAATTAATTTTTTGTCTTAAAGCAGTGAATAAGTACTTCCTTTATTTGTAATGGGAAAATAATTTTAAACTGCGAACAAATCGCCGTTCAAATTACCTACTGGAACGGATTGTATCTAAAGCTGTAGCTTAAATTGTGGCTCCAACTGTATTTGATTGCTGCTATAACTGTCACTATACTGGCTTACTGCATACAGCTCCAACCAATCACGATTGATGACAAGTAGCTCAACCTGATCTCTGGCATGCGCATCAGCTATGGTCTTAAAGTTATAACACTTTCCATATATCCTCTTCTGCAAATCATTTTCTATAATCCAACTCACACAATATAGGTGTTCCTATTGTATAACCCTTCCTATAAGTCCTTTCGTGTTAGTTGTGCAAAGTTTATTTTATATACCATTTCTGATATCTCTGTTTTTATTAAAGTAATACTTTTAAAGCTAGAATTGAAAACTTTGCAACGTAGTTTTTAGTTAACAAAAAAACTTAGAATTCTTCAAACATGAGATGGTTAACCTCTAATTACATGGATATTAAATTTGTTGTCGAGCCAAACCATCATAAGAGTTTGTGGTCTGCAATAGATATTATGTTGTCATGAAGCCTAATGTAACTTGGTGCCTTAGTAACACAAATATTCTCTGAAAATTAATTAGATATAGGTTTATGGTATTTTTGTAGTTCATAGAGCACTGTGTTTATGTATAATTAGATATAGGTTTATGGTATTTTTGTAGTTCATAGAACACTGGTTTTACACTTGGTCATCACTAACATATGCTTTTAGTTTTCCTTCATATTATGAATATCCATCGAAACCGTTACACCGACCCTCAATTTTTTAATGATGTTATTTTTCTTACATCATAAACATAGTCCTACACCAGCTATATGTAGCAGCTGGGTTGTGGCAAGCCGTGTATCGCAAGTGACAATCATCATGCCTATAAACAAAATAATCAATGGAGGATGTCTTTAAGAGTTGGGGCAAATAATGAATTAAAGTTATTTTGATGAGATTACAAATAACTCACCCGTGTGATATCAATTGGACTTGAACTTCGTCGGAACTATGGTTTTAATTAGCTTATATAAAAAACATTCAGTTAAAACACGCCACCTTGTTTTCCAAGATGTACTCCAATGTGACTAAATTTAGTGAAAGGTAGATGACATTAGCTTGCAGATAAAAAGTGTTGATGTGTAAAACTATTATGCCTGCCTTATTTCAGAGCAAGCTTTCCAATAAATTACTGTTAAATTTTCACATACAAATTTAATCTTCTCCGATAGTGGCTTCTTGTGTTGAAGTCTTGCGTTGAAACAACTATAATAAGCATGCATTGTATTTCTTTAAATTTGTTACTAGCTCGCAAACCTGTTGATGAATACTCAAGGTAAATACAATATACCTGTAGCATTAAAAATGCATTATCTACAACTGTGTCACAAATTAAAAACTAGAACGCTCCACAAACTCAATAAAGTGATAATCGAAAGAAAAGAGGATTTCTTCATCACCTCACCTTTGTATTTAAGACAGGCAACCTGAGGTTAGCTTTGGTAATATGCGCAATAGACAGTGTTTCGGCAGGGTAATAATATAAATCCAAAGCTAGTCTAGCTTTAGCTTTATAAACTTTAAATTAATATAACTTGTGTAAATTTTTTATATCTAAAATTTTATATATTTGATTCTTGTCATGTCTAAACTTTCCACATTTCCTCTATTTTCTATGCATCACATTTGCTCATAAAACATATTCTTATAGTATGTGAACAAGGTAGAGACAAACTACGTGAAGAACTATGTTTTTACCAAGTTATTATTGTCAGTGCCTCAGAAAACTGCAGAGATTGTGCATGTACGTAGGCTATATCAGAAATTATTTTGCATGTTAAAAATACAATATTTTAAAGCTATCCTAGTTTAGTGTTGACTATTATGTATTATGTGTATAATATAGTATACCTTCTCTTGTCTACTCCCATTTTTAGCTGATTAAATTTTTAAAGTGTTTAAATTTGTTCTCACCTACGCTTGATGTGTTGAGGTCGTCATTCACATGCTAAGAATAGTTGAAGCATATCATTTACAAGTATGGAGGGGTAAAACAAACTATCACTGAGATAATGATCATGTTTAAAAATTATTCATCGTAAGCAGTCATGACTGATGAACACCATAGCAATTTCATGTCAGCTTGTGACCGAGGCCTTGAAGACATGAAGGTGAAGCATACGATGGAGGTAGTAGAAATTCTTGGAGTTATCTCACACTGGTTAATTGTATACGCAACTCCGCAATTTACAAACCTTGATATGTGTTTCCCATGGTCAATGAGGCTTCCTTGTTACAGAAAATGCTGTTTTGCTAAGCTTGAGTCAAAAGTTAGCAATTATGACTCTTGATCAGCCAAGCTTGTCAGCAATCTTTTCCATGTCTTTGAGGTAAGAATTGTGACTCAATCGAACATTGTACATAACTTGAAAGGAGTCTTAGTACGACAGCGTGTCTTTTTAGATTAGGCGTTTTATCAAACGCAAGGCTAGTCTAAAAAAACATGATGTCACAGTAAAGCTCCTATCAAATTATTTATAATACTCACGCCATTCAAGCGTATTAAACATTTATCTTTTGTGGTTTTTTAATAAAAATTGCAAGATATTGTATTACTTTTCACTGGCATCGAAAAGGTTTAGATGATATGAAATTAATCATTAGGTTCTTCCAAATCTAGGTACTGGAGTATCTTATTTGGTTCCAGAATTATGAGTCTATTGCGTTAATGCGCTCTTTTGATGTTTATACGTAGGTAAATTAGCAGCTTATGCTCATTACTGTTTTAGACTACAACAGCAGGGGTGGAAAGAAACCTTCATGGAAATTGTGTTGTCAAATGTACACTAAATATAGCATATCATGTACGCATGCCTAGAGGAAACTGATAAAAATTTGTTGTAATGACCACTCTCAAATCTTGCTGAGCTTAACGCTTAGGATATTTGGTTTGGTAGCCTGGCTAGCATTGAATCAATTGCACTCTCTCTATAATGAGAATTAATTAATTGGCAAGCCAATTAGCAAGTCAGTGTATAATCACAAAACGACTGTTTAGATTTGCTTTAAGTAATTCTCCTATAACAATTTTGTAAGCGCATTGAACCTTTCCTTAACCGTTACTTCTGCATAAGCAAGTGCTAGTTATACGTGATGCCTAATAACTAAGAGCCTTGAAAAGTTACACAATGAGCTATAATAACATAATGAATGTACACTAAAACATAGCGGGAGAGTGAATGAACGACTTTTACACTGGTCTAACTAGTAGAGATAACTAATCGTTTCCTTTTTCAGACTGGTAAGTAGAGTCTATGCAACTACATACTCTGGACAATTCCTAAAAAAGTTTTTCAGTTTTATTCATAACTTTTTCAACAATTTAAAAATGTGCTTGGATTTTGTGGGAGGTTTTGGTACCTGGTAAAGCATAAAAACGATTCGATTTTAGTAGAGGAACAGATTGTTGAACAAAGTTCATGGTTGAATGTCTAATGGGCAAGCATTTTTCTAAGTAGATATAACAAGACAACCAACTGCTGACTTTTGGGCAATGCTAAGGTCAGTTATAAGGCCTACTACTCATTTTTCCTTGCAAAATTCTACCATCTGCCTGGAGATTTTTATGTATGAATTTAATATACTACTTATATATATGTAAGCCCTCACGCTGTACTCGGTTAGTTGTCGAATAGTTCCAATGTAAGATTAATGTAGCCTGATTTGAGTTTGTTGTCATCGTGTTGCTATTATGTTGAAATATGTATGAATATGTAATATGAAATGTTGAAATATACTCGTGAAACTGGTTTCATCTTTGTAGTATGCTTACTGTAACTTCAAAGCTTGACGGTCTAAATAAAAACGCTGCCAAGTATAAAGTTTGCAAATCCCTTTTCGCATATGGATATATTGCAGATCAGTTTTTCTCTCACTCAGTTTATATCTTATTTAGTATATGACATCCTTTCTGTAATTCACTTTAAATCACTTAATATGTACATCACCTAATACATTCAAAGTGAAATGACTATTATCGTTGTTTTAGAATGCACGATGCATGTGATATCTACATTACCTATTTGTCGCCGCATACAATAACTATCATGCACTGCACATGCAGTAAGCAGTGTAGGCTATAATACAGTAGTTCAGCAAGTTGCCTTTCACTCAGTCTACACAGTGTGTAGTCTAGAATATGTTATCTCTATTTTAACATGTACAATTGCAACATACTTTGCTATGTTATCTCTATTTTAACATGTACAATTGCAACATACTTTGCTTCTCAAATTGGGGTGATATACTCTATACTACCCTACATACTAAAAATCTAATTTTTTAGTATGTAGAGTAGTATAGGGTATATCACCCCTCCTTTCATACATACAGATGTAGTGTATATCATAAATATACTCAACCAAATGATATGTTGTACATATTCTCTATATTGGTATATTCATTTTATACGGTAATATACTTCAGCACTCATCTAAAACATACAATGCTTGGTGCCCGCTTGGTGTAGGCTATATCTCTATTTGACTATGTATAACCACAGCATACACGGTTCAAATACATTTTATAGGATAAATTTTCTTATATTTCATGTAGTATGTATGTAAAGACGGTATAAAACCTTTTTAAACCTTACACGAAGCATCATTTTTAGACACTTGAACGTGTATGAGTTTTAAACCATGCGCTAGCTAAGTGTAATTATTGTTGCGCAGAGTTGAAGATGGTGGAGAAAGCTTGCAGTTGCTATTATTTTTCTATAGCTGCTGATATTGTATTTGGTTTTGATAAATAATAGATATGCCTTATCTAAGTATTAATTTGCATCACACCTAAATGTTGTGTGAATTGAAAAAAAGGGAAATCAATGTTTTTGCATGAAATCTGGTGGTTACTATATTAAACTGAGCAAACATTTTTCGAGTCATAAGGCATTTATCATGGCTTGTCTGCGAGTTGATGCGTGCAATGTACTATTTTCTCATAATTTTTTTTGCCATTTTAAGGTGTAGACATAAAATTGAGGTCATTTATGTTTAAGTTATAATGCAGTTGAATCATTTAATAGGCTGACTAGTGGTTTGTATATCTCTCATGATCATGAATTATTAATGATTCTGTGACGTGCTCTACTAAACCTGATGGCCTATGTGCTAGTCAATTTTGCAGATGACATGCAATCGAGTTCCATTTTGCAACATACTAATAATAGTTGCATAAAACTTAAAACCCTTGTACTGCGAACTGAAGTTGTCTGTTTTTATGTGCTCATACAAAGAAGGCGAGTTAATGATAATTATAGTAGTAGTTGTTAGCGGAGTTACATAAATGACAAAGACACTCCTAATCAATACTATTGTATTTGTTAGGCGACAGCCACGCAGTCTCTTGTCTCGTCATATCATGCAAGCAATCAGTTCGGGTTTGGTATTCCACTACAGACACAGCTCTGGCTAGTTTGGTGAGTGGTGTACTGATAATACTGTCTCTCATCGCTTTACGGTTCTAGATTCAAACACTCAAGTATGTTACTGGTTAACTAATGTTGATACAGGAGTTTGTAAGGCACCGATCTGTTCTTTCATCTATATTGTTACCTAGCATTGAACTACGTGATTTGGTGAGCAAAACCTGGGTTGCTTAGGTAGCTTAAAGTTGCCTAGTTGAATTACAAATCATATTAGCATTACTAATGACTGTGAGAAGTGAGGTTTTAAGGTGAATGGCAGTGCAATTACAAGGCGCAGACTAGCGCATGAAGCCGTTCTATGTCAAACCCGTTTATGTATGTAAACATGAATAGCCAATTGATTAAACTGGGTGGTGATATTTATTAGAGTGGCACACATTTATCTACAGTGGCACATAATTCAAACCGTGACAGTAAATACAGGAGGTACCTGAAACCAAGGAATATATTAATAATCTGCTTTATAAGGGTATTAACATCGTGATCATTAGTTAGGTAACTCGCTAGCAAACCAAACATAATTGACAATACGTAAATTGCAAATGTTGTGAATATTAAAATGTATTTGAAAAACTATTTATTTCTCACATACTTTTTCGATGATTTTGCATGGCAACTTCTGGAATAGATTGCTGTGTCAGTATCATTGAAAGGTGCATCTTTGATGTTGCAGAAAATTTCATCACTTTCTATTTTTAGATATAATAATTTGAAAAGTATCGCGCTCCCTTTCTTGTCAGCAAATATTGCAAAGCAGATTGACGTAAATCCCGCAGTTCTGCTTACCGTGTATCACATGAACTAGTATGCTTTAGCGAAAGATATGTTGTTATGAGCTTTACAATACTAGCCAATGATAAGAAGTAGGTTTTACCAATTCACTGTTGTCATAAAACCTATCCTCTTCTTTAGCATATTTGCAACAGTTTCCTTGATACTGTAAGCATCAAATGATGGAGATAATTATTGATCCTGGTGCGTCTTCTTTTTATGTAAGGCTACTTTCCATAGTATACGGTGACCACACTTGATTTTCAGAAATAATTATGTAGAATCTCTGCTCAATCTTATATACATTCCTCTCGAGATTTGAGGTGAAAGAATTCTATTCCTTAATGACTGTCTCTATTCTCAATAACACCTATCTCTCGCTTTACTGAGAGCTAACTTTTTGAGTAAAGCATATTTTAGTACAGCGGCTAAATATCTAGGTTTTTCTGTGACCTTGTTATCATTATGAGCGTGCCGTTGTCAAGCAGTCATGCCGATTGTGTCTTATTCGGTTTTATAATTGACATCACTTTGTTTCATATTGTAATTCTGTGGATTAATCGCCAAGTTCTGTTACCAGAAAATTTCAACTTAACTTGTTACTGACCCAGTTGCAATAAAACAATACCATTAGTGCATTAACTGCTAGACATTTCTTTGCATCTGCAGTTGCTAGCATAATATGTCAAAACTTTCAAATTTAAATGTCTTTCATAATTACAAGTTTAGTCTTTCTTTCTTCAAAACACGCCCAAATATTCAAAATAATGATTCTTTTGTGCTGCAAATAATTACTATTAGACTATGGTCTTTTATGCTTATCATCAAATTAACTTATAGAATAGTATTTTTTTAGAAAACCCTTGCTAAGTAAGCTAGGGTGCTTGCGCAATATATAGTCGGTTTAGCCATATTTGTTATTTGACATCTAAATTTACAAAAAGTTCATGTATTGAAAGGATGTATTGAAATCAACAAATTAATTAGTCTCATATTAGTCATAATTTTAACCTCGTATATACCATCTACCTAATCAATATAGTTAGAAAATTAAGATGCTGCTTGCAGAATAGTTTGTCCAATATTTGGCTTTAACTTATCAAGTGTGCTTTAACGGACATTTTGTACTGTACTAATATCAAGTGTTATGCATGCAGCAATCAATAGGTTTGTTATATGTTGACTGAAGTCTGTTTTGTCACATTATACCACAACTTGTCTCACAAGCTGATAACTCATACCATCCATGTCTTTATGATTTTAGAGGTGTTCAATATAGTTCAGAGCATCAAGTTTATATAGATATACTTTTTCGTATGCTGATTTATGTTAAAGCCAATTTTAGGCTTGCCTCCCTTGGTCTGCCTTTTATGTTATTATTGGTGCGAATGCCAATGAATACACACATCTTCAGTTGCATGCGTAATACCTCTTAAAGATCATATAAAGTGAAGAATAGGAGATTTGTATATGCTGTTTTTGCAATATTTAACAAGTTTCTTAAAAACAGACTTAATATGTAAGTTATGTTCTGAATTGAAGAGTAGGCTATTGGCCATGTTGATAAGACGCATCACGCGGTAGACTTACTTTTCATAGTGAAGTTCACTATGGTGAGATAACAGCCCCCACAGTTATATTTGTTATAAAATTTGTTTTCGGTACCTTAAAGAGCGATCACCAAAATCCATGGTTAAAAGAAAACTGTGGTAATAATGCTTTGCTCATAACATTAAGATGTTTTAGTTAGTTAAAGAGAAAGATGTTTTAGTTAGTTAAAGAGAGTCAACTGTGTAACTATAATGAAAATAGTTCACAGTTTTCATCAACCATGCCGAACGATTAGAAATTGTCTTGTAAAAATGCAGTAGTCAGTTTTTAATAAATTTTACCTAAATATGTAGACATTGTCGTTTTAACACATCCTTCTAATGCCTGTAATTCATTCACTTGAAACTATTTGATTGGCCAAGCTTGTCTAATAAGCAATGAGAATTGCTTAGAAAAAAACTGTACCAACGCGAGTTGTTTCAGTGAGTGACTACAATATTGTTGTACGAAAATGGGTCATTTAGCCATAAATCCAATCAAGGCATAGTAACAACGAATACTTGGTTTCCAATCTTGTCATTAACTATGTGTCATTTTTATTATTTGAGAAAAGTTTCTGATAAGCTAGCATCTCGTACAAACTCTTTCGATATACAGTCAGCATAATGCCTAAGGAACAAATAGCTGTTTACTCGTCACATTGTCTTGTCCTGAAACTCTCTCACTTGCGCAGCAGAAGTGAGACAGTCAGTTGCTGTTCACATTTTGCCCCATGAATGCTTTTTTAGTGATTATGACTAGACTGGGTTGTATTTAGTACAATAAAAACTTCAATGAAATGCAAACTACTATTGGTCGTTTGTTGGTCAAAACCTCAATCAACCTTCTTATCAGTATACAAAAATATATTTAGATAATGAATCAAAATATGTCACAGCTCTTGATATATATGTAAACACTTCTCATAGTTTTTACCCCGATGTTTGAAATTATGTGTCGGTCTTACTTATTCTTGCTTCTACTCTAATCGGTTGGGTAAATCTTGTCCAAACTTATATCAAAACAATATCTTATGAATGGCAGTCTAGTGACACATATATCAGATGCCCTACTTGTCTTTTGTAAAACAGCCAAGAAAACTGATAATAATGTACCAGTAATATGTTGAATTGGTAGTAAGATTTTTGAGTGTAACTACTAATTGATGTAGTAGTATTATATTTTCTAAGTTAAATATTAACTACTTCATCTAACGTTGAACTCCGATAACCTTCAGCACACTCCCTTCAGTCGTGATAATGATTTGCCAGTGCAATGCCAGTACCATTCAAGATGGAGACATCTCTATTCTTATTCTTTGACAAAATTAAACCTGACTCAATTTACTTTTTAATGCATTTGAAATTCTGGGTTTGTGTGAAGAACACTTTATAATGCATTTGGTAGGCGGCTTGCACACCTAAAATCATGCTAGATATCTCTGTGAGATACCTACTCTTGAAGACCTCATTCTAAATGCTGCTGATTTATGAAAACATCGACTGGATTAGGCTATAGGTCACTGTACACAACCTTTTATAAAGCTATTTCTCTAGGAACACGAGTTCGCAGATTATATACCTAATTACACATCTATTCATATTAAGGGAATTGCTTAGAAAATAGTGTGCACAACCTATTTGGAAACGTATATACCTGATTTACAAAGTGGTCATGTCTGATGCCTTAGAAATATTACTTTATACAACAATTAAAACTTTCTACTATGAATCTAACAGCTCGCTAAATTCAATCATCAGGTATCCGCTGAGTCTCAAGTTAGTTTTATTACTCAACCTTGTGAATTTCCTTTCCCAATACTCATTCAATCTAAAAGTGCTTAGAGATTGCATTCATTATCATTGTATAAAATTATTACACGCATCAGTAAAGTGTCAGTTGTATCCTGTAGCAGTAGCAGCTGTGACCTGCCTATTTGTCGAGTATTACCAGGTTACGTAGCTGTACTGAACTTCCTATCTATGAATGAGGTATGGCCTACCAATCATTCAATCAGGAGCTTCATGTCATTGAGTTTAGGTTTGCTTAAAGGCCTGTAGTTATATAACAAACCAGTTGTACGTTGACCAAGATGCTGATCAAACATAATTTTAAGAGCTAGCTGGAACACCGATTCAATCTGTGTATAACAGCATTACTCATGTTTCGCTGTCTACTGGCCAGTAGGTTCTTCCTCTGTTACTAAGTATCACTATTGTGACTGGTATGGTTTATTCTTAAGTAGTGCTATGAGCATGTGCACAGGTGTTTTAGAAGGTGATCTGCATATATGTTTATCTCTGCTATACTCTAGGTATTGTACAGGCTGCGAGAGACTTCCTTCGCTGGCATAAAGTAAAAAACAGAACCAATAATCGCATCCATTTTTCATACTAGTTTAGAATAATTAACATTAATATAAATCTTATTCATTCTATGCTCTAGAAAGCAAATTTGTTTACCTTTCTTTGTCATTTTTAAGAAACATTAGCCGCTTGCTTGAGTTACAGCTATTTTCATTTTAGTAATTGGCAAAATAGAATGGACACGGTTAACCTTGGCATTTCATTTGGCAATGATGTTCTAAAGATCGCCACTAGTATTCACGGGTAAAACTACCAAGAACGGTATAGAAAAACCCTGACCTTGCAGATATCATCCATTGAAGAATATCCAGTGCTATTCAGCCCAATTACTGGTGTAATCTACTTTGCTCTTCTGGTGATACTGCTGGAAGTCAAACCAGTACTACCAGTAATGTCATTGCATTAAACCCAAGGGGCATTCATAGTTTATAGAAATAGTGTTACTATTTAGAGACTAGTGCTAAAGTTCTGTTGTTTAATACTTAAAATATCAGGCATCTTACTAGCACCATTTTGTCTGCAGCGCATTTGACACAAGACAGTTCAAATTTCCTACTGTTAAAATAGCATTCGAACATTGGTTTTAGAACAAAATGATCTAAAAATAGTGAACAGTTCAATAGGTAATGCCAGCTAAGCCCACTAGTTCAAAGAGTCAATAATTCAAGAATGTCTAGTGTGAACATCTTATAGCGATCTTATCGTAATATGCATCAGCTACATTTGCGTTTAGTCTCTACAGAGATTCTTGTGAATGATACAGATCAATAATGCAAGCATCATATGCTGCCACTACAAAGCCAGCAATAAGTCAATGATCAGAAAGTGGTTATAAAAGATAGGAAATATATCCGTGGCTTAATAGCGTACATCTAGTTGCTTATCTGCTGGACTGGCTAGTTAATCTACCCTAGTTAGTAAGCATTGATGATGCACGCATTCGCTTGTACAGATCGAAGCTTATTGTGGAATTTGGTGTGTAAAAATCATATTAATAATTGACCACTACTTACTAGTGATGTATTACTTTGTAAATATACTAGCTGTGCTACCCGGCATTGCCCGGGTATTAAGAGTCAGCTTATTAACAATGAGAGGTAATGAAAGTTGCCTTCCACTTGCTTTTAACCTGGCACATTGACAATGGATAATTTGAGTAAGCTTACTAATAAGAGCTACACTTCTTATGAGGTTACGTCATCACTTTGCGTCGGGGCTGAACGCGGCAGCCTATTTTCTCTCACAAACGACATATATCGCCACCTAGTGAATTTATCAAGCTTTGTGGCATAGTAAGGCGTCGGACTAGTGGGCGGGAGGTTCCAACGTCAAATCTTCTGCTTCACGGATTCTTTATTTCAACATTTTTGTAGCTATAGCTGGACATATACAACGCCGACAAACTGCGAAATATATATATAGATTGTGCTATATATTCGAAGCATAGATCATCAAAAATGGCTGGTCCGGTTGCGATTTTTTTTTCAACTGCTTGATTCACATTCTTGACAGCCATTTTTTTGATGTCCACATTTTTAATATTAGGTAAATAGTGATTGGCACAGTGTAGTTCAAACAGATAAATTCATTTGGGAGGTTCTTGTAAATAATTTATGATGATGTCAAATTCAAAATGTTTTAAAGAAAACTAGACTACATACATCTGTCGAACTACGTCGTAACATTCACATTGTGAAATGTGAATGCCTTAAATAAAAGCATGATTTTACTTACACCATTTCAACTTCTGTGATTTGGGCACCACTTGAACAAGCTATTATGGCCTCAGTTGCAAATTACGGGACTGTTTTTCAGTTTTTGACGAATGACTTTAAGCAGGTTACGAGTAATTGTCACTTTAAAATTTCTTTCATTATGTTGAATTTTAACTCCACATAGATATGTAAAAAGAATTGATGCACTTATGGTTTAGCCTTGGCATATTTGTGGATACAATTATCTTGATTAGACCAAATCAAACTTGAAAAGTCCAAAAATATTACTTATATTTTTATAATTTTGAATAGCGCAAAAGACTTATTTGCATATTTTGGTCAACTCCAACTCGTCATCAGTACCAAGATTTTCCGAAAGCCAGTTTGTCACTAAACATGTTCACCTGCTGGTCACATAAGCAGCATGGATTTTTGAAACGTCTGCCCTATCCAATAATAACTTATGAGAATGTACTAAGCTATTCTTTTCATCATCGTTATGCCTATTTGACAAGTGTTTGCCTCAGATTGCTTGCACGTTTTTAAAAATGCTGCTGCCTTTTGATTTATGCGTTCATTCAAATTGAACTCTCTGAGCATAGCTGTTAATGTGGAAAATGAGTGGCCTATGAGAAGGTTCCTTTATAGCCCTATTTCCTGACACCATTGAAAATTAGGATCAGTGGATAGGCTTTAGAGCAGCCATTAGCAATGAACATAATACACCAAATGTGTTTTTGGTCTTTGCGCCTTGAGTGACAGCACATGTAAACAATGCATGAATTCCTCTCTTGTATCTATATCGATCTTTTCAGTTATGCTATTTAAAATCCTTAACATAGACATGGCCAAACCAAGGAACTATTTGATTTGCTCTTTTCCCAACTCTCCTGAACAAGAAACACAATTGATTGTTGTTGAGAACTTTGCCTAGGCTTCTATTGTGATCAATGCAACAACTAGCCATTATATTTATTTAGAAGGCTATAGATGTGTACATATCTCCGCCAAAACTTAACTGACATTCTATATGATCAGACTGGCTAAAACATATCTGTATAACACTGAACTGATTTATAATATTGAACTGATTTGAAGGTTGGGAGAAGAGAACTGCTGAAATTGACTACCCATTTTTTAAAAGGACTAATTGGACTAACCGATCAGTTGATATTCAGTATGCTCTAACTTATAGTAGACGAGTAATCATAACTCAAGAATACATTGATCCTTGCAATCTTCTCGACAATCTCAACATATGCATATTGCAAAGGTCTGCTAGTGTCTAAAGAGGTAAAGGTGGGTCTGGAGCTGCTAAATTCTGAAGTATTGAATCTAAAGAAATAAATGTTTGTTTTAACTCGCCTTGGCCTTGAAATGCAAAGGTTTTCCTTTGCATCTACTTGAAAATAAAGACTGAATCTGTAGACATGAAGATACCTTTGCGATCTCTTTAGTTTAAATATATGATATTGTTTCTTGACATGCTCAAGTCTGAAGATATGAAAATACTCTTGTTGATTTTGATTTTATATATGCGAAAATAAGGTGCCTGTAGAGCTGAGTGAGTCTGAATCTACTAAATGCTAAATATGTTCTTGTGCTGCGTGAGTACTGCGCTAGTACTGCCTTCATCTAGAGATATGATAAAGGTGGGCCAAAAGCATTTTTGGAAAAACTTTAGTCTAAAAGGAACGGGTAGTTTCAGACATTCTTGTATCTGAGAAAGATTGAGAAAGGGTTATAAAGATCCTTGAGAAAGCGTGATGCTCCAAGTGATCTCAAGCTTACTATAAATAAAAATCATTCTCATGTTAGTTGTGAAATTTGTGTTAAACTGTTTCATATCAAAATACTTATGCTAACAAAGAAGCTGCTAACCAAATAGAAAAAAAAGCAATAAAGTAGGTGAGCCGATAAAACCTGGAGTGATTGATGTGAACTATGAAACATATATCGAGACATTGAAAAAGTCAACGATAAGTATTAGCTTTTCTACCAATATGAGGTAGTTGCAGAGCTGCTCTCAAATCATCTCAAATCATGGTGATTCAAATTTTTGAATGGTGATTCGAGTGTTTGAAACAAATCATAGTGTACTGATTTGACACAAATAGTGACTTGATTTGAAAAGTTTGGGAAGTAATTTGATTTAAAGTTTCATGCTGATTTGAAAAATAAATCAAATCACACCGCTATTATAGCCTTGTTTTCTGTAACTGATCAAAATATTTTTACGACATTTACGAAGTTAGCCCAAACTTTGGCAAGAAATGCACACCATTGGTACCGAGGCTAAGAGCGGGTGGGTTTCTCTATACAGGAAAAAGGACCACGTGTCGTGTGGCCGTGTGTGTGTGTAAAAGAAATAAACATGCACAGCTGTAGTAAATTGTGGCAAAGGCGTGTTTGTAGTTGTGGTGCTGGCGTTGAATACTTTGATGCCAATTATTTGATCGCTAGAAATTAGTTGTGACTATTCCAGTCTAACCTCACAGTCGCTTGTCAAACTAGAAATTACTTGTGCTGTGCCCACGGCATGAATGAATGAATAGAGTATTATAATATATAATATTCTATTTTATACAGTACTATTCTATGCCGCAGGCACATTCAATATTCGCAACAATGACAATGTTTATGAATATACATGTAGATATGAATTATTATATTATAATTGGGTAGAATTTACTTAATAAATTATATTCAAATTTTATTTATTATATTATTAGAATAATATTAAATAAAATTTTAATGTAATTTATTGTTTTAAATAATAAATGAATAGTATAACAACATTCCACCCAAGTAAGTATAATGTAATAATATTCTATTACATACATAGTTTTAACATTACCATTTATGCATACATTATTATTATATTATATTTGAAAGAGTATTCCAAATCATTCTCAAATGATTTGGGATTTGAATTAGTATGGGGCTGATTTGATTTGCTTTGAATCTGCTGACAAGGGCGGGGGATTTGATTTGCAGTTTGCCGGATATGATTTGATTTGAGTCACAAAAAAAGTGATTTAAAAGCAGCTCTAGGTAGTTGAATCAGTAACTACAAAGACTGAAGAGTTCTCTTTCACGTGTTGCTGTGATAGAATAGACAACTCCAATTTACACAAAATTGTTTCAGTTCTAATGACATTAAAATTTACCACTTCTGCATCTACCACTACATCTTGCTACCACGGTGCTTGAAGATCCATAAGTGCAGGCCATTTAGCCACTCAGCTATGATTAATTGGCTGATACTAGCGATTTATAGATCGTTTAATGAAGTCTGAAAGCTGTATTGAATGACCCAAGTAGAAAAAAAGTTAGTCTCATCGTCATTAAGTCTTTGAAGGACAACTAATAAGAATTTGTTGAACTTTAAAGAAACACATTCATTACCTGTTGGTATGTATCATCTTTGGATGCCCAATTGTTGATACGAGAAAAAGATCAAAAACTGTTCATGAAACAATATTTGCGTCTCCTACTAATGGGCTTCTTACTACCTCACCCCTAGTGACCTTGACTTTTGAATTATTTGATTCATCTCGGGTATAGTCGCCGTTCTCAACTTTGTTTCTCCGTCTTGGTTAATAGTCATCTCCCACCCCACCATATTGAAATACATTTTCTAGATCCGTTGACGCCTGATCTGCTCACTAAAGTTGACCCACTGGGTACTCTTTGTTTGATGCAAGCATGACCACAATCAGTAACCTGAACCCTTAATCAACGTTTAGTTGTATTGATTTACTTCAATTTAATTTAAAATATTAATTTGTGGACTATTTATAGTAATTCTGGTTTATATATCATTATTGGCTTTTCTTTTCCCTTATCAGACACAGGTGGTTCATTCAACTTCTGTGCAATAACTTTGATGCATACTTTTCAATGAATTGCAAACTTGGATAAAACTGTTTCTGCTGTGACTACCTGCGAGTTCCATATCATAAAATTAGTCCATGAAAGATTGCCTCATACAACAAGCCAGTCTCCACTATTTTTCGCCAAAAAGATTTATGCCAATACTTGTGGCACTGCAAAAAACTGACCAATTAAATATGGTTACTGGGATGATTATTGGGGTTCCTTAAAGGTTGACTTGCAACAAAATTCACATTACAGTTATTTGGTATCAAAAGATTCACCATGTTGTACTCTGCTGTGTTCTAGGTGCAAAATATGTAGAAATGTGATTACAAGCTCTTAAAAACTCAAAAACGAAAAGCCGCTGTAGATTGGAATCAGTTTATTTCTCTGACGCAGTCATTACATTTAGTTATTGTTTTGTCGCGTGATGTTCTCACGTGAATCGAAAGGCCAATAAAAGGCTCAATATAAAACTTATCGTAGCACTAATTTATGACAAACACTCGGGTTTTATCGAAGACCCCGTATCAAATATAGATGCTCGCTACTTTACAGTTTTGTTTCGGCTTGGTCTAATCAAGTAATCATCTAGTCGTAATCTGATCATGTGACCTATACTTCGCAAATAATTGCAAATCTGCAGCATTTTTCGATTGTCACAGGTGACCATCAGGCTCGTCATGTTTATCAGACAATGGTATGTACTCCTTCGAGCTAAGGTTAAAAAATGAAACAAATTTTTACGGTAAGTTATAAGATAGCAGTGCTGAAAGTGACGGCATCACAATGACGATAAAATAGACGCATAAGAACAATAGACATGGTTTTATTGGATGCGTGAAGTATATTTGTGGAAATATTTCAACGAATGAAGTTGCGTGAAAGTGTAAACAGAAACCATCTTGTACAACTACGTCCCATTTGAGCCGTTTTGGAAAGAGATTCTAATCTATGGCGGTTTTGTGATGGCGGTGATTAACTGTTTGTTTTTGAACTTTTAGGAGCTTGTAATCACATTTCCACATATTTTGCGCCTATAACACAGCATAGTAAGACATGGTAAATCTTTTGATACCAAATAACTGTAATGTGAATTTATTTGTAAGCCAACCTTTAAAAGTTGACTTGCAACAAATTGTCCTTACATGTCTATTTCATCATCATTGTAATTCTGCCACTTTGAGCACTGATATCTCAAAACCTACCTTGAAAATTCGTTCAATTTTTTAACCTTAGTTCAAAAAGAGTGCATATCATCCTGCGATAAACATGACGAGCCTGTTGGTCACCTGTGATAGTCAAAAATTGCTGCAAAAATTGTTGGCGCTATTTGGCAGGAAGTATGGGTAACATGATCAGATAACGACTAGATGATTAGACCAAACACAAGCAAAACTGTAAGGTAGCAAGCATTTATATTTGGTAAGGGCTTTCCGGTAAAACATGAAGTTTTTGTCATAAACTAGTGCTACGAAATGTTTTATATTGAGTGTTTTATTGGCCTTTCATTTCACGTGGTAACATCATGCGTCAAAACAATAACCACGTCGAGTTGAATATGTTGTCGAAATAAAGAAATTCCAAACTGCGGCGTTTTCATGATGGCTGCGATTAAATGTTCATTTTTTAGCTTTGAAGAGCTTGTAATCACATTCCCGCGTATTTGGCACCTACAACGCAGCAGAGTAAGACATGGCGAATCTTTTGGTACCAAATAACTGTAATGTGAATTTTGTTGCAAGTCAACCTTTAACTATCTTAGGAACTTAGTATTCTGTATGAATTAGAAGCAGAAAATAGCAATTTTCAACTTTGCAGTAATTTGTCTTGATTTTCATTTAAAGTATTTAAATTGTAGTGTTGCTGGACTAATACATCTCAATTCTATAAAATGGGTACACGTATTCCTAAATAAATGTACGAAGTTTTGTAAAAATTTAAGCCTTATCAACATTTTTTCCTATTTCGAAAGTATAATAAAAATGTAAATACAGTGGAACCTCGGTTCTCGAACATAATCCGTAACCAAAATTTGTTCGAAGACCGAGTTGTTCGAGATCCGAAACAATTATTTCCATTGGAATTAGTGTATGTAAATTTTAATCTGTTCCAAGTCAATGAAAACAACTTCGGTAAGTATTTTTTTAACATTTTACGCCATGAACTGTACTGTATAAGCCTACTACATACAGGCAGATATAGATATAGATCATGTTTATTTTTAATAAAAGATTTTCTATCTATGATGATACAAAAGAAAACAAAAAGTAAACATTTTGTATGCTTTGCTCTTAAAACATGGAAAACATCCTAGGTTAAGAGACAATACCAAAAATTGCAGATACCGATAATTAAACATCAAAAAATGCAACAGATCAGTTACATCAAAGTCGTATAAAAAAGAAAATATAAACAGAAATGGCACGTTTACTTCACATCTTTGAAAGAGAATTTTCCAAAACAATTTATTGTAAAACTCGACTGGAAGAGTTGTCTCCATAGCAAATCTCTTCGGTAGAAGGACGTCATCCCAGATGGTTCCTTCCTGTTTGTAAAGAATTTATGAAGCGTAACTTGCTTCTCCCTTTGTTAACGAATGTTTCCATGCTGTTTCCGGAGCTGTTCCGAATGTTTAATTCCATTGCTCATGCTCCGGTTTGGTCGAGAACCGAATTTATGTTCGAGATCCCAGACGAACAAATCTCAAATATTTTGGTCAAAAACCGAATTGGTCGAGAATCGAAGCGTTCGAGAACCGAGTTTCCACTGTATTGGTTTTGTGTGTTTTGCTTCTTTGCCTTCATTCATAATAGATGAGCCACTGACATGACAAAACTAATCTGTTTTCTTGTTTATAACCGGTTGCAAATCTTATGAAAATTGTCATAATATTACATTGATCTATCCAAAGCCTATCCATTGCTTTACACTTTATATATTGTGCATTCTATGATCAAACAGAATCAACACAAATAAAATCTCTCCATACCTGTCAATTAAGTAAGGCTGGTTCACACTAAATCGCTGTATTAGGGCGTTAATGCCACAATACTTAGGTGATTGTCAATGATTCGATGATAAAGATGTTCACACTATCACAAACCCATTCGCAATTGCATCAGCGACGTTGTGCCATCATTTTTCTTTTTAAATTTTCGAGAAGAAACCTCTTTGTATTCGCATGACTGAAATCAAATACGAGTCTTGCAGCAACAGTCATAAACGGAAATAAATAAATCACGCTATTATTATTTTTAAATCATGTGAACCATTTTGGCGATGATAATTCGCCGAAATGGTTCACATTTGAGAGTTGGTCATCTATGCTTAGCAAAATATTGAGAAAGTTTGACAGCTGCAACCTTTTCCGACGTGTCCGCGTTGCTTCGTCGATGCCATCGGTTTACGGTTCACATAATCGACAATGAACGCCGAAAGTAGAACGCGAACCTGCCGCGATATAGTGTGAACCAGGCTTTAAATGCATTTATGGACATTTGTAGAAGAAATACTGAAAGCTTACATAACAATACTGAATACTTGTAGTTTCAGATATTTTAAAACATGTATCATATAATCTATTATTTACAATTATTGAGACTAAATGCTCATTGGCCATGACTAACTAACTCGTTAACTATTACTGCTAGGTAGTAAAATATGTATTTGTAAACAGAAGGGATTTAATATTGTTTTTGTTTTAATATTGAAACATCTCTGTTACAGATTACAGATTAAAGTTTACCCTCGCGCATATGTAATAGTTTCCCGGAGAACTGTTTTTATTGTTACCATTGATGGAAGTCACAGTATGCAGGCGTGAATGACAAGGTTATAGTCTATCACATCACATTCAATTTTAACATGGATGACTATGGCGCTGAGACTTACAGTGTAGAGCTTGGAATGGTCAGGGACACCCAGCGGGTAAGTTTTGCTATTACAGTTACCGTAAAACCTCTAATTGAATGCTACCTCTATTTGAACGCCACCTCCAATTGATCACCACCCTAAGAAAAGGTTGAAAAATAGACGCCACTCTTCAATTGAAGGCCACCTCATTTGACCACTACTTTGGCATTGCTTGATCTTTACGAGCCCACAATATCAACTGATCAGTAGAAAAGTGACCACAAAATCGTATTAATAATGAATAGTTTATATCAATAACAATTAATTCTCTCTGTGTCCAATTTCAAAGCTTTTCATTTTTTTTCATTAAAATTTTGAAAGCAACACCATAGAAATAATCAATAACGGTCTCAGGCTAGCAGTAGTTCTCTGTTTAACGTGTTTTTTTTACTTCGAAGTAGCCTACATATATTTAAAAAGACGGCCTAAATTTACGATGGTAGATGAACTTTCAAAGCAACGCTATAGAAACATTTACTGTTTCAAGCTAATAGTGGTTCGTTGTTTAGCGCGGTCTTGATACATGTACATGTATCAAGACCAAGTACATGTACATAGGTATGCTTTACCAGCATGCTATGATTTGAAATTCTTTTAATTGCGATGGTTAAATAAGTGTTAGGCTTTTGCCCACGTATTATTATTACAAAACAGATTTGTAGGTGGTTTGGCTAAAGGCCATAAGAATAATTTATTGAGTTTGAACTATGTGTACAGTGGACACCTGCCGTACTAGATTAGTTCGCTCCAGTGTTGGGATCGTAAGGCGAAAATGTTGAATGGATGGGCATAGGAAACTATAGTAATCCCTTTATGCAATTATATTGAATTCTAATAATCAAACTATGTTTCTGCATTTGCATTTGGATGCTGTAGCTCAAACATGAAAAAAGCCAACATCGGTTCAGGCGAGTCTGCACAACCGTACTATTGTTTTTGTTATCAAACATGTATCTTTTGTGTATTTGAACAATTTTGCCGACTGCGATAATTGTTTTTCAGTTAGTCTCGGTAGTTGTCTGTTAGGGTTCACATCAAGTATCAAATATTTTTAGACAGAAGATCAACCGTTGTGTCGTACCAACAATCTCACAACTAACAATCATTGCGGAGAAGCAGTACCTGGTGTGTCAGCCTTGTCAGCGACAGAGAAATCTGTCAAAGCTAATGTTAGATTGACCAGCCCCAAACAACTTCACCAGTCAATACAGGCTAGGATATATAACTTTCTAGAAAGGCCAACAGGATGGAAATGCTTTATTTATCACTTCGCTGTGTGAGTTTGTTTTAACAGTACGGAATTCTAGGTTAGACTTGCATTAACAGCATTTCAGCATTGTCAGATAAACAAGTTTAGCTACTTTCTGTTTGTCAGAAGTAAAAAGTGCGAGCTGGAAGGTTGCACAGCTATTCCTCTTCTTCCTCTTCTTCGCTTTTCCATATACAAAATCCTTAATTCAATTTCTATCTCTCTTTCCTATGCTATTTCAGGCTTACTTTTTTGTTTTGTCTTGAGTTTAGTAAAATGATTTCAGCATTGCGAGTCGAAACACTGGGTGAAGGTCTTCTTTATCTTATGCAAATAGTAGATTCACTCCCTATAGAGTTTGCTATACAGTGCGGGCTGATTAGCTCGGCAAGTAATAATACCATTAATCAGCTTTTTAATTGAATACTAGATTACTTACTGGTTTTTATATTGTGAATATATGTCAGCTGATGTCGCAACAAATTAGCAAACTGTGCTGAGCTCTTGTCATCAACCTCATGACACATGCCAAAGGTCTTCTATATATACCTTTGTTTGACCCGCTGCCCTGTTCCGCCGTAATACTCAGCGTATTGTGAAGGCGGTCTATTTTACAGGTGCATAAATCCTACAACATTTGCATGTTCAACGATTGAAGCATATTTAATTCAACCTCCGACATTAAAACAGGTTGCCTGCCAATAATAATTATTATTTATCACATGATGTAAGTCGGAGAAGATTGTAGCCATGTAAATGTATGGAAACAAGTTTGAGCAGTTATTTGATTACTTGCCTTCTGATTGGTAGATTATTGAAGATATTTCACTTAGAACCATATATGTTTCAACATGATTATAGACTGACAGCGATTAAGTTTATAATGACAACATATACCGTAGTCAGGCTTGCAGTAAAATTATGTGATATTTTGTTGCAGGTTTATGGCAGTGCTCATATGTTTGATATTCAGCGTCCTTTCCACCATCTCAAAGTATACAGATTTTGCAAATGGGATACTATTTTGGATGGTGAGTTTAAAATTCTCATCTAACCCCTTCTCAGCTTTGAATCATTGAATGTTGTTAATTAGGATAGCGCTTGGCTACAGCACTAGCAGCAACTTAGGGGTGACTATGAGATCACCATCAGTGACGTTGAATTATTTTACAACTCAACCTTCATTGTGTATCAAATTACGGTGTCATTAACTACAGAAAGCTATTGACCGCGGTCAACAGTTATTTCATAATATTTTATATAACATTTCTTCAAGTATTTTTATCTTCCTCCAATAAATATTGCATTTATATGCGTAATACAAGTATGTAAAGAGTGTGAGCGCACGTAAACGTTGCGCTTTCAGCTATATTGTTATATTACTCAGGTGGTTTCTCTTCATTATTGATTGCCATCTCGCTTCAGGGTACAGCTTGGCTCGTGTCTCATTAGAATATCTGAAAGCTCTCAGGAAATGTCTTGTGATAACTGTTAGCTCTTCCAAGTGTCATGAATAATTTCTACTTATAATGAAAACAATATTTTGGAACATTAGTATGTCAATGTTTTACTGTTCATGTCTCAGGAGATATTTCTGGTTGTATTCTTTGGAGTGGAATACTGTGTACGACTCTGGTCTGCCGGTTGTCGAAGTAAATATATTGGCCTGAAGGGAAGGTTTCGATTTACCAGGAAACCTATATCCATAATAGGTGAGTCAGACTATAAACAGGCATTTTATGAAGCAGTCACTTTTCGTTAGTAGCATTCCTCTCTTTATTAGACATCATATCATTTACTTCATACCATTTCTTACAAAACAATAGATTTGTAAGATTCTATTTTAACCTGACGCGGATGTCTATTCTTCTGCATGTGCTCTGCCATATAGTATTTCCTGATATATAGATGGCTTCTAGCGACCCGTGCATTCTGTCAAGGGATGTGCTTATAATGATGGCATAAGACGTGACTTCAAATATTTTTAATACCCTTGTGATTTGTTTGACAAGCTTCTGTCATATGACCTATATGGCCTTCACTTATGTCATGTTATATCGCCTATAGTCTTGTCACCAAAAATCTTTTTGATTACTTCTTTGTAGTCTATGGCTCAGTTTTGGCAACCCCTAAACAAAATCATCTTTTAAAACAATAAGTTGAGAACAGCTGATATAAGTAAATATCATAAGAGCTTTGCATCCTTGAAGTGAAATCGACCAATTGACAAGTTATCAACATACTGTGGTGTGAATTATATTTTTAAAATAAATTTTGGACTATGAAATTGAATGCTTCTTGAGGTCTACTGCAACAGCCATACTGGTTTGATAATGCATAATTTAAATCAGCTCAATAAATGTGCATAAATTTTTTTATAATTAGGGGGCCTATGTTTATTTCATAGACATGAGCTAGATATTTGTAAAATCTTCACCTTTTTTAAATAATTGTCTTTTTGTACTACATTAGAAGGGCAAAATAATAAGATAAAAAGTTGGCAGAATTCAAAATTTCAAAGTCAGCTATATTTGCAAGAGTGAATTTTGTAAACATTTATAAAGGACCACAGCGATTGATTAAGGCAAGTTGAAATTAGTTTGAAGGCAAATTTACACACGGCATTTACCTGAACAATTATGATTTCAATTATGATTCCAAGTGATCTGCTACAAGACGATCTCTTCTAAGCAGTATACTGAATGTTAAAGGTTAACTTACAGCATTTTAAAATTACATCTATTTATAATACTAATATAATTATAATATTTCATTTTCTCAGCAGTGATTTTGATATTAGAGAAACAAAAACCAGTTTTTGAGACAAAACACTTGCGATGCAAGCTCCAAGCTGTGACATAAGGTAATCATTTTTTTCGGCAAAGCATAGACTGGCAAATTACACGTCAATTTCAACAATTAGCCAATGTGTGAACGTCAGACAAAGCACATTTGGTGGTTGCTGCTCTTACGCAACTGCGACCAATCTAGTTGCCAAGCTTCCTTATTAAGGTAACCCAACATGGCTGATAAATGTAACACAAAGTTGAAAAGCAGATTCCAAGAATACCAGAAAATTCTGTACTGCATCTCCATGTAGATGTCTCGCATTAGTGGTTCTCATGGAGTGTGCTAGAAAGCAATTATTTTTTTCACACAAATAGGAAATTAAAAAAATATTAGCAATTAGCAAAATATAAAAATATGTTTTTCTTGGAAGCCATCTGTTCATCTGTCAACATGTGCTCTGCTTTTATGAATAAGGATTTTTGACTGGACAATCTTTAGATATTTTAGTTAAAAAACAAGTGACTTTAATATAATTATATAGCATCGCTGCTGTTTCTGGTCAATATTTTGCAAAGATCGCAAATATGTTTGTCCATTTTTACAATTTGAAAGTGTTGATAGCACCTGGTATTTTGTCAAAATTACACAAAAATATTATTGAAACCTCAATCTGTAATGTTATCTGTCAATTAATCTTTACTCAGTTGCAATCAAAGGAAGTTTTTGTACTCGAGTAATGTATATTGGTCTTTGATTTTATCAATATTTCGGCTCCATCTGTCATTATTAATTTTTAAAATAAAATTAGTTGGTCAAACACTAGGTATTTGTAGTCATTGCTTGTTCTATGTTAAATTCTATTGACTAATATCAAAATCAAACAAATAAATTTTGTTTTGTCACAGAATAATAATAATTTATAATTGGTTACTGTATTTATAATTTATTATGTCTCCCTTAATACTACAAATTATTAATAAACTAGCTGTGCTACCCGGCGTATTAACAATCAGCTTATAAACAATGAGAAGTAAGAAGAGTTGCCTGTCACTTGCTATTAGCCTGGCAGATTGCCAATGGAAAATTTTAAGAAGGTAATTAATGACAATCACTTATTTACGCAATCACCCTGCGTGGTATGCAAAGCCGTTTGGTATGTGCTCTCATAAAGTGACTTATATTGGCAAGCTAACAACTCAATCTCTGAGGCCTACTGGGTAGGGTGTCGGACTGGTGAACTGCAGGGTCTGGGATCAAATCTTCGGCATGGATTCTTTATTCCAAGATTTTAAAAGCTGTAGCCGGAATGCAGACATAGTGTGGAGGACTGGACAAACACTAGCCATATTCTTTAGACAATGATATTTCTTGTGATGGCTTTAGGTGTGCTTCCTTTATCTAGTTATGTAATACTCTTGTGTGTACTTCATCAGACCCTGTTATGTAATACTGTGTTTTTGGGCCTGCTTCACAGGCCTGCCAGCATTCTCTTATATATTATTATCTAGGCCTGCCTCACAGGCCTGCCACGATACAATTGGTGTTACATAATTATTATATAAGTGGGCGATATAAGGAGAAGGCACAGGCCAACACATTGGGATTTTTCTTGCGAATTCGATGCTGTTAACACTGTATTGCACATGGGCTTATATATATTAAATAGACTACATTTATTCTTACGAACTGACTACGTTTGATGCCTGCCTGGTTGGCTTAGTAAGGATCCTTCTACCAGAACTGATCTGGCTTCAAGTACGAACTGCTTTGGGAGACACCTAAGGAAGGCTAGGGGTTGGTTGCGTTACGACCGGACCTGATCAGGAATGCGATAGCATTGGAGATCAGGCCCTCCAGTAAGCTAGCCGGGACCTAGATTGGCCAAGATAGGGTCTCAGAGAGCAGGCCGTGTTAGCATTCCGAGTGAGCCTGAACTGAGGGCAACCAGCCGCGGCTTGACCAGACCACTAGGTGTGTCAGGCAGGCCGACGAGGGGAAGGCCCAGTGTTCAGACTGCACCGCCTTGTTAGGAAAGTAAAGCTGGCTCAGCTACCGGGGCCAGACCTCTACACTGGTGGCAGCAGTGGGATCAAATCAACCCACAAAGAGAACTAGCAAGGCACAATCATGGCAAGACGGAATGACCGGGAGTCCCCCAAAGGGAAGGACTAGAGAGTATAGAGCGATTGACGAATGCGTTGGAGAGAATGATTGTAAACCAAGAGGTGCCGAGGAATCAGGGACCACCGGTACCCAGAGAGACATTCAAGGCTCCTGAATACGATGGGAATGGTGATGTGGAGGCCTTCATAAGGCAGTTCAATGATGTGGCTATCGCCAACGACTGGGGAGCCAGATCTGCCCTATTACACATTCAAGGAAGGCTGAAAGAGCAGGCCAAGGAATGTGGACATGGGCACACACTGCAGGCGGTGTTTAACACCCTCTGAGCAAGGTTCGGCATGACCCCCAAAGAAGCGAGATCGGAGCTACAAGGCCTGAGGAAGAAACCCCACACTATGTTATTTGAGCATGCCACTCGAATAGAAAGGCTCACGAGCATTGCGTTCGAGGAGTTGTCCGATCGCATGAGAGAGGAGATGGTGGTGGGCACATTCTGCGGGTCGTTAGGTAATGTGTACCTACAAAGACACCTTTTGGCAGTACCCACCCCCACCCTGGAGACCGCCGTGAGAGCAGGAAATGAGTACCTCCAGATACGGCCCGATATGACCACCCGGCAGAACCACCCGATGAGATCCGGGATAAGGGTAGTTCAGCCAGAAGAGTCCGAACAGGCCATGGAGGAGCAGGCGGATGTAGAGCAGGCCGTAGTGGTCCGTAATGCCCCTGACCCACTAGGTGTACTCCTGACCACGATGGAAGGTCTAAAAAAGGAGATGGCGGATCTGAAAAGACAAATCGGCCGACCACAGAGTTTTCCCCAACAGGTGACCCAAAAAAAAGGAGTGAAGAAGTGTTGGGAGTGTGATCAGGCAGGTCACTGGAGGAGGAACTGCCCCAAAACCCAACCCAGTAGCCGCGCCACCCAGGGACAGAACCAGGGAATCGCCTACCGCCCGCAGCAGTAGGGCAACCTGCTGGCTGCAATAGGGCGCACTATAGGAACTAATAATCGCAAAAAGAGGAGAGAGGCAGGCCGAAGGAAGGCGGAGGTGGATCCGGAAGGCTGGTTCCATCCCGCAAACTCGGTAACTCTCATGCAGAGGCCTCCGGTAGGGAGGGTTCACACCTACAACCCGTACCAGAGCCTAGAGGGCCTAGACGAAGACGAAGGTGATAAAGAGATGGATCATCGGGAGCCGCCACAGGTGACCCGACAGATCCAAAGGCGGGCTAGACGAAAAGCGACATCAGGAAATGTTGTCAGTCTAGAGGAGAGTACGATCGGGAGGAACTACTCCAAGAGATCTGGGCCGCGAAGGTCGGAACAGGGAGCCGATCCAGCATCAGCTGGAGCTCTCAAGAGACCTAAGCACAGATCGGGAAGGAGAGAGAAGTTAGCCTCGGTCGAACGCTTCCAGGAACCAGAACGATACGGGTCGGGGGAAGAAGGCCCAGCCGGCGCTGATCTTTCCCAGAGATTTGGACCGGGTAGATTGGGAGCGAGAGCCAGCTCATCCGGAGCTGAGCTTCTCCAGAGATCTAGACCCTCCGGATCGGGAGTGGAAGAGGAACCAGCCATGGTGGAGCACTTCCAGAGACCAGGGGATCGCAGATCCAGGAATGGGGGGGCTGGAATCGAGCCTACTACCCCCAGGATCAGGGTTGGAAGAAGGACGGGAGTCGAACCAAGTCGACCTGTTCCGGGGTGGAGACCCAGGCCAACGCCTGAGTCCGGTGTCGGGTCTGACAGGCCGGTACGGGGAGACAGGCCGGTGGACCAGCTCGAAGAGAGTCCACCACCGGACAGGCTTCGGGGTCTGCCACGAAAGAGATATTCTGAAAAGGCGCATAACGACGCCTGCGGAATGGGGGAGTTACCAAGGATCGGGGCCTTGGAAAAGCCCCACAAATCCAGTTACTTCCTGCCAGGGAAAATGGAAAGACAGGACCTGCTCTTTCTCATAGACACTGGCTGCAACACGAACCTGTTGTCTAAGAAAATATTTGACAGGATGCCGGAAAGGATCAAAGCCCAACTGGAGGAAAATGACCGGTATGGACTCATGGCGGACGGAAGTAAGCTCCAGTTCTACGGACTAATCCGACTAACCGGAAGAATCCGGGATGTGCCGATTGAGGAGAATTTCATTGTGAGTCAGATCAGCGAGGATGCCATTCTGGGGATGCCCTTCCTGATCTCGCACCGATGCCACGTGGAATTCGATCAACTAGTCATCTTCATCGGGAATAGAAAACTCACCTGCACCAATAAATACGGCAGGTTGATGGTGTCGAAAGTACACACCTGGAAGAAGGTCACTATTCCACCATTGTCTGAAATAACGGTGGCGGGAAAAGTATCAGCCAGAAATTATGTACCCGTAGGCATAATAGAGGGATCCGACCCGCACCTTCCCGTGGCGCGTAGCCTGAATCAGCCCGGAGACCAGGGCGATGTGGCCGTACAATGCCTGAACCCGGGCAACCACCCCATCGAACTGGCGGCTGGACAAGTGATAGGCTTGTACACCGCCATCAGGGCAGAGGATGTGCAGGCCGAGGCCAATCAGGCCGTCCGAGGTTGCTCCAACGACCAGCAAAGACGGAAGTTAGCCGCCCTGCTGGCTAAATACCAGAACGTATTCAGTAAATACGAGGGCGATGTAGGGCGAACTGATCTGGTGAAGCATGGCATACCACTGATAGAAGGAGCCAGACCCATTAGACAACCTCCCCATAGGTTGGGACCCCTCAAGGAGGCGGAGGCAGACAGACAGGTGACCGACTTGTTGGAAAAGGGCCTGATCGAACCTGCAAATGGGGCTTGGAGCTCACCAGTGGTGATGGTTCGAAAAAAGGATGGTGGGTGGCGGTTCTGCGTTGACTACCGGCAACTAAATGCCATCACACAACAGGACGCTTATCCGATCCCAAGAATCGACGAGAGCTTGGATGCCCTGGCGGGAAGTCGGTTCTAAAGCACGCTAGACCTGACCAGCGGGTACTGGCAAGTGCCAATGGACCAGGAAGCCCAGGAAAGATCTGCCTTCGCAACCCGGAGTGGACTATGGAAATGGAAATTACTGCCGTTCGGACTAACGTCGGTCCCCGCCACTTTTCAGAGATTGATGGAATCGGTGCTGCAAGGACTCCACTGGAAAACTCTCTTGCTCTACCTGGATGACATTATCGTCATCACCACCAACTTCGAGACTCACCTGGCTCGCTTGGAGGAAGTCTTCCAGAGACTGGCAACTGCCAGGCTGAAGCTAAAACCCTCGAAGTGTGAGCTCCTCCAGGAGAAGGTGAGATATCTCGGACATGTAGTAAGCCCGGAAGGAGTATCGACGGATCCAGAGAAGGTCAAGGCAGTGGCAGAATGGCGAGTCTCACGAAATGTGAAGGAATTACAAGCATTTTGGAAACCACTGGGTATTATCGGCAGTATTTAAAGGACTACGCCACTACTGCCAAACCGCTCACTGTTTTGACAGGAAAGGGGAAAGCATGGCAGTGGGGTAACGAGGAGCAAGTGGCCTTCGAGACACTCCGATGTGGGTTGGTCACGGCACCGGTCTTGGGCTATCCCAACCCCAAGAGCCAGTATATCCTGGATACAGACGCCAGCAATGTGGGAGTGGGGGCGGTGTTGTCTCAGAACCAGAATGGTAGGGAGACAGTAGTAGCTTACTACAGTAAAACACTCAGCCCGCAGAGCAGAACTATTGTGTAACCCGTAAGGAACTCCTGGCGGTGTTAAAGGCCGTCAAACACTTCCGACCTTACTTATATGGGCAGCGCTTCTTACTCCGAACGGACCATGCCTCCTTGAGATGGCTGTGCCGAAGAAGGGAACTGTCAGCTCAGGTGGCCCGGTGGTTGGAGATCCTGTCGGAATTCACCTATCAATTGGAGCACCGACCCGGGATCAAACACGGGAATGCCGACGAATTGAGTCGGCAAGCCTGCCCAGAGGACTGCCGGCAATGCACTCGAATAGAAGAGAGGGATGGGGGTCCAAGCAAGCAGGCTATGACGAAGGAAGATTCCAACAAGATGGCCGCCATCAAACTGCCCGGGGAGCGAAACTTCCGTCAATTGGTGCAGAGCCAGATGGAAGGAAACCAGGCCGTGACTCGAATGTACTGGGTCATACAAAATGACCAGGCATTGTCGGAGGAAGAATTAACCTTGGGGAGTAATGAGCTCCGAATCCTGCACAGAAGGCGGGAAGCCATGCGGTTGTCGGCTAACGGTGTACTGAAGGTCAGGTTAGTAGCAAACGACTACCCTCGATGGTGCACCCTATGCCCCCGGGCAGACCTGAACCGGGTGATCTGGGAGACACATAGACTGGCCCATGCAAAAGTGCACAAGACGACAAAGATGATCCTACTGAATTAGTACTGGCCGGGACTAAGCGCAGACGTACGACGTCTTATCAAGACGTGTGAGGTTTGCCAAGTAGCAAAGGCTGGAGGAAACCACGCCGCCAAGAGCAGGCACTGGCTATATGCCGGGCGACCTTGGCAGAAGTTGGCGGTGGATCTTGTGGGACCGATGCCAGAGACGGACCGAGAAAATAAGTGGATTCTCGTAATCAGCGATCACTTTTCCAGATGGCAAGATGTCATAGCAATCCCGGATGCAACTGCTCCGGTGGTGGCCACGACTCTGGACGAGAGGGTGTCCTGCTACTTTGGCCTGCCGGAGGAGTTGCATTCGGACCAAGGAGCCCAGTTTGAATCTAAACTCATGAGCGAGTTGTGTGGACTATGGAACGTAAACAAGACACGGACCACCCCGTACCACCCCCAAGGATATGGAGTCGTGGAGAGGAATAACCGGAGCCTAGGGGACTCGTTGAGGGCCCTACTTCTCCGCCGAGGACCAACAGAGTGGGATCTGTTGCTACCCCAAATCATGAGGGCGTTTCGAGGCACACCCCACTCCGCTACGGGGGAAACCGCCAATTTTATGATGATGGGTAGGGAGCTACGACTGCCCAACCAGCTCTCCGAACCAGTGGCCACGGACAGCCAAGCCATCCAACCCTACGTATTGGAGTTAGCCAATCGACTGGAGGAAACACACGAGATCCTCCGGGAGTGACAGATGAAAGTCAGGATTGAGGATGAGGAAGAGCCGCCACTGTTTGAGGTGGGAGACCTGGTGTTGCTAGCAAACAAGAGGCGAAGGAGGGGTGAAAATCCTAAACTCCAACCCAAATATGTGGGGCCATATACGGTTACCAAGTGTCACCCCAACAATACATACCAAGTGGAGCGGCAGGATCAGGTGTCCGTTCAGAATGAAGAACGCCTGAAACCATATGTTGCGTGCCCAGAGGCAGATGGTAGGGCCCCGGCCACCAAGGAGCCTGCTCGGCGCCCCAACATGCGAGGGGCTACCGGAAATAAGAAAAAAAGAAGGGAAGAGCTGATGGAGCTGTTGCCCACCCTGGAGTTCCGCGAGGGAGAACCTTTTTCCCAACCACCCCTGCAGCTCAGAGACATGGACCTTCTCCCCGCGCCGATTAATAGGGAAATGCTCCGGAGACGAATACTGGAGGCCCTGACGGAAGGAGAGAACCCTCTTCCAGTGGACAGAAGTATTGGGGGGGAGCGCGACGACGTCCCGGGACCCACAGATACCTCAGAGTTAGAGCGGGATAACCTGAGAACCGAGTCCGACCCAATAGCCCCCGTCGAGCCTAACAGGCCAGGTTCAAGGGGAGATGGGATGGGAGAGGCAGCGATAACAGGCCCCAAGGCCCCTAGGGGAACCGGGCAAGTGGATCCGGCACCCTCCGTGGACTCTAGACCGGTTCCGACCGGGGGAGATACTCAGGTGGAGCCGGAGCCCACTGGAACAGAAAGGCTCGTAGAACTCAGAAGGGAAGGAAGATCTCGACGAACAACAGGACCGCCCATATGGTATGGGCAGGCAGTGTGCCACTAGGTCGATCCCAATAATAAAGACATGGAAAGCCCCCGGCACTCGGAAGAGGTTAGGAGCAACCTAGAGGTCAGAGAAAGGTACGAGGTGTTGAAAACCCGGGTGGAAAACATAGAGAAGCTACTCGAGGGAGGGAGCATTAGCCTCGACGAGGAAGGAGAGCTGCAGTATCAAACGCTGAAAGACTCGATGGAGGAGTTAGAGAGGGCGATGACCACCGAGAGCCAAACCGCAGGAACAGGCGAGAAAGGACAAATGATCTTGATAGAGGAGGCGAAGATCGCAGAGGCCGTGGAAATCTCGGAGGAGAGAGATTTTCCGGCCAGGGACGATCTGTCCCGAGGAATACTGGCGACGCAGTTGACCGGGGTCAGGGACGAGGTTTCACCGGAAACTGGCCGCCATAACACTCATTCAACCACAACGCTGCTCCTAGCAAGTACATCCACGCGTCACTCCAAGATAGCTCTCTGCTCCAACCAGTTCGGAATTACATTAGCCACATTGATACGAGAAGTTCAAACTACGAAGATGAGGAGCTGCAACAACTGCTGACTGAACTCGATAGGATTTTAGAAGAAACGGAGGTACCAACCGCACAAAAGAATATAGATCAGGGACATGGAGCCATCGTATCTTCAAAAAATTCAAAAATAACACCGATGGCATACAAAGGAGCCCAACCCAACAAGGATAGTACAACAACTGTACGGGTTATCCAGCTAGCAGCAGCACCAGACACAGAAAAGCCGACACGGAGTCGGACTCAGACAAAACGAAAGGAGTCCCCCCAGGAATATCTGGTATACTCCCGAGTCATACAAAAGGATGGAGGCCGCCGAGGATAAAGAGAAGGGGGAATGCCGCCTGTGCGGTTTCCAAAATAAAGAGAGCTGGGTGGTTTGACGTCACATTAGGCAGCACTTCTGGCAGTTTTGGTGTCAGTGCCAGAGGAGTTCCTCGTCCTTCTTCACGATATATAAACATCAACGAAAGGAGAGGGACCCCGAGAACCACCCGTGCATGGTATTCCAGGTAGACGAGGAATCCTTCCATGAATTCTGTCAACACGTCGGGTGGGAGAACTGCCCTTTTTTTGGCACCTGCCTGCCTGTCAAGGATGGAAAAGGGTGGATTGCAAATAGGAAAACAAATCGGAAGAGACGGGACTACACACAGACAGAGAAGACAGAAACCCACAAACCAGCAATCGCGCTAGACCAATGGACAGACCTCCCAAACCTGACAGTCCAGGTAGGAAATTGTCAGGCCACAAAAAACAAGGAGGAACCAAACCGATCCTTCCTCCCAGGATATACTATTCCCAAAAAGGTCAGACGAATGAGCACCCAGCAGGAAGCGGAACCAATATTAGAAATACACGCCAGTGCGGCAGATAAAGAAGGGATAGTGGCAGACCCAATCACCAAAGCCCACATGCCAACCAGCGGAGGAACCAAGCCTCGCCACACCAATAGAAGGGAGAGCTATCTCCGCCGTGCCGACCGGGAGGAGAGGGAGTATCAGCGATACCGCCGGTTGGCCCGAGCCAGTTACCAGGAAGCACAACGCCTACGAAGCTGCGCCAGCCAGTATGAGTAGCCACCATCGACTCCACCTCTTGTAATTGTTAACCCCAGGCTGAACAATTGGGGGGGAGAGTGTGGAGGACTGGACAAACACTAGCCATATTCTTTAGACACCGATATTCCTTGTGATGGCTTTAGGTGTGCTTCCTTTATCTAGTTATGTAATACTCTTGTGTGTACTTCTTCAGACCCGGTTATGTAATACTGTGTTTTTGGGCCTGCTTCACAGGCCTGCCAACACACTCTTATATATTATTATCTAGGCCTGCCTCGCAGGCCTGCCACGATACAATTGGTGTTACATAATTATTATATAAGTGGGCGATATAAGGAGAAGGCACAGGCCAACACATTGAGATTTTTCTTGCGAATTCGATGCTGTTAACACTGTATTGCACATGTGCTTATATATATTAAATAGACTACATTTATTCTTACGAACTGACTACGTTTGATGCCTGCCTGGTTGGCTTAGTAAAGATCCTTCTACTAGAACTGATCTGGCTTCAAGTACGAACTGCTTTGGGAGACACCTAAGGAAGGCTAGGGGTTGGCTGCGTTACGACCGAACCTGATCAGGAATGCGATAGCATTGGAGATCAGGCCCTCCAGTAAGCTAGCCGGGACCTAGACTGGCCAAGATAGGGTCTCAGAGAGCAGGCCGTGTTAGCATTCCGAGTGAGCCTGAACTGAGGGCAACCAGCCGCGGCTTGACCAGACCACTAGGTGTGTCAGGCAGGCCGACGAGGGGAAGGCCCAGTGTTCAGACTGCACCGCCTTGTTAGGAAAGTAAAGCTGGCTCAGCTACCGGGGCCAGACCTCTACAATATGACATAAAACAAACTTACTTTGAGGAATATATATATAGATGAAAGTTTGCATAGCAGTCAAATTGAAAGTGGATAATTATGAACAAAACATTACAAACTGTCCTGTACTACTAACATGCCGGATATGATAATGTCTATATATACTTGTATCAACTCACTTTGTCGCATTGAACACCGTAGTTTCACTCGGAAACAAGAAGAGTATAGTTTTAGTCTTATCCAGTCTAAGTAAAGGAGATATACTTTATCATAATTTTAGTTACAATCTCTGTAGATTCGACATTTATTTGCTTATACCATTTGATCTATGTACCTTCACTATATACAAAGACGTAAATTATTGATTTACAAGATAACAGCGTGAATTTCCATCATTCATTACATGCATTACTTTTGGAATTGTAGACCTTATTGTGGTTGTGGCCTCTATCGTGGTTCTCAGTGCTGGTTCTGAAGGCCAAGTCTTTGCAGCTTCTGCTATAAGGTTTGTATTCCAAATGTTCCTGATTTTTAAAAATATAAGTTTCCCTAGTCAGTTCACTTCGTCAGTATTCCGGCTGACATTTATTGGTTATAACAGTAATGTGCTTTTTCTGTTGTTGGCGGTTTCTTGTCAACAATTAAAAGATGAACTAGTGACTGAAGTATATCAAGCCATTGTTAGAAGTTTAGAAACTCCTGGAACCTTCAACCAAAGGTTATAATAATTTGCACGCTCGTGGCGTGTTACAGAGAAACAATACTTATTTTCGCTTTCCACAAAACTCCTCTCTATCTCATGCAGAGCTAGAGAATTGTTGAACGAATGTTGGTTGAACGAATAAATACATTTGTAATTTTATTAAAGTGAGTGCTAATTCCATATAGTCATACCTCGACATACGAGCTTAATGCGTTTTGGAACTGAGCTAGTATGTCAATTCACTCGCATCTCAGCATCTATTTCCTATATGAAATATCAAAGTACAAATTAATCCGTTAGCATACTAAGAAAAAAACACTTCAACAGAGTATTAGTACTACGGTAAAAAACGTGTTTTTAATTATTGTAACTCAGTACATGCGCAAAAAAGGTAACAAATACCTATTTAGTTGTTATGATCTCCAATAAACTGCAACATCATTATGTACACTATTTTATTGAGTAATTACCTTCAAGACAGACGTTGTGGATAACGGCCGTCTGTGAGAGACTTGAAAACAGTGCATTCGGTACGCTAAACTCTTGTAAGCCTAGGTAATAGGAACTTTGAATTTAACTTGAAGGAATTTATCTTACTACACATCCTACTATTTATCCTACTAATCCTTTTTCTATCTTAAGAGAAGAACTATCTATATTAATAAAGCCCACTCTGTTATTACGTGTACACGCCTGCGTGCGTTTGTCTGTTCGTTAGTCCGTGTAAATCCTATGTATTTCCCTTCTTTGGAAGATTTTTTCCAAATTTCAGACGCATATGATCCATGCCTTCAGTCAGATCGCCGAAAAAATTTTATGTTCAATATTTTGTCTAGTTTATGAGATTCAGCTATCTGATTACAAATGAAACAAATCTCGGGTATTGCCTGGCTTGCTGCTAGCGTAAGTTAAATATGAAGCTTAAAACAGTCACAGCTGCTTATGTGTCTTATCATAACTATTAGGAATGTTCAAGGCAATTCTGAGAGAGCCTATATAGAGAATTTTAAAGCCTGGCATATTTTAATGTTTAGGATGATTCTAGGAGTGTTGCCGAGTCTTATACACGCAGTTATCATAATTCATGGTTATTGCTTTCTTGTCTGCACCCACGTACGTTCTTATTGATTACTTACATAGTAAACTGCAATAAAGTTAATACGTGCATAACATCTGGAGGCTGACAGAAAAACTATAATAGATATAATGATTTTAGTGCAGGGATCCATCACTTCCTAGTGACTAGATAATAAGCTCCTGCTCTTCTCTATTATAATATTACATAACACGCATTTTCCCAGCATATCATTCAGGGATGTCCTGTTGGGAATTATTGAATACGTATTACAGCTGTATTATCGGTCGCAGTAGTATGCATCCTTGCTTAGGGCTGGTTCACACTACATCGCCGTATCTCGGTGTTGATGCCACAATTTTCGGTGATCGTTGATGATAACGATGTTCACACTACCACAATCCATCTGTGTTTGCATCAGGAAATACTCCGTGGGACGTAGTGTTATCATTTCTCTTTTTAAATTTTTGTGAAAAAACCTATTAGTTTTAAAAAAGAGTCTCAAAAATTAGCCCCACAGCGACTATTATAGACGGACGGACATGAATAAATCTCGCCATCCGCAATCGCCAATTACCATCGCCGAAATGGTTCACATTTGAAAGGAGGTCGTCGGTACTTGGCGAAATATCGTGAAAATTTGACATCTTCAAACTTTCCTGACATGTCCACGATGCTTCGTCGATGCCAACGGTTCACATAATCAACGATGAACTTCGAAAGGAAAACGCTGACTAACGGCGGTATAGTGTGAACCAGCCTTTACACAAATTATGTTTACTAGCATGATGACAGCTCCAGTGAGCCAAGTTGAGATCCTCATGTACAATAACGCATGTTTAATATGCCCAATCGCGTGCAGACAATAGCGCTCATGTCTGGAAGTCCAAATAATAGGGCTCGAGTCCTGTGTGGTGCAATCGTTTTTCCTAGCACTGCTTGTGTAGCTTCGGACGGACAGTCAGGCGGATAGATACAGCTCTTATTATAGTAAAGATTTGTTGGCTGTTGCAGGATATTTTGTGAAGCTTAGGTAAAATCAGAAACATTAGTAAAAAGCTAATAATATTTAATTTAAGAGGTTTTTGGAGTTACTCCCCATACCTAAAAAAAATTTTATCATTGTTTTTGTGTTATACTTTACAAAATGTCATCATAACCTTTTGATACTTACATGTAGCTGTATTTATCATGATGTTTATGCAGCTGTATGTATGTCTTTCCTTGACATCTGGTTTATATTTATTTGCACATTACCTCTTGTACAATGCCTTTGCAATCTAGAGGCGGTAGTATAAAACTTGGTGAATCCTAGAGTAAAATAACAAAACTAAGATTTGCTATGTGTTAAGCAGTCTTGGCTATGAGTGCTAATTATGACAGTGCTTGCACTTGCCTTTGCCTTTGTACCTCAAGTTGACCCATGGCGCCACATACACTCTCCCTCAAATCCTTGCTCCTCCCAGATCTGACATTGGCAAAGTTTGCTCATTTTGCTAAAATAATTACAGTGGACCCTCGCCATTCGATTTTATTTCGTTCCGGTGTTGCCATTGTAAGGCGGAAATTTATAGCAACCAATTGTAAATATCTAATGCAAACACTCTCTGATAAGAATCATCAACATTTTATATACGCGCTGCACATATTAAAAGTTAGTAACAAAATAATATGTTAACCTTAGTAACTATAGTTACCTACAGTAACTTTAGTGTATTTAGTGGTTATGATCTGCAATATAATGTAATGTTACAATGTACTATGGGCAGTACATATCATAGAGAGTTCTTACCTTTGGGGTAGAAATATAAAATAAATGTTGAATGTAACTTAAATTAATTTATTGTACTAAACACATACCCAAAGCTAAGTTTTAGTATCTATTTTTAACTTTTACCGAACTTCAACTCTTTCATTGCTGAAATTTTATTACCTATCTGTTTCTGATTTCGTTTTTACAATAACTATAATAACAAATAACGTTGAGCTGAGTGAAATCAAGCATCGTATGTCTTTCATTCGTTGTTGGAGTCATTTCGGTGAATGGCCTATCAGCCTATTTGTTATGCCGACGTAATCAGCGCACCGACTGCCAAATTGGAATTTTGATAGAAAGTTTTGTTGATAATATAAGGCGAAAAATATTTTGTATGAAGAGAGTTCTCATCAGAAGAGAGAGAATCATCGTGTTCTTCATCGCAGGGTAAAAAAATCGCACAACAGGGTCGCCATAACCTGAGGGCGCACTGTACAATACTGGCAACATATTATATTCATGAGGGATTTTCCATGTTAAATAAGTTATCAAGAACTGTTAGTCATTCACGAATGGGAATTATTATTGTTATTGTTATGTAGCTACATGTGCGCCTACATTTAATTGTTAACATACTTCATAATTTTTGCACCATCCTTTGGTATCTAGGTTTTTGTAGAATCTGGCTTAAAATCATTTTAAAAGGTTTTAATCTACTACTTATACAATTGTGGGTAGTTCAGTGTTGAACCAATTCTTTTTAGATGCAAATACCAAAGGAACTTCAGCCCCTTTCTACCAGTTTTTCCTGCAATATTTTAAAAGTCACTACATATTCCTACCATTAGAACTTCATTAAATCTTAATAATCATTTTAAACATCAAAACAACTGGAGCAAAATGTAAGATTGTAAGCTGCACTGCTATACTAAAATAGAGTAATTTTTCAAGTTTTTATTACAAGCACTTGTAGATGAGCTATTGCGTAGACAGCTGTAACAACACTTGGCTGGCAGCAGTTAAGCATACGTCTACGCTAATATACAAATAAAGTCAATAGAGAATAATCTAAATTTGATTTTCATATAATCTAAATGTGCAGGAGCTAGAGTGAGTGATACTAAACACTTAAAATTAACATACACTTCAAGGTATATACGGACCTCTATCGTGCCTCTAACGTCCTGATAGTTAACTTACTGAAACTTACCCATGTTTATTGATGATTTGCTATAAACTCTCATATTATTGTAAATTTAGAACTGAACAGTATCAATCTATATACATGTATATATTTCTCAAAGTTTGTGTATGTATTCGTCTGTGGATGGGATTGTCCATCTATAGCTATTATTTTAGCATTGCACCTTATGATGCCTCTGTTAAGAAATATGTTGGGACCTAAGTATATGCGACACGATGCTTCTTCATCTTTTTTTGTTAGGGCTAATTTATTCCACCCCACGATACCGGCAATAAATTTATCTCAAACTTAAAATTTGGTGATTTTTGTACTGATTATATACGTTATTAATCCATATACGTCGCTGAACTCGCCATGGCAAGGTATCCGCTATCTAGTATATCCGGTACCCGTTATAATAAAAATGCTTCGCAAACAGATAAATGAAAAGATTTCTGTTAGAAGTTTGAAGTTTACTAAAATACATACTAAAACCTCTTTCAAGTATGTGTTTAGCAAGCTAAGTTCATTTAAGTTAGATTCAGCGTTTATGTTACACGTCTGTCTCAAAGGTAAGAACTCTCCACTTAGTACATTGTAGTGTTATATTATCTTGGGACTGCAAATCATAACCACAAAATGCACTAAAGTCATTGTAGGTACCTATAGTTACTAAAGTTAACATAGTATTTTGGTATTATTTTTAATGATGATGATTTTTATCAGAAGGTGATTACATTAGGTAATGACTACTGGTTTGTACACCACTCTATCTACGTCTATAGCTTACGATATTAGCCTATATGCCAATTTTTGCATGCCAACACTGAAACAAACTGAACTCGTGTAATTTATACCAAATGATTTTTTATTGTAATTGTAGCGAAATAGACTATATTTAGCCATTACTTGCTAATGATTTCACATTTTCATTTAAACACCCTTACATTTTCATTCCTCCTTTTACTTTATTTCAACCGAACACTTCTTTCAAGTTATGAAATTTTAAATTTACACCTGTTTGAAAACCTTTACAGTTGTTTTATTTTTAATTTAGTTGTCCTGCACTAAACCTTTTCCTCATGATATGAAGTTTGATAGATAAAGCTGTTTGACAAAGTTTGAAAACCTTTATGGTTGTTTTTATTTTCCATCTTAATTTATTTCAACTACACAAAACCCTTCTCTCATGATATGTAGTTTGAAAGTTAGAATGGCAAATGTTGTTATATGTTAAATACAAATTAATTTTCTGTCCAAAGGCTTTTTTATTACCCAGGCAATGCTAGGTAGCACAGCTAGTACAGTAGTAATTTAAACTAATCTGAAATATGCTTTTGACTTTTATATTAGTAATATATATATATTACTAATATATATGTTAGTAATATTTTTGACTTTTATATTAGTAATAACAAGTATCTATGATATTATGTCAAATGCTTAGATTATACAGCTATTGCTAATGTAGAATTTTTAGCTAAATAAGTCAGTGAATAAGGTCACTTTTAGATAAGCAGACTTTCAATTATGCAAACAATGCCATACTTACACATCAATGTACCATTTTATTCCTTAACACAATTGTATTGGCTTAAGAAAATTGTCATGTGAAGACAATTTCAAAAGTAATTATAGCAAAAAATTGCTACTGACACAGACACAAAAATTACATCAGAAAGTTTAGAAAAATATACAAAAGGCTTTAAAGCTCACCATTAGAAAAAAAATTTGACGGAAAAACAGCTAATAAACAAAAATTGAAGGATGAACCAGTATGGTTGTCTGTTGCCCTGGAAAGAAGAGGCTTTTTAAAAGCTTAGTATTTACTTAAATTTGTTTATGTATTTTATAGAGGCGTGAGATTCTTGCAAATATTACGAATGCTACACGTCGACAGGCAAGGAGGAACGTGGAGACTGCTCGGCTCTGTGGTCTACATTCATCGCCAGGTAGTCACTCAGTCATCAGTATGTCGGGCTAATAGGTTTTAATATAAGTATGCTTCACTTTTGTTTCATTCCTAATGCACAAATGCAATTTGTATTGGATATATTAATATATATTATTATATATTATATAATTAATTGAATATATAACAGCTGCCATGATATCGATAAGTAAATAAAACCTCAAATAAGTTTACAATGCTAGTATATCATGAAAATTTAACTAAAGATTATCATATTATAGTTATAAACGCTGTATATCTCTCTCTTTCTCAATACGGTAGTTAACGTATTTTTAATATATTAATTATGTTATTAAATATACCGTACTGTTACTTATATTTATTAAATACTAGATGTTAAATATATTAAATATTTAATATCCGGTTCTATTAGTGAATAAATTTAACACTTTTATGCTGGCCATCGTTTTCTGTAAGCTCTTTTTCCAAAAAAGACCACAAAACTTTTAGAAGAAACGATAATTAATGGAGCAATCCATTGCTTGTCGAAGTTTTGCTTGCGTGACCGATCTCGTTATGCCAAAATATTTATATAAAACATCTTCTTCATTTCCTAGTCAATTTGTAATAAAGTAAGACAATGTTGGTTGAACGAATAAATACATTCGTAATTTTATTAAAGTGAGTGCTAATTCTATACAGTCATACCTTGACATACGAGCCTAATGCGTTCTGGAACTAAGCTCGTATGTCAATTTACTCGCATCTCGGCATCTATTTCCTAAATAATATCCAAATGATACAAAATAGTACAAATTATTCCGTTAGCATACTAGGAAAAAACACCTCAACATGGTATTAGTGTTACGGTAGAAAACGTGTTTTTAATTATTGTAATTCAGTACATGCGCTAAAAAAGGTAACAAATACCTATTTAGTTGTTATGATCTCCAATAAAATGTAGCATCGTTATGTACACCACTTTACTGAGCTTTTTCTTTCGAGACAGACATTGTGGAGAACAACCGGTTGAGAGAGACATGAGAACAACGCATTCAGTACGCTAAACTCTTGTATGCCTACGTAATAGGAAGTTTGAATTTAACTTGAATGAATTTATCTAACTAAACACACATTTGAAGCTAAGTTTTACTTTAATTTTGTCATCTTATTGTTTTGGTATCTGTTTCCTGTTAGTCGCATTTTACCTCGCGTTCACTATAACTTTTAGCCAACATCGTATATACTTTTTTCAAACTGATTCGAAGAGAAGACCGACTGATACTGTTCTCGAAAGTGGCCTCTCGCGACTTGACCATATGGTGGCCATTGACAACCGGCTTCTATGCTCGTATCTCAGAGATTACTCATATCTCAAAGAAGAAACTTACTAAAAAGTCAGCTTATATCTTGAGTATCGCGCATGTTGGGGCACTCATATGTAGAGGTGTGACTGTGTTCAGGTAGACAAACCTTGAACGTACCAGGTGGAATGAATATGGAAATATTGGTAGTCATCATATAATTACCTTTTTGTTACCACGGGACCTAGTCAACACGCGTCAAGACTAGTGTTCATATGAACATAAATATTTAGCAGTTGGGCTAGTTGGCATTTATCGATGGATACGATCGATAACCTCTCTAGTGATTTGAGCATCGGGATGATGGTTGCAAAATTGATTAGTGATTAAAATTGCTTTTGTGTCAGCTTTGAAATAACAGTAATAATAATAAGAATAATAATACAGCAAGTGAAGCATAAACAGAGTTTGAAAAATTATAAATCTGGAAGTGAGAGGTAAAGTCATTAAAAGTTCCACTTTGTCCATGCTAGGATGCTGTGTGGTTTTACTAGCTTTAAAATGAGGTATTAGCAGGTAGGCCTACTATGAATTAGCAGGTAGGCCTACTATGAATTAGCAGGTAGGCCTACTATGATTTAGCAGGTAGGCCTACTATGAATTAGCAGGTAGGCCTACTATGAATTAGTAGGTAGGCCTACTATGATTTAGCAGGTAGGCCTACTATGAATTAGCAGGTAGGCCTACTATGAATTAGCAGGTAGGCCTACTATGATTTAGTAGGTAGGCCTACTATGAATTAGCAGGTAGGCCTACTATGATTTAGTAGGTAGGCCTACTATGAATTAGCAGGTAGGCCTACTATGATTTAGGATTCGAGTCTACAGTTGCCAACATATAATGTCAATTAACAGCCATCAGCCATGCCAACAACGTCAAACAATAACAAATACCCTCATGAACTCAAGTACCTTTTGGCTGTCAAGCTCCCTGTATACATCCCTATATAAGTCTTCCTATAGTTGCTCTCAGCAACATCTACCAGCATTGCTGCGCTTTAGCTTGTGTCCGGGTTACCCCCACATACATCTACCCTAGAAGGATACACACAAAAAAACATTGAAAAAATGTTGTATAAGCATTTATTCAATCGTACGCGCATCTATAAACTTGAATTTATTCTTTACACACTGCTTTCAGTGATATATTGATGGTACGGTTTTTATTATATTAACGATGTGGGGATGAATCCAATGCAAAGAAATCAGGGATATACTGATTCCTCTTGCTATAAGCCAAGTGTTTGGTTACCATAGAATAAAAATATAAATATATTTAGGCTGTTTCTGGTTTCTCCGCGTGTAGAGGCGCGCAAATGGGGTATGAGTGTGGCATTCGAGTGCTATTCACATAGCTCTTGCGATGTCTGTGTACTATGATGACCAAATGCTTGCTTTAAAACTAACGCTTTTAGTATATGCTAAAATGTTTTATTGGAATCGTTCATTGGTCATCAATAGAGTTATTAGTGTGTTGATTGAAAAATTGCTAAAAGTGTTATGTAGAAAACAACTCCATATTCATGGATATACCACAAGACTAAGTGAATGTTATTGTACACTCATGGCAAGATCGAGATTTTTGGGATATTTATCATTATGTGGGCCACCCAAAGGTATGCTTTGAAGGATGCAATGTCACACATGCATGATTCCACTGTCAAGACCATATCCGAGTCGTCGTTTATGTACCCTTGTGTACCCTAGTTTAGGCCAAAACTTCTGCATTGCTTGTAAAATTGTGAAGGGTACACAATTGAAATCAAACATTTCATGTGCACCCTAATCACGTAAGCGCTTGGAACGGTGAATGTCGCTAGTTTTGGCTATTCTTTGCATATTTCCACCGCAGCCAGATTGACAGCAATATAACATAAATAGAGGTTTCTATGTTCTCTAGTCTTTTGTTGCCAGTATGCTGCCACGCTGGTCTCACTGTGATTAAATATTCATGTGGTTCAGATCCTTCAGAGACAACAACATGTGTGAGCTATACCTGGTGACGCAGCGACCACAAGTGCATAGCAAGCATTGATTGAATAATTCAGTAACATTGTTATGACCTACAGTAGACACTCAGAATCTGGCTAATTTATGTGCTCAGCTGTTTTCCTAAATATGGGGATGAGGCCTGTTCTTCGTATTGAGCCATTTTAAAAATTTATGGACACACCTACTTTGTTCCCAATCAATGAAACATGGCTGGTCAGTGTCGCTTAGTCAGCTAACACCATGGCGCTTTTTAGTGCCACATTTTGTTGACAGGAATGGTTCAATTAGTGTAGGCAAATTTGCTGCACTCAGCAAATACTGTCCGAACAAAGAATTTTGCAAATAAAGGAATGGCACTTTAAAGCAATTTCTTTGCGGAGTCCGATAAAAAATTTCATGCAACAAAAGGAGCTTTAAGATGACATTTTTATGTTCATCTACATAGATTATTCTATCTGGATCCACAAGAGTTTGTATTATACCGAGCTATCTATTTTGGTTAGTTCTCAGTAGTTTCTCTCATTTACATTTATTCTAGAACAGAAGCTTGAGGGATACAAAATTCTGGTAGGTGAACTTGTTAGGCGATTATTTCACCTCCGGAGACATCAAAAGCATGTTAATTTTTCATCAGGGTTGTATTCAGGAGTTTAAGGCTAAACTAGTGTGAGGTTTTGGGTCAATGAAAATGTTTTCATTGCAAAGAACTTGCACATGAATAATTCAGTTTACTAAATAATTGATATTTTGCATAATTGGTATCTCAACTCTGTTCCACAAGTGAAGATTTCATTGTTCAACTTCAGCGTTGCATCCACTTTCTGCTACTTCAAACATGAATGCACTGAACAAAGAGCTGTTAGGGAGCTCCCAGAGGGTATATACCACATTTTCTTGTACTATAAAATGCAGAATAGATTGAACCAAACTCTTTGACTCATATAACCGACTGTTTCAACTCATAGAAAACCTCTTGCACTAAATGCTGTTCTACCAAAATGAAACCATGCAGCATCTATTGAGTACAGTCATACTTCGACATACGAGTTTAATGCCTTCTTCAATTTACTCGCGTCTCAAGACACTATTTCAATATATAATAACACATGACAAAGTAAAAATTAATGTGTAATCATACTGTGAATACACCACCTAAACGGGATATTACAGTGGAAAATGTTTTAATAGTAATTTGGTACCTGCAGTACCTACATGTATTTAGTTGTGATGATCTGCAATAAAATATAACATCACTACGAACATTATTGAATAGAATTTTTACCTTTGAGACAAGCGTTGTGGATAATTACTGTCTGAGAGAGACTTGAGAGCAAAGAGTTCGATACACTAAACTTTTGTGACGTTATGTAATAGAAACATTGAATTTAACTTCAATGAATTTAGCGCATTAAACACACACTTGAAGCAATGTTTTCATCTTACACAAAACTTGCTTTAATTTCATCGTCATATTCTTTTAGTATCTGTTTTCGCTTTTTATCGCATATCTATCGTATATCGTATATTTTTCTTTTTGCTATCTATCTTCTGGTTAAGCGTTTTTGCCTCGCATTCACTACAATTTTTAGCTAACCTTTTAAAAACTTTTATTAAGCTGATTCGAGGAAAAAAACTGAGCGATGCTGATCTTGAAAGCATCCTCCCGCACACTCAGCCATCTAGTGTAGTGGCCATCGAAAACAGGCTCGTGTGCTCATATATTAAAGATTACTCGTAACTCTAGAAAGAAACTTGCTAGAAAGGCAGTTTGTAGCTCAAGTTTCTCATATGTTGGGGTACTCCTATTTAGAGGTATGACTGCATAATGAAAAGCAAATACCTTCATTCAGGTAAAAACATTTTGAACTGAAAATCGTTGCCAGAGGTTCAGAAATATTAGCGATCAAAATGTTTACGCAGAAAAATTTAAAAAAAGCTGATATTCACTACTGCAAATTTGTGGATTCCTTTATTTGCAATCAGTAATTATTTTGAAAAATCAAAAAATTTTAAAGTTCAGAGGTGTCTAACCATGTATAAGGGTATTGTGTTCCTTGCAAAGAACTTGGTTCTATATTTTCTAAGTGATGACCTTGTCAGAATGATGGAGTTTCAAAGTATGTATGACAGTTGCTGGTCTAGCATCTACAGCTTCTTATTAATTTGTTTACTGTAAATTCGCAAGATGAATACCCATTCGAGTAAGATGAGACATTCTTCTAAGATGTGTGTTGTTAAACGACTCCAAAATATGGATATACTGAATTTTTTTGGCTGTCTAGCCAGTGATGGATAGATGCTGCATCATTCGGAAAGACTTTTTAATGCATTGAGTTACATGATGCGAGTATTATGATGAGAGGAGTGCAGTGCTAGTTGTGCATAAACATTTTTTACCACATATTATTATATTTTATCTAGTTCCATTTATATAACTCTTAGTAGCCTTTGACTATTTTACTCACCATCCTCTTTTATTCTGTTCACAGTCTCTGTTTGTGTTTACCTTAGGACACTTATGTATTTGCGTCATCTAACATTCACATTTTCGCGGAGTCATCCTTTCTTGAAAATTTTATTAGCGAAACTAAACTATTATAACGAACGAGCGAAAACGCGAAATTAAATAGCTTTTTTCATTGATATCCACAATCAAGTCGTCATATTAGAAAGCAGCTAATTTTCGTGTGTGGTAGGATCATTGGGAAATTTCTGGTAAACTCGTTGTAGCTAATACACCAAATGAGCAGCATGGCAAAGCAAAGCTTGGACAAAATATTTGTATTTGCCTTTCCAACCATCTGACAAACAATGTTTGTCAGATGGTTGGAAAGACAAATACAAATAAATAAGTACAGATCATTTTTGGCATAAATAGTAAGAACCTTGTATTGTTAGACATTCAACATTCAATGCTTGAATCACACAGTTGGATCAACTGAGTTCCTCTGGACAGAGTTAATTGAGTAGAGTATCTTATTGCAACTTGTAACAAGCTGGCTTCTATGGACAGTTATAATTAACTGGACATGATTATTTTGTAACAACTTAAGACAAGTTGATTTTTAGGCTTTACTTGTATCACTGTTATTTTAAGTACAAGTTTACATGTATCTTTTTGTACCTTAGCGTGTCCAAGGATCTTGAAATAAAGACTGACATCGCATCCCACACTACCTGGTTTGATCTTTGGCCTGTCTCATTGGCGCAATAACTCTGGTGTACTGAACTAGTAGTTGAAGCTGGTGTACCAGTGTTAACTGTCAGTATTAAACCAGGCAAAATGACATAAGTGTTTTTGCCTGGCTTAACACTAACAGGCAGAGTAATGTTCAGGGAGTTACCCTCACATTGTTGAGACAACTCCTTCTGTAGCTCTGCACATTTTAGTACAGTGCACCCTCAGGATACCATTTTTATCCGTTCCAGGGTTGGCATCGTATGGCGAAAAAATCGTATGTAGGGGTCTACGAACAGAGAACTTATATAATGCAAACATCCCCAAGTAAAAATCGTTAAACTTTTAAATAATCTAAGTGCTGTGCATATTAAAAATTAGTAACAAAACAGTATATTAACCTTAGTAACTGTAGATACCTACAGTAACTTTATTATATCTAATGAATTTATCGATTAGAATCTGCATTAAAATGTAACGGTACGATGTTTTATGAGCAGTACTACGTACCGTAGAAAGTCTTACCTTCAAAGCAGACGTACGTATAACTTCACTTCAAATAAGTTTAGCTTGCTAAACACACACACTTGAAGCTGAGTTTTAATGTATTTTTACTATTTTACTAAATTTCAACTTTATATCACTAAAATTGATCACTTATTAGTTTCTCTCTTGGCTTTCACTATAGCTTTTGTGGATGGACCTGTTTAAAACATTTTTCAATGTAATTCAGCCAGCGAACCCGAACGAAGCAGATTTCGTAATGAAGTGAATTTTTGTGGGTAGGTTAAGGGAAGTTGTCTGACCACTGGACCTGCTGTATAAAGGGATTGCAACTCCAACTTTACATATGGTTTAGAAGGAAAAATACATGTATTACCATTTTACACACAAGATTTGCTGAACTGAAAGAAATCGGTCATCGTGTCTCTTTTAGGCGTTGTAAAAATATTTTTAATGAGCAGCATTTTGGTGTTTGAGTTATTTTGGGCGAACGTAATAAGCACACCGACTGCCAAGTTTGAGCTCAGGCGAAAATTTTGTTTAATTCGTATGGTGAAATGAGATTCGAATGATGAGAACAAAAAATTGTATCTCAGGGTAATCATACCTTGAGGCTGCACTGTACTAATCAAAGAGAGTAAGTTCAAGCAGATTTAGTGTTGTCATTTCAGCTAGAAATGTCCGTCGCATTAGGTTTCCGCATTAATTTTCGCAATAAATGTTAGGTATTTTGGCGAAAAAATCGTATGTAGGGGTATACGAACAGAGAACTTATATAATGCAAACATCCTCAAGTAAGAATCGTTAAACTTTTATATAATCTAAGTGCTGTGCATATTAAAAATTAGTAACAAAACAGTATATTAACCTTAGTAACTACATATAGATACCCACAGTAACTTTATTATATCTAATGAATTTATCGATTAGAATCTGCATTAAAATGTAATGGTACAATGTTTTATGAGCAGTACTACATACCGTAGAAAGTCTTACCTTCAAAGCAGACGTACGTATAACTTCACTTCAAATAAGTTTAGCTTGCTAAATGCACACACTTGAAGCTGAGTTTTAATATGTATTTTTACTATTTTACTAAATTTCAACTTTTATCACTAAAATTTATCACTTATCAGTTTCTGTCTTGGCTTTCACTATAACTTTTGTGGATGGACCTGTTTAAAACATTTTTCAATGTAATTCAGCCACCGAACCCGGACGAAGCTGATTTCATAATGAAATGAATTTTTGTAAGTAGGTTAAGAGAAGTTGTCTGACCACTTGGGCTGCTGTAAAAAGGGATTGCAACTCCGACTTTACAAATGGTTTTGAAGGAAAAATATTACTATTTTACACACCAGATTTGCTGAACTGAGAGAAATCGGTCATCGTGTCTCTTTTAGGCGTTGTGAAAATATTTTTAATGAGTAGCATTTTGGTGTTTGTGTTATTTTGGCGAGCGTAATAAGCACACCGACAGTCAAGTTTGAGCTCAGGCGAAAATTTTGTTGAATTCATATGGTGAAATGAGATTCGAATGATGAGATGAAAAAATTGTATATCAGGGTAATCATACCTTGAGGCTGCACTGTACTAATCAAAGAGAGTAAGTTCAAGCAGATTTAGTGTTGTCATTTCAGCTAGAAATGTCCGTCGCATTAGGTTTCCACATTAATATTCGCAATAAATGCTAGGTGACTATGGTAACTGAACTGCTTAATTTAAATTGCATTGCCTATTTTATAAATGTACTTGCAAACTGAACATGTACTTTTCATGATTTTGTAATAATCAATTGTATTGGTTTTTATGTTTGCATACAGTTTGTGCCAAATCTTTAGTCCAATAAACTTCATTATTCAGCGCAAAAGTTTAATATCAGTTTATCAGTTTTTACATCGGTTCATCGATTTAATATCATTCATTAATAACTTCTCATCCTCAAACAGGTTAAACTGGAATCTTATGTTTGTATAACTAAAATTTTATTTGCTAATAAACCTAGATCTAAAATGTTTTGGAATGTTTGAAAGGCCAAGTACCAATTTTGATTTCGTTACTATATTTCAGGAGCTGATAACAACGCTCTATATTGGTTTCCTTGGCCTCATTTTCTCATCCTACTTTGTGTACCTTGCTGAAAAAGATGAAGTGGATAAGAATGGCAAGATGCACTTTACAAGCTATGCAGATGCTCTTTGGTGGGGAGTGGTAAGTTTTTTCACTACAACTTGGGTGCAACTGCAGAGGAGCGATTTTTTTCTCATGTTAAAGCGCGTCTTACAGTTACTTGTATGGGTAGACAGATCAATCTGGCATACCATTGTTCCTTTCATGTTTCTTTGTATGCTTCTTAAGCTGTATATAGCCATATGTAGCTATTAGCTCAAAGCATTTCTAATAGACTTTTTCCAAATTCACTTGTTAAAGATTTATAATAATAATAATAATTGTGGTATTGTTTCTGAAAACCTTCAAAAACAAAAGTTATCTCCGCAACAACAACTCCAGTAGACGAGACTTCAGATATGTAAGGATACAGTAATACTTCAGCTTACGAGTGCTCTAACGTACGAGAAACATGAGATACGAGCCAGCTTTTAAGGGAGTTTTAGCACTAACATACGAGCAATGTTTGAGATACGAGCACGTGAGTCAGTTGCAAAGTATACCGGAGGTGTTTTATGAGAACAGCATCACTCTGTATTTTTCAACCCCTCAGGTTATACTTTTGTACCGTGTTTTCTGTGCGCAATTTTCAGTGCAGAATTATGTGGATCAAAAGTACGGTGCGTAGACCGAAAGTTTGCCAGTAAAATGAAAGATAATGGAAAGAAAAGGCAAATGATAACAATTGATATTAAACGGAAAATTATTGTAAAATTTGCGAAATGTGTATGCGTGATTGATCTAGCTCAGCAATATGACAGAAATACATCTACAATTATCAAACCGAAGGGTTGTATTCAGGGCATTTAGTTTGCAAAAGGACTAACCATAATGCGTTTCTAAACGACGCAGCAATCTTCATGACCGCTGATGGAGAGACTGCTCAGGCATAAAAGATAAACAATTGGCCGGTGATAGCGTAACTGAAACGAGGTTTCAATAAAGGCGAAAAGGCCGGTGGTTAAATGGCGAAAAGGCCTATGTGAAAAAGCCAGTGCTATCTATAAAAATTATAAAAACTAGACTTTCGGACAAGTTGGCTAGTGGCCGTGCATTAACCCTTGGTGACGACACCAGTGTTCGTCCTAATCGCAACACGTTGAAAGGGCGACAAAGGCAAACGTCCTTAGATAGGTTTATCTTAAAACGGCCGGCTAGTCGTGAAAGCGAAACAAAGGAAAAATTAGCTATCCAGCGAGATACTTCCAACTATGAACGCCAAAGAAATTTTAATTACAAAAAATGAAAGTTTGCTTTCAGGTTTGCTTTTAAGTTTGTTTTTTAAGACTTTTATAAAATCCAAATTCATCAAATTCAACTGTTGTAATGAAGAATAACACTTATATCTCTCTCCCTGACAAATGCTAGCGTTAGCTGCTACTGCATGTATTTAATTTTACGTTTTAATTAATCACATTTCCTTGCATTGTTTTTTATTTGTTGCTTTTTGAAAGCATGTGATAAGTTAGGACAATAACCAACATGTTTTTTCTGTTACAATATCTTGTTTTGAGTGTTTTATTTGCATTTTTTAGAGTATAGAAACCAATTAATATATATTTAATTGTTCTATATATAAATAAATTGCACCAACATGCGAGTAAATTGACATACGAGCTCAGTCTCGGAACGCATTAAGCTCGTAAGTCGAAGTATGACTGTATTCTAAACAACATAGCTGCGCGGTGTTGTTCATGCTAGTACTCCCTGAAACGTGTGTGAAGCACATCTGTACCAAACATAAGCTTGTGTAGCTATTACCTTATTCTCAGCTATTTACATTCCGCTGTTCTATCCATATGCTTATAAAACTCTGATCATCTTGTAAGTTTGTCTGAGACTGTCGCTCTAAAGAAATACCATTAGCAGTAATTGGAGTACTGCTTCATAAAAAATTGTTTTGTATGTGACTTGCTACGCCTTGTATGACAGTTTTATTATTTACCATAAGGGCAGTTTTCCCTGATTTTAGAGGATTCTCGCGTAAGAGAAAAGTTATATGAGCAAACTGCCAGAGCTCCACACGTTATCAATGGCTTATCTAATGCTAAATATCAGGCTCATTCTAAGCCAAAACTAGATAAAACTAAAGCCAATAAAACCAAATTTATAACTGAATAACTATAGTCTACTGATTTTTAAATGTTTTAATAACAATACACATGTAATGTTGTTTGTAGTGATAGACAGTAGGAAACAGACTTGAATTTTTTAGCAACGCTCACGCAAAGAATTTAAGGAAATTGGTGCAATTATACTATCGACAAACTACATGTATTTTTCGCGGCAAATTTGAGTTTGTCTTAAACAAGATTGTACTAAAAATCTTTTGATAGAAGCCCAAAGTTGATGTTGCCCAAAGCATGTTTGTTACTTAGCGAAATAGCTACATAGATATATCTGAATATTTGAGCTATATCTAGTAAGCGTTTGCACGCCATTGCAGATTACAGTGACTACTATAGGATATGGAGATACTGTTCCTCAAACTTGGCTTGGGAAAATTGTAGCATCTTGTTTCTCTGTCTTCGCCATTTCTTTCTTCGCTCTGCCAGCGGTAAGTATACTTTGGATACAACTTTGTGCTTATTATATCATTTGAATGCGTAAAGCTCTAAAGACAATGGTTTGCTTCTAGACAAATGGTAGGTTTATCAGCCAAATGATTAAAGTCTGTACACAATTACTAAAGCATAATCAGTTAATTACATAAGGCGAATTTAAAAATTGACTTGCAACAAAATTTACATTAAAGTTATTTGATATCAAAAGATCCACCATGTCTTACTCTGCTGTCTTGTAGGTGCAAAATGTGTGAAAATTACATATTACAAAGTTACAGATTACAAGCTTTTAAAAGCACAAAAACGAACAGTTAACCGCAGCCATCACGAAAACGCCATAGGTTGGAATCCCTTTCCAAAATGGCTCAAATGTGGCGTAGTCAAACACGATGGCTTCTGTTTACACTTTCATGCAACCTCATTAGTCGAAATATTTTCACAAGTAAACTTCACACATTCAATAAAACCATGCCTATTGTCCTTACGCATCTTTTTCATCATCATTGTAATGCTGTCACTTTGAGCACTGATATCTCAAAACCTACCTTAAAAATTTGTTTAATTTTTTAACCTTAGCTCGAAGGAGTGCATATCATCCTCTGATAAACATAATGAGCCTGTTGGTCACATGTGATAGGCTATAATAATCGCGTGTAAATTTTGTATGAGTTCACTATTTTGTAGTATTTTGTTAATACTATAAAACATTTTATGCAGGGTATTTTGGGATCTGGTTTTGCACTGAAAGTGCAGCAGAAACAGAGACAGAAGCACTTTAACAGGCAGATACCGGCAGCAGCGACTCTCATACAATGTTTGTGGAGGGTGTACTCTACCAATAATCCTCGACTCGATTGTACGTGGCGAATGTACACTCAGGTTGGCATCAAATATCTCACAGCTACTTGTTGACTTTCAATCAGATGTATTCCATCTATCTCGCCATATACCAACTTAACAACAGAAGAAGTGGTCTGTTAAAACCATTACGGTAATTTTTCATTGAGAGACTGAATGAGAATTCATCTCCATATTCTAAAGAATTTGTTTAAAAAAGCTCTTTTGTCTTCAAAAACTGTTATTGCTGAAGCGAGTTTTTTTTTTGATAATTGGTGTTTCAATGCAACTTATATTTTTTGTGGAAAATGTAGAGGTGTTTAGGCTAACAGGGACTTTTTATACGCAGTTGAAATTACTTGTCAAACAACTGATCTGCTTTAAGACTTTATCACGAAGCTTTCTTTACCACCTGACTAAAATTGTGTATATAACTGTCAAAAATATTTATTTGTTGATGATACATCAAACAATTTGTTTTGTGTTGAAAATTTTAAGATACCGCAAGTTTCATCTAAGTCATTTAATAGCTGTAGCTTGTGCTTAACTTTGTGATTGCTAAGCAGATGACATGTGTGGACAGGTGTGTGCAAGGTTAAACAATGTAAACGATTCTTGATTATTATTTTAGTTAGAACCATGTTTTATCGGATGTCACAAATGGCAGTAGAAAAAGTTTGCTTGAAATAATGATTTTAATTCATTTGGTAACATTTGTATAACACATTATGAAAAATAGCAGTTCATACAACAAATTTAGGAACTTTTAATTTTGACCATTTTCATTTAGCGTATAAAATTAGTTAGTGATGAGTACATGTTTGGTAGCTGCCAGTCAGCAAACGTAGAAAATCTTCGTTGCTGAGCAGAGAAAGTCTTGGAATGATTCTACACCTACGGCGACACTCCGCCTCTGAGCTGACGGTAAATACTCGGTGTATGGTGGATATTTCTTGACCTCGATCTTGTTTATATTAGCATCACACAGGTTAAGGTAGTAGGTTGTATAAACATACTGTAGTACGCCACTCTTTGTTCTCTACTCCTCAGTTCATTCAGTTTTGTTGATGACTATCCAACAAGTCTCGTTACTTTTCTCAGCTATATCCAGCACTCTTATGGTGCGTTTACACTGGCCGATTTTGTCACCGATTTTGTCGTGCACAGACAAATTTGATGAGTCGGTGTCGGTAGGTGTGAACAGTAAAATCGGTGTCGGCACCGATCTGAAAGTCGGTGTCGGAGCTACCCAGCAGTGCCCGGTTGCACCGACAAATCGGACGCTCATCAGCCAATCAGAAGCTAGAAGCCTCTGGTTAAATGAGCCTAGGCTTTAATGACAGTGCTAAGTTTATGAAACGAAAGGGCTAGGTTTAATGAGAGGCTAGAAGACTGTCATTAAACTTTCCCTCGTTCTCTTTTTAATAGTGAACCAGCATGGCTAGCAACGATGTGAACGCGAGAGTACCAAAAAATCAAGTTTTTTTCTTTAATTTAAATTAATTAAAAGTGAATAGCCAGTTGTACGACTACTACTAGTTCTACTACTAGTACGACTGTAAATACAACTGTCAAGAAATTTGCCGGCCCTTACTTGGCATGATTTAGATTATGTCATACAGAAATAAATTGCGTGTGATTTCATTCAATGTTTTATTAGCGAAGGAAATTCACTAGCTGAGGAGCGTACGGCCATTTGCTCTGTCTACTAAGTGAGTGTTGCTCCCTTATATACAATAAAATTGCCCGTTCCGGCTAACGGGACCGAGTGAGAACACCGGCTAGCAATGTTTAAATGGCCAATAATTAGGCCCGCTAGTGCGTTGATATGACAACATAAACGACGACAATTGATAGCATAACGAGTAACAAGGCCAACAATAAAAAGGCAATAAAGAGAGAATAAAAAGGACAACTCATATAATAAAATATTTACAGACATATAAAATATATACAAACAAATAATTACAAGAAGTGTAAAGTGTTGGCCCGGCGTCCATCACACTACTACTACCACAAATATACATTCACCATTCAATCTTCTTCATTATTCATTTTATTTATTGTAATTACTCGGACGAAAGAACTGTACGTACAGTTCTTTGCTCGGATTTTCATTGCCTCATCATTCATTCATTGCTTGGCATTCAGTAGTTGCTTCTAGCAGTAGTAGTAGGAAAAGTAGTAGTAGTGTAGTACTAGTATATAATTTTCCACATCAAGCGCGTTGATTTTTATGTGTACTCGTCTTCGCGTGGTCGGGTGAAGGTCAGAACGGCGAAACGCTGTGATTGGCTGTTGGTACCGACAAAGATCGTTTGATCGTTGCAATGTAAAGTGGGCGTCGGTGTCGGCACCCATACGTGAAATGTCGGAGGTACCTGTCTGAGTCGGGGTATTGGCACCTAATCGGAGTCGGTGTCGGCCAGTGTAAACGCACCATTAAATATTAACAAGTAATTCCCTTGTTTCCACTACATTCTTTATGTTTGACCTAATTGTACCAGTTTTGTCTCAATTTCTGGTGATCTTTTTCACTGTCTTTAATAATACTCAACCATTTATGCATCAAACCACAAACCAGTTTAAAACTCTAGGTTCATAAATTTATTATAAACCCAAATTGTTTGTATGCACTTAACCTCATTCCTTCCACGGTTGTTGTCAAATATGTTGTGGAATTTGAGGTAACAATCAATAATGTTTCAGAGAGTTCACACTAATACAACCCGAATTTTCTTATTTTTATCATTCTAAAATAAATAATTTGTCCTCACGGAAATATTACGGTACATACCGTAATCTGCTCGACCTCTTGTTTTAGTTGGATTATAAATATTTGCCTTAGCTCTTGAGAACCTCCATGTACAGGAATATACTCTAGTTGTGGCCTTCTCCATTACTTTAAAGCACAGAAATTTTCATCTTTTAAAAAGGCTGTGTAGTGAAACCTTTAGTTTCAATCACTTCTATGTACAAAGTTTCCAATATTGCTGTTGAAGTTGCGTACTTATTGGACTGCCCATTTGAAGTTGTTACGATGTTTGAAGTTTTGTGAGATACTGTGTAGTTTTCTCAGTGAAAATGAAGAACTTGCAAAAGTTCTAACTCATAATACAAAAATAGAAAAGATAATAAAAATATATAACCCAAGTTAGTTTAAACTTGATCTAGTTTATGTTAAGGCAGGTTACCCGAGAATCTCTATCACCATTTTTGTTTTTAAATATGAACTTACACAAACTTTTAGTAGATTTTATTAGAAAGTATCTGTAATTTTTTATCATTCACAATTGATTTTGATGTTTGAAGTGATCTGACTGCCAGAATGTTTCAAGGTTAAAATTGACAAAACTTGATAGCGGTTATAATACTCAGAAGAAAAATGTGTGCGAGACAACGTCAATAGTTGCTATCATTGCCATAGTTGACATCGGCTATTGCGTTTGAGTTTCAGTGTTGCAAGCCTTTATCTCTACGACTATAGATGTCATAATTACACAATTGATTTAAGCATTTTAACCACGATCAAATTTTGCCGATTTAATCTTGAAACTTCCTGGTTGTCAGATCATTTCAAACATCAAAAACAATCGCCAATTGATAACCCATACCAATATTTTCTGGTGAAATCTACTAAAATTTTGTGTAAATTCATCTTTAATTTTATACTTCTGTTCACATGTCCCTAAGGTAAAGCCACAAAAAACTTCTTTTTGGATCATTGTTTTGTTAAGTTGTTCCCTGATAATGTAGTTTTTTCAATTTTTCAGGTAGTTTTACATATTCTTTTAAGGAGTTATAAGTTTTTAGGCTATCAAGCAAATTCAATGAATAAAATTAATTACAATGTATTCTTAAAGAAACATTTGCTCCGCTTCATAATGGTTTTAGCATTCGTAATAGATCCTGAAACAAACTAACTTTTCAATGCAGGTAAAGGTTTGACTGCACTTGTCTCATAGACTTGTATAGAATAAAGTGTCTAGTTTACCTTGACAATAAGGAAGCATAATTTAAGAAACAATGGTTAGATCACTCTTTCGCTGTTTTAAAGTGACAGTATTGTTTATAATTTCTTTTTAAACTTTTACCTAAGTAAGTAAAGAAGTCAGTCAGAGTCTGTCACATGTTACCAACTCTTACCCATACTTTAGCATAGAGCTATTAATAAATGAGAGCATTTTGTCAATTACACAAGTAGAGAAATTCTGCTATGGATTGTATTTTACTAAAAGACCAGATAATAATTATTTAATAGTGATCTTTTATTTTGACTTAAAGTTTGCAACCTTAAACTAAACAGTCTGTAGGGTTTTTAATTTACCTTTTGTTGTACAGATTTGGTCTGCTTAGTGATTTTTGTTTCAAAGATTTGTTAGTAACATTTATACATTAACTTTTAAAGTATTCTTATTTTTTCGAACTGCCTTTATAGTGACATATTTGAGTTTGATTTGAGTTTCATCATCGATGTCAATGCAGCATGTTTAGTTCTGTTATATTTTTACTTGGTTTGCAACCCTAAATCGTAGCTATTGTTGTATGTGGTATGTAGTTTCAAAGAGTTTTGTTCTCCAGTAATGACACTAAATCTTAAGGATAGATTAATAAAATGATTATAGGAACCTAGGCACAACCACAATCCATTCAGAGGCAAAAGAGCAGGCAGCCTTAAAAGAAGGAAGTTTTCATTGCGGTCTTTGGATAGGAAGGAGAGCACAGACAGCATGATGATTTCTAATAACGAAGAAATAAGTAAGCCTTGAAGTGACATTAATATGTTATCAACCAATTGTCATCAGCATAGCAATTATTCTCTGTTAAATTATTCTCTGTTGAACAGAAGCTTAATGATTTAAGGTTTATTGACATTTCTAGTTTTATCTCGTTTTACCTTAATATACATTATGATAAATATAAATATACTAACATATATATAAAATAAATATAATAATTATTTAGCATATATGTTATAATATATATTATAAATTATAATATATTATAAATAATTATATAAATGCAATGTAAATATATGTTATAAATAATATATTATTTGATTGTTTTTGATATTTGAAGTGGTCTGAGTTTATATTAAATAATATATAATATATTATTTAATATAGATTATAATAACGGTATGTTAAAGCCTCAGCACAACTATTTAAAGGGCACTAATACACACATACATGTAATTCCTTTCAATAGCTTACAACATTCAATATTCAGTTTGTTAATAAGCCATTAGAACTACTTCTCATGCGTCTCGTTCAATTGTTTAGACAGCTTCTGACACAGATTTATCTTTCTAAATATATATCCTAACTGGGCTAAAGGTAATTTTAAATATTTACAATTATATATTTACCATTAACAAAAAAAGATTATTTATTCCATTGGCAGGGTTGTCTTTAAATTGTTAATCAGAGATTTCAATATCTTGATATCGGAATTAAAATCTTTCTGTTATTACTGTATGTGTACACTGGCAAAAGCTAGATTATTTTACCATTCTTTTGTGTAGGCCTGAAAAGACAGATGAGCAAGCTCAACGACGATGCGTTCACTGATGATCAGAACGATAACGATAGTGAAGACAACCCTAGGATTGTCAAGCCGACTCAGTAAGTTCGTTTTGATTTTGAGTAACATTAGTAGAAAATTACATCTTTGTAAGTGCCATCTTGCTGTCATCTCTAATTTTGTCTAAACTTTTTTAACTTGTTTATTTCAAATAGTTTATTAATTTGTAAAATATTTAACATTTAAAAAAACTCAAAATGTTAAATATTTCAACATTTCAACATTTTAAAATTTATTTTGGTAAGTGAGTATATTGTATTTTTTGTCTATTGTTCTTAAAAATAAAATTTGATTGGTAGGAAACTTATATCCAGGATTATATGCAACTTATTTCCAAATAAGTGTATTAGTAGGTCATCTGTTCCACGGTATCACGTATTCTTTTTGCTGTTAAAATTTCATCATCTTTTATTGTCAACTCATTTGATTGTTTTAGTCAAGCTTCTCTTCATAAAGTCAGTGTATAATTCCACAACCACAACTGCTGACTCGTACTATATATCAGCTTTTTTATGGTATTTTTTACTTTATGCCCACAGTTCCTTACCAGTTTATATAATGGTCTGTGTTTTCATGAGCCTATTAGGACATAGTTGTTGAAAATTAACTAGTTCGCGAGTGAACAACCTGTTGATCCTATTCACTTAGCTCATAATGTTTGTAATGTACGCAAGTGATTGTTTAGACTTCGACTGCTAAACATGCTAAACCATTTCCTTAGTCGAACCCAGTTGTTTTCTCTGTTCAAATGAACCATTAAAATTTGTAAGACTGAATGTTTCTACTTTCATACACCAACAGCTGAACTTTTTGTTTTTTTAAGTGCAATATTCTTGGTTTAATTATTTGGAAATACAAAGAACGTTTTGTACCGTGAAGGAAACATCTCAATTCTATTAAGCACAGGGTATGACTAAATTTGTAACAGCGCATGTCAGTTGATTGCTAGTTTGAATAGATCTCGGTTCTCGCTACCTATTGTATTTAACCATGGAATGTATTTGATCAAACTTACTTTTTTTTGCTTTTGCTTGCTCACTTTAGGTTGACAGACCAACATAAATCCGCAATTAAAGTCATAAGAAGAATTAAATACTTTGTTGCAAGACGAAAGTTTCAGGTAATGGAAGATTTTATGTCTGATATAGGAAAAGAAGCAGGTTGCATGCGTTTGTGAAAACTCTTGCGTACTAGAAACTAACGAGAGGTTAGTTGCCAGCTTATGCTTCGGTCTAGTAGCTTCTTGCTTGTTTGGTAACGGAAATGGGGTTCTGTAAGTAAAAACAGTGATTCACATGTGTATACGGCTTATGTTATTTGTGCGAACGGAAAATTAATGTTCAACCACTAGTAAGACTGTGTTTGTGTAATCATTTGACGCAACTACATATGTGTATTTTTGAAAACTTTCTTTTGCGAGTATGTTTTCCCCAAAGGTTTAACCAACTATCATTTTTGTAAGCATTAACAAACATGATGTTTTTTATTCTTTTTAGCAAGCGAGGAAACCTTATGATGTGAGAGACATTATAGAGCAGTACTCACAAGGTCATCTCAACATGATGGTTAGAATCAAAGAGTTGCAAAGACGTTTGGACCAGATATTAGGGAAACCGGGAAACAATGGTGCCCCGACTACAGAAAAAGACAGACAGAAGCTGACAGTAATTTCACGGTTAGCTCGTCTCGAAGAGAAAGTAAGTACTGAGGATGTGCCTGCTGTAGGATGCTTTATTTCACATTGGAGTCTAGCGTGTGTGCACTAGTGTTGGGCCGGTATATAATTTAGTGTCGGATAGGATATCTTTGCACTTTTTATCGGTTTTCCCGGTGTCGGTATCCTCGATATTTACCATCTCCAGTATCCTTTGCCAAATAAGAAAGTTCGGTATTGTCGGTATTGTAGTTTGGTATATGGTTTTCAGTGTGAGTTTAACTCATTTGCACTCGCACTGGCGCGAGTTAACTCGCGTATTCATAACGTTGCTAGGCACTCAACGCGAGTTAACTCGTGCCCGAAATTTACCAACTTGCATCATTATTTTTAAATCATAAAAGAATATTTCTGATTAGTTAGAAAGAAAAATTTCTTGCTAATCAGAAGAACTTTATAATATGCCTTTATGACGTCTTTGGCAAAAGTTATAACCAATTTAGTACAGGCATCTCAATATCTACCGAAACCGGAAATCATCGTGCCAACTTGAAATTTTATCATTCGAGATAGTTTTTTTTAATCCAGAAGTATATACATGTATGCAGATTAAGAAGTGGTAAGACATTGAAAGACTGCATAAATCAATATAAAACATTATTTTTAATGTTTCAAAGTTTTTATTAACTTTTAATTTTGCCAACTTGAATCATTATGCTCGAACAAAAATGCACTCTTTAGGCCGCCAGCCGTAGTCAGACTAACTTTAGTTTCAGTTTCGATAGAATCAGAGAAAAAAGTTGTGATTGCCAATGTGTGCTGAGAGACTCTTTTTGATTAGTGTGTTTGTCAAAGATGCGTTTTGCTATTAACCATAACGTCAATTGACGCGTGATTTTTCTTATTTCTTTCTCTTTCCGTTATATAGCGATTGTGCGTGAGACGTCAAATGAGCTCTTTCATAAGCAGCTCATTGTGAGGGAGATTCTCCTGCGCACACACGTCGCTGGTAATGCTGTAGCCTGTGAAATACAAAAATCTGATATGCATTAATGATGTGCGAGACACGCGACATTTAAAACAGACAGTGGAATTGGTGACCATTGTTGGACTTGAGTGACTCATGGAAACCCTGTGTTTGGTCACAATCTTACTCAACAAATTGCATCGTTCAATAGCTAATTTAGGTCTGCAAGACTCTAATAATGCATTAAGTTTTTACAGAAAATTCATGTGGAAAGCTATTTAAGGTTTTAAAATCATAGATGTATTACAATGCCACTGCTACCAATTTTAACATCCCTGTTCACTAATCTGAGAGGGCCCTGAGAGGGTTTAAATTTTATGGTGAAAGGCAAGTCAGGTACTGTCGTCTCAGTATGTTTATGAAATTGATGCACTCATAAAGTTTTGGAGGATTTAATGAATGGTTGTAAGCATGAAGCGATTGGCCTTAACACGGCATGCTAGTTGGCAAGCACTAATAATCATTACTCACCTGCTCAAAGACAGTCTTGATCTCAAATTTCATAGAATCATTGAATTTAGGATGTAAAGTATGCGTAACTCGTTTATGTGGTTGAAGTTCCCATAAAAAAAACTTAGCGAGTTATCCTCATTCAAATTTGAATCACTAAATTTTTTGGCTGACAATTAGTTAACCCTTTCACTGCAATCCATGTACATGATTAGCTTTCGGTTTAATGCCAGCCATTTTACTGAAAATTGCCGATTTGGCTGCATGATACGTATACTATTTTTTGCAATTTCAAACCTTATCTAGAACATATTTGTTATATATTTTATGTTGCCAACATGTTAACAAACATAGCTATGCAAAAAGTGAATATATCTAATAATAATATGTGCATTGCTAAAGCTATGTGAAGCTATGATAGCTACGAAGCTATAATGATCCCCTACAATTTTCTTTACTCTTACAAAACTGTTACTTTTACCACCATCAGAGTCAGTGCTGTCACTTTCATTGTCTGAGTATTTACATGTAATTAATTTTGAACCTGAATCGGCTATAATGTCATCAACAAAAGCTATTCCGTTTCTAACACAGAAGCCATATTACAGCTAAAAAGTTCAATCGTCAAAAAAAAGTTCGTTTTCAACTTGGAATTCCCTGATCAAATACTATAATTTGCTTCGCGAATTTTTCAGAGAACTATTTGAACAACAATCTTAACATCTTAGAAATACTCAAGATTGTTGGTCATCTCACAAATTATTAATATTCAGTTACTATGGAACCACTGTTAATTTTACAAAAATGCATCTACGGCATTTGATCTTAGAATTTGCAGATACTGGTGTACGGCAGTGAAAAGGCTGAAGAAAAAAACAGTTGCTGCCTTTGCTTCAGTTAAGGCATAAACATGCTAAGCATCAGCACAAAGCCAACAAATGTGCTCCTCGGTTTGGTGCTAACTACGGGTACTTTTTATCTTGATGTGATTGCTTATATTCCAAGAAGAGATAACTCTAACTTGGTTAGAAGTTGTCTCTTTCTTTTGTACAGACTGGTAACCATTCACTGTAAATTACAGATGGGACGCATAGATGGTAAAATGGACCAAACGATAGTAATGCTCAATTCTCTAGCCAAACGATGGGAGGAAAGAGATGACCTGTCTTTGAATGGACGATCACGCAGCGCGAGTGCATCCACATTTAAAAAGGAAGATGTCTGACATAGTGTCAGACCATGTCTATAAATAACTATCTATAGCTTAAGTTATAAAAGGCTTTCATTTTGATAAAAAATAATCACACTTTTTGTTTTAAATAGTATTGACAACTTGTACATAGTTTTGGTTAAAACATTATTTTGATATGATTTTAATGCATTTTTAATAGTTTATACTCATGGCAATAGCACATTAATTTGCTGAACATCCAACTCATATAACGGAGGTTGTAGTTATTATGGCGATACACCTTCGATCTCATCCTATTTAAAAGCCAACATAGTGACAGTATCTTACTAGATGTTTCGTATTTTCTATTCTCTTTTATGACATTCAGATGATCATGCGCATGAACGTTACCAGATTTACTGAACCTCCGTGTACATTACACGTCTTGGTTTAATATCAAACACTCTCAAAGCTAAATGTCATGTTATTTAATGTTTTACCAGATCATATTTGGTTAAAATTGTAAAGATTAACAGAGTTAAATCTTCCCTGCTCATCTAAATGCTCATCGTTCTATGTTTCTGTTTATCTCACAGTTCTAATCTCCTCTGTTCATTTTACTGTTATGATAATCTCTCTCGCTTATCTAACTATTGTAATTCCCCTATTCATCTGATTGTCTTATAGTTTCTCCACTTTTTATCTAACTGTTCCAGTTTTTCCAGTTGACATTGTTGAACGTTATGCATCTATCTCAACTAATTGCAACAATTACTAAGCGGGTCAGAAGCACAAACAACACAGGCACAGATCCGGCATGTCGAAGCAATGCTTTTTCGATTTGTTATCTTGCAATTTTATACAAACATCAGCGCAAATAGTAAGCAATAAGAAATGATAGTTGGCCATGTTGCTCTGTGTTCTGTTTGGATTGGAGAGCTGCTTGGTATTGCTGCCGCTGCCATTCACATGGGGAGCAGTAATCAGCTTGTAGGAGAGAAAGGTAAGTTTTACGGCTTCCTGTTTTGTTCTGCTTCTATTATGCCGGTCTTGGGATTTTCACCTGGAACTTATCTTACTTTTTTAATACTGCTATTGTTAGCAGTTGCACATTTAGTCGCAAAACCTAAAATGCTGATGCAGATAAAAATTATGTCTGCAGTGAATACTCTCTGACAGTTTTATCTCATAATATAGCGCATGACGCTCGATGTTGACCACGCTAGCGCATCCTGCTAACGAAGAGTCCGTAACTTTAAAAATAGATCGTGATTGATTGAAGCATTTAGAAACTCATTTTAGCCTTTTGTAAACGATAACGATTTTTTAAATGCTTTCGAATGACTGGTTGAGACTAGTCATTTCTCGAGTCACAGCTAAATATGTACATACATTTTAGCCAGTTACAAAAAAAGTTATCCCACGACCAAACATGAGCGAAGTGAGTGTTTGGGAGCTTTATGATAAATGCATATGTGCACACAACTCATGAAAATTATTCATCAACGGCCGTACCTAAACCCTTGTACCGAAATCCCATCCAAAACTTTAACCTTTTTTGTGTGAAGTTCTTTAAGTATAACAATGATACAAAACACATATAAACCTATTTAAATATGTTACCAAGTCTTTGAAAGTTGCAGACAATATCCTAAAACTTACCCATCTGATCGGATAATACATAAATAAAAAGGTTAATTTGGCCTAAAACCGCCCTTAAAACCTGACAAGCCTTATTAAATCAAAATTAAGACCGGCCAACAAAACGCCCATAAAGCTGTGTGACAGATGGTATAACCATAAAGCCGTGCTCATTTCACGAAAAAAATGTGCACATTTCGCCAGCCTATGGCATTGTCCAATTGCCGAAGGTTTCTGTAATAAACGTAGAAGTACGGAAAAGCAATCGTTTGTTTTTTGTCAATTTTAAAGATAACTCTGACATTTTGGACACTTATAATGAGTATGTTGGTATTCCAACTGATGACCAAAGCAGTGCAAGTAAAGGAAATGACGATGATATTTTTCTAACAATTTTTGTAAGATTATTACAATATTTAATTATAAGAATAATTGTTCGATTTTATAAGATTGTCATAAGATTTAGATGTAAGAATAATCATTCGAATTTACAAGATCGAAGTATATAGTGACCGATGTTGTGCAATATGTTACTGTTAGTAATTCTCTAAATATTTTGTTGATGATACTACGGCTGTGCCCAATATCGCGGTACTGCCAAGCCATTTTTAATATCTGCAAAATTAAGTATTGTTAATACATTTTCTTATAGATATACAGCTATTTCTATGACAACCAGCTAAAATCTGTTTAGATTTTTAAATTCAGCATAATTTTTGCATATAAATACAAAAATTTAGATAAATATCACAACTTCTTGATATTGGTTGCTATGACGTTTTGAAATGTAAACAGAATTTTGCATTGGTTTTCGTTTCTCAAACTTTAATACCATTTTTTCAGAACCATGTTTTTGCACTAATGGTAAACATGCATTCAGTTTATTGACAATAAAATCTGCTGTAATTAAGCTGGAATCAAATATTCTTTTTGCAAAATAACTGAGAATTTTTTCCTTCTGATAGTGTAGATAACTCTAAATCTTACACGCCCGACTTAACCAGGGTTTCTGTGATCAAGACCCATTTCTTCGTTTTGGTTACAGATCGCTGTCAAAACCATTCTACATTCAACACAACCAACTTTCAAACTGTGTATATTAAACAGCAGCTTGCCATTTTACTTCTAATATTGCATTTTTCCTATTGCAGGGGAGAGATATAAACATATAATCTTCTCCTTTCATTATTGCTGTTTGTTGTCCATAATAACACCCAGTAAATTACAGCTACCATTGCAGGTACCATTACAGTTATCCTATTGCACTGCAGTGCCATTTGACTGATAATATTGCATTTCTCAACCAACAGTACCCTTTCTGTTTGCCATTATCACTTTGGTCATGGGCTGTATGACGGGAATTTCTAGTGCTTAAAATGCATTAAAATTTGATGACTGCATAAAAGGTTCTGATTGATGACATGGTGCAAAAAAAGATTGTTTTACCCAGAATTAGTTCAACAGGACCTTCAATACGTCGCTAAACTTTTCCGTAGCCCTCTCCACAGTTTTATGTCATTTTTTCTGTATTATTATACTGCGTCTAAGAGTTAGTGAGATTTTGTTATAAAATTAGTGACAATCATGTACTGTAAACGCTCCTATTCAAATTGCTCCTATGCAAACGCACTATTCAAATTGAATTTAAGAACTTGCCCTGACATCGATGAAATTTTTTACATTGTACAAAGCATAAAGTTTACATAAATTTTTTAAGTTATGTGAAATTTACGCTATAGGAGAAATACGCTATGGAGCTTCTACTGTATATCCAATGTTAGAGCGTTTCACAAAGCTTTGCCTTTCTGTTTACTTTTGTAGCCGTCTACATTACGGTTGTAGTCAGTGGAGAACAATACTCAAACCCGCTGTTTTGGCTGATCTTGATATGTGCAACAATAGTCACCTCAGTGACTGTCACTCTGCTCTGTATAAACTGTCAAAGAAAAGGTGAAAGGAAGTTTACTCTCAGAATAATTGTCCTACGACGTCATGCGGATTCAGTTTAGTTATGAATAATGTTGCCTCGTAGCTCGGTATTTACCATGCATGTACCATATATAATGCCTATTTAAACAAAGTTTTTTGATGAGAAATCTTGTTTGACATGAGCTAAAAGGGTATTATGTTTTTACTGGAAAAATGATGGCACTTCATGTTTTATGAATGTATTATTGATCATAACATGAAACCATGAGGGTCTTTTTTGTATCTGTGATGTTTATTGAATTCTGGAATTTTTCATTGTTAATCTTGCCTTGCACAAGCTGGTTTTCATCTGGCTTGGGTCTGAAGAAATCACTGTCAATCTGTATACTATCAAGTCTGTCATTACTGTAAATCAAAGCACCTACTATTTTGGCAGCAGAGATCTACTCTACCAGTTTGAGTATTACAATGTGATATGTGTAGCAGTTCTATACTATGGCAAACCGATAATAATGTGCTGCCATAGTACTGTACTAGCCCGATAGCCGGCGTTGCACGAGTATTAAAACAGCTTATAAACCGTGGCAGGTAATGTTGTTGCCTGTCACTTTCCAATAGCCTGGCACAATGCCAATTACTAATTTGAGTAGGCTGCTATCCGTATTGCTAAACCTATTACAGTAATAAGAGCCTTGAGAGCAAGCTTTGGTGACCTTGCGCAACAACGCAGTGAGCTATGCTATCTCAACCGAAATAATGGCTCATATTGCCAAATGAATCCATTGCATCTCGTGTAGCTAAACTGGTTAGCTTATCAGCTGGTGAACGAGGGTTCCGAGATCAAATCCAGCATGATGTGGATTCTTCATTTTCAGATTTTAATAGTTATAGCTGGAAAAATTAAAGGACATACTTTGAGATATATATATATTTATAGATGGTGGTGGTGGTAAGTAGGGGTTACTGGTAGGGCTGTGATCATTGGGCAAAGGGATTGTCAGGGTTGGTATCAAGGTGTAAGGGAATTGCCGTGTTGTTATTAAAGGGGTAAGGAAATTTTCCCTGTTGTTATTAGAGAGGTAAGGGAATTGCCCATGTTGTTATTAGAGGGGTAAGGGAGTTGCCCCTGTTGTTATTAGAGGCGTAAGAAAATTGCCCGTGTTGTTATTAGAGGCGTAAGAGAATTGCCCGTGTTGTTATTAGAGGGGTGAGGAGCAAGAGCCAAGAGAATTGTTACTACTAGTAATACTGTTTATCCCGACTGTATATTTAATTAAAGCTTAAGATTCGGTCCTTCAATGTGCATAGTGGTAGATATTCATAAACTTCCTCAGCTGTCCCTTTGTGCTCTGTTTCTGAAGAAAGTGTGCAAACACGGAACTTGCACAACCCTCCAATTATCGATTCTTTTATGTTCAGGTTCACAAGTTCCACCCAAAGACTCAGAGAGCCCCTCAAACAATATGCCTTTCAAGAAATCAAATGCGCGTAGTCCTTCCCGTAACACACATGTTTGCCTGCACAACACCGTATCGGAATGCTTGAGAGCAGGAAAGATATATAGTGATCAGGAACTTGAGCTTGGTGAGTAGAAAGTTATGTCTTTTCTAAGTCTTGTACCAGTATCTAAATAAAATATTACGCAAGTAATTTGAACCCTACAGTGTTTGAAATCGGTGGAGAGATGTTCTTTTGTAACGATTGTCATCAACATTTTATCGTTGAAAGACTAATACTCTAGTTGATCTTTAGTTTGCTGTTTAACACCTATGCTATGAGTGAAAATCATTTTAAAATTGTAATAGCCTATCAGAGAACAACTTTAGTTTTCTTTAAACTTGATATTAAAAAACACAGACCTTAGGCTAAGACTAAGGTCTGTAGAACCCTCAACTATAGCACATGTTATGGCTTTAAGTAATTTGTACTAAGACAAGTATCCGTATACGTGTACAGTTGATTCAGAGCACAGATAAGTTTGTTTCAGTACAGCAGTTCGCACAATGATAGTCTTACCATCTTTTGTAAACTCGTGTAAACTTGATATCAAACACGATTACTACTGATTTGTAACTAGCATGTTGTCGTCATCACCATTGATGGCAACGAGAAAGAGAATCCAAGCAAAAAGAAGATGGAGCAAATACGATTATCACCATACGTTTGGCCTCACCCCTAGTGCTCACTCATCCATTTTCACTTTTGAATTTTTGGCGTGTGCTCCCGTTCCTTTGCAAAAAGGCAAAACTGCCTTAGTTACAATTTGTGGATATTACGGAGATATTATTTCAAAAGAGAAAATTATTCAACACCTTAGCATCATTTTCCTAGCCTCTGAACTACCGCGAATGCGCTACTGAATCTTGATTTATAGTTTCTTTTGACAAGCGCCTAACTTCACCAATGTAATCTTGTTTAGGTAAACCAGAGAGTACTCTTTTCCACCATACAGTCTAAAATTTTCCTAATATTGACTGGTTATTTAGAGCTTGCATGCTTTTTATAGCCCGAAAGGTGATGTCTGCCACTTTATTTCCTGCCTATGCACACTGTACCACTCCGTTTTAAAAGCTCAATATATTTGTAACACAGGCCAGGATGGCTTATTCATGTCCTCTACACAAATAAGCTATTATTCATGTAGCGGACATGAATAATAGCTCTTGCTTATTCATGTTACTTAGCTTGTAAAAAAAGTTATTTTAAAAAGTTTACCGCTCGTAGTAAACTAAATCTTTATAACAAAAACCCATGAGATGAAGACTATTACTAGTAGACAGATGTAGTGATGATCTACAGAATTCAGGTTTACTACAAAGTAGTTTTGTTGAGATAAAGAATTTAACTGGTTTGTATTTCTTATGTTTTAGGTTTTCCAGCAGTGTCATTAGGTAAAACGTCTTCAATCATCTGTTCTGAAAAAGATCAATACGCACCTGCCCATCAGTTATGTTTGAGTTTACTATCTCACCAATTCTCTAGGGGCTGGCCTTACAAAACTACTCAAATAAAGCAAAGGAAATCAACAGCGCCTTACGCCAGCACTAGCACCTTTCTTGGTAATGACAAAAATGGCAATCATTTTATTCTGGAAAATATTTCTTGTATAGTAGCAAATTATCTATAGATATATTTTAGCGAAATAGCTGTAAGGGAAGATTTTAGGCTTATAAGAGAAAATAATCTGTCAGTTTTATATTTAGCCTGTCAGAGAAACAATCCATTTTTTAATTTCAAGGGAGAAGCTCAAATATTGAGGTTTAATTTTTTATACGTTTTAGGGCTTCAAGTAAGGCTGCTTTTAGGGTTATATTTTGTGGCAAAGTTTTTGGTACTGTAGACAAAAATGATATTTATATTATAGCATCTGCTATAAGTCTGGTGTTCATATCAAAGCTCAATGGAGGTTTGTTAAAGTGTGAAAGATGTTAATTTCTATTGTATTCATTTAAAAGTAAATGTTCTAGTTTAGAGATCTCGCTGATATAGACTTTTTGTTCATGCAGATGTTAACTTGTTCACTTTTTGTTAAATTGTCAAACTTTTTGTTCATGCATATATGTAGGAGAAACGAATCACAGTCTAGTTAGACTGATTTTATGTATATATGCTTAAAGTTTGAACTAAGGAGAGAAATGCATGAATAGAATTTCTAAAAATATTGGAACTAATTGTTAAAACCTGTGGCTCACCTTTAAAATCTATTGTTTATGCTATAAATTTTATTATTACTCACTGCCCACTTGAAGTGTTGTCACCTGGTTCAACCATCATTTTGTACAACTGCTATCTCTACCAAATTATTACAAAGATTTATGACCATTTCTAATGCGTTAACTATAATAGCTATGAAGTTAAAGGTGTTTATTTTTAGCAAAAGTAATATAGTAACTCCCAAGTCTGATCAATTGTGATAATTGTAGCCAACTTGGAAGACCTCGCATTACATGCTTTGAACAGGTGGATATCTTCTAAACAGGTAAAATGGTTTGTTGCTTTCATTCTAGCTAGACAATACTCAACATACAAGAGTGCTTATTTGTTCATTGATGGGAGTTTGATTGAGTTATATATCAAAAGCTGATAAAAGAGGTGTACAAAGTATAAAAAAGATGGTGTACCAATTTTACGCTACATTGATTTTAATAAACAATCTCTACAGTACATGACTCTGTTAAAAGGTTTCCATAGGTTTTCAGTTATAAAATAAGTTCACTTTATTTCAAAAGCAGCATGTCACTGACTGCAAGGGAAGCAAGAGTAGATTGTAAAACTAGCCAACTTACTTGCATCAGTCTGATATTAGACCAAAGACTTTCTAACAGAACATCATGGTTTGTGATATAGGAGCATTCAACAGTGTTTTTGTTCAATAGAGCTACAACAAAGTTACTAAAAAAATGCAATGCTGATTGCAAAAGTCGAGTATTTTGTTGATTTAGGTTTTAATATGTTGGTTTAGTTTAGTACTGAGTTGTTATTTGTTCTAGGGCTCTCAGTCTAACACAGGAGATGCTTCACGGCTACAAAGTACTCAACTGAGTAGCTGGTTGCATGAAAAGGGATATCTATCCACTGGTGAAGCCTTTACACTACGAAATTATCTGGGACTGATTATTGTTCACTAAATGTTATTGATCAAACAATAACATGTTGTTATGTTTTACTTGTTTATCTAATGTTTTTTAATATTAATTTTTATTTTATTTGGTGCATAAAGTGTATTATTGATAGTCTGCAGCATAGACTATCAAGAATGCAAATTTATCAAGAATGCCATTTTTCATGTTTGATCCTTTCATGCAGTTGTCTGCCCCTGGGGATTCTTCTTTTCTATCAACATTTTATTTATCTATCTGTCGGCTGTTTTGGAAGTGGTTAAAAACTTACAGATTTGTTTTCTTTTGTTGCTTGTAAACTACCAGTATTGGTACCCAAGCCAGACCGCCATTTTCACCAATCCATTTTTTCTCTTTTGTCCAGACCCCACTAGCAAGTTTTACTCAGCTTCACACCTGCTGCAGTATATCTGAAATAATAATAATATTAATAATAAATAGTGACATGATATGTTGATTTTGTAGGTGAAGATTTGTCAAGCAGTCTGGATAATACATTATCTTCAACAGAAAAGGGTGTCTTACATAAGTTAGATGGAAGAATGCGCACATCCCAACATAAAGAAAAGCTGCAAGCACTCTTTAAAAGTTTGTCAGTTTTAATTGTTTGCACCGTGAAACTATTAGGTTTTGTCTCTTGTTGGAGTTCAAGACAAATATATGACTTCACATTTAAATTAAAATGAACTTCTGACTGAGTACTGAGTGGATAAGGGCAAGCCAGTGTGGCGCGCTAAAAGGCTGCTAGAAATGGCTGAAATTGTTTTGCACAAAAGGATTTTCATATACTTTTTTATGACAGAAAAATGAATCATATTTGTCAGAGATATCATTGTAGGTTAGATGCTCATCTAATAATCTCATCATTATTAGAACTTTGTCTCGACAAGAGAAGATAACTACATATAGATTGCTGAGTCACCTTCGATAAGATTATCAGTGCTATTACTCTATACCTTGAGTAGATAGAACTACATGCTTTAGACAATGGCATTCATCACTTTTCATCATCTTCTGCCTTGTTTAGTCTTTACAGCAACTCATGGCAGACTCATTTATGTTTGAAAATCAGAATAAAAAAGTGAAGCTCTGATTTGAACTCTGTTCAAAATAGAGTATATGAAATTATACATGTATATAGGAACGAGGGTTTTGAGTTTTTTTATTCTATATATGAGCCTAAAATATGGGCTAAGGTAACGACATCTATCTGTTAGCTTTCTTGGAATAGATTAATTAGAATTAGTTGTTTAAACCTGACATTTACCATAAATGTCTTCTTAGATTATAACCTATATAATGAATTACAATTACTGCCAGCTTACAGCACTGTCACCTAGTTTACATGTCACTTTGTGCAGCTGTCACTTTGTGCAGCTGTCACTTTGTGCAGCTGTCACTTTGTGCAGCTGTCACTTTGTGCAGTTGTCACTTTGTACAGCTGTCACTTTGTACAGCTATCACATTGTATATCTGTCACTTTGTACAGCTGTCACTTTGTACAGCTGCCACTTTGTACAGCTGTCACTTTATCGCTGCTGCCTCGCACTGCTATTATGAGTCTTTTATCCACCGTATGCTGCCATCACTTTTTGCTGCTGCTACATTCACGTGTCCATGTTAAAAAATCAAAGCTTTGCCATTTTAAAAGTTTCTATAGGAAAGTTTAAAAGAAAAGCACCTATATATCTTTGCTAATATAAAAGCCCTTTTTGAAAATCATTGCGCATGTATAATGCTATATACTGTATGTGAAAGTGAGTTATTATAATTATAGCGTTCTTTCTACAGACTTCCCTGCAAGCCTTGTTGAAAAGACTGTTCTGGACAAACCTGTATCTTTTCATGAGTACACTGCGTATACAGGTACGTATCTAAATCTATAATAGCTACACTTTACTGTATGGTTCCTGTTATACTGTATATACAGGTATGTATCTAAACCTATAATGGGTACACTTTACTGTATGGTTCTTATTACACTGTATATACAGGTATGTATCTAAATATACAATAGGTACACTTTATGGTAGGGTTCTTATTACACTGTATATACAGGTACGTAACTAAATCTAGAATAGATACATTTGCGTTGCCATTCCTAGCTTGCTAAGGTACTCTCAGTGATCACAGGTATAGAGTACTTGGGGATGTTTAGGCAGGTTGTGTTTACCGCTACAAACGACTTTAGAAAAAAAGAAAGTATTGTTATTAATTATTACTGGTATCAAATCTGTGCTATAATAAGAGCAATGTCTTTCCGTGCATTTGTCTGTTCAAAGTCTGTCCAAAGCCAAGGTTGGAGATTGTGATAAAAGATTTTTTCGGGCAGTATTCGATCTTTTGACATTCAAGCTGAACATACAAGCTAAACAGTAGAGCTCTTGGAAAGATCTAGTTCATAGAAGTCAGCTGCTCACCTTTATTTTTACATTATCTTTTCAAACGTAACTCTAGATAGAGAGGTAGTTTGCACTTTGGGTTTGCAACAGATATGGTTAATTCTGCATCTTTAACACTGATTTACTAGCCAGCCAATAGTACAACTGATGCTGCTTTTATTAGTGCAAAAGCCCTAAAGAATCACGTCGAAATGTCATAAAAGTGAAACATTTTTGTTAGTTTAATTGTCATAAACACTCACAGAAAAGGAAACAAACGTATATCATGTTAGCTATTCAAGGATACAAGCTTGACTTTTTTACGAACTGCTCGCATCAGCTCATTATGGAATCACATGATGATTACAGAAGTCTTTCACGAGTACCTATCAAGCGGAAGGAACCGAAGCCCTAAGACAGGAACATTAAGCCAACATACGCCTCTGTCTTTTGAGGACTACTTAACATATGCCGGTAAGTGTTTATAAAACACCCCAAGTATTTCACTAGGGATCACTGAGAGTACCTTGACAAGCTAGAAATGACAGCGCAAATGTACCTATTCTAGATCTAGATATATACCTGTATATACAGTGTAGTAGGAACCATACAGTCAAGTGTACCTATTCTAGATATATATACCTGAATATACAGTGTAGTAAGAACAATACAGTTAACCATTTCAGTCATACAAGCCTCTGTGGAGGCTTGGAGTTGTCTGCACACAGTCCTCCTAGCCTCTGTAGAGGCTTTAGTGTAACTCTATTTGGCATAGACTAATTTCAGCCTTTGTCCAATCCAAATGAAGTTTTAGAGTAGCCAACCAATAAGAAGAGATGCTAAGCTTCCCTTATTGGCTAATATTGAACCATGTTACAATGAAAGTTTTCTGAGTAAAGGCCAATGAAAATATACGGAAGGAAACTCACAACTACGCGGCCATTTTTGATTGTTGAAAGTTGTAACATTTTGAAGTGCTGGCTTATTTATGGATTTTTCTAGTGATTTTGAGTATGATTCAGATGATTTTGTGGACAATGCTACTGGAGCTCATCCTAGAACAAGGGACATTGTTTTTGATGCTGATACTGGTGATGATGACTCACAATTAGGTGCTGATTTCGACTCGGATTCAGATTTTGATCAGCTGGACTCAAATTCTACTAGTACTGCTACTACTAGTAGACCTACTAGTACAACTGATACTGGAGCTGCTAGTACTAGTACTGCTACCAACATTTCTACTGGAGCCTCTGGTGATGACGGTAGTTCAGGAAATCTTGCAGCACCAGGTTATCTGGGATTCATCCTGTCTGACTTGGATAATACCCCAACACCCACGTTCGACTGGCAGCCTACTGAGAAAGTAATGTGCAGCCCTAACTTTGACCCAGCTGCACCACATGGACCAACAAGAGTAATGCCTGCTGATTCAAAGCCAGCTGACTTCTTCATGCTGTTCTACGATGAGAAACTTTTACAATCAGTATGTGATTTCACGAATGAGAATGCTGCCAGACGAAAGATAAGCGAGAGTACCATCCACAGCGGTTATGGAAAGTGGACTAAACTCGAGACAGACGAACTCCGAGCGTTCTACGCGCTCCGAGCATTCATAGAAATGTTCTGCAAGGATAGGCAGCGAAGTATCTGGAGACCGAAGTACGAGCTTCTCCAGATGCCTAAAGCTTCAACTGTCATGTCATTACGACGGTATGACCAGATAAGACGTTACCTGCATTACTGTAATGAAGAGACGTTAATTCAGGATCGTAGCCATCCTGAATATGACAGACTTTACAAAATCAGGTTCCTCATCAACCACATGAAAGAGCGATTCACAGCAGAGTACTCTCCCTCCCAGGATCTGTCAGTAGACGAGTGCATGATTCCTTTTCGGGGTCGCTGGAGTGGGAAATGTTACGACTCCTCAAAGCCAATCAAATGGGGAGTGAAAGTCTGGATGGCGTGTTGTGCTTCCAGCGGATATGCGCTAAACCTAGATGTCTATTCTGGGAAGGACAGAGACTTTGAGGACTTGACCACAGTGAAAAACTCTGCCGCAGTAGTACTGAAACTAGTTCAAAGTTACTGGGGTCGAGGCTACCATGTAGTTACTGATCGCTACTACACGTCACCTTATCTTCTCCACTGGCTACGTGAGCTTCAGATGTCTGGTACTGGTACATGTATGACCAACCGAAAGGAGTACCCGAAACAGCTAATAGCCACCAAAGCGGAAGCTCGAAGGTTGGAGCAAGGGGATTCTAAGTGGCTCCAGTGTGCGAAAACAGGAATTGTAGCAACCCGCTGGAATGACAAGAAACCGATCTACTTCCTGTCAAACTATGCCAGAGCTGAGCTGTCTGAGCCACCAACTGTAATCCGTAGAAATAAGAAAGGTGAGAAGCTGACAGTGAAGGCCACACCATCCGTCATCGTATACAATCAGATGATGGGTGGTGTGGACCTCAATGATAAAATGGCAAGACTCGATCGCTCTCGAAAGTCATATAAGTGGTACACGCGAATCGACCGCAAATGCTTTCACTGGTCCCTGTACAACGCTTATGTGCTCTATAAGCATGGCCAGGAAAAGCCGATGGAATTCAGAGACTTTGTCCTGCAGATACTGACAACATGGATAGGTGAAAAGTCATTCTCTCGACAGTCAACTAGGACAAACACACCAGCTGCCACTCCCAACAATCCGGAGATACGTCTAGACATGAGCAAACTACACTGTCCCGAGTGGCCTACTGATGGGTCAAAAGATCACCGCTGTGCAGTCTGCCAGAAAAAGTACCTGATAGAATCGCAGCAAAATCCAAAGAAGGTTTACAAAGACTTACAACACAAATCAGTCAAGAGTTCAATTCGGTGTGAAACCTGCAACGTGTACTTGTGCATCAAACGCGGTTCAGACTGCTGGAAAGCGTACCATACCAGAGTTCAGTATTGGAAGTGAAAATCTCGAACATTTCCTCTTTTTTTGCAACTTCGTCAATCCTCTGTTATGTTTTCAGTCATGTCATAATAATAAAAATAATGTCTTTGAAATCATGTACCATTGTGTTTTTGTCAAATTTTTATATTCACCAAGTTTGACATTCTATACATTCTTCAGTAATTGAGCTACAATTTTGCTACTTATACCATTAGAAAGCCCAAAGATTTCTGATTTGAATGAATATAGGTGTTCTTATAAGAAAATTTACTCCCAGATGGTCTAAATGACAATATTGTAAAATGAGACATAAACCTTCACTCTAACAATGAGAATGGAGAATAATTAGATAATTGCTTAATGGCTTGGGGACTGAAATGGTTAAGTGTACCTATTCTAGATCTAGACACATACTCTTATACACCGTGTAATAGTTACTCTTGGTATCACTCTGAACTTGTGGTTTTAGCTATTCTATGCTGTAATCAAGAAACCTTTGATCCAAAGCTAAATAGTTCTTGAGAATAAGCAGTATTCTGAGCAAGCTAAGCACTTCTAATCTCGTTACAGAGCTGTTGAAGAGTTATAACAGCATTAAAAGTCAGCAAAAGCACTCAAAGGCTGGAGCTGCCAGCTTAGAAGATAGGCATTTATCTGCTACTTACGCTGGAGCCTCCGGTACGTGTAATCTTGACATCACAAGATCTTTGTCAATTTTTAGCCAATCAATATATTATCCTAGTTTATTTTATACTGAACTATCACACATTCCTAGTCACAGTTTCACTAGCGGATTTTCTATTCTACGAAATCAGATAATGCAAGGGTTGTACTGTGGAGGATGCCGACTGACTCCCAGCTTGGCCAGAGACTCGGTCGACTGGCTGGCTACAGCATCCTTTGGCCGGCAAGAATATGACTTGATCTCACAGGGCCGAGAAGATAACGGTTTGACCCTACTGGGTCAAGAGGAAGAAAGGCTCACCTGACCGAGAGAATGACCAGTCTGGTCGAGAGAATGACCAGCTAGCCACCTGTTGCCACTAGGAGAATCGACTGCCTTCCATGCCGGCACCAGTTAACATTGGCCGACACTAGGAAGAGAGAGGTGGAGCTTCCTGCTATATAAGAAGACCACCTGGCATCAGCAGAGCACTGTAAAGCCTCACAGAAAAAGTTGATTATATTTGCGCACGCATACACTGTGCAGTATATTTATTGATAAATGTATTATTTTATACTGGAACAACCCTGCTGGTACTGAGTGGAGCAGTAAAGAGTCACTGCGGATCCTCTACAGTAAAAATTAAATTATCCTTATTCTTTATTTAATATTACCTTAATTTTGTGCCGCCTGCCAAATACTAGGATGAACACTGTTCATACCATAGAGTAAAGAACTTCAAGAAAATAAATTCCATTGTTATAAATACTATTTCATTGAAGAATTTGGTTCATCTACCAGAATTGGTAAAGCTCTGATGCCGAGGAAGCCAAACCTTTTGAGCCCTAGTAAAGACCAATTAATGTCAGCAAGCTTACTTCAGTTTCTAAGCTATTCTTCAAAAACCAGAAACCGCGCCTCATTGATGACAAAAAGTATAGGCTTAGATGCCTTGATTTCCTATGATGACTACACTACGTATGTAGGTATGTTGGTGTGTTTGCTTTTAGCTGTAGTGGAAGAAGACAGGGAATGTGGCTAGCACTAATTTAAGGATCACAGTCAACAATTGTTAAAAAATTTCATCAGAAAGTATAGATATGTCTCTATCATTTGAGATTTTCTTTGTTGTGTTAAGCAATCAGACTGCAAGGATGTTTTAAGACTAAAATTGGAGACATGATCGCGGTTCAAAAAGACTTGATCGAAAGACAGAAAAAAGTGTACCTCGAATTCTCCAAAAAGATGTTATTAGTCATGCATATTGTTTATACATGATAAATATATGATCTCATTGTCAGCAAGGCATCGAGTACTTATATGTGTACACATCACTTAGAAGAAAACAATAAGACAAATTCTAACAGAACGATCTCTAAATCCTTTGAAACATCTATAACAATGTAAGTGAGTCTATAATATTATTTGTAGTTTTTTTCTATAAGAATCATGAGCAAATGTAAAATAGAATATATGTCAATAAAAACATGTAAGACTGTAACGTGGATGCAATAGCTGATATCATAACGAAAGATACAAACAGGAAGTACAATTAGCTAACGACTGACATCATTTTTGGAGAAGTCTTTTCCTCTGAGTGTTTTAACCACGGTCAAGTTTTATCGATTTGTATCTTGAAACATCCTGACAGTCAGTTCACCTAAAACTGCTAACAAAATCGCAAATGATGAAAAAATAGTTATACTTTCTGATAAAACCTTTCAAAATCTAATGCAGATGACCCCAGTTGTAATGTAATTAAATCCCAGAAATGGTAAAAAACTTGAATCAGTGCTGAATTCTTGAGTCTTATGACTATTGTGAAGTATTGTCAAGCAAATTGTTCATATCATGTTTAAACCAGAGGCAAAATATGCTTTCAACTTATTGTATTGCAACAAGTTGAAAGCTTCTTATTCTCTGAGTTGAAACCTCCTTATTCTCTGAATGGCAGAACATATGTGTACATACCTATTCTTTGAGTGGCAGAACAGTTGTGCACATACTTATTCTTTGAGTGGCAGAACAGTTGTGCACCTACTTATCCACTGAGTGGCAGAATAGTTGTGCACCTACTTATTCTCTGAGTTGCAAAACAGTTGTGAACATACTTATTCTCTTAGTGGCAGAACATTTGTGCACATACTTATTCTCTGAGTGACAGAACAGTTGTGCACCAACTTATTCTCTGAGTTGCAAAACAGTTGTGCACATACCTATTCTCTGAATGACAAAACAGTTGTGCACATACTTATTCTTTTAGTGGCAGAACAGTTGTGCACCTACTTATCCACTGAGTGGCAAAATAGTTGTGCACCTACTTATCCTCTGAGTTGCAAAACAGTTGTGAACATACTTATTCTCTGAGTGGCAGAACAGTTGTGCACATACTTATTCTCTGAGTGGCAGAACAGTTGTGCCCATATTTATTATCTGAGTGGCAGAACAGTTGTGCACATACTTATTCTCTGAGTGGCAGAACAGTTGTGCACATACTTATTCTCTGAGTGGCAGAACATTTGGGCACATACTTATTCTCTGAGTGACAGAACAGTTGTGCATATACTTATTCTCTGAGTGGCAGAACAGCTGTGCACATACTTATTATCTGAGTGGCAAAACATTTGTGCACATACTTATTCTCTAAGTGACAGAACAGTTGTGCACATACTTATCCTCTGAGTGGCAGAACAGTTGTGCACATACTTATCCTCTGAGTGGCAGAACAGTTGTGCACATACTTATTCTCTGAGTGGCAGAACAGCTGTGCACATACTTATTATCTGGGTGGCAGAACAGTTGTGCACATACCTATTCTCTGAGTTGCAAAAAAGTTGTGCACATACTTATTCTCTGAGTGACAGAACAGTTGTGCACATACTTATTCTCTGAATGACAGAACAGTTGTGCACATACTTATTCTCTGAGTGGCAGAACAGCTGTGCACATACTTATTCTCTGAGTGGCAGAATATTAGTGCACATACTTATTATCTGAGTGGCAGAACAGTAGTGTAAATACTTATTCTCTGAGCATTGTAGGCACATCTGAGAGTCTCTCACAGTGCAACTGACTGCCAGGATACTAGTAACATTCAATTCTAATTGTAGATCTGCTCATGGACTATAATAAAAGGATTAATCAAATCGTGCAGACGGTTGATGTAAGTTTTCGCGAAAACATAAGATCAAAGGAAAGCTACACCGCTTACTCAGGTATAATAAATCTCATTTGAGTAACAATATTTCTTTATATGTATATTTTAAACTGACAATATTTATCATATTTACAATGCACATTTACCAAATTGAAAAAACAAAAAGTTAAAAAAATAAATACTAAACACACTTTGCTAGTACTATGCTGTCTAAAAGCGCTGAAGTTGGAAGTTTTGCTGTACACTACGATGCATAGTTTGGTTTGTATACAATATAGTTGCTGAATTGAAAGATAGGTATCGTATATAATCATACACAGCTCAATTTCTCCTATGTTGGGACCCTCGTATATCGAGGTATGGCTGCACAGTATTTCAATCTTTGTTCAGGTTAATGTGAAAACTTATTTTAAAGGCCCATTAAAAGCTCGTGCTTAAGAAGGTAGTTATTTCTCATTTTTATTTGCACAATAATTGAATTAGGCCAATTTAGGACTTTCAAATTGTACCTGAGATGACGTAGTATTGCAGAGCTAGTCACCGGTTACCTTTTGAGTCTGCAGCGGAGTTTCGTTGATGCAAAGGTTGGAGCTGATCTCCCTACCTCGTTCGACGATTATACAGGTGATCACTGGTACCACATGATATCACAGTAAGATGAGTATACAGGTGATCACTGGTACCACATGATATCACAGTAATATTATGACATAGACATGGTTATATAATGCTGATCAAGTTCATAGCGTAGCATCTGCATCACTATGTTACCATGGTGTGGAGTTGCAATTGTGTGCACGGTTGACTTACCATAATGTTGTGTTAAAGTTTTTCTATTGAAAATTGCTTGTTGAGGATTAGTGCGAATGCATTGTGAAAAAAGTCAAACTCGTAAGAATCCAAACTTATAAGTCAAATCCAAACCCGCAAGACGGAAATGCTCAAAATCTCCATTACTCAATACTCGAGAGAAGATAAACCCGCGAGTCCAACTCGTTTTATTACCCATGCTCAGCACTACATTGTAACATCATTCAATTTAAACATTAATGAAATTGAGAATCTAGAATCTGTCTCTGATTATTGCATGCGTGTTTGTTACAGAAGAGACCAGTATAAGTTACTCCTCCGATCTTTCTATTTTTGTTAACAGAAGATACCAAAAAGGATGAGCAGCAAAATGGTACTCCAACGTGACGATGGTTGTGAAATCTAGTCACTAGTAAAATAAACACATTAAAAGCGAGAAGAGTGTTGTTATTAGTATCCTGGTATCAGCACTTATTATAAAGCAGACAATGTTTGTCTTTATTATCTTTTAGACTCGTGTACGGTAAAATAAAATATTTTGGTTTTATCTCGTAAATAAAACAAATATAAAAACTTATAAATTATCTGTAATATCAACAAAAATATGTATGTTTTCTGTACAAATAGCTTGTAGATGTTATAAAGTGGGTGGACTTAGCATATCTTGAGGTTAGATTATCTATTCAATGTTTCCTTCTTAGTAGCGGACAATGTCACTGTCTACACTATGGTATATACCTGTAAGTAACCATTTAGATTCTACACTGTTGTATATACCTGTAAGTAATCATTTAGATTCTACACTGTTGTATATAACTGTAAGTAACTCTAGATTATGTACCGTTGCATATAACCTGTGAGTAACCTTTTAGATTCTACACTCTTTCATATAATCGTAAGCATATTCTCCATACAATCGAGTAGACTTCACCACACTCGAATCCTTGGCACACTCGAGTTTTCGCTACACCCAAATCCTCGCTGAAGTTGATTCTTTGCTACATGTAGATTCGGACCGATGCTGAATTTAAAATAAAATTTTTATTTGCTCCTGAACACTTGATTGTCAAGTACACACAACTACTGCAGCTTGGATAATTTAGATTAACAGGGGTGTCAAACTCATTTTCACCGAGGGCCACATCAGCGTAATGGCTGTCCTCAAAGGGCCAGATGTAACTTATAATTGTAATGAAATGTAATCGAATAATATAAAATAACTTAAACTAGTCTTTGATATTAAATAACTCTGACTTTATTACTTAAAGCTGCAAACAGAACAGTTGCACAGCAAAACATGCAGAACACTTGTTTTTGAAAAAAAATCAGAAAAGTTACACAATACCCATCAACATGGGCATATTTTCAGTAAAATCAAAAATTGTGAGCTGCTAAGAACATGAATTTGTTGGCATACACACATTAAATCTGCAAACACTAAATAATTGCAACAGCAGCAACACAAAATCAATATGTAAGCAGCAAAAAATCAAAAAATTATTTGCTATTTGCTGAAACAAAGTTAGACTTGCACCAAAGAAATTACAAAATATACAGTATTTGACTAAAATTAGTAATTTATTACATACAATACAAAGTTATGAATATTATTTATACATGTACAGTTAGTCATGAACATGAAAATCACGAAACTATAATTTCGAATTTTTCCTCGCGAGTATTATCTTCATAGCATAGCAAATCTACATCCCAATATAACTCAAATAAACTGTCATTAACATGTTTCAAACAATAAAATTATGTTCAGTAACTCTGTTCTTGACTTTTCAGACTTCAGGAGCCGCTCTAAGAATGAATATGATCCTATCGAGATTGAATGATAACTTTTGTCTGACTACGGTTGACAGCCTAAAAAGTGCATTTTTATTCGAGTGTAACGATGCAAATTGACAAAATTAAAAGTTAGTAAAAACTTTGAAACATTAAAAATAATGTTTCAATTTGATTTATGCAGTCTTTCACTGTCTTACCCCTTCTGAATCTGCATATTTACTTCTGGAGTTGAAAAAAATTGATCGCGAACGATCAATTTTAAAGCGACGGAGATGATTTTCGTTTCAGTAGATGTCGCAATGGGCGCAGTAATTTAGTTATATATTTTGCCAGGGAGATCATTGAGGTATATATGTACGTTTGTTTGATTAGCCAGAAAGATTTTTTCTGACTAATCAAAATTATTCTTATGTAATGTAAAAATAACAACACAAGGAATAGACAAGTTTTAGAGACAAGATAACTCACGTTGGTGTGCCTAGCAACGTTATAAATACGGGAGAATGAGTCTCGGGCGAATGAGTAATGAAGCCCTCGCGGGCCACATAAAATGAGGTGGCGGGCCACATGTGGCCCGCGGGCCATGTGTTTGACACCTGTGATTTAGAAGTAATCAAGATTAAAATTGCCAGTGAGACATAAGTCGTCACGGATGCCTGTTAACGATCACAAAGAAGACAAAAGTACTAATGAACCGTGCATGTCAAATGCAGCTGATATAATGGTTTAACATCATCAACCATTAGTGCCTAGTGTATTAGGATCATACAAGGATTGTATGACTGTCCTGGATTTTAACAGCTTGTCACTATACCACTTTCATGCCATCTTTTCTTATAACTTTGTGTTCAATCGTTTCAACATCTCTACATTACAGAGTGTTAGGCTTTGAGGCAGCATATTTCACATGTTCTTTTTATCGTACCTTTCAATTTCTTGTAATGTATGTAGATTCATTGGCACCATCCCAACTTCACATCGAAAAGTTTATTTCAATAATAGTAATAAAATGATAATACAGGACATGACTGTAGTGGAACTAGGCTGGCTATACTCTAAGTGTTGTCTTTCCTTGCTTATGTAATGTTACGTAGTTTTTGACCTTGACATCGGTGATCATTCTGGGCGCAAGTGAACGCAATAAACTACGAATAAAACCGCAACTCTTCAATTCTACCTTTAGCCAAACGCAATAATACTACATGGTGGCAGCGAGTTGGTTTGGTGATTCCCATGTCCAGTGTTTTCTGTTGAACCAGAGAGCCAATTATTGAACTCAAGTACCGAAGATATAGCAATTGACCAAACTGTTTTTGTGAGCTTTGAGTCGACCGGCAACATGTCAACTGTATATCAACCTGTCATACAACAGCCTGCTGCAATTGACTTACTGCAAGACAAGGAGGAAAGTTACAGGTCATTTGTGTCAAGCTGGAAAACGTTTTATATACTAACCGAGCTAAACAAACGGCCAAATGAATACCAAGTGGCTATGCTAAAACATTGCGTAGGCGTTGAAGCGGTTAAAATCATTGAAACAAGCCCACAGTATGAGGAAGATTCGTGTAAAGTGGACGATATTCTTAAAATCTTACACTTATACTGTGTCGGAGAACGTAATGTCATCCATGATCGATATTTATTCAACTCTACGTCACAGACTGAAGGACAGTTATTTGAGGCATTTTATCTTGAGTTGCGCCAAAAGGCTCAGAAGTGCCAATTCGGTTATGTAGAATCAGACCTCATCCGCGACAGGATTGTTCTAGGCATCCGCGAAGACTGTACTAAGAAAAAGCTGATAGCCTTCGGGAATAATCTCACACTGGAAGAGGCCGTAAAAATCTGCAGATCACAAGAATTGGCTGCCAGGGCGATGAAAGATATCAGCTCACAAGCACTCGCCTCTGATTTGCCAACTAAACCAGTCGAAGCCATCTCCCGGTCATCACGACGACAAAAACCAGCCCATGTCAGTAAACCAAGTGTTGGCAAGTCAGGCACATGTGGCTACTGTGGAGGAACAACACATCCAAGGTCTCAATGCCCAGCTCGGTCAGATAGGTGCAAGGAATGCAACAAAGTTGGCCACTGGGGAAAGGCTTGCAGATCAGCGATCTATTCCAAGCGAGTCAATTTGGCTGAAACAGAGTCTGATGGCCCTGCCGAAGAAACTCTGTTCTGCGAGGACCTCAAGATTGATAGTGTCCACAACCATCCAGGATGGTCAGCTACTATAGAAGTTGATAATACACCAGTGAAATTCAAGCTCGATTCTGGCGCAGATGCTTCAGTTATGAAAATTACGGAACCCATGGTTCAGAGGGTCAATCTAGACCAAGCCCGGTCTCGTCTTCGTGGTCCTGGAAACCACAGCATTAATTGCTTAGGAACTTTTACAGCGTGCCTCAGATATGGCAGAAAATCTACCAACGAGACTATATATGTGATAGCTAACCAGAACACCAACCTACTGAGTAGGGAGGCCTGCAAAAACCTTGGGCTGCTAACATGCAATGTGTACCAGGTTGAGACAGACATAGAGACAATATATCAGCAATACCCTACAGTCTTCAATGGACTGGGTTTTGTCAAGGACTACTCTTACGAAATAAGTCTCAAAGAAGATACCCGACCTATGTGTATATACACTGCCCGCTCTGTACCACAACCTCTGTTACCGAAGGTTAAAGATAAACTCCAGGAGATGGTAAAAATGGGCGTTATATCCCCGGTGAAGGAGGCCACGGAATGGTGTAGTGGAATGGTGCCGGTACCAAAACCAGATGGATCCGTGCGCATATGTGTGGATCTGTCCCACCTAAATCAATCAGTTAGGCGAGAGATTTACCCAACTGCTTGTGTCGAGGACAGCCTGGCCAAACTTGGACAGAGTAAGGTTTTTTCTCGTCTGGATGCCAATTCTGGGTATCATCAAATCAACCTTACAAAACACTCTCGATTGCTGACCACTTTCCTTACACCGTCTGGTAGATATGCATTCAACAGACAGCCATTTGGAATTTCAGCCGCACCAGAGGTTTTTCAGCGATATATGAATGAACTACTAGGTGATATCGAGGGCGTAATAATTCACATGGATGATATTCTGATCCATGCCACTACTAGGGAAATCCACGATGACCGGTTCAGGAAGGTTCTTAATCGTATCGCTCACTCAGGCATGACTCTAAATAGGAAAAAGTGTCTATTTAGGCAGACATCGGTACAATTTCTTGGACATATCATAGATGGAGAGGGTATACACCCTGACACAGAGAAGACCAAGGCCATTTTAAAATTTCCTGAACCTCAGAACCAATCAGACATCAGACGCCTAAACGGTATGTTGAATCAGCTAATGAAGTTCATCCCTAATCTAGCGGAGCTCACGGCACCGATTCGTCAGTTACTCCGAGAAAACCGAGAGTGGGTCTGGGGCACGGCTCAGCAGGAAGCATTTGCAAGACTGAAAGGAATACTGGCTTCTGACAAAGTTCTTGCTCCGTATGACCCAAAACTGGAGACAGTACTTGCCACAGATGCGTGTAACAGCGGAGTAGGAGCGGCCTTGTTTCAGATTCAAGCTGATGGTACACGACGACCAGTCAGCTTTGCTTCAAGATCCTTAACGGAGGTTGAAGGAAGATATGCAGTCATCGAGAAAGAGGCGCTGGCAGTAGCCTGGGGCTGTGAACGATTCAACCAGTACTTACACGGGCTAATGTTCACCGTAGAGGTGGACCACAAGCCTCTAGTCACGCTGCTCAATTCAAGGAATCTTGCGGATATGCCGGCCCGTGTTCTTCGATTTCGTCTTCGTCTGATGAAGTATTCTCCCACAGTTACCTATATTCCAGGGTCGAAACACCATGTAGCAGACTATCTATCAAGGACTAATGGAGCGCCGACTACTGTTAGCGAAGTGCAGTTCATTGATGAAGTGGAATACTTCAATAAGGTGTTCATACCAAAGCACTCATCTGTGAATCGCATACGGGATGCTCAAAACGATGACCCAATCCTGCGGAAGGTAATAGAATTCTGTCAACGTGGCTGGCCAGCCTACAAAAGTGAACATCCATCACTCACACCTTATTTTGATCATCAGGGCCATCTGACTGTAGATAAGGAAGTGTTGCTCTATGATGGGAGACTTGTAATACCTGGCGGTCTTCAGCTGGAGATGCTCAATCTTGTACACGAGGGCCATCAGGGCATAGCGAGATGTAGAGCGAGAGCAAGGAGAGATATATGGTGGCCAGGTATGAGTGGTGACATAGAAGTGGTAGTTCGTCAATGCAACATCTGCCAACAAGTTCTGCCTACCCCAAGAGAGACACTGGCACCCAGTTCCTTCCCTGATCGCCCATGGGAGAGACTCGGGATGGATCTGTTTGAATTAGACGGGAAGGTCTACCTTCTGATTGTAGACTACTATAGTCGTTGGATTGAGGTTCATGAAACCACGAAGAACCAGACTTCTGCTAACACAGTAGCCATCCTAGACAAAGTCTTTGCAACACATGGGTTCCCAGACTATATCGTATCAGACAATGGTCCTCAGTTTGCATCACAAAGTTTTGAGCGATATGCAAGAGACAACAATTTTACACTCATTACCTCATCACCCCGCTATCCACGAGCTAACGGTGAGGCTGAACGCGCAGTGGGCACCATGAAACGCCTAATGGTTAAGACAGGGGACCTCTCCACAGCTCTGTTGAATTATCGATCAACCCCTCTGGAAAATGGATCCTCTCCCTCACAGCTTCTGATGAGCCGACGCCTCAAAACACGTATACCGGTCCTTCCGGATCACCTTATGCCTACTCTTGCCAATCAACAAGAGATTTGCAGCCGGGAGAAGGACAGACGAAAGTATGCAGCGGAGCACTACAATAAACGTCATCGTGCTAAAGACCTTCCAGAGATGAAACCAGGTCAACAGGTATACATCCGGGATCAGAAAGCCACAGGAGTAGTCTTACGACAAGTAGCTCCTCGTTCCTACACTATAACTAATGAAGCAGACAACACAGTACGCCGAAATAGATCAGCCCTCGTTCCAATGACAGTCCCCTCAGATACTCAGGTGATCACACCAGCTAAGCTACAGTGTAGACCAGTGGATATACCGGAAAAGGGGCAAGACATTCAGTCTCCGAACATCAACAGTAGACCGCGACGTGATCGCAAGCCACCGCCATATCTTGTAAAAAACTACCAAACATCCCTCGGATAATTACGACATATATATCCTATGATGTACTTTTTTGTACTGAGATAAATCCTACTGATAATCATTTTTGTTGTATACCCTATCTTTTGCTGTACACGCTTGAAGTTGCATTTGGTGCTTGTTTCTAATCCCAGAAGGGGAGATGTAGTGGAACTAGGCTGGCTATACTCTAAGTGTTGTCTTTCCTTGCTTATGTAATGTTACGTAGTTTTTGACCTTGACATCGGTGATCATTCTGGGCGCAAGTGAACGCAATAAACTACGAATAAAACCGCAACTCTTCAATTCTACCTTTAGCCAAACGCAATAATACTACAATGACCCATACTCAATAATGTTGAGTGCAATTGAAATATTCAAACAAGCTTGACTTGTGTAATTTCAAGAGCAGGCTCAATTGTGATGAATTAAGCTTTAAGAACTGAAGCTAAATAATGCAGGTTGGTTGCGTCTAAAGCTAAAATGAAACATCTCAAAGGTCAAGGGTCAGTCTGAAACTGAAAAGGTTGAAAGTCGGCAACATGATGTGGGTAGTCTAATTCAATTTCTCGTAGAGCAGGTCCTAGTAAAACTGCCTGGTAGCGGTTGTCACAGCTAACTATCCTTGTGACAGCCATAGTGACAGCAATCCTCTTCACTCCAATCTTGAAATAAAAGATTGAACCACTCTCTCCAGGTTCTAGACGCTCACTGTGCAAAACAATAAAGTTTGTTATATAAGAAAATTTTGGATTATTTTATAGTATTCATTTTTTTTTCTTGTTAATACTGTTTAGTTGGAAAAAAGCTAACATAATGGAGGTAGCAATATTGACATCCAGCTTTTAGGCAACAACAGTTAATCAAATAATTATAGAAGCATTATGCTATAATTTCAAAAAAATACATATTAACATCCTCACAATAACCTGTTTACCCTTCTGTGGAGAAGCTGAAGTCCAAAAATTTTGTTTATGTTTGTCCTGCTGTGTTATCAACCATTTCATAGGGTGGGTTGATACGACATCTTCTTTCTCCAAGAAAGACTTCAGATCCGTAAAGGTCAGTAATAGCATCACTAGGCCTAACATCAAGTATGCCATCAAAATGAAAACTTATATCCCCTTTCAACTCGCCACTCAGCTTTAGCATTTCGTCGACACATATAGGAAACACAGCCAAGTCATTAGCAAAAACATGTAGGGGCGATGTTATTGTTTTGTTGGCTTTGTCGACTTTGGGCATGGTTGAGGATGCAATTCCTATTATCATAGTCCATTACACGCTGTTCTAGGCTATAGGTTGACCAAATAATTGCTGTCTAAAACACGGACTTTGTAATCCGTATTGAAAAGCTGAGAAGCAACTTCTTGTCGTACTTTTGTCATGGTCTCCATATGTGCACGTAAGCTAGTTTTTAGACAATAGCACTGGCTGCTACCTGAAAGTAGATGCCCTGCAGTCAGCAGATAGGCCTTTCTCTTAAAATTAATAAATATGAAGCCGGAATAGATTTCTCAATAGCCGTAACGATCAGCTGACATGAGCAATTTTTAGACGTAGTCCAAATATTTAAGTTATCATCAGCACTTCTGAAAGATTTGAGTGTTTTTGAACAAGTGCTCCATTTGTAGAGGCCCACTGTCTGTAGTCACAAATGTGAAATCTGGAAACTGAGATCTTCCTTTTTTACTAGCCTCCTGTGTATTTTGATAACACCAGAACCATGAATGTGGATCTCTTTGCAGTTGCTTGGTGACTGTGTCCACACGGCATCAGTAATTCGATTCGCATCGCAAAGCCTGTGAATATCATTTGGTAAAGTTCAAGTTTGATCAAACAGCGCAGTGAAGGTGAGTGTATATAGTGTTCAACAATCTACTAGTAAACTTGCAGAGCTAAGGCTAGCCGTAACAACACTTGAATTTACATTTAATTTCCAGTTACTGTCAGGGAGTTATATAATGTACACAACTGAGAATTATTTACCCTTGCTTAAAAGTATACAAATATATAGCTGCCAACAGCTCAAATTTGTTTTTATTTCCTTCTTTGAAGACATTGATTCTAGTAATGCGCAGTTTGTGCCAATTCAGTTTAAAGCTTTAGAACAGATTGATAATTAGGAAATATAACAATTTAAGTACAGAATACAGATTTAGGTAACAGTTGGCTCATTGCTGCAGAACTTTTCTATTGTTATTTACTTATTAATACACATAGAAAGTATCACACTAAAATATGAACAGAATACATATGACTTTATAACTGATGACAATCTTACGGATTCCGTCAGGGATGGGGTGGTAGTTTCTCCCAACAATTGAGCTCCTCGATGACCCAACAATGTCTTTTATACGATAAGTTCTATGGAATTTCAGCTGGTAGTAATGATCATCTAACCGAAGTAGTTGAATTTGATCAAGTTCTAGAGGTGAGCCACGGCCTGTAAGCGCCACTGAATCTTTTCTATAGCTCTCCATTGGGCTATTGGATTTGACAACTGTCGACTGTCAAAATTTCATAAAGATAATCAGACATAGCCAAGTGCTATTATTCAAACTAAATTTTCTTTTTAGTTTTTTACCGCAGAACTGTTGAAGGAACCTTCTACCTATACAAAGACATGAAATAGAGCGAGTCAGCTCATACAAGGGCATGTATGACATAAGTAAGGGTACGACAACTCCAATTTATTAATTGCTTACATTGCTTACAACACTTCTGAGAGTTTTATCCACTAGGTGGGGATAGGGCAAGGAAAGAGATAAAAATGATCAAAGAAAATCAGATGAAAGGTATGACAGCATGACACTGCTTGGTAAAAATACTGACCAAGTAACTAAAATACATGTTATTTTATTTATGCAAATAAAATATGTAAAACTACAGACTTAAATCTCTTTTCAGAACTTTCATTTCAAGACTAGACTTCCATGAAACTAGAAAATTCAAGCTTGTATTTTACAGTCTGATTATGTAGATTAAAGCATTCACAGTGAAATACTAGCTTTTCACTGCTAGTAAGCCACAGTTATCATTATATGAAACTATACATAGTTTTTACATATACATCTGCACCAGAACCTTTGCAACTTTAATATAAACCCGAGTGCATAAAAGAAAATGAGGAAACAACTCCGAAAAAAACAGCTTCCTATGTAAAGGTTTATTTGAATTACCGTGGGTATGCTTTGGATTAAGTTCTAAAATGCATAGAATTGATAGAAAAGGCACTTCGCAAATGTAATCTATCAATCCTTCCTGAACACAATTAATGAGTTGTAATTTAATTATAAATCTACTTAGTGTTTCAATTAAAAGGTAAAAAGTCTGTATTTACTTCGTATTCACTGCGTATATATTGTTAGTTTTCTGAACACAACTAACGAGTTGTAATTTAATTATAAACATATTATTTATTTTAGTATTTATATTTAATTATACATATTTACCTTGTATATATTGCTTGTTTTATTTACATAACAAGCACAGGCCATCCAGTGAGCTTCATATAATGTTACTTTATGTTTCTGTGCTAACAACATGTAACTATCTTAATAGCCAAAAACAATATGATATTTTTAATTTAGGTAGTAAGTCATGATCTTGATAACAATGGTGACAATGATGAGCAATGTTCTTCAGCATCTTTAATACTTTCTAGAATGTAAGAGCAGCTCTTCTAACAGATATATTATAAAGATATACTCAACCCAGGTTACCCGCGACATCAAAAGCAATATAAACTGATTTCTCTTTACATGCCACTATCAAAACAAAAGAAGTTTTGTCCGCAATTACTAAAACCCTGTATGCTTTATTATTGTACTCAATTACACTGATGACCTCGAATTTTAAGAATAATTGATGAATTGATAAATATTAATGTAGCAATGCGTGCAGCTCAGGAAGGATTCAAGTTCATAGATCTCAATTTTCTAGATGACAAAAAATACAAATTCTAACCATTTAAAGTTAGCTGAATAATACAAACAATATACTTTCTAACGATACTATCAGATACAGATGGGTACAAAACCTTTTTTTCGCAGTTTCATACTCCATTAGAAAAACATAAAACAACAATCATTTCAACGCAGGTGTGTAGATATTCTTCCTGTAGTGCATATGGGTGAGTGTTAATGACAAGTAAGGACAAGTGTGTGAGGAACTGTAGTTAGGTTATTTGCAATGACAAGTAATAACAAGTGTGTGAGGGACTGAAGTTGGATAATTTGCAATGACAAGTGATGACAAGTGTGTGAGGAACTGTAGTTGATTTATTCAGAGAGGTAAATAGCATACAGAAACCGAAAGAGATGGTCACATAGTTTCATTTCATTTGATGAACTGCATGAAGAACCCAACGTAATTTTATATATATTATGTTAAAACATATGTTCACCATTATTAAATATTTCAGATTGGACATCAAATTTTAAAATTTTACATTTTTTGTGCTTTTTTAACTACAGTTAAATTTGTTTTGCCTTAAATAGCTAAAGATGGTTTTATTTACAATGCATATATCTAGCCAGTGCACCATAATGATTATAACTTGTCTAATGATATTCATATAAGCACATTTGTTACACAGAAATATAAAGGTAAAATATACTTTAAACAATGGCCAAATTGTACAAATAAAATAATGCAATAAATATTACTTTGTTACACAGATGTAAATAGGTGTTAAACCTTATGTATTATTGTAAACCAGCCAAAGACTATCCAAACATAAGTGAAATTGCTCCCAGCTTTTTAGTAATAGTTTTGAAATTTCTTCTATGAATGCATGAATAGCTATTAGCTATTGTTCGAACAAATCGGAGTCCGAACAAAAAATTCAAGAAATTCTTGCTTCGTAGTTCGAACAAAAATCGGAGTTCAAACGCCGGTACGAGGGAGTTCATACGTGAGGGTGGGATGCTGAGCGGCGTACGGGTGTAGATCGCTCTCTCCGTGACCAACTGTTGTCGCATTGTCCGAGATTAAACAAATGTGTAGCAAATGGGCCGAGTTACAGAATTTCGTCGAACTCCACCACCCCGATAAAGCTGCAGCCACTAGAGTCGTCAATGACTTTAACGACACTATCATGAACCACTTCCGAAAAGTGCTAAAAAGAAGGCAGAAGCAAGTGTCATTGAATAGATATTTTAAGAGAAAAGAACATCCTGTATCCTAAAAAATCCTATTCATAATTCTTTTCTTTATCCTTTTTATTTATTTTTACATGTTCATGTTAGCGTAATCTTTCGTATGGAAGATTACGACAATGCGAACGTACGATTAGCCTGGATTACATTTATGTTTATGTTATTTGTGTCTTTGCCATTTTGCTTAACATTTTCTTAGATATACATTGTTTTTTATGTGTTGGTCAGCATTTTAATGTGCAATTTCATGCATAAAATAATGTATAAAATACATGTACATGTACTAACAAGGTAAACATTCAGGGTGTTGGAGTGGATTAAAACTTATATATATTAATTCTAATGGGAAAACCTGTTTCGGATCTCGAACAACTCAGTTTTCGACCAACCTTCTGGAACGGATTGTGTTCGAGAACCGAGGTTGCACTGTAATAGTTTTGAAATTTCTTCTATGAATGCATGAAACCTTTATATATAGCCTTTAAAGGCTTTATTTTCACTGTAAAACAAAATTGTGAAAATTTTTTTAGAATTAAAATAGCCATATAAAAGCCAAAAAGCAGCTTATAGCAACTTGAAGCAATAGCTATAGCTCTTGAAGCTGAATTGCCAAAAAAGCTTTTTCCGTATCACAGTTTGCCCAAAATACTAAAACTTCTATCCAAGTCAGCGATGCTATTATGCTTAGTATCAATACTGGCAGTCAGTCATTAGTTTTTCTGATATTATTCACTTCTATCCATGACTGTCCACTCCAAACATGGCTATGGTATTTTATAAATAGCGCCTCAGCTAAGGAACCAAGTAATGAAGACCGAGTACTAGGAGCTTCAGGCAGAAGTCCTGATGGTACAGAAATATGAAAGTGAAGCAAGACTTAAACCCGGAAGTGCTTAACAAAATAAATATTATGTTATGTATTCTAAATAATTGTATATTTAAACATTTAGTTTTCATGTCATACAACTGACAGGTAAAAATAGTTTCCTAAGTACAGACACATTTTTAAAAGAGTTGCTTAAAGCACATCTGAAGAATGTCGGTTTATAAAGAGATCCGATCAAAAATAACTAACTTGAACTTTAAACTTGACTAAAGACACTGACCCACTTTGTGAGCAACAAGTTCACTTATGTGTAACTTTTTATCAGCATTGGTAATCATCACCAAAATTATGTTTTTCGTTACACGCTAAAAAAAGGAAAATGAGAATGAAAAGACAAAAATCAAGAAATATTTAGTGAGTTGAAGAGATGTATTTTAATAGTTGATAATCTAATAGTATTGATTATTATTAATAGTATTAATAGTAATATATTTATACTCTAATCATTTTGTAACTTACTGTCACAGATAACTTAAACTGTACAGACACAGACAACTCCCAACTAGTTTAGCAAATAAGGGGGGACCTAATTATGTATGGTCATTCAAAATGAGAGACAAGAAAATTTTCTGATTGCTTTCTACAAGGCTAACTGTAAAAGTCAGTTCAGCGAAACCCTTAAACAAGTTTATAGGCTAGGCTATAACTATACACTATAGTTAGTCTATAATTATAGGCTGTTGTCTATAGCTTGGGTTGATATAACTAACAAAGTCGCAACCGAAAAAATATTCTTATGCATCAAGGCTAACAAATCTAATGAAGAGTAGATTTTATGGTCTGGTCTGAGAAGTTGGTTCAGAGGCTTTAATGACGCTCTAGTGTGTATTCTCCCTTAGAGCTAACTTGTGTGCTTACTGATTATGTGTGCGATGGCTGCATCTCTCTGATTGCACCATCTGCAGAATACAGATTCCTTAAACAGTCACATGTTCTTTTATCTTCAGCTCTTATTGGTTGTTTGTTATATTAGGTTCTTCATGCATCTTATAAATTTGTTTTGCTTTTTCTGGATTTTTTGTTACAAAAATTGTTCCAAAACTGTTTACTAGTTGCGGTCAATTGTTCATTCTCCTTGCCATTTGGTTTTGATATTAACTGTATATTTCTGTAGAATTGTTTAGTGTTGTTGAAGAATAGATAGTTTTGTTTGCTTTAGTTTTCTTGATTTATGTATCTCTGTAGGCTTGCTGACATTGTTGTTGGTTGTTGCTTAGAACATTCATATGCAGTTTCTACTTTGTTGTCTTTAGTATTTTATTTATCTTTTTTATGTTTGTTGCAAGTTCTATTTATTTTCCTGCTATGCAATTCAGAAGTTCTGTATCAACCTTCAGTCCCTTAGCATGTTTGACTCTTGGTTTTCAGTATGGTTCTTGTTTCATTTTCTTGTTTCTCTCATTGATATATAATCCCGGAGATACAGTTGTATATTAATTTATTTTCACTTTTATATTTCAGCTCTGATGGGTATGACTATTCTATTAATTTACTTTAGACACTACAGTACTTCACTTTTGATGCCAACTTCAATTTCTCTACCATTCAGTTTCGTAATTCATGTCTGATTTTGTTATCTTTTCAATATAGTTGATATTCTTTTTCTTATACGTTTGTTTCTATTGCATATTCAACTTTTTCATCTTTTCTTCACCTTGTTTTAATTGCAGATGTTTCTTTATTGTCTCTGATGGCTCTAGTTTTGTTGATGAATCTCCTTTGTATTTGTATCAACTTGAGATCACCCAGCAGTTTATTCTCTAGTTTTCCTCTGTTCTGTAACATCCTGTGTTGTTTTATCGATTTGTCGTTTGCTTTTTCTCCTGGTCTAAATTTTAAACACTCTTTTTTGAACCCATAATTTTTTTCTTGTTCACAGAAACACTTCATGGTTAATAGATTTTGCTCTCTGCCACATTTTACCCATTGGTTGGTTGGACTAACCACCTTCATTTGGCTGAGATTCTATAAAATGCCTACAGTGCCAGATGTGAGGACACTTTGTTCTCATGTCTGACCATTTTGCTCTATACTGTTTTAATTCAGAACGTCTCATGACAAGAGCTGTTTGTTTAAGTTAGGTTTTTTAGCCTTTTGTTCTTGTAGTTTTTGTTAGAGCTATTAACTGTAGCCTTAGGCACAAACAAAAACTTAACCCATGAGCAGTGAGTATATAGCGGCAGCAAGCCGAAATAAATGGATACCTGCTAAGGCCTACCAACTACTGGCATCTACTTAAGATCTCTCCGAGGTGCATTCTTTGAACACCATGCTAAAACTTTCAGGGGCAAGCTGCTGTCCTAAAATAAGTAGATCCAAATCTTTGTGGTTGGTATTCCTCTATGACCCTTAGTGTGTATTATTATCATCATTACTATTATTAGTATTATTATTACTTTATCACCCTTTTACATTGAGCACATTACTTTTAGTATTTATTCAGTGAGTTTTCAACAAGCCAAGTAGTTGTTAATAATTTATGCAAAAATATAATGCTTATTTATTTTAGACTCATACAGACAAGAGAGAGTTTGTATCTCTAGAAGTCACTTTGTCTATTGAAAATAGTAATCAGCAATAATACATAACTGTGGTAATTCACCTTCTCTCATGCTGATTATTAGCTAAGCACTTTTGTAAAGTCATAGATGCTATTTTGACCTCTCGCTGAACCCGATGACATGAACTTGGGTGTCTAAAAGCCTGCAGACTTCGCTGACCTGAAACTCTCCTGAAATTTTACTTACTTCAAGTTGCAGTATCATAGATCTTGAAGTGAACCAAAAACTCAGAACTTACAACTTTCAAGATGTTTCAAGATGTGAAGTTGCCTTCTTCCATTATGAAAAAAAAGTAAACAAATCTTACATTCAGCTTCATGTGCATAGCCCTGTCATATAATCGGTGGGAGAAAAGCCTGTTTAGTTAGGAGAAAGTCAAGTTTATCACAATCTAAATCTACATGTCTTTGATGTTACGACAGCAAAATAAGGAGTATAAATGTGAATAAACTTAACCTCTTCTCCAGTACTCACTACAATGTTGCACTATTACATGTATAGATAGGCCTACTTTAGACAAGAGAGAAACATTTCTTGGCTATGATAAAATATAGAGATTGGATTTGTTTAATTAAAATTAACTTGCTCAATAAGTTAATTCGTAAAGTATAGTTGAATTATAGGCTGTTTTTAATTAATGAGTTTATGTAATTCGCATGCTGTGCCTTTGTAGCGCAATCACTGGTGGTTTCCAAATTAAAGAGAGTAAAACTGATCTTTCTTTTTATTTTAACATAATTTCAACAGGCAAATAATGAAACAGGAAGCTTTACTATAATAAGAGCTGTGTCGCTCCATCTGTCTGTTCATCCGTCCATCTATTTGTCCAAAGCTGCACTAGGAATGTTAAAACAAGATTGCATCACATTAAAAAAAGATCACCATGTACAAGAATTGAACCCAAATATTCAGATTCAGAGGCAAGCACTACCACTACACCACTCAATCACCTGATCATGTCTAGAATAATTGTACACATAGTTATTACACATGGTCTGTCTGATGGTCATTGTACAAGCAGATATATAATATACAAAGGTATATAATTTTAATGACTTGAGGATATTTTATGAAAGTTCATCATTTAATAGTTTATAGTTCATTTGCAAATTTAGATAATGCAGGAATTAATAACTACATATTAAATTATCAAGTAAGCATTTCTACATATACGTAATATAAATAAATAAATCTAACTAGTTTGGAAATACAAAATAGAAAATATAATTAAACCAAAACACACAGAATTAGGTTAGGAAATATAACAAATAAATATATATATATATACTTGCTGTGCTACTTGGCGTTGCCAGGATATTAAAAATCAGCTTACGAACATTGAGAGGTATGAAAGTTGCCTGCCATTTGCTATTAGCCTGGCACATTGCCAATGGCACATTTGAGTAAGCTTACTAATAAGAGCTACCCTTCTCATGCAGTTATGCTATGAATTTGCATCAAGACCGAAAACGATAGCGTATTTGCTCCCATATAGCGACATATATTGCCTAATGAATCCAACAAGCTCGTATGGCTGACTGGATATGGTGTTAGACTAGCAAACAGGAGGGTCAAACAGGAGGGTCTGAGATCAATTCTTCTGTGATACGGATTCGTTATTACAAGATTTTAACAGCTATAGCTCGAATGACACACATTTGACCAGCTTTGAAAGAAATTTATATAAATAAATACACATGTGTAAACATGAATTCCATTGCACATAAAAACGTTTTTTTAAGTTATGCCATATAGGAATAATAAAATAACAGAAAAAGAGAAAAGAGAAACAGTTAGCTACTAAAATCAAATTAATGGTTTGACATATTATAGCGTTAGAAATACTTTTCTCTGCTAAAATAAACGGATCTTAGGTGGAAGATTTTTAAAGCAGCTAACAATTATATTTTCAAAATAATTATCAGATTTTGTATGCAATTTGCTTATATCACTTAAATTGAAATAAATTGAAAACCTGCAACTGTCTTGTAAAAAGCAGGAAACAAACGATGAGAGATCTTGAAACTTATAACTGAAGTAAAATAAATATTTAGCATAGAAGAGAGTATAGAGTGGGGGACTTCAGGACAGACCCTGGATTTGGTCCGGACAGACAAGATCTCCCAAAAATTTCTAAGATTTTATTTAAAAGTTTGTTTAAACTTTTAAAAAATTAAAAAAAAAAAAATACAAAGACCTACTTGCCAAAACCCACTCTCCAGGAGCTCTTAGATCTTTAATCTGTCGGAAAATCTTGTTCACATTTAATCCCTCATTTATTGCGTAGTTCAGTTCTTATAAAGTCACGAAAATCTATATCAAAGTCTTTTCTCATACAAGCGTGGTATTCATCAAGCTCAGCTGCAAACTTTTCATACCACTCTTCATCGCTCATTTGTTTGTATCTTTTAATTCTTAACTTTTTAGCTTCCAATCTTCTCCAAGCTTTTTCTACATTATACTGCAGGTCACTACCACTCATGTTTTGATAATTTTTAACACCAAGCAACACAGCATCTGGAGCATATTCTTTTCGCTTAACTTTGTCTAATTTTTCTTTTAATTCTAAGTCACTCATTCGTTTGTAACTTTTTATACCATGCCAGAGTGCATCGGATTCAAGGTCATCACGATATAACAACGCTCTTAGCTCAGTAGTGCCAAGGTTATGCTCAACCATTATTCCTGAAAGCTTTTTCATTACTGCCATTTATTATACTAAAGAAAAGGCAAGCACAACCACATTCCAATCTATAGTAAACATTTACCTTACAACAGTTTTTTAGTATAATAAAGGAGCTGTACAAATACGGCAAGCACAATTAGCACTTAGGTCCTACAGTTGTGTGTCTTTTATGGCAGCCTGTACAGTGGCTACCCAACAATTTTATCGTTTTTTCCCATTTTGTATGTTATGTAACATACAAAATACCTAATGAATGATTGACACATATTTTAAGCTGATAACTCCTAACGCTAATATGGAAAATCTAGATTTTATAAGCAATGCATATTTCTACCCTGCATTCAAATGGAGGAACTAAGACGGATGGCTGAAGATCGAGGAATAAACGATTATCATAAGATGACCCGCGCTGAGCTTGTAGTAGCTCTAAATGTTTAATAAATGTCAAATATAAAAAAAACGCGTGTATCGCTATAGGATTACTTGCAGCCGCTTTTTTAGCTGTTGGTACAGGGTTGTCGATATATTACACTACTAATAACGCAGTTGACTTTTTAGCAACCGTGAAAACCCCCTCAGTTGTAACAGATGTGACCGAGGATTTCTCAGCTAATTCATCCATAACGGCGGCAAAAAGCGTAACATTTGAATATTTAGGTCCGGTAAGAAGTGATTTACCCCGTGATATTACAACTCCTATTCTTAGATATTACTCTTATAATATGTATACTAAAAAGGCTACGATTTTAGATAGCGCAAGGCAACCCGTAAACTTTCCGAGGGGTCAATATAAAATTGCGGCAGTGCGCGGAAACAGTAATGGATCAGCTACAATGATGTTTTATTACAAAAACGCAACGAGACAAAAAGAGTTTAAAGATGGTTTTGCCTCACTACAGATATCGCTGCGATTTTTACAAACCACCTTTCCCAGCTTCGAATACTTAGGAGAACTAACTGACATAAACCTGTTCGTTTTTCGTGTGAAATAAATGGCAAATACAAGCGGGTTCTTGCCGATGGAAAGCATTGACAGTCTGTTAACCAGCACTAGTGATACTCAATATATGAACACAGCGATGAGGGCTATTCAGCTGCTGATGTTGGTAGGCTTTGGGATTTTAAAACTCAAAAAACGGCTTCGCACAAATGAAGAAAAAGTTGAAATAATGGAGAGAAAGATGTCGCGACTGATGAAAAATCGTGTTACAGAACTATAATTTTTATACACAGTAGCGTATAAAAATATTACAAATTTAGTAGACTACAGACATTTTATTTCCATCCGATATGAATTTTATTAGACGATCGGATATTACCACAGCGTAAGCCTGTGTGTCAGCTGGAGCATTAGCTCCAAATCGCGCTTTAATAAGTGTGTCAGTGACACTGTTTTTAAGCCGTTCACTTTGCTTGCTAACGTCAAGCACAAACAGAGTATGTAATGTAGCGTAATCGGCAGGTGTAATGTTGGAGTTACCTACAAGCTCATCCAAATCATAGAATTTAGATCGGAAAGCTGCAGCATCGCCGTACACACGACTAAACTGATACTTTTCAAACGAAGTGTTCGAATCGATTAAGGGATATATTGTTGAGTTTAGCATGGCATGCATATTTGTAACATTTAAGTTGTCAAACAATGAGGGATTGGTTTCTTGATCACCGCTCTTATTGGTCTGGAAACCAACAATTATATACCGAGGCTTTTCAGAGGATGACTTTACCCCTAACCTCCATGTGAAATTAGTGGTTTGAGGAACTGCAATAGTGTCACATTGTCTCATGCGGAAGCCTTCATCGAGTTGAGCCTTGCTTTCAATGGTTTTATAGAGTTGAAACTTTGGAGCATCCGCTGGCATTACATGAGGCATAAACCAAGATATTTTGCTTAGCGTAACTTTACCAGCGTCTGCAGCAGTATGTCTAAATATTGCATTATCATTCGAGTCTCTAGTTAGCGTAAGGGTGTGCTCAAAGCCATAGACTACCTTGTCATAATCTTCAGCGAACCCAAAAATATGTTTTAGAGGAATTTTAAAGCTAAATGTACCCTTGGGATTTGGATATTGTACTATATAATTTTGCCGAGCTGCAAATCCAGTATTATTAGCAAGGACAGCGGTTGTATCCATGTCTTTGAACCACAGTTGGTTGAGACCCTGAGACTTGCTAAAGTCATCGGGGTATTTTAAAAGACCTAGCATAGTTGTTGACTGACCGAGGTAGAGCACAGACTCAACCTCATGACCAGACAGAGCATACCTAGCATCTCTAAATAGATGCATTATACCATTGTTGATTAATGCAACCGCATCAGCATTTGCGTAGGCGGTTCCATCATTCTTTGTGAGATGTCCTTCTACAAGAATATAGCTCTCATTCGGATGCGTAAAAATATCTTGAGTTTCGATATTAATACGGATTTCACCAGGGTTGTCTAGGTTAGTTTCTGTAATTGGTTCGTACTCGTGGTATTCGTATTCTTCAATAAGCTCGCCTCTCTCAACAGGCGCTGTGATGTTTAATATATTCTCCATTTAATATATACATTTTTTATACAATCTTTAATCCACTTCCATTAAGTCTACGGGCAAGTTTTTCGATAGTGATTATATCTTTTCTTTTAGCGGAGCCAGAAATGAGGTTGTTTAATGAAGGATTAGGTGTGACTTTAGTAATTGAGCTGGCAATCATGTTTTCTAATTTTGCTTTAAAGTCCGGTCGTGTGCTTCTTTGTCTTACCTTTGATATAGTGTTTGCTACAGCGTCAACAATCCTTTTACCCGCTTCATCACCAGCCTTTTTAGCGGTAGTCTCTAACAACGTTTTAGCGGCATTAGATGCAACAGTCTTTGCGGTTTGGCTGCTGATAGCTTGACCCATTAGTTGGGCTATGTTGCTAAAAAGCCCCGCGCCTCTAGGAGGATGTTTATGCATTCCCACGCTTTGTCTGAGAGGCCATCCACGGTTTCGTATTATAATCATCTTTTTATTATAAGGCAAGAGATAGCTTTTTGTACTCACTCTTTTTAATGATTTTACGTCTTAAGAGTTCATCTAAGATGCTAACCAACTCATTGATTACACCCGTGTTACCGGCCTGTCTGCTCGTTCGCAGCAGTTCTAACCTATCAATTAAAGCGGTAGGGTCTTGAGGTAGAAAAACTGTACCACTACCTTGAAAAGATTTGTTTTCCCAGCTTGGTTTAACAATTTTAGCCCACTTAGCTCCTCTGTTCGACTTTGGATGTCTAGCGCTGGGGTCATTGTCTCGTTTCATAGCATCAGTAGCCCAAAGGATTTTAGCATACTTTATAAAGTCTTTTGCTGTGTAATTATCGTCTTGCGGATCTTTACTCTGTATAAGCTCCCACAGACCAGGTGTGCCCTTATACCGGTCTCCTTCAATTATTATATCATTGTTGTCAATCTCAACCGGTAATCGTCCTATGTATGGTTCATCTTTTTCCATTCTAATTCCAAAAACGGTGTCATGATCTTTGTCAGATTCTAGAGCTCTTATAAAGCTAGACGATGGCATCGATCCATACAGCTAATATCGACTTGTATATCTTGGTACAAAGTCTTCACACATTAGTTGTGGTACTTGAGGCGCACGAGGTATTTCACGGAAAGCATCAACAACATTTGTAAGATTGTCAGAAACCACCCGTTGCGAGTCTACAACGGGTTTAAAAACATCTTCCCAGTTTCTTTGAGTAGAAATTTCTCCTAATCGCTCAGACTCACTAGCTTCCTGGATGTCACGTTTTGTTTTTAGATATTCACGAACAATCGCGTCTCTTTTCTTTGGATCTTTTATTTTTAAAAAGCTCATGTTTATTATAACCCAAAAACACGATCGAGTTTTACGTTTTGCATTTCACGTTTTTAGGTTTATGATTGACTCCGTATCAACCCATGAATCAAAGCTCTCAGGATATCCTAACCATTTTACTAAAGACTTGTTACCACTCTTACGAATTACTCGCTCGATACGGAAAGTATCTTGAGTTGATTTTTGTAGTTCAGGCTCATAGAATGATCCCTTGATGTCTTCATCGTCTAACCCCGCAATTTTATAAGTAACTGGGTGTGTACTGAATACTCATTATTTTGAATAACTCTTCCATCCATCTAGGTATATAACCTTTTTCAAAAGTTCCTTTCTTCCTCGTAATTTGAACATTGTCTCCCACTTTTAGCTTTGGCTTTTTCGCAGGCTTCAACAACGGATAAAGCCTCATCCTGACAAGATCTTCGTTTTGTTACTTACTGGCTTCCACGGGTGTCATACCTGCAGATGAATGAATGGTGTTGTTATAGCTTTTGACTAGCTCAGGTAAAACGTCGATATATCTTCTCGTGTTATTAGCGGAAAAATATTTGTACATTCTCTCTTTCATCATCCTATTCCATCTTTCTACCACCACAGACTTTCCTTCATTTTCGGTGGAATACAATGGAATTATACTTTGCACTCATTGATTGTAAAATTCTAAGCCCTTGTCCACCCACAACCTTTTAGGTTTTCTTGACTTAAATATATTTTTTAACTCTTGCGCCACTCCTTCACCAGTCTTGTCTTTTAACGGAATCAACCACCCGTACTTGGAAAAAACGTCAATCACAGCCAATAAAAATTTAACACCACCATTGTACTTGGATAAACTACTCATATCCACCAGATCAACCGCCCACGTGGCGTCAATACCTTCCACATAAACTCTACGTCTTTCAAAGTTATGTCTAACGGGCTTGTGTAACTCTTCAGCTAACTCATCAGTCCATTTTATTTTATCTTTTTTTTTGTAAGTCCCCAGCCAAATCTTTTTTTAGCGCTAATGGCGGTGCGAGCTAAACTTCAATGAAAGCGCTTGGATAAAGTAGGGTCTACAATGGCGTCTAACGCCTGGAGCATTTCCTTGTCACAAATCTCATTGCGAGTTTTAGTGTCACGGTGTTTTGCATAACAAAGGTCATGCTCGTATGCAATAGCGTCATCTCTATCTACCGGCTGACTCCAAGACTTTGGCGTACCATCAAGATTTAGCCGCTTGTTTAACTTAGTACCAGGTTCGAGAAAGTTGTGACCCGGCATATGTGTCTCAAACGGAAGGTTATTAATAGCATCATTAAATACACCCTTACCTCGTTTTATAAACTGAGTCTTTCTCGATCTGCAAACGGTACAATTACCAAATCGCATTGTGCGACTGTTTTTAGTTACACGCTCCTCTTGTTGAAGCGTATTAGTAGAACGTTTACACTTTAAGCAATACATTTATTATATAGTAAATGGAAGTATACGATCTGTCTTAGAGATCATCTTTAAATCAACACAACAACTCGCTTCTACCTAAGAGTATAAGGGGTGTGATAGTCGGCAAATCAAGATGCGGAAAAACCACATTGCTTACAAATCTGCTGGCTAGACCGGGATAGTTAGACTACAACCAGCTGTATGTATATGGCAAAAGCCTTTTTCAACCTGAATATAAGATTTTACAACGGGCTCATGATCTTGGATTGTCTAAAAAAGACATTGTTAGTGTGTATCAAAATTGTGATGAAATCATAAAGTCTGGGTGCGAGCCTTTAGAAGGGATGGAGGCAATGGCTAAAGAACATAAAAAATATCCTATTACTTGCCAGTTTTATGAGTCAGTTAATGATGTTCCCGACCCTAAAGACATAGACCTGGAAGCAAACGGTCTAATGGTGTTTGATGACTTGATGCTAGAACCGCAGAACCAATGTGAAAAGTACTACACACGAGGAAGAAACAGCAACGTTGACTGCTTTTACCTCTCTCAGAACTACTTTAAGCTTCCTCGGCAAACCATCAGAGAGAATGCCAACTTTTTTTGTCTATTTCTACAAGATGCTAAAAACATAAACCCCATCTACAATGACCATGTGGGTGGAGACACGTCTAAAGATGATTTTAAGAGGTTATGCTCTAAAGCTTGGAAAATACCTCACAGGTTTGTTACCATTGACCTATCCAGTAACAAGTCCAATGGCAAGTACAGAAGCGGTTTTGATGATTTTTTGTTATAGAATAAATGGAAGACCTACTGAAAGAAATCAGTGCTAACACCGCTCCAAAGACATCTATGTCTTTTTTTATAAGTGATAACAAAACACGATTTACCACGACATTTAACCCACCCATAAACCTTGATCCAAAAAAAACGATATGAAATGGCACTTGACAACATTGAAACGTATTATTCATTTCCAAACATTGATGAGACCCGGCACCAAATATGGTGGACATCTCAAACTGGGACGCCTCAACGAAAATTTAGTCTTCCGACAGGATCTTATGACATTGAGCAGATCAACTCAGCTATTAAAAGGGAACTTGAACGTTTAGGTGATGACAAAGATGGTATCACTGTACAAGCCAATTCTGTGACACTCAAAACTATTTTAAAAATAAAGCACGGGTACCAAGTAACTTTTCCAGAGCAAGGTGGTTTACATAAAGCACTGGGGTTCACAGCTGGAAGCTATCAAGCTTCCTACACCGAGTCACAAAATGTAGTAGACATTCTAAAGGTCAACAGTTTGCTTATAAATGCTGACATTATCAGCGATAGTTACGTAAATGGTAGTCAGCAGCCAGTCGTCTATACCTTCTTCCCCAATGTGGACCCAGGCCACAAAATAGTTGAAAAACCTTACAACCTCGTGTACCTACCCGTACACGTCAGAAGCATCCAGAGCCTGACAACCACGGTTACTGACCAGGATGGTGAAGCGCTTAACCTACACGGAGGGCGTGTAACCATTCGATACCACCTGCAAGAAATTTAACTATATAATAAATGCCATACATACAAACTAAGATAACCATTTCGCAAGCGCAAAAGATAAGATCCGCAATGCCATTGCTGACGGTGACGATCGCATAACAATTAGGTTTAGCTATCAGGACTTGGTAGATGGGGACGATGTCATTGCCTTGACTAAAACACAAATAAATACCATGCAAAAGGCTGCAGCCAATAAAAAAGGTGTTACAATCTCGATGAGTCCTTCTCAGCTCAAAGCTAACCAAAAGATTGAAGGTAGATTTCTTAGCACTTTGGTGGGGCTCGCTACCCGATTTTTACCTGGAATTTTGGGATCCCTTGGGTTAGGGGCACTCTCTGGAGCAGCAAGTGCTGGTGTGCAAAAGGCAATTGATAGGTGTGGATCCGGATTGTTTCTAAAAAATGGTGGATACCTATGTACCATGGAGACAGATGGAGAAGGTCTGTACCTACGGAAAGCAACTGGCCCTCCACGCGCTTTGACATCTGCTGGTGATGGTGTGTATTTAAGAAAAGGAAGTGCAGTTTTGCCGGTTGGTAGTGGCTTGCTGTTAGAGCCAAACAGCCCATTTAAAAATATTCCAATACTCGGTGCAATACTGTAATAGTTGTTTGTATTAGTTTTGTAAGCATGTGCTTATAAAATTGTTTAAACGTATTTGTAGTACAACATATAGGTACCGTGTGTAAAGCCTATGGCACTTGGACTGGTTATACGCATAGTAATAGCAGCTCCTGCAGGCACGTCAAGTGAAAATGAAGTTAGAGAACTGTTAAGACTGTAGTTCTTAGTTGAGACGGGACTGGTTTGTCTATGGAGGTCAATGGATAGCATCAATGAACCGCTACCACTACGACTTGCAGTCATCCCAAAGTGTAAAAGACGGATTGGATAATGAGCTTCAATTTTTTGAGACTTAAAAAGCCAAGCTTGTTTATCACTTGAAAAAGCGAGATCACTTGGTATGTAACCCATTTCACTGCAAATATTTGTTGCTTCAATGCCATCAATCCTATTATCCAAGAGTGTGTGCACTTGGTGGTATTTTTCCTGTGCGACTGCGGATTCAACAAGTTCTCCATCAGCACCAGTTAAGACAAAATGTCCTGCTTCTCTCGAATTGGTGATCTTGTCAGCCTTTCCATCAATCCTTGTTTCAACAGCTGTAGCCACATCTGTCAACTTAGCTGTGGTCTCAACCACGTTTTTGTCATCCCACTGACCAAAATATAGTCTTTGCCACGAGACTCTGGCAACCGTATCTCTTTGTCACCGACATATTTTTTGGTTGCTACATCTTGATCATCAGCAGGGTCAACGACTCTGGATACTCTGTTATTACCCATTTCTAATGTACCAGTTGCTGATGAAGCTCCATCACGGCGTAAATAGTTGTCTAACTTAGCTTCAACATCATCCTTAGTTGCTATGTCTGCTAGTTTGGCAGCAGTTTCAACCACTTTTTTGTCTTCCCCACTGGCTAAAATATAATCTTTTCCTTTAGATTCTCCAAGAGTAATCTCTTTGTCATCGACATATTTTTTGGCTGCTGCATCCTGGGCATCATCTGAATCAACAACCCTAGACACTTCGTTAATTCCCATATCTAATGTACCAGTTGCTGATGAAGCTCCATCACGACGTAAATAGTTGTCTAACTTAGCTTCAACATTAGAGATATTAAGACCGCTCTTACGCCGACCTGATTCTCCACCAAATTTGTACACCCCGTTTTCTGTCATTTATTAAAACAGATCATTCACCACCTCTTGTGGTTGTCTGCCTTTGGACAGCTGCTTCAAAACATACAAACACAAGTGCCCGCAAAATACCTGGTCACTAGGCTGTACTTGTTCTGTGTTCCAACGTATAGGACTCTTTAAGTAGGATACAATTTCATCCAGAGGGTTCAACCCAAAGCTGTCAAAGTAAAACTTTTGTTTACCATTTTTATACCAAGCTACCCAGTGCGTTCCACCACCATCAGATCCATCTAAATTTAATATCCCACATTCTTTAGAACGAGACTTTTTTGGTAATGCATCTCGCATAAAAACACCTCGAAAATGGTGAATTTTCAAAGCTTTCACAGCATCCATCAACTGGAAATTGGAGAGGCTTTCATTCGGTAATACTATATTGTCTATTGATATCATTTATTCAACAGCTGTTGCAGTTCCTTTTTCTTCATTCTTGAAAATCCTTTAATTCCCTGTTCTTTCGCTTTGGCTCTGAGTTTTGCTAATGACTTTTCTCGTAGGGTCATTGGCTTTCCTTTTAAACTATAACTCTGTGATGCGTCGCTAGATTTATCATATGTTGGAGGATACACTAACTCAAAAAGTACATAACAACTTATCAAACATTTCAATTGTTCATCATTCTTGTCACGATATAATGTTCGCAATCTAAGTTCAAGTTTTTCCATTTATTCTACCAAATCCTTATGTCCATAAGCCAGTGTATGTATTCCATCGTCCATGATCACTCGCTTGTCGTCATCAGCTGATAGCGCTACTTTGTTAACTTTCTCCGTGTGTATACTATGCTTGCGACTACGGAACACCGTCATGGTACGATAGGCTTCTTTCTTAGTCCTCATGCAACAACAGCTCTTTTAATACCCTTGCATCATTTATTTTCACAAACATGAGTCGTGCCGTCTATCACACAATTTTTATTGTTACATCCTTCTAATACATACGAGTACAACTTGGCTCTGAGCCCCGTAAATTCTGTGATTTGTTTACCCCTGGCTTCATCTTTAAACATCCCAATTACTTTCTTGTTCACCCCAGTCTCAATGTCTGATGGATGGTCTTCAGGGTATCCGCTAGTGTCAAATCTTTCCCGTACATCTGCCTTAATATCTCCGTAAAAATCTTTTGTCTGTAATGAGTACATCAGACTGTCTGTCTCTGTAAACAGCAGCTTGGCTCTGTCTCGGTACTTGGGTTTTATGTAATTGTAATGAAAGTCGTACATCAAGGTCTTACTAATATCTAAAATCGCTGCTCCCAGATAAACGGGCTTGTCAAAATTCAGATTCGTCATTTTCATGTGAACCGCGGTTAAGTTTTCACTAAATATTGTACGGCTTTGGTAGTTAGGCTGAGCGGTAAACTTCTGCGCTTGATCTTCGGTAGATACTGGCTTAATATTTTGACGCTTTCGAATATTTTCCATGGTCTTGCCAAACACGGAATTGTTCATGAGCTTAAAAGAGTCTTTCTCAAACTCGTTTTTAGCCGCCGCTCTGAGTTTAGTGTTTTTATCAATATATTTAGCTAAATCATCACTCCCTCTAAAGGTAATACCCCTATGAACCTTTTTTAGTTTGAGACCGTGATCCAAGGCTTGCTTGAGCGCTGAATAGTGTACAACGTACCGTTCTTTATTTTCGAGAGTTGGAACAAGTTTTTCCACTCCGTTTATCATCCTTTTCTCAGGACACAATGGGTAGTCACTGTGTAAATCATGAAGTTCTTTAGGATTCTCCAAGTCAACTTCCAACACGCACAGCATGTTTTCCCAGTTTAAGAGCTCCTTTTCAGTCATCCACTTAAAATCACCTACTGGCAATAGTTGACTCATAGCCCAGCCGTATAAATTGTTAGCATCTGAAATTGGCAACAATTACCGTTGTTGGCAATTGTTGGCAACACAATAAAACTGTCGGGTTTGCTCTTGTCAGGATTTTTCATATACTTGTTGTTCGCTTTAGCGTAACGAGTAGTGATCATGCTTACACCGCCTCTAACGCATCGCTCAAAAAACAACAACACGTCTGGATCAGTTATCGGATCGAGTTCTAACTTTGTGGTTTTTAACATTGCATCCCAAGACAACTCTGGAGCTGTATAATACCAAACAGGGTCTAAACCGTATTCTTTCATACAAACGTCTCGAAAGCGTTCAAAGATATCAGCCAGATGTAGCACATCGGTTTCCAAGTACAATTGAAGGTACTCCTTAAATGTCTTCATGTCAAATTCCTTCCATACCTTATTCGCGTGTTCATACTCCTCATCAGATATTTCTTTTAGATTCAGCTCCAACCAGAACTCTTCTTTTTGCGGTAGACGTGTATCATCTAGCTTAAACAAGCTATCAAACCATTCGTATGGAAATACTCCTTTTCTAGAAACTAGCTTTAGCTTTTCTCCGGAAAATTTACTCTTGAGCTGTTTACGGTCTTCTGGTTGGAGGTTAGCAGCCAATTTGTCTAACGAGGAGCTCATGAATTTAAAGCTATCCAAAAATCGCAGTTGACGATAAACTTGAACATTCTTTTTTTCTTTAAATTTCAGTATGCTAGCTTCAAAATATTCTTCTAAATCGGTCCAAAATTCTTCTGACTCCTCAAGCTCTCTGTCACCAGACATGACTTCAATTACATTTGACCAAAATTTATAATCTTCATCTTTATCCGTCAAGTCTTGGAGTTTTTTTACTATTTCCTTTTGTCTCGCAATTGATTTACCACTTTTTATAATTCCATTTAACGTCAACCAAATCATGTAATGTTTATTGTTATCCGACAGATGATGCAGCCGTTTTACCACTCCTTCTATGTTTCTTTTCGCTTTCTCATTCCAATTCGATAATCTAGAGTTTATTAAGTGTTTAAACGCAACAATCAGTTCTTGCTGTAGTTCACGCTTATCATCCTTAGTTAGATACTCATCAACTAATATCTTCTTAGAAAAAGATATGTATTTTTCTTCATTGGTGGGAATCCAACTAATTTCACCTTCATCAGCTCCCAAACTTTTGATGAAATGGTGAGCGTCATAGCCAGAAAGATTGTGAAAAGATATTGGGTAAAATTCGGGTATCTGATAATCTAGATTGCATTTGTTATGAGCCGCTCCTCGATAATTACCGGTGAGATGACAATGATCTCTGACAACTCTATCGTGGGCAAAATTTTTATCGCACTTGTGATATTTCTTTCGCTCATCTTTCCCATCTTTAAGCTCTCCTTCACAAATGTGACAATGCGTGGCAGCTTTGTACAATTGCTTTTCAAACTCTCCAAATATCATCAGCTTCTTAAATTTATGCTTTTGGTATAATTTCCTGACTTCTTTTTCCACCTCTCTCACAAACACCAGTCCTATGTTGTCAACTTCATCTTCATTCTTAGCGATATACGTAATCATATCATGCTTACCTACCACGCTTACAATCTTAAAGCTAAAATCCATTGGTTTATGATGTTGTTGAGTATTTGTATAACTTTTATTCGGGTCTGGCTCGCAAGAATGTACACGCTTTAAGTAGCTCTCCAAATCCGCATAAATCGAAAAGGAACCCTCATAGAATGCTTATAATTTTTAAATTTAATTTTCTCAGTTATTTTAGGAAACCTGAGCGCAACCTGATCATTTTCTAAGCACCATCTTTGATGATTTATTAGAGCTTCCTTAGTCTGTCGTAGGTTCATGCAATTGTAACAAATGTGCGTGGCTTCTTTGTGCTTGTTTTTTTGCATGCTAAGCAGTCTACTCATGCTTTTTATTTGACAATAGTGCTGTTGTCCACCATTAGATATAAAAATTAAGTTCACCACTCTCAGGGTTTCTTCCTTTTCCTTGGAGTCTTTTAACTTTTTCTCTACTTCTGGTACTAGTTCTTCCTTTTCTTGCAAATCTTTCTCAAGCTTTGCTTTTAAATTTTGCTTCAGTTGACAAATTTCTTCTTGATCTACAAAGTGGTGGTCATATTCTAAGTCTTTCACTTGTTGCTTTTCTGTTTCCAGTTTTTCATTCAAGTCTTTCACTTGTTCTCGCAGTAACTTTAGATATTTTTCTTGCGCAAAGACTCATTTTAATTCTTCTTTCTGGCTGTAATATTTAGGATATACAATTCTTTTCTCATTATCCCAAGCAAAAACATTGACTGATACATTGCTTTCTTTTTCAAACGCAATCACGTCTTCCTTTTTAGCTGGAAAGTTGACATCATTCCAACATAGCTTTTTGGAGTTGTCTTTCACCGTTTGAGTAATTTGTTCCGGATGAACATTCGCTGGGTCTCTTCCTATGGTCACCGCGTATTTGAAGCATTCTTCATCTTCATTCTTTGGATTAACGATAGCATTCTTGTTGGCTAACTTGGATGGTAATGGGATCCAAGAGCCACCACCCAATGGCTCGTATTTGTCCACCAAAATGTCTAATACAATGATCGATTTTAAATCTAGACGGGATCCGTACTTGTTATACTTCCCTATCTGAACTTGAATTTCTTCGCCCATGCTTTTGTAGACATCAGCCAAGTCTGTAAACTCTAGAATGATGTGGTTTTTTGATTGGAAGTATGGTGTTATTACTTGAGTTTTTCTCGTCTTTTCATTAATTTTGTCAAAGTCTATATTAAGAATCAGTTGCATTTTAACACCTGTTTTGAATTCTGGCCAACGAACAATATTTGCTACAGCATTTTTTGAGTACCTTAAGAATGATCCAACAAACCTTTTACCATCATCATCATTGTGGTTAGGTAGCCCCAGTATGTAAAAAGTCTTAAACCATCCTTTTACGGATTGTTCCTTTTCCATAGCTACACCAGCAATCTTGTTCAGTAAATCACTTTTCTTCATTTTGTGGTATCCTAAAGCATTGGGAAGAATAGCTAAATTCTCGCTGGGAATGGTGTCTAACACGCCACGAACGGTTTCTAACAATTTAGCTCGCTTCAAACTTTTACCTTCTGGATAAATATCGAGCAACTGCTTGGTTTTAAACTTATTCAACTTATTACGGATTGCTGATATTAGTTCTTCTCGTCTTGTCCACTGCTTCGCACCATCTCTAAGCTTGCTAACGGGTAGATCTGTCAATTCAGGTATTTCTACCAATCTCTGCAGCTGTTCTTTGCTATACCTACTAACTCCAGTTAAGCCTAGAGCTTTAGCTTGTGACTTCAACCATCTCGCAGTTCCATCTTTAGGTGGTCTATAGACCCCTGTGACTGTCATTGGGATACCGGTCTTGGTGTATCCAACAATTTTATCGTTATTTTGTGCCATATTTATTACACAAAAAATCTTTCTCTTTACTATACGAATCCTTTAAGCCTCGATCAATTGATTGGAATGTGGTTGCTAGGCAACTGACACAAATGTACGCTTATCAATTGACTTTTTTAAACTGTTGGAAGGGAAATGTTTACTATAGATTGGAATGTGGGTGCTAGGCAACTGTCACTAATGTACTTTTATCAATTGATCGAGGCTTAAAGGATTTGTATAGTAAAGAGAAAGACACACAACTGTAGGACCTAAGTGCTGGTTGCGCTTGCTGTATTTGTACAGCTCCTTTATTATACTATATGAATCCTTTAAGCATTGAGGCAAGTCTTTGTAATTTTTTTGACTTTTTTTAACTTTTTCAAATTTTTAAGTAAAATCTTAAAAATTTTTGGGAGCTCTTGTCTGTCCGGACCAAATCCAGGGTCTGTTCTGGAGTCCCCCACTTTATACTCTCTCATAGACAAAGTAAGAAAATGCAAAAGTTTAAAAAGATTATTTGTTAGAATAATATATGTATTCTGGAATATGATTTAACTAACTAAAAGCTAACATTTAGTTTCTGTAGCATCGTGGGTTAAATATGCAGAGAAAAAAAGTTTGTTTTGCGTTACGTTGGAATGAAGGAACTTTGCTGTTAATAAGATAATCACCTAAAACATGCAATATTAAAATGAATTCAGTTTTGTAGCCTAACTACTATTTTATGTACTGTTATATAAACACACCTTAGCTATCTTAACTGTATATTTTCAATTATATAGTAACATGGCCTATTTCTCTATGTACTAGAATATAAAGCTGCAGGTAGACCAAACAATACAAAAATAAGAACATCAAGGACTGTTTTACTAATACTATGAACTAAAAATGTGAAAGTTGGAAGACTCTTTAGTTAGGCTTTAGGCATGCAGTTGCCTCCTACGAGTTAAAAGAGGAACTTTATTTAAATAATTAATAAAATCGATAGAGGCTTACAAGAGAGACATTAAAATTTTCCCAAATCATTTTCCTGCATGAATTAGAAAGGAAATAAGCAAATAACTCCCGCTAACAACACAAATAAACTTGATGAGATGTTATTGACCCAACAGCACTATAATTGAGATATATCTTATGCCAAATAGGTTATCGTGTATAGGCATTATGTACAGACAAAAAATTGATAGAGCAAGCGCAAATACTGCACTACCGCTTGTACTTAAATAGAATGCTTTTGATCGATTAATCATGATAAATATTCTTCTGATTATTGCTTGACAAAGAACAGCAAGAGGAAAGTAGTGTTAGGATATATAAACCATCAGTAATAGCAAGAAGTATAGAAATAGCAGTATAAAAAAGCATGATTCACAGTTTGGGAACAATAAGACACTTTGAAACCGCAAAATCATCTCACAATAGTCCTACCTAATGCACCACTGCAACATGTAACATACATTCTGATGGGCTCAATAAGATAGTTGCATATGTAATATATACTGTTGTCTCATAGAAGACTCTCTAAGATAGTTGTATTTGTAATATATACTGTTGTCTCATAGAAGACTCTCTAAGATAGTTGTTTATATGTAACATGCGCTGCTGTTTCACTGATGGGTTTTTTCATTATTCATCTGGCAGATTTCTAGCAGAGGCGGCTCTATGGAGAATCTTGTTGACAAACTGCCTTTTAATCTATAGCAAAGTACATTACTACTTCTTCCAAATGAGGTATTTTGTATACAACTATAAGCTATGCGTAGGTATAAGCTATCGGGGAGTTTGTGCATTAGAGCACTGTTCTTATGAGGAGTAATTGGACATATCATTCTCACCTGACACCTTCACATTAAAAGTGGACTACTCCAGTTTACAATGTGGAAGAATAACTGTGTGAGAAATTCTCATGGAACCAATGATCAATTACCTATAGTTACAGACAAATCTATAAAAATAAAAATGATCCGTAAATTAACGTAACACTAGGCTATCATAATGTCTGAATCATGTGATAACATGCTCACTGTCTAATGATGTGTTTCTGCATATAAGTTTACTCAGTGTTTGTACTTGACCAGTTCTTCCCTGATATAATATTCTAATGTTGTAAATTGTGTGTTCTTAGGCTGTGGTTTGACTGCTAGTAAACAAAATCTTGCTTGTATCTTTATTAGAGTAAATACAATCTTCCTGTTGTTATGTTCAGGTATTATTCTTTAACAACTCACACTCTTCAACACTTCCTTAGGGTCACCAACCTTTATAAGACCAACTTTCTAAGTACTCCAGAATCTAGCTTTGGCACAACCAAACACAGTGATAGTTTTTGGCAGGACTATCAATAGATTGTAGCTTTTTTTAAAGGTAATTATAAAATATTGATAATAACAGATTAGTCTGAGACATTTACATCTGTTCACAGTAATCCTGGTAGATACTTACATCAATCAGTAAGTTAGTAATTAAACACTACTCACTATCTATTGACTGTTTATATAATGATTTAAAAAGTTTAAATTATCTTGCCATGCTACAGTCAGTTCCCTTTTTCTAAAACTTCTTCCAAGTTACTTTGTTGGCTCTGTTCAGCTGCTTGTAATCTCCAATGGCAGCAGCTGTTATTTTAAGCTGCTGAAAGTGACTATGTGTGTTGTATAGTGTGTTATATTATTGTCATTGTAACTCTCTGAGACACTCATATTGTTACTGTCAAGTTTGTTGTCTTCAAACTAACCTTGTACCATTCTTGCCAAATGCCCAACTTTGAATGGGTAATAGAATAATTACCTAATGAATTTGAGTAACTTACCTGGAACGCTATATTTTTACTAAAATCTTTACTGTAATAATACCCACATTTTGGTCCAGCTTAACAATCATTACACGTCACGGTCAACAATGTTAGTTATTAACCCAATCAAGCACTTTAAGCATGAGTATGTTTACCAATGTAATGACCATTTGCCCAAATAACCCATTGTATTCCGTGTAGCTGAATGGTTAAGTTTTCCACCTTTTAATCTGGAGGTCTCAAGATCAAATCTAGCTGAGTGCAGATTTTTCATTGTTAGATTTTATTATATATACCTTGACCCAGGGTTTAACAAAAACCAAAACACAAATACTCAGATTTATATATAGAACCATAGATGAACATCAAAGCACATTTATCTGTAATTACAATCACGTAAAAAAGTCACGCAATAATATCAGTGCACTGTTATTAGTTGTAATGTCACTTACTTTAATATCAGTTTACCTCACCGTAATTAAAGTTAAAGAATTTGTTGCTAATGTGATTATTAGATACAAAATAATTATGGTTGCTTAAAGAAGAGAATGAGTCGATGCAGTAACAAGTCTATTGGGAAGGATCCTTTCAATATTTCCAGGAAATGCTTAGCGCGACGAGGGTTATTTAATCTTGTTGTGGTGGTGTAGGGCCAGTACGAAACTGAAAAGGCTGAAAGTCAGCAACGTGATGTCGGTAGTCTAACTCAATATCTCGTAGTGCAGGAGCTAGTAAAACTGCCTGATAGTGGTCAGGATCAATCCTTTGTGTAACCATGGCAACAGCAAGCTTCCTGTTAGCTTGTTTAATATATAGAATTGACCCGCTGTCTCCTTCAACAAGCGCCTCGCTGCATAACAGAATAGAAAAAATTCAGTTAACACACTTTGTAACAGTTAAGTGAATATGTGCACTAGTAGTGAGTCCAATCCAAGTTTCTAAGTTGTTGATAATCAGAAACACTCAAATAAATGATTTTTGAGGAAAGGTGAACCTTATTAAACAATATTGTGTATTGTGTATACAGTATTAACAGTAAAACATCTGAATATTTCTCCTCCCTACCTTTCATGAGCGGTAAAGCTGAAAGCAAGATAATCAGCTAAAACTGTCTCTGCTTCTTCATCGACTGTCTCATACGGTCGAATAAGATGACAGCGTCGATCTTCAAGGAATGGTTCAATTGTACGTTGACGGAGCTTCCTTAACCCTTGAGCAGTTACGGGCAGTATCTCATCAAAGTGAAAGGCGCTAGACCTCGCTATTGTTTGGGCCAGCATCTGCATCTCATCAGGACTTACCGGAAACACAGCCAAGTCATTGGCAAAGGTATGTGGACAATTTGTCTGCATCTGGCTGGTGCACTTCCCTTCGGAGCATCGATAGTCTGGGTCGCAAGTCGGTAAAATATTGGCATTTCTGTGATAGTATCGATACGCCGTCATTACACGTTCTTCTAGTTTGATATACGGGTTGACATGATTGGAGCCTTGTACAACACGAACCGTGTAATCAGTATTGAAGAGCTGTGAAGTAAGCTCTTGTCGAACATTTTCTGTTTCCTCTAGATGAGTTCTGTCTAGGAGACGATGACATTGGTCACCACTTAAAACTAAATGAGCCGCAGTAAGCAGAAAGGCCTTCTTCCTGTTATCTGAAGTAGGATGAGACTTGTCAGTGGCTGTGACAATCAGCTGACATTTGGAAATTGCTGCCTCTTGCCATGCACTTGAGTGAGGAGCAACATCTGCCCTTCTTTGAACAATCTCAAGCTTTTTGAACAGCTGCTCTCCATGCAAAGGCCCACTATTTGTTGTTACAAATGAGAATTCTGGAAACTGAGACTCTGCTTCTCTCATTAGCATCTTCTGTACTTTGGTAACACCTTGACCTCGAATACGGATCTCTTTTGGGTTGCTTGGTGACTGAGTCCATACGGCATCAGTAATTTCATACTCTTTGCAAAGCCTGTGAATATCATTTTGCAATTTGATTTAGTCTTTCGTAAATCAGAGTCTTAACAAATTATTTTTAAATATCTTACTACTCTCTTTTGTTTAAACAAAAATCGTTTAGTTTTGATTTTATACTTTAAGTACAGTCTTGACGTTTGAAAACAAAATTATGGAAGGTAAAAATAACAGAAAGTTAGAGGAAATCTCTGTCTGTATTTGAAGTGTGAAACCTATAACTTTATATGTAAAATTGTGTGATAAATTTTTTATCATCAAAAAAGTAAAAATAATAAGATTATTAAGGTACAATTTTCTAACAAACAAATATAATTTCTAACCTGTTGACAATCTGGCGAAGACCATGAGGAATCGGTTGATAGTGGGTTGTAGAGTCTGAGCTCTTCAGTGAACCAATGATGTCTCTTATACTAGTAGTTTTTTTGTTGGGAGGCATAGAGTAGCGGTAGTCCTCTTGTTGTCTTTTACGACTTGAAGGGTGGGTTGTTGGTCGGCCATGATGAGATAAGACTTGAGTCTGTTGGGGGGTCTTTCTACATTCACCTCCCACTTGTTTGTGGCTGGATGGTGGAATTGATTGAATGACTACAGGGGTACGGTGACTCATAGTGGATGATCTTTATTCAGCAGTTTTTAGTTTATATTTTCAAGTTTGTTGAGGAACTCGAATCTCTAAAAGATGTAAGAACTTACTCAGGCAATACAGCGTATAGTATTTTATTACATATAAAGATGATGTAAATCCAAGTACAGATGCTTAGTTAGGACTATGGAAATTCTTAGATCAAGAAAATAGAATGTTGTGGTCTAAAGTAATTTTAAAGATCACCATACATTAGAATGACAAAAGTGAAGGCGTGACTCTCAATCCACAGTGAAATATACAAGTATACATTACTCTCAGTTCATATCACAGTATACAAGTTTACATTACTTTCAATGCATGCCACAGTATACAATGGTACATTACTATCAATACATGTCACGACACAGAAGTGTACATTACTCTCAATATATGTCACAATATACAAGCTTACATGACTCTCAATAACTGTCTCGGTATACAAGTGAATGACTTACAAGTATACGATATATAAGTATACGACTACTGGAGTATATGAGGGTATAGAATAAAAGTCAATTTTATCTGAGAGTAATATACAAGTATACATTACTCTCAGTTCATATCACAGTATACAAGTTTACATTACTTTCAATGCATGCCACAGTATACAATGGTACATTACTATCAATACAAGTCACGATACACAAGTGTACGTTACTCTCAATAAATGGTACAATATACAAATGCACATTACTCTCAATGCATGTCACATTATACAAGTGTACATTACTATCAATGCATGTCACAGTATACAAGTGTACATTACTATCAATACATGTCACGACACAGAAGTGTACATTACTCTCAATATATGTCACAATATACAAGCTTACATGACTCTCAATAACTGTCTCGGTATACAAGTGAATGACTTACAAGTATACGATATATAAGTATACGACTACTGGAGTATATGAGGGTATAGAATAAAAGTCAATTTTATCACCCTCTATGCATTTAAATTACATAGTTTAAAAATACATCGCAAGCTTTTTAATAGAATTACAAATCTTACTTTTTTAGCTTCACTATAACATTCTTATTGAATAAGATGTTGAAATGGCTAAACGATACTTGAGGTAATAACATCAGCTTTTTTGGGCAAACAACTTTTAAATACCAAATTTTCTTTTATTTACAAGTGTCCTGCCAATTCTCATTCTTCCTACTTCTACGTTCACAGGAGCATGTGTGAAAAATTTATCAACAAAAATTTAACAGACATACAAGAATCAGCAAAGAATATTGAATTAACTGGTCATGCTGCATCTTTAAAGCTCAGATCGAAAATAGAATATAAAATAAACAGTTATATTAGCCTCCTGGTTTTGAGCTGGTGGAGCCAAGTAAGAGAGACTGGAACAACTCAAGCAATGAACATATAAACTATTACGCATATTAAAGGTTGACTTGCAACAAAATTCACATTACAGTTATTTGGTATCAAAAGATTCACCATGTCTTACTCTGTTGTGATGTAAGTGCCAAATACATGTATGTGGAAATATGATTACAAGCTCTTAAAGACTCAAAAATGAAAAGGTGCCGTAGATTGGAATCTCTTTATTTCGATGACGTAACCACGAAATTTGGTTATCGTCTTGTCACGTATGTTCTCACGTGAATTGAAAGGCCAATACAAAGCTCAATATAAAACTTATCGTAGTACTAGTTTATGACAAACACTTCGGGTTTTACCAAAGACCTCGTATCAAATATAAATGCTCACTACTTTACAGTTTTGTTTCGGCCTGGTCTAATCGGCAAGTCGTAATCTGATCATGTGACCCAATACTTCGCAAATAATTTCTGCAGCACTTTTCAATTATCACAAGTGACCAACATTGTCTCATGATTATCAGACGATGATATGTACTCCTTCAAGCTAAGGCTAAAAAATTAAACGAATTATTACGGTAAGTCATAAGATATTACTGCTAAAAGTGACAGCATTACGATGACGATAAAACAGACGCGTACGAACAATAGACATAGTTTTATTGAATGCGTGAAGTATTTTTGTGAAAATATTTCGACGAATAAGGTTGCATGAAAGTGTAAACAGAAACCATCTTTCACAACTACATCACATTTGAGCCGTTTTGGAAATGGAATCCAAACTACGGCGGTCTCGTGTGGCTGCGATTTTCTGTTCGTTTTTGAGCTTTTATGAGCTTGTAATCACCTTTCCACATATTTTGCTCCTACAACACAACAGGGTAAGACATGGTAAATCATTTCATATCAAATAACGGTAATGTGAATTTTGTTGCAAGTCAACCTTTAAATATCTACTGGTGAGCTATTATAAGCTGATCACAAAAACTACTGAGTAAATATATTACTATTGTTAGCACAACCCACATAATTAGGCTAGTGGCTGCGAGTAAACTTGCCTTTGGATGAAAACCAAAATAGAAGTGAAATCTCAAAACTTGGTTTTAGTCTGAATAAAATTTAAACAACATAACAAGTCGCTTTTCCAAAATGAAAGAATGCTTGTCACTTCTTATATTTTGCTTAGTTGAAACTAAAAAAACTCTTAAAAATTTCTAATTAAAATCTTTTAAGCAATTTCAAAAAGAATGTAATTGCATTGAACACTTACTCTGAGAACACGATCAAAAAAATACTTGTTCGTTGTAACTCGTCAACATTTGAATAAGATGTCGACTTGCCCACTCTTGTGCTTTCATGTGACTGGTCAACCCATCTGTAATATTGATTACTGATTAGCCAGCCAGTTAGGTGTGTCGCTAGCAAAGTACAAGCTTATGAATTTCATTGGCTGACTGAGAAAGTTCTTTATAAACAACTTGATTATCAAATAACAAACAACTCCAAGATATATAGGCCCTACATGTAAATCCATACTGTTCTTTCATTAGGGTTTCATAAATGTTCACTCAAAACAAATCCTCTAGGATTATTACCATAAATAGGAGTAAAGTTCTTTAGGATATAAGAATATAGTATAGTTATCAAACACTGAGCGACATATGTCATCAATACAAGCTTCAGACAAGTAATTAACACCAACAAGCTGTTCTGACTGATGCATGCTATCTCATCAATTAACCATTCTTATATAAACAAAACATAGAGCGTTATAATCATCTGCCAGTATAGAACCAAAACAATGGACACTAGATGAAATCACAGTCAAAGTGAGAATATATTGTTAGTTAGGCACTATTACTATCTGGTACTTGGTGAACTTGTGGTTTGTGTTCTAGTCTAATGCGTGGAGCACGCATTATTTTTAGTGTAAACAAAGGAAATTGCATTGCTAATAAAATGATCAGGTTATAAGTCAATGTAAATGCTGCTTGACAGAAGAAAATGAGTCGACACAATACCAAGGCCACTGGTAAAGATCTTTTCAATTTTTCTAAAACTTGTGGATATCCATGTTAATAACTAGCAGAGCGACCAGTTTTGCACAGGTATTAAAAATCAACTTATAAAACAGTGGCAGGCAACTACATTACCAGCTACTAGCATTGGTAATGTGCCAATAGCCTGGCACATTACCAATAACTAATTTGAGCAAGCCAGCATCCATACTGCTAAACTTACTAATATGAGCCATGAGAGCAAGCATAAAACGGCGCGGTGCCATAACACAGAGCCGTAACGCAACACACATTGAGATTTATATATACTCTAGATGTTTGATGCCATCAGTCTAGTCTATCTTGGTTTTCCTAACCATCTCTTTTGACATGAGAGCTACTACATGCTACTTATAACTTTATTAAGACTATGTATATAAGGTATTATGATGTATATTACTTCTTTTCTAATGTATATAGCTTGTTTAACAATTTTATTACGAGTAATCACCAAAATATGGAGTTATCTTCCTCAACCCTTCAAGAGTTAAACAACTCTTAACTTCAGTTCAATAGGCTGTTAACTTACATCCTCATAATGCTGCTATAACAAAGCCAATCAGATAAATATATTTTACTGATTCTTGAGTACTTGTCAATATGTTGTATTATTATACAGGTTTTATACAGAATTGGTAATACTACACATTTATTATAAAAGACAGACAATTAAAACTGTTCATACAGTTAGACTAGTTTTAAAATGTTGGGTTTGTAAAAGTAACTTGCAGCTTTTGTTTAATTATAACAAAAGCTTATATAATAGCTGTTTTGTTGGACTTAGATAGCATATCTTATGGTTAGATTATCTATTCAATATTTCCTTCTTAGTAGCGGACAATCTCACTCTGATGTAATTTAATCAATATCATTTTTGAGCCATGCATTTTATTTGAGGTTATTTCACTTTGTATTCCCTAATGAAAAAGGAAGATAGCTAGAAGATGTTGCAGATCGATCAAATAGATGTTACCCTGTAAAAACAGGCTTTCAGGGACTACAGTGACTATATAGAGCTCAATCTCAATTTAGAAAATGCAAGGACATATATGAGAGAATATGGCTTTTTAAATCAAATGCACTAACTAATAGCCAACTTCTCACAAAATCATCTCTTACAAAATAGTATAGGTTGACCAAATAATTGCTGTCTAGAACACGGACTTTGTAATCCGTATTGAAAAGCTGAGAAGCAACTTCTTGTCGTACTTTTGTCATGGTCTCCATATGTGCACGTAAGCTAGTTTTTAGACGATAGCACTGGCTGCTACCTGAAAGTAGATGCCCCGCAGTCAGCAGATAGGCTTTTCTCTTGTATGAAGCCAGAATAGATTTGTCAATAGCCGTAACGATCAGCTGACATGAGCAATCTTTAGACGTAGTCCAAATATTTAAGTTATCATCAGCCCTTCTCTGAAAGGTTCAAGTGCTTTTGAACAAGTGCTCTATTTGTAGAGGCCCGCTGTCTGTAGTCACAAATGTGAAATCTGGAAACTGAGATATCTTCCTTCTTTTACTAGCCTTCTGTGTATTTTGATAACACCAGAACCACGAATGTGGATCTCTTTCCAGTTGCATGGTGACTGTGTCCACACGGCATCAGTAATTCGATTCCTATCGCAAAGCCTGTGAATACCATTTGGTAAAGTCCTTTTTTGATCAAACAGCACAGTCAAATTGAGTGTATATAGTGTTCAACAATTTACTAGTAAACGTTTAGAGCTAAGGCTAGTTGTATCAACATTTGAATTTACATTTAATTTCCGGTTACTGTCAGAGAGTTATACAATTTACACCGCTGAGAATTATTTACCCTTGCAAAAAAGTATACAAATATATTATAGCTGCCACCAGCTCAAATTTGTTTGTATTTTTTTGACGACATTAATTCTAGTAAATTGCATTTTGCGCCAATTCATTTTAAAGCTTTAGCACAGATTGATAATTAGGACATTTAACAATTTAAGTGGAGAATACAGATTTGGGTTACAGTTGGCTCATTGCTGCAGAACTTTTCTATTGTTATTTACATATTAATACACATAGAAAGTATCACACTAAAAATATGAACAGAATACATATGACTTTATACCTGATGACAATCTTACGGATTCCGTCAGGGATGGGGTGGTAGTTTTTCCCAACAATTGAGCTCCTTAACAAACCAACAATGTCTTTTATACGATAAGGTCTATGGAAGGTCTGTTGGTAGTGATGATCGTCTAACCAAAGTAGTTGAATTTGTTCAAGTTCTAGAGGTGAACCACGGCCTGTAAGCACCACTGAATCTTGTCTATAGCTCTCCATTGGGCAATTAGATTTGACAACTGTCGACTTTGTTCAAATTTTATAAAAATAATCAGACATAGCCAAGTGCTATTATTCAAACTAAATTTCCCTTTTAGTTTTTTTACCACAGAACTGTTGAAGGAACCTTATACCTATACAAATCATTCCTAATTGTCGTATGGAATGTAAAGTTTGTTGTCTTCAAACTAACCTTGTACCATGCTGGCCGAATGCCTGGCGTTGCGCTGGTAATAGAATAATTACCTAATGAATTTGAGTAACTTACCTAGAACGCCAGACTTTTACTAAAATTTTTGCTAAAACAATACCCACATTTTGGGTGAGCTTAACAATCGTTACACGTAAAGGTCAGCAGTATTAGTTATTAACCCAAGCAAGCATGAGTATATTAAGCATGAGTATGTTAATCAATGTAATGACTATTTGCCCAATTAATCCATTGTGATCCGTGTAGCTGAATGGTTAAGTTTGTCACCGGCATATCTGGAGGTCTCAAGATCAAATCTAACTCCGTGCAGATTTTTCATTGCTAGATTTTATTATCTATATCTGGACCCAGAGATTAATAAAAACCAAAACACAAATACTCAGATTTATATATAAAACTATAGATGAACATCAACGCACATTCGCTGTAATTGAAACCACTTAAAGAAGTCACACAATAATATCAGTGCAATGTTATTACTTTTACTGTTACTTACAATAACATCAGTTCACCGTTATTAAAGTAAAAGTATTTGTTACTAATTTAATTATTAAATAAAAAATAATTATGGTTGCTTAAAGAAGAGAATGAGTCGATGCAGTAACAATTCTATTGGGTCCTTTAAACATTTCCAGGAAATGCTTAGCTCGACGAAGGTTATTTAATCTTGTTGTGGTGGTGTAGGGCCAATCTGAAACTGGTAAGGGTGAAAGTCAGCAACATGATGTCGGTAGACTAATTCAATCTCTCGTAGAGCAGGGGCCAGTAAAACTGCCTTATAGTGGTCAGGATCTATCCTTCGTGTAACCATAGCAAAAGCAAGCTTCCTGTTAGCATGTTTGATATATAGAATTGACCCGCTGTCTACTTCAACGAGACGATCTCTGCATAACAAAATAGAAAAAATTCAGTTAACACACTTTGTAACAGTTAAGTGAATATGTGCACTAGTAGTGAGTCCAATCCAAGTTTCTGAGTTGTTGATAATCAGAGACACTCAAATAATTGATTCTTGAAGAAAGGTGAACATTATTAAACAACATTGTGTATACAGTATTTACAGTAAAACATCTGACTATTGCTCCTCCTTACCTTTCATGGGGGTAAAGTTGAAAGCTAGATTATCAGCCAAAACTGTTTCTGCTTCTTCATCGACTGTCTCGTACGGTTGAATAAGACGACAGCGTCGGTCTTCAAGAAATGCTTCGATTGGAAGTTGACTGAGCTCCCTTAACTCTTGAGCAGTTACCCGCAAAATCTCATCAAAGTGAAAAACGATAGACCTCGCTATTGTTTGGGCCAGCATCTGCATCTCATTACAATTTACTGGAAACACAGCCAAGTCATTGGCAAAGGTATGTGGACAATTTGACTGCATCTGGCTGGCGCACTTCCTTTCCGAGCATCGTTAATCTGCAGTGCAAGTCGGTGAAATATTGGCATTTCTGTGATTGTATCGATACGCCACCATTACACGTTCTTCTAGTTTGATATACGGATTGACATGATTGGAGCCTTGTACAACTCGAACCATGTAATCAGTATTGAAGAGCTGTGAACTAAGCTCTCGTCGAACATTTTCTGTTTCCTCTAGACGTGTTCTGCTTAGCAGACGATGACATTGGTCATCCTTTAAAACTAAATGAGCCGCAGTAAGCAGAAAGGCCTTCCTCCTGTTATTTGAAGTAGGGTGAGATCTGTCAGTGGCTGTGACAATCAGCTGATATTTAGAAGTTGCTGCCTCTTGCCATGCATTTGAGTGAGGAGCAACATCTGCCCTTCTTTGAACAATCTCAAGCTTTTTGGACAGCTGCTCTCCATGCAAAGGCCCACTATCTGTTGCTACAAATGTGAATTCTGGAAACTGAGACTCTGCTTCTCTTATTAGCATCTTTTGTATTTTGGTAACACCTTGACCTCGAATACGGATCTCTTTTGGGTTGCTTGGTGACTGAGTCCATACGGCATCAGTAATTCCAAGTTTTTTGCAAAGCCTGTGAATATCATTTTGCAATTTGCTTTAGTCTGTCATAAACCATAGTCTTAACAAATTATCTTTGAATATTTTACTATTTTTTTGTTTAAACAAAAACGCTTAGTTTTGATTTTATACTTCAAGTACAGACTTGACGTTTGAAAACAAAATTATGGAAGGTAGAAAAACAGAAAGTTAGATGAAATTTCTATCTGTATTTAAAGTTTAAAACCTGTAACTTTATGTGTAAAATTGTGTGATAAATTTTCTTTTTTACCGTCAAAAAAGTAAAAATAGTAAGATTATCAAGGTGCAATTTTTCTAACAAACAAATATAATTTCTAACCTGTTGACAATCTGGCGAAGACCATGAGGAATCGGTTGATAGTGGGTTGTAGAGTCTGAGCTCTTCAGTGAACCAATGATGTCTCTTATACTAGTAGTTTTTTTGTTGGGAGGCATAGAGTAGCGGTAGTCCTCTTGTTGTCTTTTACGACTTGAAGGGTGGGTTGCAGGTCGGCCATGATGAGATAAGACTTGAGTCTGTTGGGGGGTCTTTCTACATTCACCTCCCACTTGTTTGTGGCTGAATGGTGGAATTGATTGAATGACTACAGGGGTACGGTGACTCATGGTAGATGATCTTTATTCAGCAGTTTTTAGTTTATATTTTCAAGTTTGTTGAGGAACTCAAATCTTTTAAAGATGTAAAAAGTTACACAGTCAATACAGTGTATAATATTTTATCACATACAAACATGATGTAAATCCAAGTACAGACTTTTAGTTGTGACCATGGAAATTCTTAAATCAAGAAAAAAAAGAATTTTGTGGTCTAAAATGTTTTTGAAGATCACAATGCATTAGAACCGTGAACGTGGAGGCATTACTCTCAATACATGGTGCAATATACAAGTGTACATTACTCTCAATTGTTGTCTTGGTATACAAGTGTATAGCTTATAAGTGTACAATATATAAGTATACGACTACTGGATTATATGAGTGTATAGAATAAAAGCCAATTTTATTACCCTCCATGAACTAAAATTATGTATATTAAGAAAACTTTGTAAGTTTGTAAAATCTCCAAACTTGGCTTTGGTCTGAATAAAGTCTAAACAGCATAACAAGTCATTCTTCCAAAATGTAAAAATGCTTGTCACTCCTTATAATTTGCTTAGTTGAAACTAAAAAAACTTTGAAAAATTTTAAATTAATATCTTTTAAACAGTTTCAAAAAGAACGTGATTGCAATGAACCCTTACTCTGAGAAAATGATAAAAAGTGTGTTTGCTATAATTCGTCAATATCCGAATAAGATTTCGACTTGCCCACTCTTGTGCTTGCGGATGACTCCCATCTGTCACCCTGGTCTGTAATGTTCACCGATCTCTAATGTTGATTACTGATTAGCCAGCCGGTTAGGTGTGTCACTAGCAAAGTGCAAGCTAATGAATTTCATTGGTTGACTGAGAAAGTTTTTATAGACTATATGAATTCCAAAGAGCAAACAACTCCAAGATATCTACATGTAACTCCCACAGCTCTTCCATTAGTGAATCATACATGTTCACTCAAAATTTATCCTTTAGGATTACTATCATACATTGGAATAAAGTACTTTAGTATATAAGAATGTAGTATAGTCATCAAGCACTGAGCGACATATGTCACTAATACAGGCTTCAGACAAGCAATTAACACCAACAAGCTGTTCTGACTGATACATGTTACCTTATCAGTTAACCATTTCTATATAAACACTATATAGAACAGTATAACTATCTACCAGTATAGAACCAAAGTAATAGGCAGTAGATTAAATCACAGTCAAAATGGGAATATATTGTTAGTTAGGCACTTTTACTATCTGTTGCTTGATGAACTCATGTTTTGTGTTCTGCTCTAATGTGTGAAGCACACATTCTTTTAGTGTAAACAAAGGAAATCGTATTGCTTATTAAATGATCAGGTCAGAAATTCATGTGTCTGCTGCTTGACAGAGAAAAATAAGTCAGCACAGTACTAAAGTCAGTGGTAAAGGTATTTTCAATATTTCCAGAATTTGTGGGTATCTATATAAAAAACTAGCAGAATGTCCAGTGTTGCACGGGTATTAAAAAACAGCTTATAAAACAGTGGGAGGCAACTACATTACCAGCTACTAGCATTGGCAACGTGCCATTTGCCTGGCACCTTGCTAATGGCTAATTTGAGCAAACCAGTATATGTATTGATGAACTTACTAATAAGAGCCATGAGAGCAAGCATAAAACGACGCGGTGCCATAACGCAGAGCCGTAGCGCAGGGCATTTTGAGATTTATATACATGTATAGTGTAGATGTTTGATGCCATCAGTCTTGTCTATCTTGATTTTCCTGAACATCTCTTTTAACATGAGAGTTACTACATGTTACTTATAACTTTATTAAGACTATGTATATACTGTAAAGTATTATGATGTATATTACTTCTAGATACTTACTTTCACAGATATCTCAGCAAAGAATTGTACATGGAAAAAAGTTCAAATGGTTATCATTCATTTGGTGTATATTATATAAGTGTATTTCTGCTACCAAGGGCCTTTTATGTTAAAACAATAAAATCAGTTACTTGAAAAGAAATTTCCTGTAGATGAATGTATTCAATTTCTTAAACTATTAGTTATTTGCCAGGAAATAACTAACAGAAATCTCTACATTACATACATATACTCACGTAGTTTAGCCGACAAAGATCTCTACTAAACATTAGTAGAGAATCAATCGACATCATTTAATTGAATTAAAAGAGACCTCTAGTGTAAATCCTTTACATATTTTAATGCTAAATTTATAGTGAACTGTCACACCAGAAGTCATAGCGGAAGGTAAGTTTGTAAGGATGGTAGATTTGTGTGATTCGTGTGATTACTTGTGTTGCTATAATTGTTCTGAAAAAAGACTATGCACAATGATGTCATACATCACTCATTATTGAATCACAAGTAAAAACAGCTTAAACTAGAATGAATAATTGTCACTTGAAGTTGGTGTGTTTGAATTGACTGACTTTGGTCAGTCACATATCTATGCTAACATCTATTATGTGGAGACGTTAGGTTGAATTATAAAGGTAAAGGACTCCGATTAAGGCCAGCTGTAGACTAACTCCTTTGGTCATGTGTGGGCAAAGTGTTCATATACATCTAGTACATAATAATGGGTATCAGCAGAAATGCTCAAAAGCCTTTCTTCAGTTTTTCAGTAAGCTACAAGCAGCTAAGACAGCCAACACAACGATTTTAGCATTGATGATTATCTGTATTTTGAGCTTTTGATGTGCAATGGATTGTTAGAAAGACATGGAATCACGCAATCACCCCAAAGAAAAAATGAAAATGCGTGAAAAATGCGTGAGATTTTTGCCCCAATTTTCACAATTTTATATATACTATCATTGATACATCAATTGCCCCAAAACCAAATCTCAAGCATTGCCCCACTCTTGGGTTGGCAGGCTTGTACTCCAACGTGACGATGGCTGAAAATCTAGTCACAAGTAAAATAAACACATTCAATGCGAAAAGAGTGTTGATAATAGTATTCTGGTATCAGTACTTGTTATCAAGCAGCCAATGTTTGTCTTTTTATCTTATAGACTCGTGTATGGTAAAGTAAAATGTTTTTGTTTTATCTCCTAAATTATAGAAATATAAAAACTTATAAATTACACGTGATATTAACAAAAATATGTATGTTTTCTGTACAGATAGCTTGTAGATATTATAAAGTGGTTGGACTTAGATAGCATATCTTATGGTTAGATTATCTATTCAATATTTCCTTCTTAGTAGCGGACAATCTCACTCTGACGTAATTTAATCAATATCATTTTTGAGCCATGCATTTTATTTGAGGTTATTTCACTTTGTATTCCCTAATGAAAAAGGAAGATAGCTAGAAGATGTTGCAGATCGATCAAATAGATGTTACCCTGTAAAAACAGGCTTTCAGGGACTACAGTGACTATATAGAGCTCAATCTCAATTTAGAAAATGCAAGGACATATATGAGAGAATATGGCTTTTTAAATCAAATGCACTAACTAATAGCCAACTTCTCACAAAATCATCTCTTACAAACAATAGTAGGTTCTAATTTATTTGAAAAAGCCATGACGGTCTGCTCTATAAATAGAAATGTGTTAGAACTTGCTGATGTACAAATCTCAGATTTACTTGCCACGATGACTGTCTCCTGCTAACAACTCCAGAGCAATTGATTCTCTTTTTTCAACACTCAAAACATTTCTTACTACCTTTTATGTATTTTCTCATCATCAACTTACATAAGCATTGATAAGGTACACTTTAATAGCATTAAGTTCAAGTCTTATGATCACCATGTGCAGACAACTTACAATCATACAACCTTTTGTTAAGCTGATGGGAAGTTTTAATCTAAACGTAAGCTCTAGCGTTCTAATTTCCACAACTTAAATAATTTTAATTAAATAAAAAGTATATATGTGACAACATAGAGAAAAGATTCTTGCTAGGGATAGATCTTGTTCAAAACAAATACATCATTTTATTTGTATTCTATGTTAGCCTTTTGAAACTTGACACTTTTTAATTAGTGTAAGTTGTACTCATTTTATTAAGACCCATTTTTACACTGTGGGATTATGCAGTTGGCCTATGTACTATGCAAAGCTTGCAGCATTATAAAGAAGCCTGTATGCTTTTAACTATTGTAGTAAAATTCATTTGAAAATTTAGAACAAAAAAGATAAAGCAGTACCATATTTGCTGAGGTTTTGTACTTTGATCTCAGTTGTTGAAAATCTTTGTTGAAAGTTTCAAAGGAAAATGCCAAAAAAACCTTTATAGCCTTGCACCTTTTACACTGTAGTGTATATTTGTCAGTAAGCATTTAGATTCCACACTATTGTATATATACCTGTAAGTAACCATTTTAGGTTCTATACTGTTGTATATACACATAAACATATATATTCTCGCTAAGCTCGAGTCTTCGCCACACTCCAGTCATACAACTACTACAGCTTTGATAATTTATAAGCACTCAAGATGCTGATCAGAATTAAACGCCTTGTTAAAGATGTGGTTGCGTCAAATTTGAGCTGATTTTAAAAGAAAGTATTTTCTTTTGTGTATCAGTTGATATGTTGTTTGTTGTGTTTAGCAATCTTATTGTCAAGATATTTTCAGGTTAAATTTGAAAAAAATTGATCGCTGTAAAAACGCACAGGCCAAAAAACATGCCCAGACTTGCCAAAAATGATGTAACACTTGATACAACTTGTCTCTATCTCTCGTATTCACATCGGCAATTGCGATAAAAGTTTTGTCCTACGCGGCTCTTATGGCCTATATTTTATTGTGTACTTGCTCATGTTGGCTAGAATAAACTTTCAAATCCAGCTACAGATACATTATTATCAGTGTCTCAAACAAGCGAAATTAAAAACGTGTCATATTAGCTTCTTTTGAACGCTGTATAAACATCTTAGTACCGACGACCAATTCTACTGGTCTACGGTGATTATGGCAAGCGAACTATGTGAAAAAAGGCCTTTGTATCAGCACAGTTTCGTCGCTACCCACACTAATGATGTACAGCTTTTCAAAGCCCCACCCACATGATGCCCGTAGCCTATTCTAGGGAAGGGGGCTGTATATCGTTGCCCACACCAAAAACTAGTTTCTCACTAAGTAAAATAAGCAAGCAGCATTTTTGAAAAGAATAGGTATGCGGCAAAAAAACTACATCCCTAAAAGTCATGTACATTGTATAGTCGACTGTCAATATTGTCCGAGTCATTATTGGTATCATCTTGTAGAAAAAAATTAACTGGTCACATTTGATTAGTTGATTCAAGTACTAAACCAACGGCCGAGCTATGCAAAGACGCCTGTCCATGCAGCTCTGATTGCACTTCATAAATCCATCTATCAGACAAGATTTCAGCACAGGTGTCAACGGGGATATGATGTATTTAATGTTCTGCAAATCATGTTTTGCATTATCTTCAACAATATTATTTTAACATATAATTTTTACAAGCAAAAAAGTTCTCATACCATCATAAATCTTTTATTAAAAATATCCACCCAAGTTGTGGTCACTCACATAGGTCCAGCTCATACAATAGGGCAAATTCATCTACTGCAGCAAACTCAAACAGAATATCATGGTTTATGCAGCACACATTCAAGTCTCTCTTTCCCACTTATGGCAGTTTCCACAATGATAAAGCTGCTTCGGCTGGTGGGACCACATAAACATCCTGTAATCAATAAAACAAATGCAATAAATATATGTCATTCATAGATATGCCATTCTAACGAATATCTACTGAAAGCTCTCAAATTGGGAGTTATAAATCTTTAACAAAAGCATAAGTACGCCAAGCCAACGATTCGAAGCTTTGGTTCCGGAAGTTAAAGATGTGCGTTGATCAATTGATTTTCTTCATTTTCTACAAGTGAGAAGTGAACATCTAAAGTCAAATCATAAATCTAATTTACTAGTTAAAACTACCATAGAAAATTTGAAGCACATATAGCTAGGTGATACGATAAAAAATTATAAAACGATGATTGGTGATAGCAAAAAGTTATAATTTTATTAATTAGTAAACGTGTTTGTGAGTACTAAAATAATTACTTTTAGTATATTCATCAATCTAAGCCATTGTGTTGCTAGATGCTATGGATTAAAAAGAAGCCGTCAAGAACTCACTGTGCGTCCTTATCTCCTTATCTCCGTTAAATTACATTATAACCTATAACAGGAAAATATAATCTGAATGTAAACACAACAGTGTATCTATAACAGACTCAAAGTAAAAGATAAATTTACCTCCATTCTCCTATTTTTCTCTGTAGCACTTTAACCCCCTGATGCTCAAAAAACTCGGGACTCACCTTCGCAGTAACTTTACAGTAATTTTAAAAATTCTGCTGTTCGCCAATAAAATGTGTCGATCGAGTAATTCATTAAAGTACCGATGTTAATTAATTTAGTAAATACCGATGTCCATGCAATTTAATAATAGAGTAAAATCTTAAATTTGATATCGCAGACAATGCGTTTTACGAGTGATAAAATTTATTATGACCTATATAAAAATTTCGCACTGATGATTGGCTAATGAAGCGATCTTATATTTATCACTCATTGACTCTTTTCAGATGTATCACTAGTTACGTCACAAATGAAGCACCGGCTGGAATGCGAGCTTTTTAAAAGATGAGCTCATTCAAACGCATATACCTCTGGACAAGGTTGTCTACAAAGACAAAGATGACATCAAATCGTAACTGATGTTTTAGCCTTTTATTGGTTTTAATTTCATTAAAACGACCTTTTTGACGCAACCACATCTTTAAGATCGCCAATAAAGCTCAAGCTGTCCAGATGCCTGCTAATGATCATAAAAAAAGACAAAAGTACTAATGAACCGTGCATGTAAACAAGCTGCAGCCAATATAATGGTTTAATGCCATCAACCATTAGTGTCTAGACCCTAGTGTATCAGGATCATCCAGGGATTGTATGACCATCCTGGATTTTAATAGCATGTCACTATACAACTTCATGCCATCTTTTCTTATAACTTTGTGTTCAATTGTTTCAACATCTCTACATTACAGCGTATTAGGCTTTGAGGCAGCATATTTCCCATGTTTTTTATAATTATCATACCTCTCATCTCTTGTACTGTATGTAGATTCATTGGCACCTTTCCAACTTCACATCGAAAATTTATTTTAATAATAGTAATAAAATGGTAATACAGGACATGACCCATAATCAATCATGTAGTGCACAATTGAAATATTCAAACAAGCTTTACCTGTGTAATTTCAAGAACAGGCTCCATTGTGATGAATTAAGCTTTAAGAACTGAAGCTAAAATAAAACATCTTAAAGATCAAAGGTCAGTCTGAAACTGGAAAGGTTGAAAGTCAGCAACATGATCTGGGTAGTCTAATTCAATCTCTCGCAGAGCAGGTCCCAGTAAAACTGCCTGGTAGCGGTTGTCACAGCTAGCTATTCTTGTGACAACCATAGCGACGGCAATCCTCTTCACTCCAATCTTGAAATAAAGGATTGAGCCACTCTCTCCAGGTTCTAGACGCTCACTGTGCAAAAAAAGGTTTGTTACATAAGAAAACTTTGGATTATTTTAGAATATTCACATTATTTATTCTTTGTTAATACTGTTAGGTTTAGTTGTAAAGAAACTATCATAGTAGAGGTAGCAATCTTGACATCCAGCTTTTAGGCAATAACAGTTAATCAAATAATTATAGAAGCATTTTGCTTGAATTTCAAGAAAATACCTTAACATCCACACAATAACCTATTTGCCCTTCTGCGCAGAAGCTGAAATCCAGATATTTTGCGTACGTTTGTCCTGTTGTGTTATCAACCATTTCGTAGGGTGGGTTGATACTACATTTTCTTTCTCCAAGAAACACTTCAGATCCGTAAAGGTCAGTAATAGCATCACTAGGCCTAACATCAAGTATGCCATCAAAGTGAAAATTCATATCACCTTTCAACTCGGCACTCAGTTTTAGCATTTCATCGACACATATAGGAAACACAGCCCAGTCATTAGCAAAAACAAGTGGGGCGGCGTCATTGTCTCGATAGCTTCGACTTTGGGCACGGTCGGGGATGCAACTCCTATTATCATAGTACACCCGGTATGCGATCATTATGCGCTGTTCTAGGCTAGCGTATAGGCTGACCAAGTAATTGCTGTCTAGAACACGGACTTTGTAATCCGTATTGAAAAGCTGAGAAGCAACTTCTTGTCGTACTTTTGTCATGGTCTCCGTATGTGCGTGTAAGTTAACTTTTAGACGATAGCACTGGCTGCTACCTAAAAGTAGATGCCCTGCAGTCAGCAGATAGGCCTTTCTCTTATATGAACCCGGAATAGATTTGTCAATAGCCGTAACGATCAGCTGACATGAGGAATCTTTAGACGTAGTCCAAATATTTAAGTTATCATCAGCCCTTCTCTGAAAGATTTGAGTGTTTTTGAACAAGTGTTCCATTTGTAGAGGCCCACTGTCTGTAGTCACAAATGTGAAATCTGGAAACTGAGATATCTTCCTTCTTTTACTAGCCTCCTGTGTATTTTGATAACACCAGAACCATGAATGTGGATCTCTTTGCAGTTGCTTGGTGACTGCGTCTACACGGCATCAGTAATTCGATTCGCATCGCAAAGCCTGTGAATATCATTTGGCAAAGTCCATGTTTGATCAACCAGCGCAGTCATATTGAGTGTATATAGTGTTCAACAATCTACTAGTAAACTTTTATAGCTAAGGCTAGTTGTAACAACACTTGAATTTACATTTAGTTTCCAGTTACAGTCAGAGAGTTACACAATGTACACAGCTGAGAATTGTTTACCCTTGCTAAAAAGTATACAAATATATAGCTGCCAAGGGCTCAAACTTGTTTTTATTTCCTTCTTTGAAGACATTGATTCTAGTAAATTGCATTTTGTGCCAATTCATTTTAAAGCTTCAGCACAGATTTATAGTAGCAAATATAACAATGTAAGTGAATAATATAGATTTGGGTAACAGTTGGCTCATTGCTGCAGAAATTTTCTATTGTTATTCACTTATTAATACTCATAGAAAGTATCACACTAAAAATATGAACAGAATACATATGACTTTATACCTGATGACAATCTTACGGATTCCGTCAGGGATGGGGTGGTAGTTTCTCCCAACAATCGAGCTCCTTAACGAACCAACAATGTCTTTTATACAATAAGGTCTATGGAAGGTCTGCTAGTAGTGATGATCATCTAGCTGAACTAACATCTAGCTCTCCATTGAGCTATTGGATTTGACAACTGTCGACTTTGTCAAAATTTTATAAAAATAAGACACAGCCGAGTGCTGTTATTTAACAAGTTGGAATCACTAAATTTTCCTTTTAGCTTTTATTTTTTTATACGTGATTATAAGTAGTTATATTATATATATTATTATATGTTATATATGTTGTTATATATATTATATATATTATAAGTAATATAGTTGAGTCCCTTTTATTATACAGCCACCATTATCAGGATACAATCAAGCAAGGGAAGAAGAAATAGAATTGTGGGTAAAATATAAGTTGAATAATAATAAAGACGAGCAGACAACTCTAAAACATAATCCAACATTATCTAAACTACTATGATATAATAATATTTGAACACTCCCACATAGTTTTGATAATTTCACAACAAAATAATGTATGCAAATACGAAGCGTACACCTTGTAATAATAATGTTCCTAGTTACCAGCCAGCCAGGCGTCTATCCCACATTTAACATAACACAAAGTTTCTCGAAACGAATTTTAGGTAGAGGTTTGGTGAAGATATCAGCTATCATATCATCAGTTGGACAATATTCTGTGACTATATTGTGGTTTTGGACTTCTTGTCGAATATAATGATATTTTATATCCATATGCTTGCTGCGCTTACTAACGTTAGTGTTGTTTGCTATGCTGATGGCCGATTGGTTGTCTATGCGGAGGACTATTGGTGGTAATGTCTCTCGAGTAATGTCAACGAATAATTGCCGTAGCCAGGCTGCCTCTTTTGCAGCTTCGAAAGCTGCGATATACTCGGCTTCTGTTGAAAACAGAGAGATTGTCGATTGGCGTTTACTGAACCAGCTGATTGGCCCATTGCTAGACATAAAAACATTTCCGAATATCGAGTGTCTAGATTCGTCGTTCTCAGCCCAGTTAGCATTTGAATAACCAATGGGTTGTGTGTCAGTTTTGTTGAATGTAATCCCATAGTCCATGGTGCCTTTTAAGTAGCTGAGAACGCGCTTTGCGCCAGTGAGGTGCGTTTGGGTCGGCATGAAATTGAATTTCGACAACACTCCCACAGAATGTGCGATGTCTGGTCGTGTAGCTGTAGATGCGTAGAGAAGGCTGCCTACAATCGATTGATATAGAGTGTGATCCACAGATTTACTGCCATCATTCTTCACTAGTTGTATATCTGTAGCGAACGGGGTTGCTACACTTTTGCAGTCGGACATATCATACTTCTCAAGAATCTGCTGAATGTAATGTTTCTGGTGCAGCTTCACTGAGGTGTCTGTGAATTCCGCGTTTATACCTAGACAAAATTGCAGTTGCTCTAGGTCTTTCATCTGAAACTTTGAACTTAACGATTCTTTGATTATTTTCATTGATTGATCAGTGTCACTTACGATTACGATATCATCAACATAGACCGCTAATGTCGTTTGATTGCCATGGTCGTTACGTACATAGACACATTGTTCAATGCTCGAAGGAGAGAAGCCAAGCTGCCACAGATACTCATCGAGGACTAGATTCCAACATCGTGATGATTGCTTTAGGCCATATAGAGAGCGATTCAATTTGCATACCAAATCTTCATTTCCAGGCGATACAAATCCATCAGGTTGTGTCATAAATAATTCCTCAGAAACTTTACCATTGAGAAAAGCTGTTACTACGTCCATTTGATGTATCAACATGCCTCTATCCGTGCCATAATATGGCACGGATAGAGGCATGTTGATGGAAGCGTACCCGATGGAAGGCATGGAAGGCACCCGATGGAAGGCACCCGATGGAAGGCACCCGATGGAAGCGTGGACAGATTTAAAGCTAGATTAGTAGCCAAAGGGTATAGTCAAAAACAAGGAATAGATTACGATGAAACATTTGCACCAGTAGTGCATCGGTCATCACTTCGAGCGCTTCTATCATATTATGATAGAAGCGCTCGAAGTGATGACCGATGCACTACTGGTGCAAATGTTTCATCGTAATCTATTCCCTGTTTTTGACTATACCCTTTGGCTACTAATCTAGCTTTGAATCTGTCCACGCTTCCATCGGGTTTGCACTTGGTTTTGAACACCCACTTACTACCAATGGCTTTACGACCAGCCGGTAGTTTTACTAATGTCCAGGTTTGATTATCGATTAATGCGGTGTATTCTTCGGAGGCAGCGTTCATCCATTGCTTCAATTGGGGACTAGACATAGCCTCTGACATTGTTAGCGGTTCGGTTATATTGCTGGTGAGGCAAGCCACATGATTGACATACTCATCAACCTCGAATCTTACAATAGGATTGGGGTTTTGCTGTGATTTTCGTGTAACTGCTGAGTGATTTTCAGGTTCTGGTAGTTCAACTGTCAGCTTTTCGGAGTTGTCTTCATTCTCACATTGGTTAGTCTCGGACTCTGGTAACCCTAACCTATTTTCATCTATCACGACATCTCGGCGTACTACGACTTTCTTAGTAGAAGGATTATATAAACGATAGCCTTTCGATCTAAGGCTATAGCCAACAAACATCATTGTCTCTGCTTTATCATCCAGTTTCTGACGGAGCTCACTTGGTACATGAGCATGGGCTAAAGAAACAAACACCCTTAGATTACTAATATCTGGTTTACAGTTGTACCATTGCTGGTATGGAGTTGTGGGCTCATGGTGAGCAGTAGTGGGGGCACGATTCCTAACATAAACAGCTGTTGAAATGGCTTCAGCCCAGAAATGTTTCGGTAATGCGGCGTCGATTACAAACGCGCGGGCTAATTCACATACAGTGCGATTATACCGTTCTGCTACACCGTTTTGCTGTTGTGAATATCTAACGGCTAGTTGATGCTGAATACCTTGAGAGCGCAGGTATTCTTCAAATTCGCTTGATACGTATTCCCCTCCACCGTCAGTTCGAAGGGTTCCGATTGGCTGGCCGGTTTGGTTGGTCACTAAGGCTTCAAACTCTTTAAATACTGAAAATACATCCGATTTCTCATTGATAAAATACACATACGAAAATCTACTAAAATCATCAATAAAACTCACAAAATATCTACTGCCACCAATTGATTTATTCTGCATTGGACCACATACATCGCTATGAACTAGTTCTAGCACTCTAGTAGATATAATACCATCTCTAGCTATAAACGGTTTTCGAGCCATTTTGCCTTTCACACAAGGGTCACATATGGTACCTACACTTGCGTTAGACAGATCGGCACCTGTAACAAGCTGTTCACGGTTCATAAGTCCGATGCTAGTAGGATTGATATGAGCGAGTCTCTTATGCCATATATCGTTACACGACGACGCTAGATTAGCTTTATGATCAGACGACTCCAGATCTAAATAGTAAAGTTTCCCAACGAGCGTTCCCATAGCATGTATTTGGTGGAGTTTGTTCTTAACCCAACATCTACTGTGGCCAAATTGTACTATCATACCCTTACTAGCGGCCGACTGTACAGAGAATAGATTTTGTTTCAAATCTGGTACATGAAGTACATCGTGGAGAGTGGCTTTTCTTTTCACTTTCCGGCTAACGGACACTGATATCATAATGCTACCTGAGCCTATGGCATCCAATACTCTGCCGTCCGCTATAGCAACTTTCTCAGGCTGGTCAAACTTTGTGTATGTACTGAAACCACCGTTTTCAGGAGTCATGTGACGAGTTGCCCCGCTGTCAATGAGCCATTCTTTCGCTGCCGCTATATTTTCTCCTACTAGAAAAGCACTCTCCTCACTTTGAATTTCAGTTGCTTGGGATTCAGTCACAAATTTAGCTCCATGCTGATTCGTCTGACCACGGCCCTGACCACGACTACGGCCCTGACTACGACTGTAGTTTCCGCAACTATAGTTTCCACGATTGTAATTAACACGATTGTAGTTACCTCGATTATTCTGTTGCGCTGTGCAATCTCTGACCATGTGATAAGGTGAATTGCAGTTATAGCATTTTCTCTCATACGTGTTATCTCCGACAGTATATAAGGCAGTGTCAGAATTTGAAGTCGTTTTTCCATACTTGCCACTTTCCCCAGAAATCATTTCGGAAGCTTTTACGCCATGTTTCTGCTCTTCATTGAGTAACGCGTTTTGAACAAATTCTAATGTTAGGGTTTCAGGCTTTTGCGCTTCTAAGGCTGTCACGACAGTTGCATAGCTACTCGGCATACTGCCCAACAGTGTTACTACCTGATCTTCCTTGCTCACCGGGGCTTTGATAGCCGTGAGCTTGTTTACAATATCCTTCGTATATTTTAGATGATTTTCTATAGATGTACCATCACGCATGATAGCTCTGAAATATTGTTTCTTTAGATATATCCGATTTGCTAGTGTGTCTCTTTCGAAGTGAGACTGTAGCTTCTCCCACGCTGCTTTCGGTGTCTCACACTCAGTGATCAAATATATGAATTCATCACTGATCGCCAATACAATATGACTAAGAGCTCTCTGTGATTGTTTTATATAAGCTTTCTTAGCATCTGCACCTTCCGTTGGCTCTGCAATACTACCATCACAATGTTCATAAAGTTCCTTTGCAATGAGCAAATGTTTTAGCTTGAATCTCCAGGTAGAATAGTTGGACGCAGTAAGTTTATCCACAGACAGTTTATCATCCATGGTGCTTGCTTGATATTAGAGTCTTCCTGGGCCCATAACCTATTGTTTTATACGTGAATATAAGGGATTTATAGTTGTGTCCTTTTTATTATACAGCCACCATTATCAGGATACAATCAACCAAGGGAAGAAGAAATAGAATTGTGGGTAAAATATAAGTTGAATAATAATAAAGACGAGCAGACAACTCTAAAACATAATCCAACATTATCTAAACTACTATGATATAATAATATTTGAACAGTTTTTTGCCACAGAACTGTTGAAGAAACCTTCTATCTATAAAAAGACATGAAATAGGATCGAGTCAGCTGATACAACAAGGGTATATATGACATAACTAAAAGGTACGACAACTCCAATTTATTGATGTTAAAAGCATTACTTACAACACTGCTGATAACTTCATCCACTAGGTGGGAGTAAGGCAAGGAAAGAGATTAAAATGATCAAACAAGATCAGATGAGAGGTAGTAACAGCATGACACTGCGTGGTAAAAATACTGACCAAGTAACTAAAATGCATGTTATATTATTTATGTAAACAATCTATGTAAAACTACAGACTTGAAAACATGAAAACATAATTTTAAGTTTAAATATCTCTCTTTAGAACTATCATTTCAAGACTAGACTCTTTCTATGAAACTAAAAAATTCAAGCTTGTAGCTCACAGTCTAATCATGTAGATTGAAGCATTATAAAGTGAAATATTAGCTTTGTCACTCCCAGTAAACTATGGTTATCATTACATGAAACTAAATTTAAATTTTAAACTCAATTCAAACTTGAGCGCTCAAAAGAACATGGTAAAACAACTCCGAAAAGACAGTCTCACATGCAAAGGTTTATATGAACTACCGTGGATATTTTTTAGACTAAATTCTAAAACAGAATTGATAGAAATGGCACTCCAACAATGTAATCTATCAATCCTTCCTGAACACAATTAACGAGTTGTAATTTAATTATAAATCTACTTAGTGTTTCGATTAAAAGGTAAAAAGTCTGTTTTTACTGCGTATTTACTTTGTATATATCGCTAGATTTATTTACATAACAAGCAGAGGCCATTCAATGAGCTTCATATAATGTTACTCTTTATGTTTCTGTGCTAACAACATGTAACTATGTTATATGGTTATTTAAGGAACTTGCTTCACTCGAATACCACACTAACATCAGTGATTAATAACTACCATTTCCACTTCAATCTAGCCAAGTTGCTATGGTTGTTTAGGCACAGGCAAGCTGCCTTGTTTCTTATGATTGTCAAAGGTGGAGAGTTCAATTTATAGGACTTGACTCAGATCTTTAGTGCAAGTCTAACTATGCTAAACCTCAGATGTTTGGTATAGCAATCAAAATATCTTTTATTCTCATGAACCACAACCTAATACACAAGTAGCAACATTCTAAAATATACGATAGATAACAAGTAGTAAAAGCTAAGTAAAATAAATGTCTTACGCCAACAGCTAGCTGTAACTGCCCTTAAGCTCGGTCTTGTACGTCTACAAGATGTCACTGTCAAAAGAGGATGAGCGAATAAATTAGTTCGCTTTTATAGGCATTTAGGATAGCCTGAGGACGGGTACATATAATGTTCATATCATATTTTATGTTGTAGGAGTAAGTCCATTGGAGGGAACACTGTCTTTGGGTATGTCATCTGAAGAGCGCTGTTTTTGTGGGTGGGGTTCCAGGATTGCATAATATTGCTTCCGTTGGCGCTGTACATACGTCAGGGAAAGGTACTGGATAAGTGTGAGGGTAAGTTCAGTTATTTTTGGTGGTGCTCGGTGGGGGATCGGAAGATGCCATTGTTTCTATTTCCCTTTGGCGGTTTCCTCTGGCGGGTATTGATGCGTTTTCCATGGTTGATGTCATTTCACTTTGGCGTTTCCAACTAGTGAATCTTTTGATGTTTCTTAGCTGGCTTGCTGCTTGTGGGTATCACATGCTGTGGTTCGGCTACATCCCCTGTTGGTATCTCGTTTTTGCAGTATTTCCATACAACAACTATCTTAATAGCCAAAAACAATATAATATTTTTAATTTAGGTAGCAAGTCATGACCTTGAAAACAATGGTGACAATGATAAGCAATGTCCTTCAGCATCTTTAATAGTTTGTAGAATGTGAGAGCAGCTGTGCTAACAGCTGTATTTTAAAAAATATACTCAACTAAAGTTATGCGCGACATCAAAAGCAATATACACTGATGTCTCTAAGCATGCTACGATCAAAACAAAAGAAGTTTTGCCAGCGATTATTAAAAACCTGTATGCTTTATTATTGCACTCCATTACACTGCTGACCTCGACTTTTAAAAATCATTGATTATTTGATAAGTATTGATATGTAGCAATCACTAGTGTTACATGCTACGAAGTTTTGAGCTTCGAAGTTGCGGTTTTGATCGGAGGAATGAGTAGGACATATTTACATGAAACGAATGAGTGGTCGCACAACTTCGAATTGTTCGTAGCTGGCGAATTTACGTGCTACGAAGAAATTGTCGCACGATTCCGCGTTTTCTATATTAGCCTGTTGCACTTTTAAATACAGCGGGGCGAATATTTTATATCGCAACTAAAATAATAAAAATGCGTCCAAGGTCAAAAATCAATGTCAAAACGTGAGAAAATTTTGCTTGCAAAATCGGCTTTAGTATCGTACGTTCTGATCACCAAATCTAACAAGCTATGCTTTCACTTGGACTATTTATCACTATACTCTCTTCACTGTTGATTGCTAACTTTCTCGTTCAACAGCATTTAAACTTTTTAAATTTCATCCAGTCGAGAGAAGAGGAAGAGGAAGTTGTTATAAATGCTTTTGTCTTAGGAAACTAAAGAATAGATGAATGAGGCAGAGTTGTGAGAAGGTCTGCTAGAAGACAAAGGAGAATGTGGATGAGCTTACAGTCTAGTAAGCATTTAAGTAAGTATTTAATACCCTAAAGTACAATTACTGTGGTAGCCACTGTTTCAGAGCTCAAAATCTGATGCATCTAAAAATAAAATGAACTTTTAGTTTAGTAATAATGTGGTGTTGATTACATAAAAAAATGGTAAAGTCTAAAGGAAAGCATTTATATACGTTTTTGCTTATACTATTTGTACTTGCTTATACTATACCATTTTAAGGTAATAACATTAAACCATAATGTTATTACATAGAATATAAACTCATTCTAGAGAACACCATCCTGGTATGACAACGTGCTCCTTAACAGTGAGGACTCAATCTGCCAAGAGGAAGTGTTGAAAATCTATGTACCATCTTGGCAGAGGAACTTTCACCTGCTGACCTCACAGTGCGGGAGCCACTATCACTCATGAAGAGGTAAATAACTAAGATATGGATATTGTTTTTTTAATCGCATGCTCTAGCAGAAATAGAGTAAACCTATATTTTAGTGCAAATTTTCAGTACCTATTTTTGCACAAACATGTAGGCCTACTAGCTCAGTTGACCAGCTCATGATATACATTGCATTCAAATGGTTTTTTTCAATTACAGGGTCTGTAGAGCATTCTATAAACTGGCTAGTTGCGCAGAATATAGAGCAGTGGCTGCCGTGTTTGGTGTGAGTACTGCCTCTGTGCATATCTACCTCCACAGATTCACCAAAGCCATTTGTAAAATCAAGTCACAGTACATACAATGGTACACAAATGAAGAAGCCATAGACATGGCTGCCTTCATAGAAAAAAATTATAAATGCCCTCAGGCTATAGGTGCTATAGATGGTAGCCACATACATGTCAAGCCACCATTGGACGAAAAGGCAGACTATATCTGTCGAAAAGGCTACCCTTCAATTGTGCTACAGGGTGTTGTTGACGGCCACTATAGACTTAGAGATGTGTACGTTAATACACCAGGCAGTGCGCACGACGCCGCTGTTTTTGCCAGGTCACCCCTCTCATGTAAGCTTGAAGATATATTCCCAACAAATGACATGGTCATTGATGGTGGTGTTGTGCCTCTTCACTTAATAGGAGATCCAGCATATTCTATGTCGAGCATGATCGTGAAAGGATACATAGGAGCTGGCATCACACCAGAGCAAGACAGCTTCAATGTTTATCAATCGAGTGCGAGGATCTGTGTGGAGATTGCTTTCGGCAAGCTGAAGTCTCGGTGGCGAATTCTCCAGAAAAGGATTGATGTCGACACACCCTTTGCACCGATGATTATTACAGCTTGCTGTATTCTTCACAATATGTGTGAAAATCTCAGAGTTCCATCTCCTGAAACTACTGACGAAGACCAGGAAAATGAAAGAGCATTTCCCCAGCCAGAACACTTACCCACAGTGAGAATGCTCAATCCTGAGGGTGCCAGGATTAGAGAGAGGATCACCAACTTTCTAGGTACCACTCAGCCTTTACGTCGGTCTTTTAGATCTTAATCTCGATGACTCACTGTATATGTTGTGTTTTGTACTACCAAATGGTATTAACAAATTTTTTGTTTTTCTATTCTCAACCTGCTTTCATTATTACTAATAACTCATTTTCATTTAGTTGTTTGCACTTCTAACTAATTATTATTATCGTATTATATTGCTGAATAAATAGCAACTTGAAAGTTTAATATGAAATATATTATTATATTTGTAGTAGATGAATATATACACACAGTAAAACTATGACAAATAAAAGCGACGGACTATATAATACAAAATAATAAATGATTAAAATTAGAATTATGCATGCGATAGTATTATGCAAACAGTATAAAAAAACTAAAAACTAAGGAGAGTAATGGACAAAATAATAATGGAGAGCAAAGGACTAATAATGTGTAAATTTTTCATGCAATGTTATGCTACTTATCTATTAAAAAAATTGCTATTTAGTGGTTGGAATGGCGGTGGTTGCAAATTGTTGGGCGGGTGATTGAGAAAATGGTGGTGGCTGTTGAAATTGCATAGTTGGCGATTGCCATGGTTGAGGAGGGTGAAACTGGAGAGTTGATGGCTGTGATGGTAGAGGTGGATATGTGGGTTGTGCATAGAGTTGGCTAGTCCCAGGAGTAGCAGCAGAAGTAGGTTGAGTAGGTGGAGGGCAGCATGCTTTTATGGCTTGACTAAACATATTCGTGATGTTGCTTAAAAATTCGCCTTGTTGTTTCGCCATCATCTCCATGTAATCTTTCATTTCCTTCGATCGCTCCTCACGAAGGCCCTTCAACAGGTTTTCTAGGTCACTCAAGGTGGATGGCTCCCTATCACTTGTGTTGGAGGATAGTGTCCTTGGTGGTTTGTCCGTATCCGCGTCTCTACTTCCTGATGTCTTTGACTGTTTCTGTAGCTCTTCACGACTACAATGATTGCCAAAACTGCTCATGTAATAACTAGCCTCACAATTAAATGTCTTCAGTAACGCTAAAAAGATCTAATACCTAAAATGGTATACAAGCATTCTTCCAATTTTCCATACATCTATATGTGAGTATTAAAATTTTTTGTATGTATCAAAGCTGCCCATGATCATTTGAATACTTATAGTATCTTGACTAGTATGAACCCTCCCCCCTCCTTTCCTATTTTTCCATGGCAGCCAACTTTTCAGATACATCGTTAACTATCGGTCTATGCCCCATCACTCCATGCATCTTTTCGTAAAATCTCCATGTTGACGGAGTTCTACCTATTAAAACATTGTGATCATTATTATCTACATTATCCATGTACTACGATTAAACACCTTATGAATCACATTATTCTGTCAAAACAATAATTAATTTAGCATTAACAAGCTGCCCATAGTAAATAAGAGTAAAAAGAAAACAAAAAGTTTTTATTTAAGCCAACACACCTGACTTAGAAGACTTAATCCTCTCCTCTTTATTAGTTGACTTCAGAGTCTTCCATTTGGTGTTGATCTGCCTCCCGGACAGTTTGGCCTCTCCTTCCAATTTGCGATGCTCCTTAACGGCATCTGCTAGTTGGTTATAAATAGCCGTATTTCTCTCTCTTCGGCCATCTATCTTTACAAAAATGTTTAGAGCGACAATTAGATCGAGCATCACCGTCACCAACTCGTCTGAAAACAGTGCATTCACCATATTAACGATATTATAAAAACAAGTGCTTTAAAAACAGTTGCACCGAGGATGCCGTAAGGACAAGTACCAATGAAGAACGGTTAAAATCCAACCTCCGATCGCAAAGATTTGTGTAAAAATACGAATATTTATGTTTACATCATGCGCAGTACATCGTTGTTGATTTGGCGTTTTCAAAAATACCCCTCCTTGAAACAGAGTGATTCGACGTTTTGGACCATTTACATGCTACGAAGATGAAAAATACAACAGAACTTCGTAGCATATAACACTAGCGAATATGTGCAGCTCAGGAAGGGTCCAAAATCATTTCTTTTTATTTGTTGCCAACAGAAGAATACAAATTCTAACAATTTAAAATCAGCTGAATAATACAAACAAATTACTTTCTAACGTTACTACCAGATACAGATAGGTACCAAACGTTTTTCCACAGTATCACATTCCAATAGACAAACATGAAACAACAATTGTCACAACTCCATTATGAAGATATTCTTCTTGTAGTGCAGATGGGTTAGTGTTAATGACAAGTAAAGACAAGTGTGTGAGGAACTGTAGTTAGGTTATTTGCAATGACAAGAAATGACAAGTGTTTGAGGAACTGTAGCTAGGTTATTTAGAGAGGAAAATACCATACAGAAACGGGAAGAGACGATCACATAACTTGGTCTCCTTTGATCCACTGCATGAAGAATACAGCGTAAGTATGTGTAGATATTACTTGAAAAAAGATGTTCACTATTATTAAATATTACAGTTTGGACGGCAAGTTTTAAAATGATGCATTTTGTGCTCCTTTAATTACAGTTAAATTTGTTTTGCCTTAAATAGCTAAAGATGGTTTTATTTACAATGCATATATCTAGCTAGTGCACCATAATGATTATAACTTGACTAATGATATTCATATAAGCACATTTGTTACACAGCAATATAAAGGTAAAATATACTTTAAACAGTAGCCAAATTGTACAAATAAAATAATTTTAAAACACATTTTTAAAAGAGTTGCTTAAAGCACATCTGAAGAATGTCGGTTTATGAAGGACACCCAATCAAAATTAACTAGCTTGAACTTTAAACTTGACTAAAGACACTGACCCACTTTGTGAGCAACAAGTTCACTTATGTATAACCTTTTATCAGCATTTATAATCATCACCAAAATGATTTTTTTTGTTACACGCCTAAAAAAGGAAAATGAGAATGAAAAACAAAAATCAGGAATTGTTGAGTGAGTTAAAGAGATGTATTTTAATAATTGGTATTTTAATAGTATCGATTATTATTAATATTAATCGAATTATACTCTAATCATTTTGTAACTTACTGTCACAGATTACTCAAACTGTCCAGATAAAGACAACTCCCAACTAGTTCAGCAAATGATTGGCAACCTACATGTAATTACGGTCATTCAGAATGAAAGACAATAAAAGAATTTGCTGAATATATATGCTCTACAAAACTATCTGTGAAAGTCAGTTAAATGAAAGTCTTGAGCAAGGTTGTAGACTAGGTTATAACTATAGACTATAGTTATTCTATAGTTATAGACTGTTGTCTATAGCTTAGGGAGATATAGCAAAGGAAGAGGCAACAGAAAATATATTTAATGCAGTAAGGCTATCAAATCTCATGAAGATTAGATTTCTATGGTCTGGCCTAAAAAGTTGGATCAGAGGCTTTAATGACGCTCCAATGTGTATTCTCTCTTAGAGCTAACCTGTGTACTCATTGATTATGTGTACGACAGCTGCGTCTCTCTGATTCCCCAATCTGCAGAATACAGATTCCTTAAGCAGTGACTTCTGGCTTTTTCGTAATTTGTATGTTAAACTTATTGTTAAACAGTTAACAACAGACTCTATGTCTAGTGTTTTGGACTGCCTCTAAGTCTAGTGTTTTAGACTGCTTCTAACTCTAGTGTTTTAGACTGCCTCTAAGTTTAGTGTTTTAGACTGCCTCTAAGTTTAGTGTTTTAGACTGCCTCTAAGTCTAGTGTTTTAGACTGCCTCTAAGTCTAGTGTTTTAGACTGCCTCTAAGTCTAGTGTTTTAGACTGCCTCTGAGTCTAGTGTTTTAGATTGCCTCTAAGTCTAGTGTTTTAGACTGCCTCTAAGTTTAGTGTTTTAGACTACTTCTATGTCTAGTGTTTTAGACTGCCTCTAAGTCTAGTGTTTTAGACTGCCTCCGAGTCTAGTGTTTTACATTGCCTCTAAGTCTAGTGTTTTAGACTGCCTCTAAGTTTAATGTTTTAGACTGACTCTGAGTCTAGTGTTTTTTACTGCATCGAAGTCTAATGCTTTAGACCGTCACTAAGTCCAGTGTTTTAGACTGACTCTAAGTCTAGTGTTTTAGACTGCCTCTAAGTCTAGTGTTTTAGACTGCCTCTAAGTCTAGTGTTTTAGACTGCCTCTAAGTCTAGTGTTTTAGACTGCCTCTAAGTCTAGTGTTTTAGACTGCCTCTAAGTCTAGTGTTTTAGACTGCCTCTAAGTCTAGTGTTTTAGACTACTTCTAAGTCCAGTGTTTTATACTGCCTCTCAGTCTAATGTTTTAGACTGCTTTTAAATCTAGTGTTTTAGACTGCCTCAATGTTTAATGTTTTAGACCGCCTCTAAGTTTAGTGTTTTAGTGTCTAGCGTGGTATTTTAGACAATGTCTCGGTTGTTGACTTGTAAAGGGGTGTTCACATGTTTCATTGCTGCCCTTTAAAATTCAGCAGCCTTCCATTGATCCTGTGTAGTTTGTTTCTAGTAGCCACGAGTGTGGCGAAGGATCAAATGCTTTGTTGTAATCAATAAAAGTCATAGATAACCTGGCCTTCCTTGTCTTTGAATATCTGATTGTCTACTTACCTAATATCTAAATATCTAATACCTAATTGTCTAATATCTACGGCTGGTCTTATTTACCAGCCGCGGATATTTTGCTCTTCGAGTTTAATTTCATTCTTTCTGGTTTTTGGCTATCATTGGTTATTGATAATCTTTGCTGAGGTCTGATTGAAGACATTTCATACGCTTTCCTGAAGATTTCAGTCCATCTTGGTGTTTGATTCTCTGGTATAAGTTAGCTGAATTTTTTGATTATTTTAATATGTATCTCTGTTAAGTATTTCTGCTAGAAGGATCAGGATCTGTTGATGTTCTAGTTGATTAATAATAGTATTAGTGTTCTAGTATATTTAGATCTTATTGCTTGTCTGCTATATTAGGCTCGTCATGCATCTTCTAATTGTTATTTTCTGCTGCTTTTGTGCATTTATCTTTTGTTCCAAATGTTGTTCCGAAAGTGTTTTACTGCTTGCAGTTAATTGTTCTTTAATTAATTAATATATATAAAGTTAATTGTTAACTTTATATTTTTGTGAAATTGTTTAGTGTTGTTCAAGAATAGATAGTTTTGCTTGTGTTGGTTTTCGCGATTGATGTATCTCTGTAGGCTTGCTGACGTTGCTGTTAGTTGTTGCTTAGAATATTCATAATTAATATTCTAAATCATAATTCATATTCAATAACTTTGCTCTGCCAAAAAAACTGTTTAAACGCTAATATCAACTAGTTCAGCAGCCCAGAAGAAGAGTTGAAGCCAGAAGATATTGTGGAAGGTATTGGACAACTAGAAGATGTTCATTCCATCGAAAGCAACAATCAGAATGCATCTATCCGAGCAAACGATGGAAATATTTTTGTTTTAAAAATATAAATTTATATTTTTTCATGTAATATAAGTATGGTTCATTTAAGTCACTTGTTCATGAATATATATTTGTATCATTTAATAGATTATTGTTGTATAACTTATAAATATGCAGATTTATAGCATGTTATTTAATAGCATCCTTGCGGCTATCTTAACACAACTTACAATGGATCAATGCTCATAGCTTCACTTCTATTGCACATAAAAAGCTAGTTTTGGCTGCAAACTGTAGCTAACATATCAGTGAGTGCAATGAGCTTTTATTCCATAGTGGTAAATATAGATATAAAATAAAAAGATGTCTTCAAATTTAGAATGAAATAAATTTTGAAAATTCCAACAAATTGAAAAGAAGGACACAGGCTATAATATCATCGCAGGTCAATTGCAAGCAATAAATATTATCTGGTGGACATTTCTCAGTTTCTCGATGCACATTTATTAAGATATCTTTGACAAATTAAAGGTGAGTTAGTAATTTTATTGCATTCAAAATGTTCAATATTAGTCCACCGGAATAAGAGAGCAAAATACAGGTGACTTCCGCTTTGCCCGTAATAGGGGCATTTTTATCTTCCAAAAATTCTGATGAGCCATTTGAAAAATAGATCGCCAGCCTCTATTTGAAAATGCACTTTCAATTGACCCCCACTATACGCAGATGACAGGTTAAAAAATAGAGCGCCATGGCATTCAATTAGAGGTTTTACGGTAACTGTTGTTGTCTTCCACATCCGTTTTACTTTCAGTGCCAGGTCCTAATATTTCTCAATCTTGCCTGATTCTTTCTCTCTCACTTGGAAATCCCTCGAAAAGCAATATCAACAATCACTGCTTTCGACCTCAGCTTATCTATTTATTACTTCCTAGCCTCTAAGACCCTGTCAGTGCGTATCATTAGTATTATTATTATCATTATTATTATGACGGTGATGATGATTGTTATTATTATTCTATCACATTCTGTTACATTGAGCACATTACTTGTGGTAAAAGTATAATGTTTATTCATTTTTATCTCATACCAACAAGGGAGAGTTTGTATCTCTCGAAGGCACTTGATTTATTGAAAGTTGTACTCATCAATAATAGACTGTAGTAATTCACTTTCTCTCATGCTGATTATTAGCTAAGCACTTTTGTAAAGTCATAGACACTATCTTGACCTCTCACTGAACCTGCAGACATAAACTCAAGTATCTAAAAGGCTGCAGGCTTCGCTGACCTGAAATTCTTTTGAATTGGTACTTACTTCAAGTTGCAGTACCATAGATCTTGAAATAAATGAAAACTCCAACTTACAACTGTTTTAAGATTTGAAGTTGCCTCCTACCATTATAGAAAAAGTAAACAAATCTTACGTTCAGCTCAATTTGCATAGCCCTATCATATAGTTGGTAGGAGAAAACCTGTTTAGTCAAATTTATGACAGGGTAAAATATACATATCTATGATATTACGACAGCAAGAAAAAGTGAATACACCCAAATGTACTTAACCTCTCCTCTCCATTACTTACTACAATGTTGCACTACATGTACATATAGGCCTACTTTAGACAAGAGTGTAATAACACTTCTCGGATACATTAAACGATGGACAATGGATTGGTTTAATTAAAATTAACTTGCTCAATAAGTTAACTCGTGATAGATAGTTGAATTATAGGCTGTTTTTAGTTAATGAGTTTATGAAATTCGCATGTGTGCCTCTGTAGCGCAATCGCTGGTGGTTTCCAAATTAAAGAGAGTAAAACTGATTGTTCTTTTTATTTTAACATGATTTCAACAGGGAAATAATGAAACAGGAAGCTTTACTATAATAAGAGCTGTGTCCATCCATCTGCCTGTTCATTCGTCTATCTATTTGTTTGGAGTCACCATAAGAATGTTAGAAAGAGATTGCATAGCTTTAAAAAAAGATCACACTGAACAAGAATCGAACCCAAATATTCAGATTCAGAGGAAAACTCTACCACTATATCACTCAATCACCTGACCATATCTAGAATAATTGTACACATAGTTATTACACATGGTCTGTCTGATGGTCACTGTACTAGTAGATATAAATTATACAAAGATAGATAATTTTAATGACAATGAAGATATTTTATGAAAGTTCATCATTTAATAGTTTATAGTTTGTTTGCAAAATTAGATAATGCAGGAATCAATAACTACATATTAAGTTATCAAGTAAGCATTTCTACATAATATAAATAATATAAATAAATATAAATAATAAGGTAATATAAATAAGTCTAACCTAATTTGAATATACAAAATAGAAAATATAAATAAACCAAGATACACAGAATTAGGTTAGGAAATATAGCTAATATATACATATAGATATATATATATATATATATATATATATATATATATATACAGGACTTACTACCTATAGAGCCTACTAACTTTTTTTCTGTACAAAAATATATACATATAAATAAATATATACATATAATATATACGTATACAGACGGTTCCCTACTTACGAACATCCGAGTTACGAACAACGGTACATACGAACGCATGTACGTTGTTCGTAACTCGATTAACTTTCGAATTATTTGTTTGAACTTTACATACATATTGTAAAGAGATTTGCCGGCCTTTACTTGGCAAGATCTCTACTAATAAATAAAGATAAGAGAGTGCCTGTAGTTTCATTCAGCTTTTAATTAGCGAAATAAATTCCACCAGCCGAGGAGCATACGGCTATTTGCTCTGCTCGACTAAATGCGCACACTCATTTATATACAATAATATCAACCGTTCCGGCTAACGGCAAACGGCAAGAACACCGGCTAACAAGGTGAATGAATAGGACCGTTAGCGCGTTGGTATGACAACAATCTAAGTGACGATAAGTGATAAGTGTTATGACGGTATATCAGATATAACAATAGCATAACGAGTGAAACAACGATATAATAAACAGACAACACATACAAAAAATAAGACAACAACGATAAGTGATAGCATAACGATTAAAACAACAATATAATAGAAAGGACAATAAATAAGAAATGCAGTGTCATGGCCCGGCGTCCACCAAAGTATTATTTCCATTTTATTAAATATTTTTTTCAGTACAAACCAATACAGGTTAATTATACAAGCCTTAAACATACTTATATAAACCTTCAATATACTTATATAGGCCTTAAACATAAATTATAATACAAAATATAGCACTGAAGCAACATACGAACAAATTCACCTTACGAACAATCGTTTGGAACGTAACGCGTTCGTAGGTTGGGAACCGTCTGTATATATATATATATATATATATATATATATATATATATATATATATACATATATATATACAACAGAAAAAAGTTAGTAGGCTCTATAGGTAGTAGGTCCTGTATATATATAAATTGTTTCCTCACCCCGGATACCCCGTATGGGTGGTAAATTCTGCTCTAACTCGGGTCTCCTACCAGAGACCTGGGAGTTTGAGCACTCGCCTCAAGATCTTAGCCGTTCCCAATAGCGCACTTTTCTGCAACTCACCTGAGTTGATTGTTTTTGGTATTTGGGCAAGCCACATTTTATGCGCCGGTGTTATTGCACCCAGTGCCCCAATGACTACTGGGATTACAGTTGTTCTTACATTCCAGCATTTTTCAATTTCTTCTCCAAGAGGGAGATATTTCTCTACCTTTTCTTTTTCTTTGCTGGCTATATTGTAGTCATTGGGTACTGCTATATCTATTATAGTAGCCCTCTTGTTCTCCTTGTCTACCACCACTATATCTGGTTGGTTTGCTGGGACATGCTTGTCAGTTTGGATGTAGAAGTCCCAGAGGATCTTAGCGCGGTCATTTTCATTCACCTTACCAGGAGCTTCCCACCAGTGTTGTGGTTTATTAAGGCCATACTCATCACATAGACTTCTATACACAATACCTGCGACATGATTATGCCGCTCAGTGTATGCGTTCCCTGCTAGCTGCCTGCATTCACTGATGATGTGTTGGATGGTCTCAGGTGCATCTTTGCAGTCTGCTTCTAGGATCGTCTCTAGTGTGATAGATTTTCGTTTGGAGTTGCCTTGTTGGGAGCACTTGCTCCTGGGCTGCCATGATTAGCGACTCTGTATTGGCCGTTAGGTTTCCTTTGTTCAGCCACATATATGTCTGGTGAAGATCGCCAACCTTAGATATTTGTTGGTGGTAAGCACCATGAAGCGGTTTCGTGTGCCAGTCAATTTCCTCATCATCCGGGCGTAGGTCCGTTGCAAGAGCAGCCGATTGAAATTCAGCTAGCAACTTATCTGAGATGGCCATGGAGGCTGCATATGCTTTGATGCTTTGCTCCTCTTCTTTCACTGTCTGCTGTACACTTTTGAGTCCCCTACCGCCATCTTTTCTATCAAGATACAATCTAGTAGTATCAGGTTTTGGGTGGGGTGCTCCATGCATGGTCAGCAGTTTACGAGTTGCTATATCTGTTTCTTTGATGGCTTCCTCAGTCCACTTTATTATGCCCGCTGGATATCTTATTACTGGCAGTGCGTAGGTATTTATTGCCATGATTTGGTTCTTGGCATTGAGCTGGCTCCTTAAGACCTGCCGAAGGCGTTTCTTGTATTCGGTAATGGCTTTGTGACATACCTCGGCTTCGTGGTTGATGTTGCTTTGCATAATCCCCAAGTACTTGTACCCTTCTTCTATATCTTTGATGGTACCAATTGGCATTCTTAGGCCATCTGTGAGCACAGAATGGCCTTTCTTAAAAATTAGCCTTCCACATTTCTCAATACCGAAGGTCATTCCGATGTCCTTGCTGTATACCTGAGTGAGGTGTATTAGCGAATCAATGTCTCTTTCTTTGTTAGCGTACAGCTTGATGTCATCCATGTAGAAGAGGTGGTTTATCTTGGTGCCACTCTCAAACTGGTACCCATATTAAGTCTCCTCCAACATATTGCTTAGAGGGTTTAGGCATATGCAGAAGAGCAGCGGTGATAAGGAGTCACCTTGATAGATGCCTCGCTTAATTTGTACACTCGCCAGCTTTTTGCCATTAGCCTCCAGTTTCGTTTTCCATTTGGTCATTGACATCTTAATGAATGCCACAAGAGCAGGGTGAACATTGTACATACTGAGGCACTCAAGTATCCAACTATGGGGAATTGAGTCATAGGCCTTTTTGTAGTCAATCCAAGCCATGGCAAGATTGGTTTGCCTTCTCCTGCTGTCTTGACAGACCGTCCGATCCACCAGTAACTGATGTTTAGCTCCTCGGGTGTTGCGCCCAATGCCTTTCTGAGCACTGGTCATATAGTGACTCATGAGCTCTTCCAGTTTGTCTGCAACTATTCCTGAGAGTAGTTTCCAAGTGGTGGGCAAGCACGTTATTGGTCGATAGTTTTTGGGAATCGGCCCCTGCTTTGGATCTTTTATCAGAAGTACAGTTCGTCCTTTGGTCAGCCATTCTAGATGGTCACCTTGTTCTATTAGGCATTCCATCTGCTCAGCCATTCTAGTGTGAAGTGATGTCAATTTATTTAACCAGAAGGCTTGAATCATGTCATGGCCAGGTGCTGCCCAGTTCTTCATACGCTGCACTCTGCACTTGATGTCCTCTTTGCTGATGGTGAGTCCTTGCTGAGCCACAGTGTGTTGATGGTTCTCTTTAAGCCTCTTCAGCCAATTTGCAGTGATGTTATGAGTAGTCTCTTTCTCCCAGATGTCCTTCCAGAACTTTGAAGTGCTAGATCGGGGAGGCTCAGACATTGGCCTCTGCAGTTCACCTTTGAACTAGGAATACACTCTAGATGGATTATTGATGAACAGTTTGTTCATTCTCTTATTATCCCGCTCTTTGGTGTACCGCTTCAGTTGTGTCGAGAGTGCTACTAGCTGCTGTTTGGCAGATTCTAGAGCTTCTATTGTGGCCTTCCCTTTTTGGATGCTCCAAACTGTGGTTAGATCTTTCACTGAGCCTACTAACTTTCTTGCGCAAGTCCTTGATCTTATTTTGTAGCCTCAGCTGCCAGGATGGAATGACTTGAAGCCTTGTTGACAGTGGCTTAATAGTCATCTCCTCCAAGATGACGGTTGCTGTACTGTAGATTAGGGCATTAGTCTCACTGATCGATCCGGTTGAGATCGACTCCAGTGCCAAGTTAATGTCTTCTAACAGCTTCTTAGGTATGGCTTTGCTAACTCTTCGTAGTGGTACCCTGCTTTCATAATCATTAGCAGCTGGCATCTTGTTGATGATATTTTCCACAAGCTCTTTCACCCTTGGGTCAAGGTCCAAGTGCATGTCTTTTTCAACCTGTGAGTCAACACACGATTGTGTATGTGTGACAGTGTGTGTTGTTATGCACTCCTCGTTGGTCGAGGTTACCTGGGTGAACCGTTCCCTAATTTCATCTACCTCAAGTTCCGATATGAGGTGCCGCTTGATTATGTTACACCTCTGAGCTACAAGTTGCTTAGCGGTTAGTGGCAATTCAGGGCGCATGTTTATCCACAGTTGACGCATCCTTTCCATGTAGCCCCACTTTTGAGGTTCACTCATAAAGTAGCACTGCATGAGGTCCGTGTTATCAGTCCAAGTTCATTTCATCCGTTTTGAACCAGTAGCCCATTTTTCACTGCCTTGTCCTGGTTCAGCTACAGGCAGCACGGACCTTGTTTGACCGGGCGACGTCCGAGCCGGCATGGCTTTGGTTATTGCACTCATCATAGAGGTTGTAGACATTATACAAGCAAGGGTTTTGTTTAAGGACCACCGGAAAAGTGCAGTTGTTGGGGTTTGAACAGAGGACCTAATGATCACTGTCCCAATACCTTACCAACTGCGCTATCTGTCCACCACTATGTCTGGTTGGTTTGCTAGGACATGCTTGTCAGTCCGGATGTGGAAGTCTCAGGTTCATTGACCTTACCAGGATTATGTATCCTTACCAGGAGTATTCCCACCAGTGTTGTGGTTTATTAAGGCTATACTCATTACATAGACTTCTGTACACAACACCTGCGACATAATTATGCCGCTTGGTGTATGCATTTCTTGCTAGCTGCTTGCATCCACTGATGATGTGTTGGATGGTCTCAAGTGCATCTTTGCACAGTCTGCATCTAGGATCGTCTCTAGTTTGATAGATTTTTGTTTGGAGTTGCCTTGTTGGGAGCACTTGCTCCTGGGCTGCCATTAGTAGCAACTCTGTATTGGCCATCAGGTTTCCTTTGTTCAGCCACATATATGTCTGGCGAAGATCGCCAACCTTATATATATATATATATATATATATATATATATATATATATATATATATATATATATATATATATATATATATATATACCAATATTTCAGAGTTAGGAGTTGAATAAATATATACCAGTTAGGAGGTTTCGGAATATAAGGGATTAGGAGTTAACGCAAATATATATGGGTAAGCCACCTATATGGTCTAATTTATCTACATTGTAGATATATATATATTTATTCACCACCTAATTATTATATATTTTTATGGAAATTTTAGGAGAATATGGTATCATACAATATATATTCATCGCCTTATCATACTTTGTATATATGCATTCTAGAAAAACTGTCAAAACTTGGAGAATGTCTAGATGGTTGTTGTAAATTACATATCAATTTGAAGGTAAAACAATTCATACCTCAATGAGTAAGCAAAAATAATGATTACCAGTTAGCAGATTGCTACAACTTACACATAAATTAGAATGTTACCATTGTAACTTATGTAAGAGTCACAATGGAAACATTACATAGCATGGCACAGCTTACCTACCCTTTAGTAAGATGCCGTAATCTATATCATTTAGGAGTTTGCTATAACTTGTTTGTTTGAGAGGCTGCTCTGATTTACATATAATAAAGTATGTTGCTATAACTTATAGATCACTTGAGAAAATGCTATAATTTGAATTTCACATAGTTGGTAGCAATTATCTATATATCAGTGAAAAGGCTGCTATAAGTTATATATTATTTAGGAGGCTGCTGCTATTTATAAATTGTTTTGGAGGTTGCTATAACTTACATATCATTGCAGAGGCTGCTATGAGTTACATATAGTTTAGGATGTTGCTATCACTTATAGATCACCTAAGACCTTGATATAATTTGAATTTTCCATAGTTTATAGCTATTATTTATATATCAGTTAGGAGGCTGCTATCGATTATATATTAATTAGGAGGCTGCTGATATTTATATATAATTTAGGAGGTTGCTATAACTTACATATCACTGCAGAGGCTGCTATGAGTTACATATAATTTATGATGTTGCTATCACTTATAGATCATGTACGACCTTGCTATAATTTGAATTTTCCATAGTTGATAGCTATTATTTATATATCAGTTAGGAGGCTGCTATGGATTATATATTAATTAGCAGGCTGCTGATATTTATATATCATTTAGGAGGTTGCTATAACTTACATATCATTGCAGAGGCTGCTATGAGTTAGATATAATTTAGGATGATGCTGTCACTCATAGATCACCTAAGACCTTGCTATAATTTGAATTTTCCATAGTGCATAGCTATTATTTATATATCAGTTAGGAGGCTGCTATGGATTATATATTAATTAGGAGGCTGCTGATATTTATATATCATTTAGGAGGTTGCTATAACTTACATATCATTGCAGAGGCTGCTATAAGTTACATATAATTTAGAATGTTGCTATCACTTATAGATCACCTAAGACCTTGCTATAATTTGTATTTCCCATAGTTGATAGCTAATATTTATATATCATTTAGTAGGCTGCAATGAATTATATATAAATTAGGAGGCTGCTGCTATTTTTACATGATTTAGGAGGTTGCTATAACTTACATATCATTGCAGAGCTTGCTATTAGTTACATAGAATTTAGGATGCTGCTATGACTTATAGATCACATAAGAGTTTACTATAATTTGAATTTCATATAGTTGGTAGCTACTATTTATATATCAGTTAGGAGGCTGCAATGAATTATATATTAATTAGGATGCTGCTGCTATTTATATATCATTTAAGAGGTTTCTATAACTTACATATCATTGCAGAGGCTGCTATGGGTTACATATAATTTAGGATGTTGCTATCACTTATAGATCACCTAAGACCTTGCTATAATTTGAATTTTCCATAGTTGATAGCTATTATCTATATATCAGTTAGAAGGCTGCTATGAATTATATATTAATTAGCAGGCTGCTGATATTTATATATCATTTAGGAGGTTGCTATAACTTACATATCATTGCAGAGGCTGCTATAAGTTACATATAATTTAGGATGTTGCTATCACTTATAGATCACCTAAGACCTTGCTATAATTTGAATTTCCCATAGTTGATAGCTAGTATTTATATATCATTTAGTAGGCTGCAATGAATTATATAGTAATTAGGAAGCTGCTGTTATTTATATATCATTTAGGAGGTTGCTATAACTTACATATCAATGCAGAGGTGCCAAGGCTTACACATAATTTGGGATGTTGCTATCACTTATAGATCAACTAAGAGTCTGCTATAATCTGTACAATAAAACAACAATCTGTATAAAACAACAATAATTGTTGTTAGAACTTACATATTTTATAGTATGTTAAACTTTAATGTAGGAATCAATAAATTTGTATTTAAAACAACAACAGCCACCATGCTTGATACTAAAAAATTCAACTAGTCAAGTACCATAGAATGGTCGTTGCTTAGTCACCAAACGGAGTAAATTTTTTCAGACGTCAAGTTTAATGCGATATTACAAAAGCCTCAACAACAAGAAGACCCTGCTGCCAGTTTAATTTTGCAGCTTCTTGAGTAAGTTGTGGGCTCGGGCATAAGTCATCATTATAATTTTCAAACACCAATTTCTTTTAACAGTATACAGCTCTGGCATTTTTGGTAGTTTGCCTCAATTTTCCGATCATGGCTTTTTGAACTCTCAATTTTCTTTTAAGCTGCATAACTTTCTGCTCACTAAAATAAACGAATAATGTAACTCAATATTTATAAATATGGTCTATGTTATAGTTTCTTATTCAGTCACATATCGCTGCTGCACTGCATACAAAAACTTAAAAAAATTAGTTGGTAACAATGCTTGGACGCAACTCAGTTACTGTGATTGCTAAAATGAAACACACACATCGTTGCTTGCTGTGCATATTATCTACAGTAATTATATGAATTACTTGCACAACATACTTAGTTACTCAATCTAACATACAATAACAGCAATGTCTTTCTATTCATCTTAAGCCACTCTTAGAACGTTAAGTAAAAACATTTCCCCTCTCGGGAATGGAGTGTCAGGTTGCAAAACCTGCGCAATACCACAGCACCATAAATTGGGTAGATTCCAAACAAGCCCATTGTGCCTATGTAGAACCCAGGGAAAAACTTAATGTCACATAGAGAGCCAATAAAAATACAATAAAATTCTATCTTGAGGGCATTTTCGCTTTTCAAAACTTCTTTCTTACTGCAATTTATTGTTAGCAATGATCAGTCGGGCTGGACCCAGCACAGTACCAAATTTTTTCTAACTTTAGATTTCTTGACTTTGGGTGGTTTTATTGATCAATAGTAATACTGAGTGCTATTATTCACATTTTACCAGTAATAATAATGCCCTGAACTGTCAAGAAATTGATAGAACATTCTACTCAGACACATTCACTTAAATTTGGAAAATGACCCAAAAAGATATATTTCTCATTGTGTAGTGAATTTCTGATTGTTTTTAGTCAAGCACAGCGTTCTAAGTAATTTTTTGGGCTTGTCGGTTTGACAGTAAGTTGTCAGTAGACTGGCTGCTGCGGCATATTTTCTTATATTTGGTTTTTCTTTAAAAGAATTATTATAATTTATCTTAGAGCTTGTTGCTTGAATAATACATCATAGTGTACAGTGCAGTACAACAGATAATATCTATTGTCGGTATTGTATTATCTATCATAGTCATTGTTTTATGCACATTTTCTGTACATAAAATAATAGCTAAGACTGCTTGATACAAAATAACTATACAAGGGCATTACTGCGGAGTTGGTCTCTTTTAGTCTTCAAAAAGAGCACATTTATTGACAAATACAACGCAATGATAATAAGAAGGTTCAACAACATAAAAAATTCAGCTGGCATTTTTTCTCGCAGCCTTCTTTAGCAAGTTGTTGGCTCGAGCCCGAATCACTATAACACTTCTGTTAGGCAGCATTGAGTGTATAGCATCCAACACTGATCTTGTTGGCAGTTTGCCTGATTTTTCAGTCCAGTGCTTGTCAAATTCTGCTATTTCCTCTGCACTTTACCGTTTTATGCTGACTGAAATAGTAAATAATGTGAATTATCATTTATAAAAATCTGATAAGCTATGGCTTTGATGAATCACATATCATTGCTCAGCTCCATTCAAAAGTTAAATAAGCTGGTTTATGTGCGGCAAGTCAAAACAGAATTGACGGTTTCTCAGATACAAGTGAACAATAAAGACATTAATGCTCGTTAGTGTCATTTCTCATTTAGTAATATAATACTTAACCAATGCATTGTTATTCAAAACACACATATACTGTAGAAGGTACTTTGATGACCACTTCTATATACTACTTTAGTAGCTATTTATGAAGCTAAATGGTGTGCCACTTGTGTGCATGCAATAGAGCAGTTTGGATTTCTATTTGCTTCAAACTATTAGAGAAATGATCAGGATTAACATTCATTGAGCAGTCTCAATGGCCAGTGTTCAGAACGATTGCTGCTAAGCTTAGTGTGACCTGACTGGGTAGCTATTTATTGAGTCATTAATTAGGCTAATACTTGACCTATGGGGTCAACCACTGTGGTTAAACACGCATTGTTCAGGTGTTCATTGAAACCACTAATGCCTAGATTGCTCTAGATACCTAAATGCCTCTGACTAGGAGAGCTATGTTTTGTAACCTGACAGCAGCAGAACACAAAGACTAGTGTCAGCATTTATGTAGGCAACAAATTTGACTGAAATACTTGAAAAGTTAGACACCTTTATTTTTTCTACTGCATTTGAGCTACAGCAAAATAATCACGCTTGTTTCCCTAGTACATTGTGTTAGTTTAAAGCCACTTATCATAGCATCACCCACATTTAATCTGATGTCTGAAAATCACTCTTCGGTGTTGATAATCCATGTATGTCACTCTGCACTTATTTAAAATCAATGCATTTTTGATTAGATGCTACTACACAAAGAGAAATATACCCTTGGGTTCTTTTTTTAAATTCATGCATTAGTGATTTGCAAATATATGAAAGCAGAGCCTTGTTTAAAACTAAAATCTTTTTGCGTCGATATTTGCAAAGTTATGCTTGCTATTTTAACCTTGACCCAAAACTCCAATATTATAACATTCTGAAATACAGCTAAATTGACATAAGGTAGAATCTTAATTTGAAGGCCATGTTCATTTGAGTGCTACTCTAGAAGTGTTGAAAACTAGAGTGTCACCCTTTAATTGACAACCACTTCCAGCTGACTGCGACTTCAACATTCTTTGATCTTTGGATCCGATTTTGGACAGAATGGATAGAAAAATGTTGACAAATTTTTACTAACAATGACTCAGTTACAACAATAGCAATTAATACTTTTGTCAATGCATATTGAAGCGAGTTTTCTAACTTCTAAGCTTTACAGTGTTTTCGTTAAAGCTTTGAAAGCAGCACCGTGGAAATAATTAATAACTCTATCAGGCTGATAATAATTTTATTGTTTAAGCGGCCTTGATAGTTCGGCATATATGAAAAAACGGTTTAGCAAATATGATGAAATCTGTACTACTATTTGAGGCTAAAATTTCTTGCACATGCTACAGCATTAAAATAAGCAGTTAACGATGGCATTTTGCAAGCTCAACGCCAGTGTTAACACTGGATCACAGCTTAGTTTGTGTGTTATATAGTTTTTATGTGTTTTTTTCAAAAGAAGTAACGTTCACTTGAACGGTGGCGTTCTATCTTTAACCGTCATCTATTATAGTACAGGTCTAGTAGAGGGGCGTTTAAATGAATGGGGATTCAATTAGAGATTACATAATATTTTATTAACCCTTTCACCGCTGCATGCGCATTTAGGCGAAATCAATGGACGACCGGCATATGTGCATGTTGCGAATTTCCTGGCAATTGCGTAGTAACTTAATTTTATTATTCGTTGACAACATAACTAACAGTCTTTACCACTTTTTATGGTATTGACAGTGTTGTCCAAAAGTTTCCCTGTAAAATTACCCTAAACTCACGGAGCAGTTTTAAATTTTTGTTTAGGACTTTTCAACATAAAAAGAAACATTTGTTCTTTCTGATTTTCGAAATATTTAGTGCTATTATAGCTTTCGCAAGTACATCCAGAATTGAAAACAGATAATTACTTATGTTGATAACATTATTGATGATTGTTGATGACTGACGGATTAAGATTTTAGTGATTACACATATAATTAAAGTAGCAGCTCCAATAGTGACTCCAATGGTGGTCAAAGTAATAGTTTCGTAAGAGTAAGGAACATGGTAGAGCATTGTTTTTTGAGATTCGAAGGGATCGTAGCTTCACATAGCATTAGCAATGCACGAAGTAGGAATGCATTAAGTTTTTTGAATAGTACTATTTTTTAACGTGCTGGAAAAATAAAATCTATAACAAAAAGGTTTTAGATAGAGTTGAAGCTAATAAAGATTGAACATATATTATGAAGCACAATCGACAATTTTTGCCACTATAATTGGAAGGGTTAAAAAATGCAGTGCCATGGCATTCAAACATAGATTTTATAGTAATATTATTTCTTATAAATTTTTTAAAATAAAACTTTTATTAATGTGGCACACTCTTGTGGAAATTAACCGTTAATCAGCAACATACCCCCTTCAAGAAAGCGTCCAGCTGTGCTTCGTACCATTTTCCATCTGGTGGATATAGTGCTTGGATGCGGTGACCAGGTTTCTACCAAAATAACCAAAACAATTTTAATAGCCCAAACAGATATTATGCAGATTAAAAATTGATGCAAAAGATGCCTGATGTTTTTAGGTTTTTCAGCAAATCCGTGTCCCTACCTCCCATTACTAAAATTCTATGAAGCAGTAATATTTTATCTCTTGCGATATTCTTTTACAAAATTGAAACTTAGATTTTAAAGCTTCAACAATTTAAAGGATTTCATTTACTCCAGTCACTTACTTATGACTCAGCCTCTAATTTAAATCCGTATCAAATTACGACTAAATCTGAGATCACCAGAAATAGCACTTTTCACAATGTGCAAAATGCCATATCTACATTTACCACACATAAAGTGGCAATCAAAGCTCTCTATCTGCAGATACAGCGTTTTGATTGGCCTGAACATACACAAAGTTGGACATTATGAGCAAAGAGTATATAAACAAAGGGAAGCGAAACTGAAGCATATATATTTGGCTGTTTTAAGGCAGCTCATACAAGCTAGTGCACTTCTAAGTGCTCATCTTATTGCTATATTTTTTATCATAATATATTTATTATGACAGGACGATATCTAAGTGACAAAAGTCTCGATTTAAAGATCCGACTCAGAGATTTGATGAAAAATTTGTTTTAATTACATGTCCATTGGAAGGTTTTGCTTTTTTAAAATACTGACATTATTGCACTCAGTTGTTTGCTTTAAATTATTTTCAATAAAAGCGTTTGATCTTTTTTAAACTACTATTTTACTTACTCCTTTCATTTCATGACATCAGGTTTGAAGGATACCTAGATCTTTGATCATCTCTTAACTTTTGAGCTAAATATGGCTATTACAGGGCTTTAATCCATGTGTTGACTGGATGAGTAATAGGAATTGCAACATATATCATTTTGTTGACTAATGGCGGGTTAATATCAGAATTTAAACTTGTAATCCTTTGATAATCCAGTCATGGCAAATGGTCTTGTGGCAAACTAACAATGAGAAACCAGTCCAATTATGCAATCAAAAGGCCCTATCTGCAGTGATAGGGCGTTTTGATTGCCTAGTGCCAGCTTAGTAAATTGTCAATTTAAGCAAACAAAATGCCCTAAGTGAAATAAATCCTTTAATTTTAAAGTTTCACGAAAAAAAATTCGGTAAAGATTGTTGGATATCTCACCATAATAAATAAAAAAAACAACTAAAATACTGCTAATACTGATGCCAGGCTCGACCAAAACGCGTTTGTGCTTGTGCTGAACAATTTACAAATATCAAGATACAGTGTGTTGCTTGCTCAGGGCAGTAAAGTATAGGCTACTAATAATTCTGCCTGTTTGGTGCTATCAATCAGCTAACACTACTAATCAGAATAAAAAGCATCCATAATTATTTTAATGCTTTTTAAAAAGTTACAAAAGTTAGGAGCATCGACAGAGTCACAGATATTCATCAATTGCTGGCTACTGTGCTATATGTTACCATAACTATTTTAATGTGTGTCGGTTAATCTCACAAAGCTACCCTCGTGTATAATTACAAAGTTATCATTTTATGAAAATTAGTAATAATTTCATTCTTTTAGCATTATAAAGTAGGGGTTTCTTGACCTTTTTAACTTGACAATATTACGATCTTGCAATTAAGGCAGTAAAATCCAAATCCAAATTAGCTGCGAAAACCTATGCATTGTTGTTTGCCGTTGCAATTTGATGACATGAGTAAGTTGCTTTGATATAGTATTTAAAGTGGCTCGCCCTAAAGGTCAAAAATGGCCACTACCGGTCTAACCTTTTGCATTGGTATTGAGGCGAAGTAAAATACTTTTTCATGATGCCTTTTCACCATAATATAGTACAATTAATTCAATGACAAAATTGGCAAAAGTAATATAAAACAATTGTGACAAACAAATATACCAATTGTGACATGATTAGTCTGTTCTTCTGCTGCTGCAAAACCCTAAATGGCTAGACGCGTGAAAAAAGCAAAATGTTTAGCGGCTACAATCTCGCTAGAAGGTTGAACTTATGTGATAAGTCTTTAGGTTGTGTAGGAGTGAGAGGTTGGCTTGTTTCTTACAATCTATTTAATCAATCGACTAGCATGCAAGAAGATAGCAAGCCATGCCACATTAGGAGAATGAGTCACTTTAAGCACAAACCACAATTGCATAAGTACATAGGTCATTTCTGCTAGTGAGAAGACCTTGGAGAATAAGACCACATTATGCAATTCTGTGAAGATTTTATTACTGCAGTTATACTTGTGCTGCAATACTTCTAATAGAGTGAAAAGCAAATGAGCTGCCCAACCACAACCTCCTTCATTATAAAGTTACAAAGAATAGGAATAACAACAATAGCTTTCATTCGGAGGCTGAGGCTATTGAGAAGTAGAAAGTGAATTAGCTAAGCAGGCAATAGTAGAACACACATAATAAGAGCATAGGCATCATGATTGACGTGTATGCAGGCAATGAATTTATGTACAATTTCACTACCAAATTTTTTAGTAAAGCTAGACACCTTTGGCTAAAGAGTGCTAGATATAGGTCAAAACAAGCCAGTGACAAATCTCATGTTATGCATCCTTGTTTGGACACTTTATTTCTAAAGTGTTTAATGCATTGGAAGTTTAACATAAAAGTGTGCCAAGAATGCACAAAGAACATTGACAGCAATAACTGCATAGTACTGACAACAATAACTGAATAGAACATGATGTTTAATTAAAATGTAACATAAAAATAAACGTTTTATTTTGTTTTGGTGAGCTTGCAACAAAAATGTTTGCTGTGCACATAAAATATTGTTTTGCTCCAAATACTTTACAAACAAGTAATAATAACTTTATTGATGCAAATTGTACTGAAATTATATTTGCTACGAGCACCAATGGAAGTCAAAATAAGTAATACAATTCTTACAGACCTTTTAAAAACAATGGCCTTTGCTGCTACAGAAAAGTGAGTAGACCCATAGGAAGAGAAGTATATGTTCTTATACTGCTAAAACTACCTTTGGTTCAGAAATCAGATTTGAAAAGAGCAATGAATTATTATAAGCATTGGCAAAATGTTTGGGATGGATAGGAAACAAAGCTGGGTATTGCACATGCTGGTAATTTAGCTAATGTAAATAGATTTCCTACACTACCTAATTGAAAGCATCAATGCAAAATCTAAATACATGTAAATACTTACTAGCCATAGTACAGAGTGACCGTTTAATGTTTGTCAACATAACATCCGTACCGCTTCGAGCATCTTGAAATTATATTAAAGTTGCTTTCATTATGAGCTCCCTTTGACATTTTCAAGTATTAAAATGGGCAAATACAAGTTGCATTTTCAGAGAACTTTTAAATTCAAGTCAGATGCCACAAAAAGTTCCTCTGCGTTGTTTGTAGTATATTCTAAAAGTGCTAACACTACATTTGTTTTAAATCTTAAAGTTGACACAAATAATTGAGCAAATTATGTAGCTTATTAGTAAAACTTTTGTTAACATCAGCAAACAAACTGCATACATGCTGCTCGATACCAAAGGCCAAAAATAATAATATATATTGCTATTTATATTTTAACCAATAGTTTTGCAGTTTTGTTATTGTATAGCAATTTGTATAAAACCTACTGTATTTCAGGTTTGAGTAACTATAAGTTTTAGTAGTATTCTGGCCCTTCCTATCGCGTGTTTTCAAAATTTTGAGGTAATAATTAAAAGCCATGAGTTGAATTGCGCAACTTCAGCAGCATCTTATACATATATATCATTTGCCAAACTCATTGTCTTGAATCATCAAAGTTCACTAAATCATTCAAAAGGAAATACATACACTTGTATCTCTAATTCTGTTATATCTTTACCCTTTTACTGCCACCCATGAACAAACTAAGCTACCGGCCTACCGCCAGCAATTTCACCGAAAATTGCCAATTTAGCTTCATGATATGTATATGAAGCATGTATACAATTTTGTTTCAACTTCAAAGTTTATCTAGAAACTTTTTGTAATATATTTTATTTTGCTAAAATGTTAACATATAGTGCTATGCAAAAATCAATGTACCTTCACTTTGTGCATTGCTAAAGCTATGTGAAGCTACAATCGCTACGAAGCTAAAACGATGCTCTACAATGTCCCTTACACTTACAAAACTATTATTTTCACTATCATCAGAGTCACTGCTGCTACTTTAATTATCTGTGTAATCACAAAAATCTGGATTTGAATTGGCTATAGTGTCATCAACATACATGTAAGTAATTATATGTTTTCTGACTTGCGCGATACTTAACAAAACTTACACAAAAATGTCCATTTTTATTTTGGAAATTCTCAATAAAAAATTTGAAACTGCTTGGTTATCTTAGACTAATCTATTAGAGAAATATTCAAACCACACTGACAATACCATCAAAGTTTTAAAATCATCCGTTATGTTTTTAACGGATAATAAAATTAGGTGACCACGCAATTGTTGGAAAATTCGCAAAAATGTGCATACGGCAGTTGCTGATAGATTTAGCATAAATTCGCATACGGTAGGGTAAGAGTAAAAACCAACAAAATATTTGTCAATCTCCTGCCTCTAAACATGATATCTCAAATCTGATAATTACTCTCAGTGTTGACTGAGTAACTAAAAGTGGTAATGAGTAACCATGGAAAATTTCATTTTATATAATTATGCAAGTGCTCAGCAATTGCAACCATGACTCATAAAGACTAAGAAGAGCAATACTAAATCTCTTTGCTATGCTACATTCCTTTGATTGGTTTGCGCTATTTATATTATGTAATCTGCCAATAATAGATGAATAGAACACAAAAGTGGCATAATGGTTTATGTAAGCGTTTGAAATAATACAATGCCTGTAAAAATTGACAACTTTTCTTACTGAAGCTATGGCTATATCAAATTATCACTCTAATTTTTGGCTCGCATGTATAATGTGCTAGTTGACAGCAACTTATTGCAATATCGCATACCTTTAATTTTATGTCTGCAAATCAGTCTTTGGTGTGGGCCATCAATGCTTCTCATCCAGCAGTTATCTATAACTAATTGATTAATTTGATTATGAAGCGTCATTGATTATTTGCAACTATACAAAGAAAAACTAATTTTGGGCATGCTGTTACATTCTTACGTCAGGTATACATTTGCTAGTTACAGTAAAACTTTGTAAAGTATATTTTGTGTTGGTGAATTTAAAGTTTTGCTTATCATAGTAACTTTGCCAAAACGTCAAACATTACTACATTTCAAAATACAACCTTACTGATATAATGTTTTATAGTTTGTAATCTATACTTATGTACATGTTAAAAAATATTATAAAATTCGATAGATGAAACCTTGATTATTTTGACATATTTTTATGCAAACCAACGTGTAATTAGCAACATACCTTTTCTAGAAAAGAACATCCAACTTTGTCTAATACTCTCTGCCATCTGATGAATATACTGGCATTAATGCTTACCAAGTTTCTAAAATAATGAATAGATAATTCAAATAGCATAAACAGCTATACAAACCAAAATGAATGCAAAATACACATTTTAGTTCACTGGTTAGGTTTTTTGGCAAACTTGAATGTCTGCCTCCTACTACTGAAGCTCTATAAAACAGCTAAGCTCTTAATTACTACACAATTACTACACAAGATTCAAACTAAATACTAAAAGTTTTAAAATTCAAAGGCCGCATATACACCACTTACTTGCTTATGCCTATGCATGAACTACTATTACTTACAAAATCATAACTGAAATACGCAAACTCTCACTATTCATGATAACAATAATACAATTACATAATGATCGTGATATTCTAACAACAGTTTTGACTGTTGGTAGAACCACATTAATAACTTTACTTATCATTATAAAAAAACATCAAAAATTATTATATTAATAACTGAAAATAGATTAATGTTAGAGAATTAACTAATTCACTAAAATAACTATTAATTGTCAGCTGGCGTGTCTGTGTTGATGTTACAAAACCGAACATTCGTGTAACAATAATAAAGTCCAAAATTAGGATTTTACAAAAAGTTTTGATATTCTCCTTTATGGTATTACAATGCTGAACTTTCTTGACTTTTCTATGCAGAACAATATCAGCAGTTGGATGACATAAACAGGTGTAAAAAAATATATATCAAACGTGTTCTATGCTACATTCCTTAAAAATTATAATAATTGAAACATACTTTTTTCACGCTAGTCCTATTTCTTTATTAAATAAAATTTATACTGCTTTTCTACAACTGTATGTTTCAAGTAAATAAACTGTAAATTGACTAAAATAACATGAACAACTTACCAAATGTGACGTGCTCCCTTACATGTAGTTATTCCGCTGCTACCAAGCTCTAGTAGACTACATGGGTGAAGAACTAATAGTCTTAACAGCCACAGCAACATTATGACAGCCACATCTCGCTAGCTGTTATATACTGTGGTTATACTTTTGCCACTTTATTTCAATGAATTTAAAAAATCAATTCTTCGACTAAAAAACCATCTCTCAGGTATTGCATTCGGATGAAAAGTTTCAAAAAAAGATTTATTTTGTGGCTGGATGCAACGGCAGCAAAAACATGAATTGTACTGATTATACACTTATTTAAACTTTTACTACAGCCATGCTTAAACATCAGTGGAAACCATAATGTGCAATTATTGTGAATTTTCACAAAAAAGAGCAGATCAATGAGAAACCGTGCAAAAAAAGGGAGTGCTTAAATGGCAGTCTTGAAAACTATAAAGAGGGTCAGCAAATAAATTGTAATGTATTGTAGTTTGTTAATATACAACTTTATTTCCCAAATCTAATAAAGCTATCATGAGTATTAGCAAAACTGACTGTATCCGACAAAGCTGCTAATTCCTTCTATTGGCTGATGATTAGTCATAAGCTTATTGCAATATGTTTTTAAATATATTGTGCTATTAACTGAAACGATACCAAAACACTTAAAAGTAAGAATATTTTAAAATTGATATATGCCTCCTAGTTCCATATATAAGAGCCTCCTAGAGTTTGTAATTTATTGATAGAAAATTACACATTTTTGTTGGAGTTGTCTCCTCTTTTCCATATATATGAATATAGATATATAAGGCAATTATGGGAATCATGTTTAAAATACTTCTATAGAGTTGTTAAGCACTATAAACACTGCTAGAATTAGGAGGCTCCCCGGACGCCTCCTAATTTTTCAGAGCCTCCTAACATGGATTATATATTGATAGAAGCCTCCTAGTTGGGAAATATAGTTCTATATATATATATATATATATATATATATATATATATATATATATATATATATATATATATATATATATATATATATATATATATATATATATATATATATATATATATATATAGTCAACTCATAGTATATATATATATGGAAGTCAACTCTCATGGGTAATGGGATTTGTGTCCCTTGCTTAAGCTCTGAGCTGCACTGATGAGGCTTCAATAGCCGAAACAGTACTGTCTGTAGCATGAGTATACGCTCCCTCACTTCGGTTTGGTTGAGCACTCTATGAGAGGTGCGGCACTATTAGCCTTTGTGCAAAGCTCATCACTTTTGTGATTTGAGCACTCTGGTGCCAGCACATTGACTTTCTTAAAGTCTGCGAGGCAACTTAGTTGTTTCGTGGCAGGAAGTCAACTCTCATGGGTAATGGGATTTGTGTCCCTTGCCTAAGCTCTGAGCTGCACTGATGAGGCTTCAATAGCCGAAACAGTACTGTCTGTAGCATGAGTATATATATATATATATATATATATATATATATATATATATATATATATATATATATATTTTTTTTTTTATCAATTTTTTTTATTATATACAATATATAATACATATAAATATATATCATTTATAATACATATAAATATATCTATATTATATATATAATGTTTATATATGTATTTATATTACTTTATTGGCAATAATTTTAATTCACATGAAAATGTTTTTCAAATTATGCCATACAACCACACTAGAACATGAAAAAAAGAAAAAAGGGAAACAGTTAGCCACTAAAATCAAATTAATGGTTTGACAAACAGTGTTTAAAATACTGTTCTCTGCTAAGAGAACAAATATTAGGTGGATATTATTTATTGATAAAATTGAAAAAGTTCATAGTGACTTCCAAAAAGAACATTAAAATTTGACCTTATCATTTTTTGTATGAATAAGTAAGGAAATAAGCAAATAACTCCTGCTAACAACACAAATAAACTTGAACTGTTATTTCAAATAAGCTTCATGAGATTTTATGTACTCAACTGTAATTGAGATATACCTCATACTGCTTGTGTTTAAATTGATATCAAAGTGATAGAGCAAGTAGATAGATAGAGCAACTATGGATAGAGCAAATACTGCACTACCGCTTGTACTTAAATAGAATGCTTTTGATCGGTTAATCATGATGAATATTCTTTTCATTAATGCTTGTCTCATAGAAGACTCTCTATGATAGTTGTATATGTAATATATACTGTTGTCTCATAGAAGACTCTCTATGATAGTTGTATATTTAGCATATAGCTGTTGTCTCATAGAAGACTCTCAAAGATGGTTGTTTATATGTAACATGCGCTGCTGTCTCACTGATGGGTTTTTTCATGATTCATATGGCAGATTTTGAGCAGAGGCGGTTCTATAGAGAATCTTGTTGACAAACTGCCTTTTAATTTATAGCAAAGTACATTACTACTTCTTCTAAATGAGGTATTTTATCTACAACTATAATTTATGTGTAGGTATAAGCTATCTGGGAGTGTGTGAGCTAAAGCACTGCTCCTAAGAGGAGTAATTGGGCATAGCATTCTTCTCACCTGACACCTTCACATTAAAAGTGGACTACTCCAGTTTACAATGAGAAAGGATAACTGTGTTAGCAATTCTTATGGAACCAATGATCAATCACCTATAATTACAGTCAAATCTATAAAAGTATAAATGATCCGTAAATGAACGTAACAAGAGGCTATCATAATGTATGAATCATGTGATAACATGCTCACTGTCTAATGACGTATTTCTTGGTATAAATTTACTCTGTGTTTGTACTTAACCAGTTCTTCCTTGATATAACATTCTAATGTCATAAATTTTGTATTCTCAGGCTGTGGTTTCGAATACTGGTAGACATACGTTTCTTTTAATTTTCTTAGAGTAAATACACTTTCTTTGTTGTTATGTTCAGGTATTATTCTTTAACAACTCACTTTGTTTAACACTTCCTTAGGGTCACCAACCTTTATAAGACCAACTTTCTAAGCTACTTCAGAATCTATCTTTTAGACAACCTATCACAGTAATAGTTTTAGATAGTACAATCAATAGATTGTAGCTTTTTTAAAAGGCACTAGTAAAATCTTGATGACAACAGATTGGTCAGAGACATTGGCATCTGTAATCCTAGTAGATACTTACATCAATCAGTATGTTAGTATTTAAACACTACTCACTATCTATCGTGTACTGCGTGTTAGTATAATGATTCATAATGATGTTTATATAATGATTTAAAAATTTTAAATTATCTTGCCATGCTACAGTCTGTTCCCTTTTTAAAACTTTCTCCAATTTGCTTTGTTGGTTCTACTAAGCTGCTTGCAATCTCTAAAGACAGCAGCTGTTATTTTAAGCTGCTTAAAGCTACCATGTGTATTGTATAGTGTGTTATATTCTTGTCATTGTAACTCTCTGAGACATCATCTGGTTATTGTGAAGTTTGTTGTCTTCAAACTAACCTTATACCATTCTAGCTAAATGTCCAGCATTGTACAGGTAATAGAATAATTACTTAATGAAATTGACTAACTTACCTGGAGCGCTAGATTTTTACTAAAATCTTTACTAAAACAATACTCACATTTTGGGTCAGTTTAACAATCGGTATGCGTAATGTTCAACAGTGCTAGTTATTAACTCCAAGCAAGCGCTTTAAGCGTGAGTATGTTAACCAATGTAATGACTATTTGCCTAATTAATCCAGTTTAATCCGTGTGGCTTAATGATCAAGTTGGCAAGCTTCTCATCTGGAGGTCTCAAGATCAAATCCAGTTCCATGCAAATTTTTCATTGCTAGATTTTATTATCTATACCTGGACACAGGTTTAACAAAAAACCAAAACACCTATATATAGTAGAATTTTCTGATCAAAGATTATAAGAATATAGTATGGCCATCAAGCACTGAGCAACATACATGTATGTCATCAATACAGGCTTCAGACAAGCAATTAACACCAGCAAGTTATTCTGACTGATACATCGATTAATGTCATCAATTAGCAATTGCTATATAAACACAACATAGGACAGTATAATAATCTGCCAGTATAGAACCAAAATAATAGACAGTAGATGAAATCACAGTCAAAGTGGGAATATATTGTTTGTTAGGCACTATCACTATCTGGTGAACAGGTGAATTTATGTTTTGTGTTCTAGTCTAATGTGTGTAGCACAAATTATTTTTAGTGTAAACAAAGAAAATGGCATTGATAATAAAATGATCAGGTCAGAAGTCAATGTGTATGCTGCTTGACAGAAGAAAATGAATCGACACAGTACCAAAGCCCCTGGTAAAAATATTTTCAATATTTCCAGAACTTGTGAATATCTATATTAATAACTAGCGAAACACCCAGCATTGCACGAGTATTAAAAAACAGTTGCAGGCAACTACGTTACCTGCCACTAGCATTGGCAAAGTGCGATTAGCCTGTCACATTGCCAATGGCTAACTTGAGCAAGTCAGCATTTGTATTGCTAAACTTACTAATAAGAGCCGTGAGAGCAAGCATAAAATGATGTGGCGCCATTACGCAGAGCTGTAACACAGAGAACACACGCACACGTACACACACTTTGAGATTTATGTATACTGTAGATGTTTGATGCCATCACTCTAGTCTATCTTGGTTTTCCTAAACATCTCTTTTGACATGAGAGTTACTACATGTTACTTATAACTTTATTAAAACTATGTATATAAAGTATTATGATGTATATTACCTCTTGTCCAATATATATAGCTTGTTTAGCAATTTTATTACATGTAATTAACAAAATATGGAGTTATCTTCCTCAACCCCATAAGAGGTAAACAACTCTTAACTTTAGTTCAATAGGCTGTTAACTTACATCCTCATAACGCTGCTATAACAAAGCCAAACAGATAAATGTATTTTACTGATCCTCGAGTACTTGTCAATATGTTGCATTATTGTACAAGTCTTATACAGAATTAGTAATATTACACATTTATTATAAAAGACAGCCATTATAATAGTTTAATTGATATTAGCATGATTAACATTGTTCATACAGTTAGACTAGTTTTAAAATGTTGAGTTTGCAAAATTAACTTGTGGCTTTTTATTTAATTATAACAAGAGAATTCCTTTTTTTCGTAGCTTAAAGAAGAAGAGATCAAGAAAAGATTTTTATTAGTTTTGTCTAACTTCCACAGAAATTTCGGTAAAGAATTGTACCTGGAAAAAAAATACATAAGGTTCTCATTTATTCGGTGTATAATTAATTGGTATACCTCTGCTACCAAGGACCTCTTTTGATAAATCAATAAAATTAGTTATTTACATCAACAAAAGTCACTATTCTAGGTGAATGCATTCAATTTCTCAAACTAATAAAGACCTACAAGTAACAGAAAATAACTAACAGAGACCTCTACTGTACACCAATATACTGAAGTAGTCCAGCTAACAAAGATCTCTCCTGTACATCAGTTTACTCACGTAGTCTAGGTACCACGGATCTCTAATAATAATTTGTATACTCAGTTAATTCAATTAACAAAGACCTCTAGTGTGAATCCTTTGCATATTTTAGTTTTCAAATTTATGGTAAACTATCAAAAATATCTGTTTAAACAAATACAATGATACAATTGATGACAATCTAAAGAAGACTGGCAGAGATGAGTTGCTAGTCACTCCTAGACATTGAAATTTTTGGTGAGGAAATGCCTTGTATACAGATAAAAGTCTTGTTGAGACTGCAGGCAGTGATAATTATTTTGTTGACTTGTGTGAGTAGAAGGGTAACTTACCAGTCAACCAGAATTAGATGAAGATTTAACAATGGTTTTAGGTGCTTTTATATGTGCTTTAACCGCTCCTGCTTGTGTTAGTTTACTGTTGGAAGGGTTGAAAACTGACAGAAAGTCGTAACTGGTACAACTCACCAACAAGCCTTCCTTACAACAATCATGTTATTTGTGGCAGTTGTTGGAGAACTACTTTCTCAGTGAGCAAGAACAATAAAGTTACCAGCTATGCCAACTATGCCAATAGTTAATGCAATACAATGAATGAGTTGTACAGCTCAGTGATTACAAAAACAATGGTTTCATGACAAAAGGAAGCTATTTAAAAAAAGGGTGAATGAGTTTAAGTGAAAAATCTAAAAGATAAAATATATAAGCTGGTTAGTAGATTTGAGCAAGCAAGATAGTTGTATATGTGATATTTTATTATCTCAAGAAAGACTATCTAAGATAGTTGTACATGTAATATACACCGTTGTCTCATAGAAGACTCTCTATGATAGTTGTATATATAATATACACCGTTGTCTCATAGAAGACTCTCTATGATAGTTGTATATGTAATGTATACTGTTGTCTCATAGAAGACTCTCTATGATAGTTGTATATATAATATACACCGTTGTCTCATAGAAGACTCTCTATGATAGTTGTATATGTAATATATACTGTTGTATCATAGAAGACTCTCTATGATAGTTGTATATGTAATATATACTGTTGTCTCATAGAAGACTCTCTATGATAGTTGTATATGTAATATATACTGTAGTCTCATAGAAGAATCCATAAGGTAGTCGTATAATTAGTTGCCCTTAAACTAGTTGCCCTAAGCTAATATTTTATGTGTGTTGTGCGTGTGTGTTGTGTGTGTGTGTGCGCATGCGTGTGAGCAATCTCTCAAATATCAATGAAAATGATTTTTGCTTGGCAGAGGCTCTTCGCACTTTTTAAGAGCACTTTTGCACAAACAATGGCTCTGTGACTGTGGCTGACATAGTTGTTTCTATTGGCTAGGAAACCTCAACGACAGGAGACATGCTCAGTTGCAGAGTGCAATTTAGTGTTGAATTTCGTTCCTGTCACCATCAGTGGCCCTTTATGGGAATTGAAACTCAATCTGTTGTTGGCAGGTCAGGCATTGTAGACTAAACTCTTGCTCTATTGTCTCACTCTCAAATCAATATATGAATCATAATAAAGAATCCCTGTGCAGTATTAATAAAAAGGCTCAATACAGAATCAACAATGTTCTGTTGACACTACTCTGTGACCTGACTATCTGCTGACACAAATAAATTATTCATATTGACAAAGAGAATTACATTGCATTCTTCTCAGCATCAATTTAGCTTAGCGAAGTTGTCAGTATCGATTTCTACATTTACACTAATGTGTTCAAGAAATGCTAAGGATTATGTATAATTCTAGTCTGTTTTCTATAAAAACTGAGTGTGACTGATCAAATATAACGTACATGATCAGATATACCTGATTTGGCTGGACTCGAAGATAGTAACAAAAAGTGCTGCTACACTCAGCGTTATAGTGCTTATATTTGGGTGAAGTGTACTTGTGTCATATATTTGTCTTGTGGCTGCTTGACTTGTCTCATCTCGGCTGAGTTTTCGTCTTTGGCTTGAATCTTTACTATAATAAGAGCCGCGTTGGTCTGTCCAAAGTCATGCTTAAAAGTTAAGAAAAACACCCCTCACATGAAAATGGAACTCAAATATTTGACTTAGCAGCAAGATACACATTCAACTCCGCCACTTAGGCACCTCGCTCAAGTAAACTTTTAATCGCGCTGGTTAAATACCTTGCTCAAATAAACTTTCAAACTGAACTACTTAAATACCTTGCTGCGTCTGGAATATTTTGCATATACCTACTACACATGATGAACTTTCTGCCTCTAAGTCTGAAGGTCCAAGATCAAATCCATTGCAAATTCAATGTGGGCTTTTTATCACTTTTCGCTATCACTTTCATCAGTTTAGATTTCTATTTTTATGCCTGGACACAGAGTTTAACAAAAACCAAAACCCAAACTATTAGGAGCCCTATTAGCGCGCATTAAACTCCTTCCAAAGTTCTGATTACTCATCGAATGAGTCATTGATAAATCACGGTTCTCACAATCTAACATAGCTAGCATTTTTGGACTTAATAGCGTCCAATTATTTTTTGCTAAACATTTTTTCAAGTTTTGAGATGGCTGAAGGCTTTGTAATCTGTAAAATAAACTGCAATAAAAATATAATGTGGTATGCTATAATATAATAATATAAAATAGTACAATAGTATAATACAATGTAATATAATGCGCAACTTCAAATGATAAATTAAAATAATTAAAGGATAATTTAGAAGTTTCAGTTTCTCGTAGAAAAATCAATTGGCATGCTAAAAACAGTTTGAAATGACACATGTTCATATTACCAAGTAGCAGCTACACTATTTGCTATGACATGTTCTTAGAGTGCAGCATTAATTAGTCTCTGGTGTCTACTGCTGTAATGGCCTTAATACACTCAGCAGTCAGAACACTCAATTTTCTTTTTTCAGAAAGGATTTTGATGTGATTTGATAAAGTTGACAATATGTAGAAGTGTAACTGCTCAATACATGACTTTAGTCATTGTGAAAAATTGCCGTTGCTTTTTATGAAGAATGGCTGATAACATAAAAAGATTTTATTGCCATAAGTTTTACTTTTGAAATTACTATTATTCCTAAATATTACTTTGTTACACTTATAACTACTATCTTCAATAAAAGTCTGAAAGCTATCAGACACTCTGGCTTTGTTTAGCTACAATTTGTTGAAACCGCTAATAACCTTCATTGGCACCTTCACTTATTGCTGAGTTATGATAAATTAATTTAATAGTCAGGCTACAATACATTGCAATGTTTAATCTGCTTAATAGAAATAAATTTATTTAGCAAAGTTTTACATAATTGGAATAAAAGAGAGCGATGTCAAAAACATTCAATGGAGAAGAACATTGCTGATGCGTAATCTTAAAAGTTCAAAGATTTGTTGGTGAAAACGTTTGAAGTGAAAATTTAAGTGAAACTTTTGGCTAAAAAGAAAACAGCTAAGTTTGGTTTGAATTTTAACTTTACATAAACGAAAGCCAAAAAAAGATGTATAAGATGTAAAGATGTAAAAAAAAAAAGATGTATAATATGTAAAGATGTAAAGAAACCAAAAGGAAAAGTGTGTTTTTTTGGCTTCCTTCAAGGCTTTGCAGTCTACTCTGCATGGCACCAGCACCATAGTACCAGTTCTTTTACAATGTGTAATGACAGAAAATGACTTGACTTTCAAATGCCAATTCTAATGAAGTTTAAAAGTTACAGTTGTTTGGCAAATTTTAAAAGCCGTCACAGTTGTTTTATTTTTTCTTTTAATTTATTTTAATTGCACAACCCCTTTTCTCATCATATGAAATTTGACAGTTAGAATAGTAACTGTTATTATATATTAAACGAAAATAAGTTTTTTTTTGTGCAAAGACTTCACCTAGTCTTTACTATTATAAGAGCTGTGTCTGTCTGTCTGCCTGTCTGTTCGTCTGTCTGTTCAAAGCCATGCTATGAGCATTAGGAAAAAATATCACCTTGCATTGTAGTTGAACTTAGAAACCTCGGTTTTGAGACAGGCGTGCTAACTACTACACCACACGGCCAGCCTATTGTTCTATGGAATAACTGTGCATATACTTATTACACCTGCCATTATTTCATACTGCATGGGACTGCCCATGTACTCGTGATCTATAATAAACAGTATTTACCTTCTCTCATGTCGATTACTTGCCATACATGTCCCTAAAGTCATAGACACCTTTTAGGCTTCTCATTGAGCCTGCTGATAAGAACTCAAACATCTAAAAGGACAAAAATATGCCCATCGGATGCTGGCAATTTTTTAACGGAAATCGAAGGCAATGAAGAAGTGTGGGTCATTGAAAGTCAACTTTGAATATGGAGGACAGCTATTATACTTATTACAATGTCGCACTATTGCATGTATATATGCTTTAAACGGAGTGGGATAAAGTTTATTGGTTCCGATAAAATATGGACATCGGATTGATTTAATTAATAATAACTTTCTCAATGGATCAATTTGTAATTTATAGTTGAATTATAGACTGGTTTTTAAATATATCGTTTATGAAATTGACACATGGTATCTTGTATAGTTATCTGTAGCACAATCGCTGACGGTGTCCAAATCAAAGAGAATAAAAGTGATTGTTCTTTTTATCTTATTTTACTTTCAACAGGCAAATAATTAAAGAGTGATCAATTCTCTACTATATTAAGAATTGTTTCCATCCATCCTTCTGTCTGTGTAAAGCCACAATAAGAATCATTGAGCAAAAGCTTACACGGCATGATAAGAAAGCTTACACTGTACAAGAATCAAACCCAAATATTCAGATTCAGAGGCAAGCACCACTAATGATGGGACACTTTTTGATGTCCCATCGTTGCAAAGTGGGACAAATTGACATAATTTTATTTCCACATGAATGTGATATAAATAAATTTAATTAATTTCTGATATACAAAATAAAAAATATAAATAAACCAAGACACACAGAGCTAAGTTAGGAAATACAGCTAAAATTCAGTGTATATATAACATTTAACATTCTGTTAAATGTTAAACTATGTTATCACTATGCTATAATAATAACCCTGCAATCGAAGTTTTTAGTACCATCGATCTGTCTACAAGACCAATAATTTTTAATGCTTTTTGATCAATGGAATTTGCAAATAAAAAATCATTTAGGAACCAACTAATGGAAATACAGATTCTATGGTTTAGTTTATTAATTTGTTGTAAAATAATCAAAAAGCAAGCTAGTAGAAATGGTCATACTATACACTGAAAAATAAAAAAAGTGTAATGGCTGAAAAGATTTTTGTTATTAGTTTTTGGTGTAAATTGCTGTCATTTTTTATGAGCTAAATTGTAGCTACTCAAGGTATTCTTTTACCCGTGCAATAATTTTATCAAGCATTTAATATTCTGCAATGCATTCTGCATAATAGAATATGCATAATAGAATATGCAGAGAAAAAAGTTTCTTACGTTGAGTGAAGAAACTTTGCTGCTAATAAGATAATCACCTAGAATATGCAATATTAATATGTAGTCAGTTCTGTAGTATAACTATCATTTTATGTACTGTTATATAAATACACCTTAGCTATCTTAACTGTATATTTTCAATTATATAGTAACATGGCCTATTCTCTATGTACTAGATTATGAAGCTGCAGATACACCAAACAATAGAAAGATAAGAACATCAAGGACTGTTTTACTGATACTATGAACTAAAAATGTGAAAGTTAGAAGAATCTTTATTTGTGCTTTAGGCATGCAGTTGTCTAATATGAGTTTAAAAACAAGATCTATACAAATCATTAACAAAAATGAAAAGCGGCTTACAGAAGAAGCACTAAAACTTTCATATATCATTGTTTTGTATGAATAAGAAATCAGGAAATAACTACCCCTAACAAGCAAATCAACTTGGTGAACTGTTATCTTCTTCACTGTTATTATCTTCACTGTTATCTTCTTCACTGTTATTATTTTCACTGTTATCCCCCAACTGCACTGAGTATAACAAATAAAAGATAAGCTGTTCACGTACAGGTATTATGTACATAAGGGTGGAATTGATATCACTAATAGCTTTATCTTACTTTTTCTTATCTCTGAATAGAATGCTCTTGATCGCTTAATCATAATGACTATCTTTTTGACCAGCTGACACCAAAAAAGAACAGGAGCTAGGGTAATCTTAACTGTCAAGCTGTCAGGCTTGACAGACGGCATCATTCGAGGCTTAAAAGCAATTGCAACCATGAAACGCAAAAGGGTCTCATAGTAGCTCTACCTAACGCACCCCTGTAATGTGTAATCTGTATATATAAATTTCAATGTTTGTCTTTTGTTTGTCTTCTGTCAGTCTTTGGTTTTTCTGTCATCTATGTGTCCAGTTATAGCATTTAGAATTTTTGAACAAAATTCATTTCCCACTAAATGTGAACTTGCGACAATCTAAACGCAAATCTACAAATATGCGCACGTAACCAATATGGTAAGTCGCTCTTAGAAATTTTAGTGCTTTTACCATATGTATCCTTATTGCGAACATGTTAAATTCGCACTTTTTATTAATAATTAATACTAGCTTTTGCATTTGCTATTTTTTAGAATGTTTTTAAAAGCTTATTGTTTACCATTATATATTTTTTTAGTTGGTAATTTTTTAATACGCCATTTCAATTTCAAACTTCGCGTCACCTTTAATTTTTAGTTATTCTTCAGGCATCTGCTAACACAGTAAAAGCTAAAAAAATTTCACATTCGGTCGGACAAAGATAGCTTTTTATACACACATTTCTATGTATTCATTGTTATTATTAATTCAACGTATTGATGATTTTCATTTTTTCTCAGTTCACCTTAATTGTATCAAATCATTTTCTATTGTAACTTTATTGTAACAGACTTGATCTAGCCATTACTTGCTATTTATTTCACATGTAAACACCTTTACAGTTGTTTTATTTATTTATTCTCGTAGTTTATTAGAACTGCACAAAACACTTTTCTCATGGTATGAAGTTTAAAAGTTAGAATAAGGAATGCTGTCTATGTTAAATTAAAGTAAATTTTCTGTGCCAAGACTTTTTTATTACCACCACAAGGTCGAGCATTAATATAAAATATCACATTGTAGGCTCAATAAGGTATTTGTATATGTAATATATATTATATACTGTTATCTTTTGGAAGAATCTCTATGATAGTTGTACAGTAGGTGCTCCTACAACGTAAATAATTTGTTTCAGGAGCATTAACGTTATAGGGAATTTATGTTATAAGTACAGTGAAACACATGTGAATTTATGTTATAAGTACAGTGAAACACATGTAAATTGCCTAATCCATCCCAAGATCTTTTCAAACTCACCACTTTGGCCATGCAAACATGGAAATTTTGACTTAACTCTTTTAATTTGTGGGCTGTATACTGTCACTGCAGTATTATTATTTTGCATCGACAACTTTTCTCTTTTTTATATCAATCTCACTGGTGTTATAGACCATTATTGCGATAATGAACTATCTATGGACATCAAAAAGAAAATAGTGCTAAGCTAATCTAAACCATCATGCTGTTGAGCTGTGTAGTAAAGGCATGATCCACAGTTTGGGAAAATAAGACACTTTGAAACAGCAAAATCACATCACAATTATAGTCCTACCAAATGCACCACTGCAACATGTAACATACATGCTGGTGGTTTTAATAAGATAGTTGTATATGTAATATATACTGTTGTCTCATAGAAGACTCTCTATGATAGTTGTATATGTAATATATACTGTTGTCTCATAGAAGACTCTCTAAGATGGTTGTTTATATGTAACATGCGCTGCTGTCTCACTGATGGGGATTTCATGATTCATCTGGCAGATTTTTAGCAGAGGCTGCTCTTTAGAAAATCTTGTTGACAAGCTGCCTTTTAATCTTTAGCAAAGTACATTACTACTTCTTCTAAATGAGGTAATTTATCTACAACTATAAGCTACATGTATGCGTAGGTATAAGCTATCTGGGAGTTTGTGCATTAGAGCACTGTTCTTATGAGGAGTAATTGGGCATAGCATTCTTCTCACCTGACATCTTTGCATTAAAAGTGGACTACTCCAGTTTACAATGTGGAAGGATAACGGTGCATGTAAGCGATTCATATGAAACCAATGATCAATCACCTACGGTTACAGACAAATCTATAAAAATGATCCGTAAATGAACGTAACAATAAGCTATCATGATGTCTGAATCATGTAATAACATGCTCACTGTCTAATGATATTTCTTTTGGTATAAGTTTACTCTGAGTGTTTGTACTGAACCAGTTCTTCCTTGATATAATATTCTAATGTCTTAAATCTTGTATTCTCAGGCTGTGGTTTCGAATGCTAGTAAAAAAAAGTTAGCTTTATCTTTTTTAGAGTAAATACACTCTCTTTGTTGTTATGTTCGGTTATTATTCGATAACAACTCATATCTTGAACACTTCCTTAGGGTCACCAACATTTATAAGACCAGCTTTCTAAGTACTCCAGAATCTATCTTTTGCACAACCAAACACAGTGATAGTTTTTGGAAGGACTATCAATAGATTTTTAGCTGTTTTTGAAACGCCCCAGTAAAATCTTGATAACAACAGATTAGTCTGAGGCATTCACATCTGTAATCCTGGTAGATACTTACATCAACCAGTAAGTTAGTATTTACACACTTTACTCACTACCTATCATGTACTGACTGTTAGTATAATTATTCAAGGATGTTAATTGTTAATGTTAATAGCTCTCCATGGGGCGATTGGATTTGACAACTGTCGACTTTGTTCAAATTTTATAAAAAATAATCAGACATAGCCAAGTGCCATTATTCAAACTAAATTTCCCTTTTAGTTTTTTACCACAGAACTGTTGAAGGAACCTTCTACCTATACAAATTATTCCTAATTGCTGTATGGAATGTAAAGTTTGTTGTTTTCAAGCTAACCCTATACCATTCTGGCCGAATGCTTGGCGTTGCACTGGTAATAGAATAATTACCTAATAAATTTGAGTAACCTAGAACGCCAGACTTTTACTAAAATCTTTGCTAAAACAATACCCACATTTTAGGTGAGCTTAACAATTGTTACACGTAAAGGTCAGCAGTATTAGTTATTAACCCAAGCAAGCATGAGTATATTAAGCGTGAGTGTGCTAACCAATGTAATGACTATTTGCCCAATTAATCCATTGTGATCCGTGTAGCTGAATGGTTAAGTTTGCCACCTGCATATCTGGAGGTCTCAAGATCAAATCTAACTCCGTGCAGATTTTTCATTGCTAGATTTTATTATCTATATCTGGACCCAGTGATTAATAAAAACCAAAACACAAATACTCAGATTTATATATAAAACTATAGATGAACATCAAAGCACATTCGCTGTAATTGAAACCACTTAAAGAAGTCACACAATAATATCAGTGCAATGTTATTACTTTTACTGTTACTTACAATAACATCAGTTCACCGTTATTAAAGTAAAAGTATTTGTTACTAATGTAATTATTAGATAAAAAATAATTATGGTTGCTTAAAGAAGAGAATGAGTCGATGCAGTAACAAGTCTATTGGGTCCTTTCAACATTTCCAGGACATGCTTAGCTCGACGAAGGTTATTTAATCTTCTTGTGGTGGCCTAGGGCCAATCTGAAACTGGTAAGGCTGAAAGTCAGCAACATGATGTCGGTAGTCTAATTCAATCTCTTTTAGAGCAGGAGCTAGCAAAACTGCCTTATAGTGGTCAGGATCTATCATTCGTGTAACCATGGCAACAGCAAGCTTCCTGTTAGCATGTTTGATATATAGAATTGATCCGCTGTCTCCTTCAACGAGACGATCTCTGCATAACAAAATAGAAAAAATTCAGTTAACACACTTTGTAACAGTTAAGTGAATATGTGCACTAGTAGTGAGTCCAATTCAAGTTTCTAAGTTGTTGATAATCAGAAACACTCAAATAATTGATTCTTGAAGAAAGGTGAATTTTATTATACAATATTGTGTATTGTGTATACAGTATTTACAGTAAAACATCTGAATATTGCTCCTCCTTACCTTTCATGAGGGGTAAAGGTGAAAGCTAGATAATCAGCCAAAACTGTCTCTGCTTCTTCATCGACTGTCTCATACGGTTGAATAAGACAACAGCGTCGGTCTTCAAGAAATGCTTCGATTGGAAGTTGACGGAGCTCCCTTAACTCTTGAGCAGTTACGCGCAGTATCTCATCAAAGTGAAAAACGCTAGATCTCACTATTTTTTGGGCCAGCATCTGCATCTCATTACGACTTACCGGAAACACAGCCAAGTCATTGGCAAAGACATGCGGACAACTTGTCTGCATCTGGCTAGTGCACTTCCTTTCCGAGCATCGATAATCTGCAGCGCAAGTCGGTAGAATATTGGCATTTCTGTGATTGTATCGATACGCCACCATTACACGTTCTTCTAGTTTGATATACGGATTGACATGATTGGATCCTTGTACAACTCGAACCATGTAATCAGTATTGAAGAGCTGTGAACTAAGCTCTTGTCGAACATTTTCTGTTTCCTCTAGACGAGTTCTGCTTAGGAGACGATGACATTGGTCATCCTTTAAAACTAAATGAGCCGCAGTAAGCAGAAAGGCCTTCCTCCTGTTATCTGAAGTAGGATGAGATCTGTCAGTGGCTGTGACAATCAGCTGACATTTAGAAGTTGCTGCCTCCTGCCATGCATTTGAGTGCGGTTCAACATTCACATCAGGATTCACATCGACATTAGGATCAGCCCTTCTTTGAACAATCTCAAGCTTTTTGGACAGCTGCTCTCCATGCAAAGGCCCACTATCTGTTGCTACAAATGAGAATTCTGGAAACTGAGACTTTGCTTCTCTCATTAGCATCATCTGTATTTTGGTAACACCTTGACCTCGAATACGGATCTCTTTTGCGTTGCTCGGTGACTGAGTCCATACGGCATCAGTAATTTCATGTTCTTTGCAAAGCCTGTGAATATCATTTTGCAATTTGATTTAATCTTTCGTAAACCATAGTCTTAACAAATTATCTTTGAATATTTTACTAATTTTTTTGTTTAAACAAAAACGCATAGTTTTGATTTTATACTTCAAGTACAGACTTGACGTTTGAAAACAAATTTATAGAAGGTAAAAAAACAGAAAGTTAGAAGAAATTTCTGTCTGTATTTAAAGTTTAAAACCTGTAACTTTATGTGTAAAATTGTGTGATAAATTTTCGTTTTACCACTGAAAAAGTAAAAATAATAAAATTATCAAGGTGCATATTTTCTAACAAACAAATATAATTTCTAACCTGTTGACAATCTGGCGAAGACCATGAGGAATTGGTTGATAGTGGGTTGTAGAGTCTGAGCTCTTCAGTGAACCAATGATGTCTCTTATACTAGTAGTTTTTCTGTTGGGAGGCATAAAGTAGTGATAGTCATCTTGTTGTCTTTTGTGACTTGAAGGGTGGGTTGCAGGCCGGACATGATGAGATGAGCCTTGAATGTATTTAGGGGTCTTTCTACATTCACCTCCCACTTTTTTGTGGTTAAATGGTGGAATTGATTGATTGACTACAGGGGTTTGGTGACTCATAGTGGATGATCTTAATTCAGCAGTTTTTAGTTTATACTGTCAAGTTTGTTGAGGAACTCAAATCTATAAAAGATGTAAGAACTTACTCAGTCAATACAATGTATAATATTTATCACATATAAACATGATGTAAATCCAAGTACAGACTTTTAGTTGTGACCATGGAAATTCTTAAATCAAGAAAAAAAGAATTTGTGGTCTAAAATGTTTTTGAAGATCACAATGCATTAGAACCATGAACGTAAAGGCATTACTCTCAATACATGGTGCAATATAAAAGTGTATATTGCTCTCAATTGTTGTCTTGGTATACAAGTGTACATCACTCTCAATTGTTGTCTTGGTATACAAGTGTATAGCTTATAAGTGTACAATATATAAGTATACGACTACTGGAGTATATGAGTGTATAGAATAAAAGCGAATTTTATCACCCTCCATGAGCTAAAATTATGTATTTTAAGAATACTTTGTAAGTTTGTAAAATCTCAAAACTTGGCTTTAGTCTGAATAAAGTCTAAACAGCATAACAAGTCATTCTTCCAAAATGTAAAAATGCTTGTCACTCCTTATATTTTGCTTAGTTGAAACTAAAAAAACTCTGAAAAATTTTAAATTAATATCTTTTAAACAGTTTCAAAAAGAACGTAATTGTAATGAACACATAATCTGAGAAAATGATAAAAAGTGTGTTCGCAATAATTCGTCAATATCCGAATAAGATTTCGACTTGCCCACTCTTGTGCTTGCGGATGACCCCCATCTGTCACCCTGGTCAACCGATCTGTAATGTTGATTACTGATTAGCCAGCTGGTTAGGTGTGTCACTAGCAAAGTGCAAGCTAATGAATTTCATTGATGGACTGAGAAACTTTTTTATAGACTATATGATTTCCAAAGAGCAAACAACTCCAAGATATATGCATTTAACTCCCACAGCTCTTCCATTATTCGCATATCATAAATGTTCCCTCAAAACTTATCCTTTAGGATTACTACCATACATTGGAGTAAAGTACTTTAGTATATAAGAATATAGTATAGTCATCAAGCACTGAGCGACATACATGTATGTCACCAATACAGGCTTCAGACAAGCAATTAACACCAACAAGCTGTTCTGACTGATACATGTTACCTTATCAGTTAACCATTTCTATATAAACACTATATAGAACAGTATAACTATCTACCAGTATAGAACCAAAGTAATAGGCAGTAGATTAAATCACAGTCAAAGTGGGAATATATTGTTAGTTAGGCACTTTTACTATCTGTTGCTTGATGAACTCATGTTTTGTGTTCTGGTCTAATGTGTGAAGCACACATTCTTTTTAGTGTAAACAAAGGAAATCGTATTGCTTATTAAATGATCAGGTCAGAAATTCATGTGTCTGCTGCTTGACAGAGAAAAATAAGTCAGCACAGTACCAAAGTCAGTGGTAAAGGTATTTTCAATATTTCCAGAATTTGTGGGTATCTATATTAAAAACTAGCAGAACGTCCAGCGTTGCACGGGTATTAAAAAACAGCTTATAAAACAGTGGCAGGCAACTACATTACCAGCTACTAGCATTGGCAACGTGCCATTTGCCTGGCACCTTGCTAATGGCTAATTTGAGCAAACCAGTATATGTATTGATGAACTTACTAATAAGAGCCATGAGAGCAAGCATAAAACGACGCGGTGCCATAACGCAGAGCCGTAGCGCAGCACATTTTGAGATCTATATATAGTGTAGATGTTTGATGCCATTAGTCTTGTCTATCTTGGTTCTCCTGAACATCTCTTTTGACATGAGAGTTACTACATGTTACTTATAACTTTATTAAGACTATGTATATAAAGTATTATGATGTATATCACTTCTAGTCCAATATATACAGCTTGTTTAACAACTTAAAAAAGTATGGAGTTATCTTCCTCAACCCTTCAAGAGGTAAACAACTCTTAACTTCAGTTCAATAGGCTGTTAACTTACATCCTCATAATGCTGCTATAACAAAGCCCATCAGATAAATATATTTTACTGATTCTCGAGTACTTGTCAATATGTTGTATTATTATACAGGATTTATACAGAATTGGTAATATTACATGTTTATTATAAAAGACAGACATTATGATAGATAAATAAATATATTCACATAATTAACATTGTTCATACAGTTAGACTAGTTTTAATATGTTGAGTTTGTAAAAGTAACTTGCGGCTTTTTGTCTAATTATAATGAGCAGAGTTGCAGTTTTTTGTAGCCTAAAGAAGAAGAAATTAAGAAAAGATTTTTATTATTTTAGCCGAACTTTCACAGATATTTCAGCAAAGAATTGTACATGGAAAAAATTACAAATGGTTATCATTCATTTGGTGTATATTTAATAGGTGTATTTCTGCTACCAAGGACTTTTTATGTTAAAACAATAAAATCAGTTACTTGAAAAGAAATTTCCTGTAGGTGAATGTATTCAATTTCTCAAACTAATAGTGATTTGCCAGGAAATGACTAACAGAAATCTCTACTGTACATACATATACTCATGTAGTCTAGCTGACACAGATCTCTACTAAACATCAGTAGAAAATCAATCGACATCATTTAATTGAATTAACAGGGACATCCAGTGTAAATCCTTTACATATTTTAATGTTAAAATTATAGTGAACTGTCACACCAGAAGTCATAGCGGAGGGTAAGGTTGTAAGGATAGTAGATTTGTGTCTTTCCTGTGATTACTTGTGTTGCTATAATTGTTCTGAAAAAGACTACGCACAATGATGTCATACATCGCTCATGATTGAACCACAAATGAAAACAGCTTAGTACATTATCATGGGCATCAGCAGAAATGCTCAAAAGCCTTTCTTCAGTTTTCAGTAAGCTACAAGCAGCAAAGACAGCCAACATGACAATTTAACATTGACGATTATTTGTAGTTGAAGCTTTTGATGTGCAATGGACTGTTAGAAAGACATGGAATCTTGTATGGGTGTCATTTGTTATATATGCTCTATGTGTGACCTTGAAAAGCAATGTTATGGGTAGTGCATGTACTATTGTTATGACTCATCAGTACAGAATAAGCAGCAGAGTTTGGCAGTCTTACCTTACATCTGTCAATACATTCATACAATAAATTACCTAGTGGAAGCTCACACTGTAACATTCAATTTAAACATCATTGTAATTGAGAATCTAGAATCTGTCTCTGATTATTACATGCATGTTTGTTACAGAAGAGACCAGTATAAGTTACTCCTCCGATCTTTCTATTTTTGATAACAGAAGAAACCAAAAAGGATGAACAGCAAAATGGTACTCCAATGTGACGATGTCTGCGAATTTAGTCACAAGTAAAATAAACACATTAAAAGCGAAGAGAGTGTTGTTATTAGTATCCTGGTATCAGCACTTATTATAAAGCAGACAATGTTTGTCTTTATTATCTTACAGACTCGTGTACGGTAAAATAAAATATTTTGGTTTTATCTCGTTAATAAAACAAATATAAAAACTTATAAATTATACGTGATATCAACAAAAATATGTATTTTTTCTGTACAAATAGCTTGTAGATGTTATAAAGTGGGTGGACTTAGCATATCTTATGGTTAGATGATCTATTCAATGTTTCCTTCTTAGTAGCGGACAATGTCACTCTGACGTAATTTAATCAATTTAATTTTAGAGTCACACATTTTATTTGAGGTTATTTCACTTTGTATTTTCTATTGAAAATGGGAGATAGCTAGAAGATGTTGCACATCGATCAAAGAGATGTTAACCTGTAAAAACAGGCTTTTAGGGACTACAGTGACTATAGGGCTTAATCTCAATTTAGAAAATGGAAGGACATATATGAGAGAATGTGGCTTTTTAAATCACATGCACTAACTTAACCAACTTCTCACAAAATCATCTCTTACAAACTATAGTAGGTTCTAAGTTATTTGAAAAGCTATGACTGTATGCTCTATAAATAGAAATGTGTTAGAACTTGCTCATCTACAAATCTCAGATTTATTTGCCACGATGACTGCCTCCTACCAACAACTCCAGAGCACGCGATTCTCTTATTTATTTTCTTAGCACTCAAAACATTTTTTTTATTACATTTTATGTATTATCTCATCATCAAATTACATAAGCATTGATAAGGTACACTTTAATAGCATTAAGTTCAAGTCTTATGATCACCATGTGCAGACAACTAACAATCATACAACCTTTTGTTAAGCTGATGGGAAGTTTTCATCTGAATGTAAGCTCTAGCGTTCTAACATCCACAACTTAAATAATTTTAATGAAATAAAAAGTATATATGTGACAACATAGAAAAAAAAATTCTTGCTAGGGATAGATCTTGTTTAAAACAAATACATCATTTTATTTGTATTCTATTATTAGCCTCTTGAAACTTGACACTGTTTAACTAATGTAAGTTGTACTCATTTTATTAAGACCTATTTTTACACTGCAGGATTACAGAGTTAGCATGTGTACTATTCAAAGCTTGCAGCTTTATAAGGAAGCCTGTATATTCTTAACTATCGTAGTAAACTCGTTTGAAAAGTAAAAGAAAAGATAAAGAAGTAGGCCTAACATATTTGCTGAAATTTCGTACTCTGATCTCAGTTGTTGACATTTTTTGTTGAAAGTTTGAAAGAAAAACGGCCAATTACCTTTCATAGCCTTGCAGCTTGTACACTTTTGCATATACCTGTAAGTAGCCCTTTACATTCTATACTGTTGTATATACCTGTAAGTAACCCTTTACATTCTACTGCATTTAACTGTGAGTAACCCATTACATTCTACACTGTTGTATATACCTGTAAGTAACTCTAGATTCTACACTGTTGCATATACCTGTAAGTAACTCTAGATTCTACACTGTTGTATATACCTGTAAATAACCCTTTAGATTCTACACTGTTGTATATACCTGTAAGTAGCTCTAGATTATGTACCGTTGCATATACCTGTAAGTAACTCTAGATTCTACACTGTTGTATATAACTGTAAGTAACTCTAGATTATGTAACGTTGCATATAGCCTGTGAGTAACCTTTTAGATTCTACACTCTTTCATATACCCATAAGCATATTCTCCATACACTCGAGTAGACTTCACCACACTCGAATCCTTAGCACACTCGAGTTTTCGCTACACCCAAATCCTCGCTGAAGTTGATTCTTTGCTACATGCAGATTCGGACCGATGCTGAATTTAAAATACAATTTTTATTTGCTCCTGAACACTTGATTGTCAAGTGCACACAACTACTGCAGCTTGGATAATTTAGAAGTAATCAAGATTAAAATTGCCAGTGAGGCATAAGTCGTCACGGATGCCTGTTAACGATCACAAAGAAGACAAAAGTACTAAGGAACCGGGCATGTCAAATGCAGCTGATATAATGGTTTAACACCATCAACCATTATAATTTGTCTAGTGTATCAGGATCATACAAGGATTGTATGACTGTCCTGGATTTTAACAGCTTGTCACTATACCACTTTTATGCCATCTTTTCTTATAACTTTGTGTTCAATCGTTTCAACATCTCTACATTACAGAGTGTAAGGCTTTGAGGCAGCATATTTCACATGTTCTGTATATCGTACCTCTCAATCCTTTGTAATGTATGTAGAACCATTCCAACTTCACATCGAAAAGTTTATTCAATAATAGTAATAAAATGGTAATACAGGACATGACCCATAATCAATAATGTTGAGCGCAATTGAAATAATCAAACAAGCTTTACTTGTGAAATTTCAAGAACAGGCTCCATTGTGATAAATTAAGCTTTAAGAACTGAAGCTAAATGCAGGTTGGTTGCGTCTAAAGCTAAAATGAAACATCTAAAGGTCAAGGGTCAGTCTGAAACTGGAAAGGTTGAAAGTCAGCAAAGAAAGAAAGCTCTCTCAACTTTTTAACAGTTACACACAGTATTTCATCGAAATTAAAGGTGTTGATGATTTGTACTTTTTGGTGCTGCGTCTGCATCTCATCATAACTTATAAGAAACACAACTAAATCATTGGCAAAGATATGTGGAAAACTTGTCTGCATCTGGTTGGTGCACTTCCATTCGGGGCACCGATAATCTTCGGCGCAAGTTGGTGGAATATTGGAATTTCTGTGATTGTATCGATACGCCATCATTACACGTTCTTCTACCTTGATATGCGGATAGAAATGATCAAAGCCTTCGACAACACGAGCTATGTAATTAGTTGTGAAAAGGTCTGGTATATATGGAACTTTTTATGTAGTATGAAGCAAAAACTTCTCTTAAATTCTTTACGTTATCTGGAATTTACATTTTAAGAGCGTCAACTGTATTAATAAAATATAAGCAAAAGTTAAACTACTACATAAGTTAATTAGGCGGTAATTCTTCCTTTGAAGGCAATGCATTAAATTCTTTGATTTTCTCAAATGTTCGACATTTCTGCTTCTCTAGCAGCATTAGTTCAGTCATTTATGAGTTTAAGCACTCGTTTCGCAAAATAGCATTCAATACATAACAGTACTTACATTTAACGCTGATTAGCAAGGTAGCAGCCATTATATTGTTTTAAAAGACTAGCAAATGAAAAACATGTAGAGGAGATTCTGAGAATCAAAATGGCACCAAGCTTTTGTATTCATGTCCTTTTTAAAGCTATAATTCCAACTAGCTACATGTATATATCTTTCAAAAATATTAGATTAACGTAGAGGGTACTATACTTTTGCACATGACTGTATTTTTGTGGTACAGCTCACGACCTTTGGATAGGTTTCATAATACCGTCTCGTTGGACTTACTCTTCGTTCTCTGTGGCTCTCTGCTGTGATCACTACAGAGTTCTACTGGTTCATCTTACCCTACCTTCAGCCTGTTACATCCTAGTTTTTTTATCTTTCTTTCTTAACTTATTTGAGACAAGTGTATACGTCTACGTTTACATCTACGTCTACGTCTTAGCCAATTTTTTATTCAAGTTTCATAATCATTATTTATTTGCTCATCTACATATTGGTATGTAACTAATTTACACGGAATGATTTCATACAGTTTTACATCTTCGCTGCTTATTGATTAACAGCACTAATTATCAGCATCAGATAATCACCACCATAATCCATTTTGAATAGCTCTGTAATGACTTTGTCTTGTTGCCAGTTGATGCTATCATACCTGACATCACAATCTACCTTTAGACAAAAGAAAAAACAAAATAATACAAATTACACCACCATTGCAATTCTCGTAGCAGATTTAATACAAAAAACATTTCCACGCTTATAACATCTGCAGGCTCTGGATTTGAGATAAATCATCATTACAAGTGAACTTCCAGACTATAACCCTCCCATCCGACGAGTACAAGATTAAATAATGGGCATAAGGAAATGTTTGCTAGTCACCAGAAGCTTGTAATTAAAGCCTAGATTGAAACCATGAACTAACTCCTTAGCAATTTAAGATCCACAACTAACTGGAGCCTCTACCAGAGACAGCGGCCAGACGATAGCAACTTACATCATGTGGTATATCAAGAGCTGCATCTGGTACCAATATACACCAAACCAGGGATTATAATTAAAGATTACATATGACGAAATCTCTGCTGGCAAAAAACAATAAGAAGTAGCCAAGAAATCCCAAAAACTAAAAAGTTCACAACTGAAGACCTGAAACATATAGTTTCACTCCCGGGCACTGAGGCTAATGATTAGTCAATATAAAAGGACCAATATTCATTTATACTCTGCACTCTTTCAATACAGCTTCATTATGGCAGGCAGACATGTCAGCAGAACAAGCCAAAGAGTTGATTACTGAGAGAACATGAAGATGACTATATCAAGCTTCAGACATTTACTCTTCTAATTGTATAATTTAGTCTAAGAGTATAACCATTATATCTGTTTTTTGTTGTTAAAATAAAAATGGGTTTTTGGAAAACTTCTTGACGTTCTTTACCTTAGGAATCACATTTTTTGGAAACCGGAGTTCTAGATTGCAGCATTTGGAAAGGTCAACTGTAAGATATTAGTAACATTAATCAACAAGATAAATTGGTTAAAACAGTCAATAATCCATATCAGACCTTATCTAGGAGCTATTATAAATAACCACTTGAAGCTGTCTATCAGTATTTAACAATAAACTGAGCCATTCCCAATACATTGTAAAGTAATTGGCAAGATAATCCAGTTTACCAATTGCCAACACAACAATGCTATTGTTGGGTGATTGATCTGTTTTGTTATACATGTTCAATCTGACCCTTCTTGCCCATTGAGACAGAATCGCGGTAATTAAATCAGCACTTTCTCACGCTAGCATAATCTTTTGAGCCTCATTCAGCTATTGGATAGTTCTTTTTTGTATTGTTACAATTGCTCACACATTCGATCTTGATTAATTACTAAGACTAATGTTTCTTTCTGGATGGCGCTAGTTTTGTGTCAACACAAAAGATGCATAGTACCTCTATTCAGGCAGAACTTAGCTAGCGATATTAATTTGAGCAAACTCGGTCGATCAAAACACCTATAATAAATATTAAGAGGCAAACATAGGAGAGACAAAGTATCTCAGCGCAAGGGTAAAGGAAATAAGCAATAAAGTTGGAACTCAGTTTCATGTAACGTAAAGTGAACAAACAGCTAAATAAATAGTTGAACTATAACATTAGATTTGAAACCATTCAGTGATCAGTATTTAAATTTTTGGTATTTTCATTGACTTCTTTGATAGCTAAAATACTTTCCCTCCATCAGACAATGTGAGCATTTTAAGGAGGCAATAAAAATCATATGCTTAAATACATTGTTCACACAGAGTTTTTTTTGTATCAATATCTCAGTATTAACAGATTCTTGTTTGTCGTAACTAGAAGCTGTTTATGTTATTTTAGCTTGCTATTATAAAACCAACCTTTAAAATAGATATAGCTTGTTATATGGGAGTCTAAAAAAGGGACTACAAATTTTTAACGAGAGCAAAAATTTTATATGGATGGTTTAGCATTCTGGGCATAGTTTGTAGGAATGGCCTATTAGTAGTAATGGCAGTATGGCAGTAGTGGTAGTGATGGCAGTATGTTAGTAGTGGTAGTGATGGCACTATGTTAGTAGTGGTAGTGAGGTTAGTAGTGGTAGTGATGGCAGTATGGTAGTAGTGGTAGTAATAGCAGTATGGTAGTAGTGGTAGTGATAGCACTATGTTAGTAGTGGTAGTGATGGCAGTATGGTAGTAGTGGTAGTAATAGCAGTATGGTAGTAGTGGTAGTAATAGCAGTATGGTAGTAGTGGTAGTGATGGCACTATGGTAGTAGTGGTAGTGATGTTAGTATGGTAGTGATGGCAGTATGGTAGTAGTGGTAGTAATAGCAGTATGGTAGTAGTGGTAGTAATAGCAGTATGGTAGTAGTGGTAGTGATGGCACTATGGTAGTAGTGGTAGTGATGTTAGTATGGTAGTAGTGGTAGTGATGGCAGTATGGTAGTAGTGGTAGTGATGTTAGTATGGTAGTAGTGGTAGTGATGGCAGTATGGTAGTAGTGGTAGTGATGGAAGTATGGTAGTAGTGGTAGTGATGGCAGTATGATAGTAGTGGTAGTGATGGCAGTATGGTGGTAGTGATGTTAGTATGGTAGTAGTGGTAGTGATGGCAGTATGGTAGTAGTGGTAGTGATGGAAGTATGGTAGTAGTGGTAGTGATGGCAGTATGATAGTAGTGGTAGTGATGGCAGTATGGTGGTAGTGATGGCAGTATGTTAGTAGTGGTAGTGATGGCACTATGTTAGTAGTGGTAGTGAGGTTAGTAGTGGTAGTGATGGCAGTATGGTAGTAGTGGTAGTAATAGCAGTATGGTAGTAGTGGTAGTAATAGCAGTATGGTAGTAGTGGTAGTGATGGCACTATGGTAGTAGTGGTAGTGATGTTAGTATGGTAGTAGTGGTAGTGATGGCAGTATGGTAGTAGTGGTAGTGAGGTTAGTATGGTAGTAGTGGTAGTGATGGCAGTATGGTAGTAGTGGTAGTGATGGAAGTATGGTAGTAGTGGTAGTGATGGCAGTATGATAGTAGTGGTAGTGATGGCAGTATGGTGGTAGTGATGGCAGTATGGTAGTAGTGGTAGTAATAGCAGTATGGTAGTAGTGGTAGTGATGACAGTATGGTAGTAGTGGTCATGGTGGCAGAATGATAGCAGTGGTAGTAAGGACAGTATAGTAGTAGCGGTAGTGATGACAGAATGATGGTAGTGGTGGTGATAGCAGTATGATAGTAGTGGTAGCGATGGCAGTATGCTAGTAGTGGTAGTGATGGCAGTGTGGTGGTAGTGGTGGTGATAGCAGTATGGTAGTAGTAGTGGTGATGGCAGTATGTTAGTAGTGGTAGTGATGGCAGTGTGGTGGTAGTGGTAGTGATGGCAGTATGGTAGTAGTGGTAGTAATAGCAGTATGGTAGTAGTGGTAGTGATGACAGTATGGTAGTAGTGGTAGTAATAGCAGTATGGTAGTATGGTAGTAGTAGTAGTGATGACAGTATGGTAGTAGTGGTCATGGTGGCAGAATGATAGCAGTGGTAGTAATGACAGTATAGTAGTAACGGTAGTGATGACAGAATGATGGTAGTGGTGGTGATAGCAGTATGATAGTAGTGGTAGTGATGGCAGTGTGGTCGTAGTGTTGGTGATGGCAGCAGTTCCATTTGAATCAAGGCGTTTTTAATCTTTGTGCATTTTTGTTCATTTTTAACATTGTCTTTATTTTCTATTCTCACTGTCATCAAAGGAACAACGATGACATTTTATCACACAGTTTTTGTATTAGCAAATCATGTTCGTTCACAAAAGTGATTCTTTTAGGATAATTATTCTAAATAGAAGTAAAGATTTGAAGATATAAGAATATAGTACAAACATCATGCACTGAGCGACATATGTCATCAATACAGGCTTCAGACAAGCCATAAACACCAACAAGCTGTTCTGATTGGTGCATGTTTCCTCATCTATTAACCATTCCTATATAAACATCATATACAACAGTATAATCATCTGCCAGTATAGAACCAAAATAATGGACAGTAAATGGAGTCACACTCAAAGTGGGGAATACATTGTTTGCTAGGCACTATTACTATCTGACAGCCTGCTTGGTGAGTTTTTGTGTTCTGGTTTAATGTTTGGAGTACAAACAAAGAAAAGGAAATCGCATTGCTAATAAAATTATCAGGTAAGAAGTCATTATTTGTTAGTTTACAAAAGAGAACATGCTATCATGCAACAATTATTTAAACTTGTTGTTGTGGCGTAGGGCCAGTCTGAAACTGGTAAGGTTGAAAGTTGGCAACATGATGTCGGTAGTCTGATTCAATCTCTCGCAGAGCAGGAGATAATAAAACTGCCTGGTAGTGGTCATCACCTATCTTGTGTGTAACCATAGCAACAGCAAGCTTCCTGTTATTATATTTGATGTATAGAATTGACCCACTGTCTCCTTGAATGAGTGGCTCTCTGCATAACAGAATAGAAAAGATTCAGATTGCAAACTTTGTAAAAGTTAAGTGAATGTATACACTTGTAGCAAGTCCATTTTTTGTTTCTAAATTGTAGATAATCAGAGACACTCAACCGTTTGATTCCTGAGAAAAGGTGAATTTTATTAGACAACATTGTGTATACAGTATCAAGAGTAAAACATCTGAATATTGCTACTCCTTACTTTTCATGAGGGGTAAGGTTAAAAGCTAAATAATCAGCTGATATTGTCCCTGCTGCCTCATCAACTGTCTCATACGGTGGAATAAGATGACAGCGTCGCTTATCGACGAACGCTTCAATTGAAAATTGATGGAGCTGCCTTAACTCTTCAGCAGTTACGCACAGTATCTCATCAAAGTGAAAGACTGTGTGTATAGACCTTGTTATTTTCTGGGCCAGCATTTGCATCTCATTCCAATTTATAGGAAACACGACTATGTCATTGGCAAAGATATGTGGACAACTTGTCTGCATCTGGCTGGTGCACTTCTTTTCCGGGCATCGATAATATTCGGAGCAGGTCGGCGAAATATTGACATTTTCGTGATCGTATCGATATGCCATCATCATACGTTCTTCTAGTTTGATATACGGGTAAATATGGTTAAAGCCTTGTACAACACAAGCCATGTAGTCAGTATCGAAGAGCTGTGAAGTAAGCTCTCGTCGAACCTTTTCTGTCTCTTTTAGACGATTTTCGCCTTGGAGATGACGACACTGGTCATCACTTAAGACTAAATGAGCCGCAGTGAGCAGAAAGGCCTTCTTCCTGCCATTCAAGGTAGGATGAGATCTGTCAGTGGCTGTGACAATCAGCTGACATGTGGAAGTCTCTTTCTCCTGCCATGCATTTGAGTGAGGAGCAACATCTGCCCTTCTCTGAACAATCTGAATTTTTCTGCAAAGCTGCTCTCCATGGAATGGTCCACTATCTGTTGTTACAAATGTGAACTCTGGAAACTGATATTTTGCTTCTTTCATTAGCAACTTTTGTATTTTGGTAACACCTTGACCTCGAATACGGATCTCTTTTGCATTGCTCGGTGACTGAGTCCACACAGTATTGGTAATTTCATTCTTTTTGCAAAGCCTGTGAATAGCATTTTGTAACATCCTTTAGTAACTTGTAAATCATACATGTAGTTTTGTTCAACTAATTTCCTATGTTTCAGTACTCTTCCTTTCAGTTACACAAAATGTGAATACTCAGTTTTACTTCGCATAAACTGATTTTATACTTTTTGTACAGACTTATTCTTTGGAAATTAACTAGTGGAAGTTGAGAAAAACACAAATTTAGATAAAATATCTCTGTATTAGGTATTGGAAACATTTAACTCTATGTGTGAAGTAATTTGTATGATAAATGTTTTTGCTACTATCATAACAACAAGCTAAAACAATAACATTATTAAGGCACAGTTTTGATAAGAACAAATATGACTGCCAACCTGTTGACAATCTCGCGGAGACCATGAGGAATAGGTTGATAGTGGGGTGTGGTGTCTGAACTCTTCAGTGAATTAATGATGTCTCTTACACTAGTAGTTTCCTTTTTGAGAGGCTGAATAGAGCGGTAGTCACCTTGTCGCATTATTTTAGTCAGAGGTTGGATTGCGAATTGATCAGAATCATCCGAGGCTGGACGTTTGAGTTTGAGTATCTTTCTCTTTTCATTTCTCACTTGTTTTTGGTTGAGATGTTCATTATATATTGAGTCAGAAGAAATCATAGCTGATATTTATTGTATTCAAATTTGGAGTCGCTAAGTTACTCTGCAGATTGGAATTCTTGGCAGTTGAGAAACTAGAATCTATAAAAGATATAAGGAAGTCAGTCGATACAGCGTATATCAATGTGGTGTAAATCTAAGTAAAGCCTTTTAGTTGTAATCATGAAAATTCTTAGAACATTAGAGAGAGAATTTTGTTAACTAACGTTTTTGAAGACCGCAATGCAGAAGAATGGCAGAAGTCAAGGTTTGCTCACCATACATGTCACAGTATACCAGCATGCAGTATGCAAGTTTGCAAGTTTATCGGTATGTAAGTATGTAAGTGTACAAGTATCCAAGAATCCAAGTATCCAAGCGTACAAGTGAACAAGTGTATGAGTGTATGAGTGAATACGTGTACAATACATGTCACAGTATACTAGAATGCAGTATACGAATGTGCAAGTATGCAAATGTACAGAATGAGTCAATTTTAAACATCCACATATATTTGGGTAACCTTATCATCTTTGATGCAGCTAAATTATTTAAATAATGTATTGTAAATTCTTTCAAAGTGTTTTTAATTTTACTTTTTGAGGCTCACTGTAACATTCTCATTTGAAAAAATAGCTAAAAAATAACTGGGGTAATAAGGTCACCTTTTCTGGACAAACACCTTTTGAATACCATAATTTCTTTTACTTACAAATGCCCTCTCGATTCTCATTTTTTATTTCCACAATTATAGAAATCTGTGTTGAAAATTTGCTAAAGAAATTGACTGCCATACAAGAATCAGTAAAGAATATTAACTTAACTGGTCATGCTGCATCTTTAAAGCTAAGATTGAAAATAGAATATAAAATAAACAGTTATATTAGCCTCCTGGTGTTCAACTGGTAGAGACAAGTAAAAGAGACTGGAACAGCTCAAACAATGAACATTTAAACTATTACACATATTAAATATCTATTGGTGAACTATTATAAGTAAACTATTATTACTGAGTAAATATATTACTATTGTTAGCACTACCCAAGTATTTAGATTATATTAAAGCTGTATATAGTCAGCTGCACCTAAATGTAACCTTGGAAACATATCTACCAAAATGTCGTAACTCTAAAACAGATTTATCATAAATCAAAGCTTGTAAAGCTTGTTCCCTTTTCACAATAAGAACACTAATCAATTTTTATACTAAATTTGAAAAAAAATGACATGTGGATGAGCTTCCTAAAAGCTTTTAAATAAATACAGAAATAACACAACTGTGACAAACTCCAAACCTGAAAAAAGATTCAATGATGTGTCTTCATCGATTTTGTAAAAATATTTAAATGTGTTCTTTTTTCGTTTGCTGTACATTCACAAATGGCTGGTTAACACTCACAGGAGAGACTCGTCAACCAGTCAAGTAGTATTGATTACCATACAAACCAGTACAATCGGTACAATTATAAATGGATCAACAAAACCAGTGTCCCCTTTATCTTAGTTGTCAGAACTCCTGAGTTATTGTTAGTCTGTCTATTTTATAACATTCTCTCACAAAAATCCCCGTAATAGTCAACCCAACAAGGCAGTTTATTTTGCATTTTTGTTAGCATCTCCTTTAAGTGGCAATTTTTTGCACTTACTAGATAAATTTGATGGTGTAGAGCTCATATCCGATGAGCTGTTATGCCTATTTACCTTTTCCATTGGTGGGAAGATTTGCACATTTTAGACTTGATAGATTTTAAGGGGTTGTTCCTTTTTACATCGGAATGTAATTGGCTCTTTACAAAGTGAGTCACAATTGGTCTGTTTATTACAAAGGTTTGTTGTCATGCATGCATAGTTTGAGCTTTGACATGACTTGTGTAGCCCACATGAATGGCTCTCAAAAAATTAATTTGATACATTGACTGAGCACACAAGTCAAACACTTAGTCACTCTTTAGAAACCTGAAAAAATACTTTTTAAAGAGCCTGAAAGGTTTGTTTCCAATGGTGTATGCCTACAACTTGTCTGCAAAGGCTCTCCGATTTACAGAGCATGCTATTACAGTCAACAAAACTAACAAAAGCAAGATTGAGCTTGCTAGGAAAAAATGCAGTAAGGTGAGTGAGCATTTATTTAAAAGTTGACTTGCAACAAATTTCACATTACAGTTATTTGACATCAAAAGATTCATCATGTTCTACTCTGCTGGGTTGTAGGTGCAGAATATGTGAAAATGTGATTACAAGCTCTAAAAAGCTAAAAAACGAACAGTTAATCGCAGCTACACGAGACCGCCGTAGTTGGGGTTCTCTTTCCAAAATGGCTCAAATGTGACGGAATTGTGAAAAATGGTTTCTGTTTACACTTTCATGCAACCTTATTCGTTGAAATATTTTCACAAATGTACTTCATGCATTCAATAAAACCATGTCTACTGTTCTTATACGCGTCTGTTTTATCGTCATTGTAAATGCTGTCACTTTTAGCAGTGATATCTTATAACTTGCCGTAAAAATTCATTTAATTTTTTAGCCTTACCTCGAAGGAGTACATATCATTGTCTGATAATCATGACGAGCCTGTTGGTCACCTGTGATAATCGAAAAATGCTGCAAAAATTATTTCCGAAGTATTGGGTCGCATGATCAGATTACGACTTGCCAATTAGACCAGGCCGAAACAAAACTGTAAAGTAGCGAGCATCTATTAATATAATATTTGATATGGGGTCTTCGGTAAAACCCGAAGTGTTTGTCATACACTAGTGCTACGATAGGTTTTGTATTGAGCTTTTTATTGGCCTTTCAATTCACGTGAGAACATCACGTGACAAGAAAATAACCAAATTTCAAGGATACGTCATCGAAATAAAGAGATTCCAATCCACGGCGGCTTTTCGTTTTTGAGCTTGTAAGAGCTTGTAATCACTTTTCCACACATTTGGCACCTACAACACAACAGAGTAAGACGTGATGAATCTTTTGATACCAAATAACTGTAATGGGAATTTTGTTGCAAGTAACCTTTAAAAAGATATTTTACCACGCAGTCATTTAATTAAGGGTGGAGGGTAATGTGATTTATAACTATTTTATAAAACAATTATCACGAAATTTAATTACATAATTATTAATTATTATTAAAATGAAAAGAATGGTGACATGGTAATCTGTACAAACCAGTAGTGGGGGCTACTGGTCAAGGTGCTTGTATTCAGTTAAACAAAAATTCCAATCCAGGCAGGCATTAGTCATTGGTCATCAATTGGTTTTAATTGACTAAGTAATAGTTAACTCCCCAGTCAATTTTGTCCTGGAATTCGTTAAGTAACACGAAGGGAGTTGGGAAAACTGCTACTCATGATACACTATGTCAAGATGAAAATGAGCCACCAACGAAAATCACATGATCAAATTCTACTGTCCACTTTTACGCATCAAGACTTGCGCTTGAACTTATATGCGTGATTTGTGAAAACAGTGTGCTGCACCCACACAAATCAGCTACTCTCAAATCTGTCCTTCACATAGGCAAAACTGTGTCTGCTGATATGTCCATCTATTCTGTAAATTAACTCGAGGCGTGATTTCTTCAGTTGCTTTGACTATGATAAGTAATTCATGTGCAGTGCTGTGTATTGTTTTGCAGTCTAACTAGTACTGGTACAGTACCAATGATTGACATCACATCACCCTACAAACAGCTATGACCCCACAACTAATTTAAACTCCTATCGACATGTTCAAAGCATGGTTGTGCGTAAGCATTTTGATAATTTTGCGAGCAGAGCACGTGCCTACATGTGCAGGCAGATTGAAGAATGCTGCTACCAGCAAACAGGAAGAACATATAATCATGTACTTTGATCAAGATTTGGTTGCTTTAGAGATGGCCCATCATAATAAGTGTTAGGATGAGTATATCTGGATCATGCTCGATAGAAGACTGCGTAAGGGGTGAAAATGTAGATCAAGCTTGCTTCGACAGAAGCAATTAAGAAGATTGTTCAACACTTATAACCTATGGTACTGTGGAACTTTTTATGTAAAAGAACAAGCAGAGAGCTGTACCTCTAACTGTAATTTTCGGATATTTCAGCCCAGGTCCCCTGAGGACAACTGAGCTAGAAACCTTCTCAGAGAACCAGTTCATATTTATGGCAGACATGATCAAAATACCATAAATGCAGTGACTCCAAGCTATTAAGGATGTAGGGCCATCATTGTGGATGCCATGGCACTTATCCAAGCTCTATTGAGCATGGTTAAGCTCCGTTGCTTATCCAAGTGTTGTTCAATGCTATTCCAGTGCTATTCCTTCACTATTTGGACCACTTTTTGATACCATTCTTGATGTGCTTATTGCTCCTTTTGAGAAATACAGCGCTGCTTGCTTGGATTTTTTGATCTAACGCAAGAAAATCGAGGGGAGTGAGCAAATCAAAAGGTGATAAGAAACTACAAAGCAATCTTTATACTAGTAAAAAATGCTGGGAATTACCAAACTGAAAAGCCTATGTAATGTCTGGAAGCAACAAGGAAGTTATGTTGGAATTTATTGTTTCACACTAGAAGGCTGCAGTCAGGCATGGTACCCTGATACTCTACACTGCAATGGCAAGATCATGCTACTGGCTTAGTATGAGCCCTTATGCTCAACCCACCATCACAGAGGCGCCTACTTGGGCTTATGTTTGCGAGAAGGCAAACACGCAACTCGCGCTGCTTGCATGTCATGCTGCTGATGACCATTCACAGGCGCAACCAAATCTTTTGACATAGGCGGTGCTATCATGGCACTTGCCCATGGTAAGAATATTAATTGCCAACTCTGTTTTTCTTATTAAACAGAGTGACAAAAAGGGGCTATTAAATGTCAGTGCAATGGCGACTAAGCCTGGAGATAATCTATCAATGTGAAAGTCTCATAGGTTTACACACTTTCTTCTGCTATGATGTAGTTTCATCTTTTGCAGGCAGAAAAAAAGAGTAATAAGAAACTCATCATATCAGATGTCGACTGTCAGCAGGCAACGTAAGGACTCAGAGAATCATTTAAGTTTTGGGGCTTTAAGTTTTTTTTATTCTCTCTGTGAGACTTACACATGCAGACTTTCTGGCCAGGAAGATAGCACCCAGGGAAATGGCACAGATATGAACTGATTACGTACAGGTTATTTGTGTTCAAGTCTGGTGCAAGTCAGTCCCTCCCTTCCATGAATCGCTAAAATAACATGTGCATTGTGTCAATTATGTAGAAGCTACCCATATAGAAAAAGGCAACAACACAACTTGCCAATGCACCATTCCCTTCATTACATAGGTGGATACTGGATAAGGAAAACGATGAGTATGCAGTAAAGTGCCAAACCAGTACTAATGCCCTACTTGATATTCCGCAAGCAGTTCTATGCAGTTATCCAAAAACCTGCTGTCGAGGGAACAGATGTACGAGTATCATGGCAAAGCTGCCTTACACAGAGCTCTAGATATGCGTGTATTGCAACAAAACTGGAGTAGCAGTACCGAGGATGCTGATGGTGAAGACAATGACTAAGAACTCAACATATCAAACAAATAGTTAGAATGTGCGATGATTTGAAGCAACCCAGCTTGTTTTGTAAAACTGTTGATATTAGCATTACTACTATTAATCACTACGCTCACAGTGCTTGCAGCTTTTTGGTTATTTTCTATGGTTGATCAGTGTCAGGTTTTAGAACAAGCATGTAATTATAGTGTCTGAGTATTTTTTGTAAAATAAAGCTATTAAACCATACACATGCATATATGTATATATATATATATATATAAAATTGTTTGCTCACCCCGGTTAACCCGTATGGGTAGTAGTTTCTGCTCTAACTCGGGTCTCCTACCAGACTGGGAGTTTGAGCACTCGCCTCAAGATCTTAGCTGTTCCCAGTAGCGCACTTTTCTGCAACTCACCTGAGTTGATTGCTGTTGGTATTTGGGCAAGCCACATTTTATGTGCCGGTGTTATTGCGCCCAGTGCCCCAATGACTACTGGGATTACAGTTGTTCTTACATTCCAGCATTTTTCAATCTCTTCTCCAAGAGGAAGATATTTCTCTACCTTTTCTTTTTCTTTGCTGTCTATGTTGTAGTCATTGGGTACTGCGATATCTATTATAGTAGCTCTCTTGTTCTTCTTGTCCACCACCACTATATCTGGTTGGTTTGCTAGGACATGCTTGTCAGTCCGGATGTAGAAGTCCCAAAGGATCTTAGCGCGATCATTTTCATTGACCTTACCAGGAGTTTCCCACCAGTGTTGTGGTTTATTAAGGCCATACTCATCACATAGACTTCTATACACAACACCTGCAACATGATTATGCCGCTCAGTGTATGCATTTCCTGCTAGCTGCTTGCATCCACTGATGATGTGTTGGATGGTCTCAGGTGCATCTTTGCACAGTCTGCATCTAGGATCGTCTCTAGTGTGATAGACTTTTGTTTGGAGTTGCCTTGTTGGGAGCATTTGCTCCTGGGCTGCCATGATTAGCGACTCTGTATTGGCCGTTAGGTTTCCTTTGTTCAGCCACATATATGTCTGGTGAAGATTGCCAACTTTAGATATTTGTTGGTGGTAAGCACCATGAAGAGGTTTCGTGTGCCAGTCAATTTCCTCATCATCAGGGTGAAGGTCCATTGTAAGAGCAGCCGATTGAAATTCAGCTAGCAACTTATCTGAAGTGGCCATAGAGGCTGCATAGGCTTTGATGCTTTTCTCTTCCTCCTTCACTGTCTGCTGTACATTTTTGAGTCCCCTACCGCCATCTTTCCTATCGAGATACAATCTAGTAGTATCAGATTTTGGGTGGAGTGCTCCATGCATGGTCAGCAGTTTACGAGTTGCTATATCTGTTTCCTTGATGGCTTCCTCAGTCCACTTTATTATGCCTGCTAGATATCTTATTACTAGCAGTGCGTAGGTATTTATTGCCATGACTTGGTTCTTGGCATCGAGCTGGCTCCATAGGACCTGCTGAAGGCGTTTCTTGTATTCAGTAATGGCTTTGTGACATACCTCGGCTTCGTGGTTGATGTTGCTTTGCATAATCCCCAAGTACTTGTACCCTTCTTCTATATCTTTGATGGTACCATTTGGCATTTTTAGGCCATCTGTGAGCATTGAATGGTTTTTCTTAAGAATTAGCCTTCCACATTTCTCAATACCAAAGGTCATTCCGATGTCCTTGCTGTATACCTGAGTGAGGTGTATTAGCGAATCAACATCCCTTTCTTTGTTAGCGTACAGCTTGATGTCATCCATGTAGAAGAGGTGGTTTATCTTGGTGCCACTCTTAAACTGGTACCCATAGCGAGTCTTCTCTAGCATATTGCTAAGAGGGTTTAGGCATATGCAGAAGAGCAGCGGTGATAAGGAGTCACCTTGATAGATGCCTCGCTTAATTTGCGAGGCATCTATCAAGGCATCTATATATCTATATCTATATATATAAACTATGTGTACTAAAAAACTACAAGTTTTGTTAAAACATTTTATTACTTAAAGTTTCTCACTTCAAGTTTGCTCTCTTCAGATAAAATGTTAAAAATAAATATTCCACTAGCAGTAAAGTTGTATAAAAACTAAAAGCCAGAGTCTTAAGTAACACTATGTTTCCATGACTCGCATAATCCGCATGTTTCACATAATTTGAACGATTCGCAAGTTGAGTTACTTAGCAATCGAGCGTTTCAATGAACACTTGGCGATTCGGATTTAACACCAGTACTTGACCCCATAGGTCAAGTATTAGCCTAATTAATGACTCTATAAATAGCCAAGCAGTCTTGTCACACTTAGCTTAGCAGCGATCGTTCGGAACGTTGGCGCATTGAGACTGCTGAAATCGAAATAAAAACGACTGAAGCGTGAAAATGTTTTTAATGTAATAGCCAACTCGACTTTCCATGATTCGCAAGCACGATGGATTCGATAAAGTTTTGCGGATCGCAAAACTCGCTTAGTTTGCGAATTTATGCCGTTTCCATGACGCGGATAACTTGCGGATTGGCTCTAATTTGCGAATTATGCGGGTCATGGAAACGCAGTGACTCACTGCGTTTCCATGACCCGCATGTTTCTTAGCAGGTATTTACAGGCATGGCGGCAACTGGATAGCATTTCGTTGCGCTTATTTAAGGTGGCTAGTTGAGGCTTGCATATTATGTAATACTTCTCCCATATACAGAGTTCGCATATCTTAGTGGTAGGGCTATAAGATCTTGCAGTTTTTAAGATTTACCATTTGATGTTGTGGTCTAGTCCACTATCCTATAGTTGCCATATATATTTACTTAGCTCTGTGGCATTCCTTTTTGATGTATGGTTGAAGGAAGCCTTATGGTTGGTATATCTAGTCTTGAAAGTATTTTGTGTCAAGCCGATGTATGTCTCTTCTGTTCCGTTGTTGGTGGTGACTGATGCTTGGTATATGACTTTCTCTGTTAGGCACTTGCCTTCCATAGGGCAGCTGGCTTTATTTCTACAGTTGCATGTCCTGGAGTTGTCATCACCATGAGTAGGTAGTAACAAAGCTTTATTGTGAGCATTGATATGGCTTTTAATATTGGACATGCACCTGTAGCTTAGTTTGATTGTGTTGGCATTAAATAATTTATGCAGTTTATAGCCAGGTGGGAATTCTGTTCTTATGATGTTCAGAAACTGCTTTCCTATGTTGGAGGCAACATTCATACTATATGGCGGGTTATACCATATTATATTCCGTCTTCGCTTTTGCTTGTTATTGGTGGTCTGGTCGAATTCTGGCAAATATGATAGTTTGTAGTCGTACCCACTTTGTTGGAGTGCTTGTTGGTATGTGGGAGCTATTCTTTGGAAACAATCCTTACTGGAAGAGAGTGTTGACGATCTCTGATTTATTGCTCTAGGTATGTTCTTCAATATGCATGGTGGGTGGTTTAACCTTGCATGTACATAGATGGGTTTATCTGAAGGCTTTATATATGGTCTATATTCTCCATTAGTCAGGTTAAGTGTAACATCCAAGAAATTTACAACTTTGAAGTTGGCTTCTGTTGTAATTTTCAGACCTTGTTGTTTGAATATGGAGCAAAGATCTTTCTTGATATTTTCTATGTTACGGGGCAAGTCTTGTATGATTCCCAGTCCATCATCTCTACATAGATTGAACTTGTCTCTATATTTCTGCTTGACTAGATGTAATAAAAAGCAGCCCACCAGTTCACATGTTTCTGCACCATCATGGCTGCCCATGGTGACATCAAATAAGTTATCTGCACTTGATCTTCCCCAGTCTTCTCCTGAATGGTGTAATATCGATTTCTTAGATTGCATAATGATGTGACGTTCTTCATCTGTGATGGTGGTATATTCAGAGGCAAAATCTAAACTCTTCAGTAATAAATTGCTCTTTATGGAATGGTAGAATTCAACTACGTCAAAAGTGATGAATGCACTCTGGCTTTTGTTGTCAGTGCCAGTGAACCATTTCAAAACTGCTGAAGTATTTCTCCACTGGTTGAGTTTTAGAGTATTGGCTACTTTTTCGTTGATTCGCTCCAGTATAATTTTGCTTATTTTACCTATTTCAGATCTTGTGGGGTTGATTAGCCGACACATAGGGTTGTTGACAAAGTTAGCCTTATGATCTTTAAGGGCATAGACCTATTAACTATACTAGACTGGGCAATGCCAAGCCACGGTGTCCTACATAAATAGCCACATTCTTCGCGACGTAACGTCAATGCTTTGTTCACTTGCAGCTGGTCAGGCAAGTGAGTCATCATTGTTTACATTGAAAGAATGACAGAGGACAGCTTTGTTGCTACATGTAATTTGACATAACTACTAAAGTACACAAGATATTGGTTTAAAATTTTAGATGCAAAGCTTATACACTATGAATTTCCTACCCTGCAAATTTGTAAACATAAAGTGGAATATTTCATATGTAAAGTGCCAGTAAAAATGTATATTGATCTATTCAAAAAATATTGCAAAATTATCAATGTTGCCCTATGCTGCGGGCTAACATGTCCGATAGCTAGGTGTACAAACTAATTTCAAATGCATACACACTGGTAAATGGTACACTGATCACAGTTGCCATGAACATAAATGTTGGGTCTTAGGTGCTATGCAAACAGCATCAGAAAAATCGTAGAAAACAAACAACAAATGGTACACTTTTCTAGACATATTGTGACAGGCTACACATGACTAAAGACGATTAGTCGGCTGAGCTTTGATCTAAGATTACTCTTGTTAGCTGCTACCTTTGTAGCCTCATGGTGAATTCTAATTCTGACATATCTGGATGTGATAGTTTTAATTAACGCTGCGCTGTGACTTGAGCATGGAAATTCCTGATGCAAATTGCTTTGTAAAACCAATGAAAGAGTCTTCGTGACTACCAGCTTGTGTATGTCTGCAGGGATTCCTTGTAAGTTGACACACTGCCATATGATCTGTTCTGAGCCTAGACATATCTTTGCGATGACAGGATGAGGTGTAAACAGACCACCTCCATATTTTACACTGATTAGTATCGCATCATCCCTGGTGCGTAAATCTGGACAGAAGGCTATAATGCTGGTGCAATCATTGCAGTTGAGTTTTAAGCTCCGTACCACATAACCTGCTAAATAAATATCATATGTTAATATTATTATAAAAAGTATATGTATCAACCGTAAAATAAATTTACCTACATCTCACTGATTTGCTGCAGTATTATTTCAAGCCACTCTGCTACTTGTATATCTGTTCTATACACTAACAATAAGTGAAAGTAGCTAATACCAAAATACATGTACATACCTAAATCATGTACCACAATATGGGCAGTCATGCAGTTTAACACATGCAGCAAGGCTGCAATGTGTGCCAGATCTCTTGTTTTGTAGAAGATTTGGAGGAATTGGTTGTATTTACCTACCGATGTACTCCACTATGTCCGAGACAGATTCTGACAGATCGATTTCCAGCCGTTCGCTTGATTCCAAATAATCATGGAAGTTATCGTCACTTTCTACATGAATTTTTCTTCGTCTAGATGAGAGAAGTAGGGAGCAGGAGCCATCTGAGCTATCACAATCAAGACAGTTAGCACTTGTGCTAGGTGTGATGTCTGTTTTCACTAATCGAGCTTTCAGTGCAGATTTGAAGCTACAGACATCTGGATTATTGTTGAAACCTCCCTTGGCCCGAATCTTTGAGGGCAGTGTTTCTATATGCTACTGTCCAAGCTTGTACAGAAGTAGATACTTAACCTCGCTAAATGTTTGAAAAATTCCAAAAATTCCCTATTCCAAGGTACGAGGTACGCTTATGTAGAGGGTCGGGAATGATCTCTTCAGATTGCTTGGCGGCTGTTGGCTCTTCATAGCAAAGTGAAGGTTCCAGGACTGGCTCATCTCGGTCTGGTGGAGATAATTTAGATATTGTTGGTCGGCATAACAGTCAGCTATGCTTTAGTTGAGTCGGTTGTAAATATTTTGGCAGAGAATCAAATACCCTTGGTACAGCAGTAGGCTTTAGCATGGCAGCCATCGTCAGACCAGGAGGTCTGCAGGAGATCACTGCCGAGCGAAGAGTATTTGGAAGGCATCCAGTCCTTACATTTCACGGCGTCTATCCACTTGTTACATATGTCTCGGTGTTTTTCTTCCAATGGAAAGGTGTGGAAACTGAGTTAACTGTCTTTTGCTGGAGTATTAGAACAACCAAATGCACAGCAAAATTTTTTACTCTTGTCCTGCAAAATAATCAGTAAATAATTGCATTCTTATACTCATAATCATATATCATGAGTATATTATCATATACTCATGAGTATATTATCATATACTCATAACTCATATATTCATAATCTTATTATGAGACCATCATAAAGTAAAAATCTTTTCGTTGGGTTTAACTACACTTCTAAATATAGCACAGCCATCACCATACTCATTTACTAGCCTATGTCCACCTGCCATGGTGATGAAAAACTTCATGAAATGGGCAACACTTCGTCTACTTCGCGGTTGGCACCTCTGTGTGCGAAGCAACTTTTCAAATATTAGTGCCAGCAATGAACTACAAGAAAACATTTTGGAAAAAACTATTATTTGTATGCATATCTCGGAAAAATCCACAAGATTTCTTGCTCTTTATATCTAGGTACCTCTCACAACCACACTTGATAACAATTGGAGTAAAATTTACCTTCGAATCATTTCCAGTGCTGGTAGTTGCTCCACTCTCCATGGCTTCCTACTTTAAACTATGGCCTGGACTAGGCAAAATGAACAAAGCAATAAAGTGAACATAAACCTATTTTCTGATGCTGTTTGCATAACACCTAAGACCCAACATTTATATTCATGGCAGACTGCAATCAGTGTATGATGTACCAGTGTGTATGCCTTTGAAATCAATTTGTACACCTAGCTATCACTATGTTTCCATGATGCGCAGTGCTTCGGAGTTGCGCCCTCTCCGAATCATGGAAACGGCGTCTTCGCACTGAAATCACTGCGCACTGGTCAGTGCGAAGCCAGTGCAAATTCGCAGCAAGGAAACGGCAGTTGCGCAGTGGCTGCACATAGCTCTCATGCCGTGGAGACGGATTCTTCGAGGGCCATAGAATAGTACAAAAGTTATCCCGCTTATCTGTGTTTTTGCTATTCTTCCGATATTTTTTCACTTAAATTTAATTATGGTCTGCTCCTACGAAGATGATGAAGTGATTACTTTCCTGGATTTTGTTATCGATACCAACACCTTTCGAAAAATAGTTGGCAAGCCCTAAAGTAGCATTTCAATAATCTATTACTTATATAAATATTTACTAAAAATATACTATTTGTAAAAATTGTGTTAAAATTTGTAAAACATTGTGAATGTGTATTGTAAATAAAAGTATAATGATGACAAAAGCATAAAAAGACCTTTTCTGACGTTCGGTACGCATGATCGATTCCATGTATCCATCCAGCGACTAGATTTATACAATTTCTCTTTTCTGGCTAATTTGCTGAAAACCACTGCACAGCATGGAAACGTACAATCCTCTCGACTTCGGAGAGGGCTGCTTCGCAGTACTGCGCACCATGGAAACATAGTGTATCTGACATGTTAGCCCGTAGCATAGGGCAACATTGATAATTTTGCAATATTTTTTGAATAGATCAATATACATTTTTACTGGCACCTTACATATGAAATATTCCACTTTATGTTTACAAATTTGCAGGGTAGGAAATTCATAGTGTATATAAGCTTTGCATCTAAAATTTTAAACCAATATCTGTGTACTTTAGTAGTTATGTCAACTTACATGTAGCAACAAAGCTGTCCTCTGTCATTTTTTCAATATAAACAATGATGACTCACTTGCCTGACCAGCTGCAAGTGAACAAAGCGTTGACGTTACGTCGCGAAGAATGTGGCTATTTAAGTAGGACACAATGGTTTCCATGGTGCGCAGTACTGCGAAGCAGCCCCCCTCCGAAGTCGAGGGGATTGTACGTTTCCATGCTGCGCAGTGGTTTTCAGAATTTCAGCAAATTAGCCAGAGAAGAGAAATTGTATAAATCGAATCGCCTGATGGAGAAATAGAATCGATCACGGATACCGAACGTCATAAACGGTCTTTTTATGATTCTGTCGTCATTATACTTTTATTTACAATACACATTCACAAGGTTTTACAAACCTAACACACTTTTTACAAAGTAATATATTTTTAATAAGTATTTTTAAGTAATATATTATTTATACGTTAATTTAGGACTTGCCACCTATTTTTCGAAATGTGTTGGCATCGATAACAAAGTCCAGGAAAGTAATCACCTCATCATCCTCGTGAATGCAGACCATAATTAAATTTAAGTGAAAGAAGATCGGAAGAATAAAAAAACAAGATTAGCAGGACAACCTTTGTACTAGTTTATGGCCTTCGAAGAATCCGTATCCACGGCATGAGAGCTATGCGCAGCCACTGCGCAGCCACTGCGCAGTCGCTGTTTCTTTGCTGCGAATTTGCACTGGCTTCGCACTGATCAGTGCGCAGTGATTTCAGTGCGAAGACGCCGTTTCCATGATTCGGAGATAGCGCAACTCCGAAGCACTGCGCATCATGGAAACATAGTGTATCACTATGTTATATATATGTTATATATATACAGTGAAACATGGATAACTCGCCCTCGGATATAGCGAACACATGGTTAACTCGACTGGATTTGCTTGGTCCGTTCCCACGCAATGATAAATGGCTCTATATAACTCGAATTCAACACTGTTATAACGAACTGTTTTTTGCCCAACGGCTACCGAAACGGTTGCTATCGCTTTAGAAAATCACTTTATTCCAAGCCATAGAGGTAAACCTCAACTTTTCGTAATTCATAAGCGTCGTTATTACCTCCATCGGCAAAATATTTTTGTCAACGACTGTTCTAAAGGTTTAGTGAAATTTGATTTATACTGCTATACGATGAATAGCGCAGACTGGCCCGGCCACGGGCGCAAGGATTTTCGCCACGCACATACAAAACAAAAATCGCATGTTGTTTTGTATGTGCGTGGCGAAAATCCTTGAGTGCGTGACCCGGCTAGCCCGTGACGAATATTTTTCCGAAGTTGATTCCGTGTTGAATCAACGTCGGAATGTTGAATGTTTAAAACGTCTTAAAATTTGTTTTTATTAAACGTATACGTTTTCTTAGCTAAAAAAACTATTCATCGTTTGACCTAAACACAGAATACGTGTGTACATTCAATAAGTATCCATTCAAAAAGCGTGAGTGATATACAATGTACTGTTAAACCTCGTAAAACTTTTAATTGAACTGCCTCGGAGTGTTGCTCTTAACGAATCCCAGGTAAAGTAAGGTAATCTTTCCATAAACTTCAAGAAATATCGGCAAAATTGATCGTGGGTAAAACGCTCAAAAGAAAAAGATGTCTTTTCTTTGAGCATTTCAGCAACGATCAAGTTTTGCCAATGTCAATCTAAAAAACGTCCTGGCAATAACATCACCTCAAACAACAAACCAATCTCAAGTGATAGAAAAATCTCTATACTTTTTGATAAAAACGTTTTAAACTTTACATTAGAAGCATTTAATTTGAAACAAGCCATTTGTGCTTTTGATTTATATTATAGTTTGTATATGTTCATGTATCTACTAATAAATAAGTGAATACATGGACTTGTGACAGTGCTCTGATAACTTGAACACTCTGATAATTCGAACACTTTTGCTCGGTCCCTTGAAGGTTGAGTTATCCGAGTTTCACTGTATATAGTGATAGTGAATGCTGAGCCGTGAGCGAGTGGCAAAAGTGGTGTCAAAAAACTCTCGTGGCAGGAGGCACAAAAGCGCGATTGTCCGATATCCCGATCTCAAAGACAAAGTTTGTAGTAGTACAGCTAGGCGTTAATAAACTCTCGTGGCAGGAGGCACAAAAGCACATGTGTCCCGCGTAATATGAAGCGACTTTGATAAATTTACGCGCAAAGTTGGCTCCACTTTATTGTACAGTTTATATTTACCACCTACGTCGCTTATATCATGAATGATCACAACTATTCACGCATAATATCTCAAAGGCCAAGTAGTAGTACAGCTACGCTGGATTGGCATGCATTATCAACGGTAGGTTGGTTCTGAAATCTTGGATATAAGGAAAATTTAAATTATATATATGTGTTATTTATTTTATATATAGAAAGGCCTACATACAATTAAAAATAACTCATAATTAGGTTAGTAATTTGGATTCAGTATAGTAGTTACATTAATAAGATGTTTTTATTCATCATTTTATTCATCGATTATATTATTATAATTATATTGCAACTTTAACCAAGGATGTATAATCAATCACTTCCCCTCTGAGGGGAGGTAATTGGTATAATAATGGTTAATACTATACCTGCTTTAACCAAGATTATACGCAATTTTTTTGCAAGAATTTTTGCAATAATGTAATGTAAATTCTTGCTTTAGCATAACTTTAGATTTATCAATATTAAATGAATCTAATGAATCTATTGTTTGTAATTGTATTGTATTGGTTGAAAGAAAGGGAGACGAAAGGATAAGTACAATCAATGTTACTGTTTGTGACGCCCTTCGAAGCTTGACCAAGTATATTAATCTACATGAGCTTTTTAACAATTTTGACATCATGTTTTCAACATCAACAGTCAACAAGAGTTCGAGTGCATCACATAACCTGGAAATTTCTCTGTTATGTTTTGATGCACAGATGTCTTTTAATGGGTGTACATGGATATGGTAATCACCCTGTCCCACACATTAACTCACACAATATCGTATTCTTTTTGGTTTGTGTGTGCGCATTTTATCGCAGATGGGTTGTGTGCTGTAACTTTTTCTATTATTTTCAGAATGTACTACCAGATGGCTATACATATGAACAAAGGATTGAGTTAAAGTGGAAGGAAAATGAGTTCAATTTCTATGTCAAAGAGCTCAATAGCCAAGCCAGTATAGAAAGCTGGCTTACAAGATTCAAAAGCAATTTTCGTTGGAGGACTCGTTGCAAAAGACCCGCAACTAAGAAACTGATATTTCGTGTAAGTATTATTACCCATCAAAGCAAAACACTAAGTGTGTTGTATATTTTACGCCTTACATAAAACCTTATTTTGTACTATGTCAATGATTTTCTATCCGTGGCTATTATGAGAGGTTTTTTCTTTCAAAAGCGCACCCCAAATACATTGAGATAAAATCATTGCATTGGATAAATATACAAAATAGTAAGCTGTGCGATACACTCCTTATTATACAATGCGGAACAGGTTTTGCAATTATTGTCCTGTGTCTCAATTGCGAAAATGCTTTTCTTCCCAAAAGAAAGCTCTCCGGGGTTCACCTAAAAGTGTATGGCAAAGCAATAGAGTTTTGGACACATGGGTATCTGTTCTGAGCTATTTTGGTTACATGTTTTAGCTAAGAGCTGTCTGCCAACATCACACTGGGTACAAACGAAGAGCAGGAGCTAAAAGAACATACAAAAATGTAAAAGACACCAACTGCCCTGCCTATATTAATATCAATTTAAGGAAGAGTGAATTCTTGTGAGTGTTCTAAAAGATTGGTACTTAAACAGATGGAGTTACTGGCATCAGCAGCTCTCTACGTTTGAAGTCTGAGTACTTGAACTATGCCGCCATTAATGTCATAGTGTCAGATACACACCAAGTTTAATTTCATTTTAACGCATAGAGAATTTCTTTTTATTAAAATGAAATCAATTTAACCTGAATTCTCAGGGACAATGAAACGGTGGCAGATGTGAAACTCAAACCTGGGCACAACCATCAGACAGCCTCAGCTGCAGCTTACTCCAAGAATGCTGTGTCCAATGAGACAAGGGTGACACTGGAAAGACTTTTCCAAGATGGATATTGTCCAATGTCGGCACTGGAACATCTAAAATTGGAGGCTGAAGTAAATATCATCAAGCTGGCTGACAGATCCATAATACCCTCACGAAAATATTGTACCAGGTATAGTGTTTGATATATATATATATATATATCAAACACTATACCTGGTATATACCTATATATACGATCGCCCCTCGTATATATATATATATATATACGAGGGGCGATCGTAAAGTTCCAGGAATTGTCTCAGTACACAAAAACCGTTAATCGTAATTACTTAATTTAAACTGTCCCCTTCAAAGTAATCGCCTGAGCTTGCTTTGCACTTGTCCCATCTGTGTTTCCACTGATCCATGCAATTCTGGAAATCACTTTCCGTAAGGCTTCGGAGTTGTCTCGTCACATTTTCTTGAATAGTTGGTATGTCGTCAAATCTTTCACCTTTCATTGTCAATTTGATATTGGGGAATAGGTAGAAGTCACATGGCGCTAAATCAGGTGAATAAGGGGGATGGTTAAGCACAGTCACCTTATTTTTTGCCAAATACTGACGTACCATCAATGAGGTGTGAGCCGGAGCATTGTCATGGTGTAGGTACCAGTCATCTGAGAGCCACAAATCTCGACGTTTCCTTCTGATACTGTCTCTAAGTCTTATCAGGATGTCTTTGTACACATGCTGATTCACAGTTTGACCATGTGGCAGAAATTCAGAGTGTACCACACCTCTAATGTCGAAAAATGTTATCAGCAGCGTTTTTACATTTGAGCGAGACATTCTAGCTTTTTTAGGCCTAGGAGAGCCAGGGGATTTCCATTGAGAACTTTGTGATTTGGTCTCTGGGTCATATCCATAGACCCAACTTTCATCCCCAGTCACAACTTTTGAAATAAAGTCAGGATCTTGTGTTAAAGCATCTTTTAGTTCGATACAACAGCTAACTCTTTTTTCTTTTTGGTCGTCAGTGAGCAGTTTGGGTACCATCTTTGCAGAGATTTTTCTCATGCCTAAATCTTTAGTGAGAATAAGATGACATGTACCATAAGAAAGCCCACTTTCTGCTGATATTTCCCGTATAGTCAATCGCCTATCTCCCATCACCTGCTGCCTCACAAGGTCTGTGGCAGTTGTGGTCCTTGAAGTTGCCGGTCTGCCCATGCGGTCATCATCTTTAGTACTTGTTCTTCCCTCTCTAAATCTTTTGTGCCATTTATAACAGGCTGTTTTCTTAAGGGCAGTGTCTCCATAAGCTGTCCGTAACATTTGGAGCGTCTCAGCACCGGACTTTCCAAGTTTTACACAAAATTTTACACAAACGCGTTGCTCTTCTACTTCATTCATTTTCGAAAAATCCAACGAACGATAAAAAATGACCTTGACATTACCTACTATAACTTCATTGCGGGTGCTCTGACAAGCGTAAAACTTTGGCTAGGGGGAAATTCCGTGCTGCTTAGCAACATGGAACAATCAAAACAACTGCACATGGTCTTATATTTGACTAGGAAAACGATTCCAGGAACTTTATGATCACCCCTCGTATATCAATGTCAGAAAATCTCAAGTGCCTATCTCAAGTGCAATTATCTGTGCAGAATTATGTGAATTAAATGTACTGTGCGTAGACCGAAAGTTTGCCAGTAAAATGAAAGATAATACAAAGAAAAAGCAAATGATAATTGATATTAAACGTAAAAATATGCGAAATGTGTATGCGTGATTGAGCTAGTTCGGCAATATGACAGAAGTACATTCACAATTATCAAAGAGAAGGATTATATTCAGGACATTTAGTTCGCAAACGGACTAACCATAGTTTCTAAACGGTGCAGCAATCTTCACGACCGCTGATGGCGTTGGACAAACAATTGGCCAGTGACAGCAAAACTGAAACGATGTTATGTGAAAAGGCCAGCGCTATCTATCCAAACTGTTTAATAGACATTCGGACACGTTGGCTAGTGGTCGTGCATTAACCTTTTGTGACGACACCTGTGTTCGTCCTAATCGCAACATGTTGAAAGGGCGACAAAGACAAACGTCCTTAGATAGGTTTATCTTAAAACGGCCGGCTAGTCGTGAAAGCGAAAAAAAAGGAAAAATTAGCTAACCAGCGAGAAACTTCAAATTGTGAACACCGAAGAAATTTTAATTACGTTTAGTTAAAAATGAAAGTTTGCTTTTAGGTTTGCTTCCAAGTTTGTCTTTTAACATTTTGATAAAATCCAAATTTATCAAAGTCAACTGTTGTAACGAAGGATAACTTATATCTCCCTCCCTGGCAAATGCTAGCGTTAACTGCTATTGTATGTATTTAATTTTACATTTTAATTAATCACATTTCCTTGCATTATTTTTTATTTGTTGCTTTTTGAAAACATGTAGTACGTTAGGACAATAGCCAACATGTTCTTTCTGTTACAATATCTTGTTTTGAGTGTTTTATTTGCATTTTTTTTAGAGTATGGAAACCAATCAATATATATTTAATTGTTCTATATATAAATAAATTGCACCAACATGCGAGTAAATTGACATACGAGCTCAGTCTTGGAACGCATTAAGCTCGTAAGTCGAAGTATGACTGTAGTTTGTATATGTATCTACCGATAAATACATTCACTTGTGACTGTGCTCTGATAACTTGAACGCTCTGATAACTCAAACATTTTCGCTCGGTTCCATGAAGTTTGAGTTATCCATGTTTCACTGTATATATATATATATATCATATATATACATATATATATGTGTATATATATATATATGTATATATATACATATATATATATATCAATGTCAGAAAATCTCAAGTGCCCTGTTTCTCCAAATATGATGTTCAGTTTTCCACATTCATCCACTATCCAAACAATGCTTTGAGATACAAAGCTTGTCAGTTAAAGTCAGTTATTAATATGCACTTTTAAAAGCAAAAAGTTGAAACTTTTACTCAGCTATCGTTGTGTTCAAATTTGAGACATGTAAGTTTATTTTTATGTTGTCTCAGATTTAACAAGAGTGGGTAAGTCAGATGTCTTATTCTTTAACAACTAATAACTTGTCTTGATCTAATCTGATCTAATCAAAGTGTCCAGCTTGGTCTAACCATTACCTACAAGGTGTGTTTTATTTTAGTCGCTTGTCACTAGGTAACTGCTGTCATGCTGCTGCATTACTTTGCTAAATTTGGTAATGGTTCTTGACACGTTTTTCCTGTTTTTCCACGTTTTTAAAGCTTACTATCTAAACACCAGGAAAAACGTTCCACGTTTTTCCTGGTGTTTAGATAGTAAGCTTTAATCTTCCTTGCACCCTTTGCCATCCACAGCACTGATATTCTTCAGAGTCACACCATCCTGGACCCTTTATGATTGATTAAAAGTTTGCAGGATCTGGAGCTTATAAAAAATGATGCTAAGCTAACAAGACAAATTGGCTTGATACCACATATTTACAATGACTGGTCGAAGTTATTTGCTAATGTCATGAAACTTCTTCTTTTCCCATGACTAGGTTATATAACCAGTTGAAAATATCCAAGTATGGCAATTTTCAAAAGACCACAGAAGAGATGCGGGAGGCACTAAAAGAAAAGCTGCAGCAAGATGGAGTTGACCACTCAACCGGCATGACATCTGATGGTCAGATGGCTGTCTCAATAATCTCACCATTAATGAATCGAGCTCGTTGTCTGAGGTTGTTGTCTAAAATGTCAAGACCCTTATGACACTGTATATATCTCTAAGTTGTTTCCAAGATATAGCCTTTGCGTTTTTAGTATCTAGCCCATGCCTAAATTTACCAACCACAGTCGCCAGCATGTATTCTTGCAACAATGCAGTGACAGTGTCTTGTGTTGGTAATATTTAGCTTTTGTCTAGCAAATTGTTTAATGCCAAAATGTAGATCTAATATATTATTTGTTTATTGTAGAGAGGCTGGCGAGATGGTATTTTTAGATGCAAGTGGTGGGATGGATGGGCACCAGACTCGACTATTTCTATTACTCACACATTGTCCCGGTGGAGGGGTTCCTCTAGGTCAGTCACACTCCTTTGATACGCAATGAAACCCCCTTTTTGATGCTTGTCAAAGAATCAAGCCTCAAAATTTCATTTTGGTGCTGTATGTTGTTATTTTAAAAATATACCCTTCCACTACCAGATTTAAGTTTTACAAGTCCAGTTTTATTAGTGATCAATCTGAAGCACAACTGCCTTGGGTATTTTTTGCATTCAGCCTCCTTCCAACTCACTCTAGTTCAATTCAATTGTTTCAAGTGCTTTTCTTACAACAAGTGAATCAGAGGAGGCCGTGACTGGGATTAGCTCAACCGAAGTAGCTAGTGGGTGAGACAGGATTCAATTGCAGAGGTTTGTATATAAGTTGAGTAAGTGATGGAGCTATACATATTGTCAGGCTTTTGTTCAATTCCAAATTTGTTTCATACCGCCATATCATTGATTGATCATCCACACAGATTTTTCACCTGAATAACATAACATATCCACACCCTAGATCAACCAACTGCATGAATGATGTGTCTTTGCAGGTATTAAAGGGCCGATGGTCTTTATGGTAGATGATGCCCGAGCTGAGCATGCAGCCATAATGTCTACATACCCTGATGCAACAATACTGCTGCGTAGCTTTCATGTGAAACAATCTGTATGGCGATGGCTTTGGAAAGGGGATAACAAAGTTCTATTGAGAGATAGAAATGGGTGTATGGATTTGTTTCATCGCCAACTATACAGTGAAACAGAAAGAGATTATCTTGAAATGTAAGCTTTCTGTTTCTTTGCAAAGGCATCAAGCAATAATCATACTTGTCAATAGGTATTATAATATCATAAACACTTGGGGTTAAGGGATTGTGCTAGCGTCCATTATCCAGCTCCAATGGAATGTTTTTTCTTTTATCAGTGGTGACACTGTCCCTTTGGGGCCAGCAGATGCTCATTAACCCATTCAGGACTAATTAGTTATTGGTTGACTGCTACCCCAGCCTAATTAATTTTTCACTAGCCTTACAATTAAAATAGAGCCACACAAAATTGAGTATAGCTAGAGTTCTTTTCAAGATAATCTTGATTTGTTTTTTGCAGCTTAACAAAGACATTCCAGGCTACAATTTGATATAAATTTTTGTGAACCTTTACAAATTCTACTAACCACAATTTCTAATAATTCTGTGAACCTTTTTTGATCAAAATTGTTTTTTATGTTTCATAGCAGCTCACAAGCAGTTTTTTGGTACTGACATTGTTGGACCTATGTTAGATTGATAGCAAACTTTATCAGCAGCAAATAAAAAAAGATTTCTCAATTCCAAGCAATAGAACAAATGTTCCTAGCTTCTAACCAACACTACATCACTGACAGTTTTATCAATTATATAATCAAACAATTTGTTAATTTATATTGAAATGCATTGCAGAGGTTATTATGAATATATTATGCATAAAAAAGATACTCAAGTTACCAGCTAACAGACAATCAATCACCAGCAAAAAAATAGGTGTAAAAATACAGTAAAATATATTGTAAAAAATACAGTAAAAATGAATATGCATGAAAACGAAACAATATATACATGTATAATATGGGTGTGTTCATAAAAAATGATGACACGGTGAGAGTTATTTGATGCCAACTACACATGCATATTTGCTCCCCTTATAAGTTAGTTGATGCAGTATTCATCAGATATTGGTGTTGAAGCCCTAGGCTCATCATCAACGGCATCATCACTCACAAGCCCTTGACTGTCTTCACCTTCATGTAGCAAATATGATCGGTAGTAAGCAACCTATTTGCTTTCAAACTTCTCGTACAGCCTAGAAAAAAAATGCTTTAGTAGCTTTTTAGGGTAAATACCTGATAACAAATTGAAAATAAGTAGTCTACTGCAGCTAACAATTGGTAATACAAATTGCAAATATTTTTTGATACTGTAGATATAAACACAGAAAGTCATTAAGATGATTACTGTGGTAAGTGTCCCCTATCAACCAATATTAGAGCGTAGTGGTTGGGGCTAGTTTATAGTAGATGTTGAGGTTGAGAACTATATGCTTGACTGTGGGTTGAACAATTGGATATAAATGAAATAAGAAATTTTTATTATCTTGAAGTTCTACAAAGAAATCATAAAACTATTATTTATTATGGGGTAATAGAGTGATGAGTTCATGCTGCAAAAAGATCTAAATTTTATTGGATTGAAAATGTTATAATCATGTGTATCATGAAAAAATCCATATCTTACACTTAGAATAAAGTTTGTTAGAAATTCACAAGAAAAATTTCGGCTTTTTATCGTTTTTTTTTCGGTAAAATTCTATAAATAGCCACATAAAACTTACCTTCTTCCATCAGAAAATTCTCATTTTCTTCTTGAACATTACTTTTGTTGCTATTTTCTTTCCCTGAGCTGATTACCACATCTAATTCACTTAAAAATTTCGCCATCGTTCGGATAAACCTTTTCCAAAATGGCGATCAACAAATTTTCAAAACAGTTGATATCTATCATATAATTTGTTAGTTAAAACTTTCTTGTCCAATCACATATTTGGTATCAAAATGATGCCCAGACTCTTAAACTTCGTTTGGTGAATGAATAAAACCGATGTACCTAAACAGCTAAGCAATAGAGCAAATCAAAGTTTAACCCGAAGACTTCGGGAACGGGCCCTGGAGAGCACAACTCTTCCCGAAGTGATCGGGAACAGTCCTGAATGGGTTAAGCACGGAGAATTTTCAGTTGAGAGGTTTGGACCTTACGGCTACCTTGCCATCATCATTTCAATTTTTAGAATTTTAAAAGTTTCATTTTTTAACAATCTATATGTTTATTTGAAGCTATGAGACTGATCACAGCTGTTTCTCGAAATATCCCAACTATGCTGCATACCTGGCTTCATTACATAACCGCCGTCAACTTTGGGCTTTGTGTTATCGGCAGGATACGATGACGAGAGGTTTGTTTCTTTACAAAATTTATTTTATAAAGGCGTACCCCAAATAGCATAGAAACCCGCACATCCACATTTTTATTGTTTGGTCTATGTCTTACATGGTTTCTATTCAATGAAAGTAAAGCTTTGTCATTTGCTAGGGGGTAGAAATATCATAGTGAAGGTAATATTTAAAGTACATGTAGTATACATCAAGGTACAAGCCTTACTTTGTATCATATCACAATTTGAAGCTGTGTGATACACTCCTCATCAGATATTCTGGAAAAAGGTCTGCATTTAATTGAGGGTTAATTTCATAGAAGCCTGTGTGACATATGTGAAAATACTCTCCTTCCCACTCGAAAGCTATTTGGGGCAATAAGACAATAATTCCTGGTCTCTAGACTATGTCTCAATTCATAACCACATCTCTTTACCAAGCCTTTTCACACTGAGCCGAGTTTTATGCTGCCTTAAAAATCATTGTCATGAAAAGGCCAGTATATGGCACAATATGTGTCTATAGGCTAACCTGGTCTACCGTCATGAGTTTCATACACATGTTGTTTGAATTCAGGCTGTTGGTTGTGTTTATACAATGAATAGCATTCCATGTATTTACTTGTAGGCAACAATACAAACAACTTTTTTGAAGCTGCATTTCGCTTGTTGAAGGACGCAGTTCTGGGCAGGGCGAGGGCATTTAATGTATGTCATTTGGCTGATTTTTTAATCACGAAGTTTGAGACCGTTATATCTAACCGACTCCTAGATATAGCTCATGGAAGACAAGAGCTTAAGTTAAGACGAAAGGAGCCAACTGGGATGAAAGCAATAGTTACACATGTAAGTCATATATCTTATCATTGTAGATTTGACTGAACAGACTTGCTGTTACTCTCTCATACCCTGGCAGCATTTCTATAATATAAAGAAAAGACATTTTTATATATAATAAAAGAACATAGGCTCGTCTGAGCCGGTTTGACCTCAAAGGCCAAAATAGGTCAGGCTCAAGGGTGATGCATTAAAATTAAATGATTGAAAGACTAATGTGTGGATTATTATCAAATATCTTGAAGAAGCCAAACTTGTTATCCTAAGGTAAGGCTAAGCTCTTAGGCAGAAACTGGGAGAGTCACCAACTATCCTTCCTGGCACCCTTATTGTGAGTGCCAGCCACTCCACCCGCATTCTGTCTGAAAACGAAGGCTACACAATGCTGGATGTTACACACTTACACATTTAGGAATTGTTTGTATTATACATACATAGCCATAATAGAACTCACAATATGTCACAATCAGTAGTGCAAGGGATTTATATAGCGGCTTATCGCCCGCCCTATTTCTGCTAACTTAGAGTGGATATTACTCACAAATCGTGCTCATGCTAAAGTGTATACTCAAGTTATGCCCCCCAATCCAGGTCTAAAACAATCATAAAACTCATCACCGGCACAGATGATTCTCTTTTTTTATAGAAACACGGTGAACAGTATGAAGTTGGCATTGGCAAGACCAAACGTCTCGTACAGGCAGATCTTGGGCTGTGCTCATGCTTCTATGGAAGATGTGGCAACCTTTGCAAGCACATCTGGGCTGTGATGGACAGCAAAGATTTTGGTTCGGGTGTTCACCATTACAAGCCCAGAACAGAACAACGAGAACAGTTGTTCTGGTTGGCAACAGGTAAACATCTGCATACAGAAGAAAAGGTTCAGAATGAAGCTCTTTGGAGCATTTGGTAATATGAGTTTTCATAAGTTAAACCAATTTAATATTAAACCAACTTAAGTTAAACTAACTTATGAGTATGATAATATATCGTTTAGCAGATAAAATTATTTTGAAAGGTCAGAAAGCTAAGAAGGGATGGTTGGAGCCACTTCACCCCTGTATAGATAATGAAATTATACATGTAGCTATTGTTGGTGAGGAAATGGTTGAGAATGAGAGTGATACAGGTGCTACTAGGTAAGTACTTGTTTATGAATCCAAGTATTATACATACATGTAGCTACATTAAATAATTCAATGTAATGCGGCCGGATTAATTGGTGTGATGGACAAAATGTATGCACACACTCTACTTACTACATTTATAGACTGTACGCTCGAAACTGTTCTTTATAAAGCAGGGAGATGTGCTTCTCAGATCTCGAAGTTATTCCCAAGATTACTCCACCTGAGAGAGAAAGATGGTAGGTTTACTTAGAACATATGTAGCGCATTCACTGCATATTTCTAATGACCGAATTCGTCCTTTGTAAACAGTGGAAACGCAAAAGCATACATGTATTTTAGCCTCAGCAATTCAATATCCGACTAGCATAAATTTTATTGAGAAATAAATATACCAAACCATTCCATGGTGAAACAACCACAAAACAGAACTATTGAACTTGACATGCACAACCTAGTATAAAGCCTGGTTTCCATATGACAGCGCAAGGCGCGCAACAAGGCGCACGACGTCGTGCGTAGGCCAGTTGTGATATGGAAACGTCAACGTACGACGGTCGCGCGACGTGCGTACGCTGATCGCAAGTATCCAACAGAATGGATCCTTGCGATGGGTGCGTGCGATTATGTATCCCACAATACACCGCTAGACCTTTTCAACCTATCCCACAATTCCAGCGAAAGGCTTTGTTCCGAAGAAATCGGTCTCCCGTACGAAAGAGTAAGCCTGATTTTTATATGACAGCGTAATTTCGCAACGGAGGTCAGTTTTTCCGAAGAAATATGTCTCTCCTACGAAAAAGTAAGGAAAATATCCACCCTGTCCAATGCAAGCATGGAGCTTACACGCGATATGGAAACACTGCCTCGCGGCCCAAGAAATGCATTGCGCACGATCACTGGGCCGCGCGCGATCATTGCGTTGTCATATGGAAACCAGGCTTTAATAAAATTATGTCCTGTTATTAAAGTAGTGTGTCCACTCTTCTGGTCAGTTATGCCCTCAATTCTTTGAGTTATGTTTTTCCAAAAATCGCACATTCACAACTCATGCCTAAGCAGACTGGTTTAATATGCAATATGGTGAGTAAATAATATTGTATAATGTTGAGGAGCTCATTGATTGTTCCAATCAGGCGATTGCTACTGCATAGTATATACTGCGTGCGAACAATGATGATGCATTAGTTCAAAGGCAAAATTTTTCAATACTGCGTGATGTTACTGTTTAAAATATGCATAACATGTATGTCATATTATTGATTTATTTTCAAAGGCAAGCAGCTATTGATGCTTTCCACAAGGAGATGTCAGAGAAGCTGCAAACCAGCTATGAAGCTGCCATGTATGGCCCGGCTTTTGAAACCTTTTTCGGAAGGTGGAAGACCCGAACTGCCAGTCAGAAAATAACACTCTTTAATACGCCGTTGGCTTCAGGAGAAAAATACAGCTTTACACAAAAGAGGTGAATTTCAGAGTTGTTCCCAGTCTTGGTCCAGAATTCCTTTGTCGATAATAAGTTTCCAGTCCTTGTCCTGGATTCAGTACAGAAAAAAATTAAAATTCCAGTTGATTCCCATAAAGAAAATTAAGCGATTCTTAGCTGGTCCTAGCCTGTCTTGACCAACTGTTGTTTTTGCGGAGTTGTCTCCCATCGAGCGTAGCGAGCAAAACAACAGTTTGTCACAATGTATATACGTCACATATTGTTAACTGTCAGCTACTTTATAATAATATATTTATATTTGTATGACATCACGAAATCATATTTCACATTAGTCTAAGGACTCAGACGTCAAACGGGTGGAGTTGCTGGCACTCACTATCCAACATTCGATAGTGGGCCCCAGCAACTCCATCTGTTTGAAGACCGAGTTCCCAGACTAATTTCTCATGAAAAAGAACAAATATCATAATAATTCCAGGGCCAAAATCGGTGTGCAGCCAGCAGCAGTGGCGAGAAGAAAAAACCCTTGGGCACATCTACAAGCCAGCACGGAGGAACCAGAAGAAAGACTGCTGCTGATCACCAGTATCAAAAGGAAAATAAGAAGAGACAACCCACCCTGCACAGCCTGTCTTTTTGTATGGAAAGAAAGATCTCTCTTGGAAAAAATCATTCAAAGAAATAATATCAGTAAGTCTAATACTGTAAAATAAGCCATGATTTTGTCTTTTGCTTGTAACACACGTTACACACGCATGACACGCATGTCTGAACTAACACATGTGTAAATACTATAAATTTTCCATAAAGCTTCCATGAACCAATTGCCTCAAATGCTTAATCAATCAATCTTATTGGTCTGTTTTAGTTTACACCTCATTACCACCAGTTAACATTAGAAACTCACGTCTAAGTTTCTTCGTTTTATGTTTTAGGTGTTGTAATAGCCTATAATGCTCCTACCACTACCTTCCTACAGGTATTGCAGTTGTTACTATCATTTTTCACTTTTTCTTCTCTTCGGTTCTGATGCCTATAATTCATGTATGATTTATTTATCTCTGATGACAATATCTAATCTCCATGCTTGTAAATAATTTTTGCTTTATATGTTTTGTTTTTACGTGTAGGAAAAGAATACAGTGAACTTCCTGGGTATAAATATTTTTAAATCAACTCTCTCTCACATACTGCTCTCCCGATCGGTGACATAATAGAACAGACATCATAGCCGAATGAGGGCATGATAGCTGGTTTGATGTCAGCATTAGTTGCTTGTACAAGAAAGCAACTGACTTCAAACAATTATCTTTAGAAAGATTATGCAGGAGTGGCGATGATTGTGTTTCTTATTAATATTATAACTTTCACGAATGTTGCTTCCTTCTTGGGACCAGCCAATGACCTGAACCCACTGGCTCACACTAATTGGTGTTTCTCGCTTTCATACGTGAATTAAGTAGACTTAAAAAACTCTTGTTCTTGCTCCATCTATAACATCTGACTAACTTATCAATTAACTATCGGTATTAAATTGTTACTATGACAATCGGCATAACTTGGTATACACTAACTGAAAAGTCATAAGTTCAATCAGATGATGAGGTGTAAGTTAACTGTGACATGTTTCAAGTTGAACACCGCCTGTAATACCCCTAACCCAACTCCCAACATGCGCCCATATTTTGGAGTGTCACGCCCATATTTTGGAGTGTCACGCCTCTTGGGCCATGATAATAACCACTTTAAATCCTCCATAAGACAATAGAGAGGAGAATTTCATAGCTTTCTGCTCCAAGTATTTCATAAGTTCACACAAGTTACACACAATGAGTACAATTTCTTATTCTTAGGTTTGATTACCATGAGCTTGACAAGATAATTTTTGGAGTTACCAGTCATTTTAGCCAGCATTGTAATATTGCTCGAAATTAGAGTGTGCAATGCCATAATATAAACAATAATACCGAGGCATTTACATCCTTGATAATACCAATAAATAGTACAAACAAAGCTAGCTACATGTGCTGTGCATACTGTACTTCCTTGTTTTGAACAGAGCTGTATTAGCTTCATGTGGAACTACCGTATACGACACTGGTTTCTATGACGTCATATTACGTGGGACAATTTTAGATGTTCCAGTGCCGACATTGGGCTATGTCCATCTTGGAAAAGTCTTTCCAATGTCACCCTTGTCCCATTGGACACAGCATTCCTGGCGGCTTCTGTTTCATTGTTGTATATTTTATTTTGTTAATAAAGAGTTCATCATCACCATGATTTGAGAACCAACCAAATCCTACTGTCGATAGCGCGTGCCAATCTAGCGATGGGCTTAGCTGTACTACTACAAACCTGGCCTTTGATATCGGGATATCGGACAATCGCGCTTTTGTGCCTCCTGCCACGAGAGTTTTTTGACACAACTTTTGCCACTCGCGAGCCGTGATGCATTGGATTGCCCAGTCTAGTATAGCTAATAGGTCTATGTTTAAGGGTAACATATGCTTCTCTTTTAGCTGTTATATTTATTCTGTCATTTAAGTCTAGATCTTTCACAATAGATTTTGCTTCAGTTTTGATGTTATCTGTCACTGTGTTGTCAACTTTCCTATAGCATTGTGTGATGCTACTTCTAAGCATATCGTTGTATTTGTCAGTGTCGAGTTGGTAGTCATTTGATGTTTTGTCAGCGCTAATTATGAGCTTGTTGGTTGATTGGATTTTCTGCTGTATGTCTTTACAGAGCATATTTGGAAATTCGCAATGTTTGTGGCGACATTTTACGTACCTACCTAAGTTAAATAGTTGTGTCTCAAGGCTCTGCAGTTCGAGTATGCTAGATGGTGACTTCTTTGAGTTAAATCCATATGTCTCTTTATTTGCGGTGGTTATTTCTGGGTGTAGGAAGAAGAATGCTTGCCATCTTATACGTCTGCACAGTGACTCAGTTGCTGCGATTAATGATTTCATATAATCCTTTTGTGATGGTATGTTAATGTTCTTAGTAGAATAGTCAAAACTGATAGTTTCCATAGCTGGTATGTCAGTGTATACGAGAATGCTCAACTAAAAGGAGCTTGATATAAAAGTTATATTTATACACATTAGTAAAAAGAGTGCTCAATGTTTGAGCGCTCTTTTTACTAATGTGCATAAGTATAACTTATGTATATATATATATGTATAATATATATATATGTATAATATATATATATGTATAATATATATATATGTATAATATATATATATTATATGTATATGTATACATATATATATATTATATATATGTATATATATATGTATACATATATATATGTATAATATATATATTTATATAATATATATATAATGTATATGTATACATATACATGTATATAACTTTATAGTTTGCATGTATGTGTAACAATCATAGAATATGGATGGAATGTTAGAAAATAGATAAAAGATGAATTTTGACTTCCCCACTGACATCCTACATTACTGCAAATTAATTATAAAAATATTTTGCAAATCCGACGTCTCTATGGAAGAAATTTATTGACAGGGAAGATAAATCCTAAAACATAATTTTTATCGATTTTCCCCTAGAAGTGGAAATTGCAGCGGCAGTAACTTTTCAGTTTTGAATTCTCCATACACAACTTAGTTTAAATCACTGCAGAAGTTGCCACTGAAAGGGGGAGCCAACGAAACTTCATTTCTAGGGTTATTTTGTCTGCTCAGCCCACAGCCTACGTAGCGGTTTTATTATTTAATACTAATGCAGTTCTAATACTATATACTAGTATACTAGTTCTGTTCAGATGCTGGTTATCTTTAGTTACAGGTTATCTTTAGTTACAGGTTATTTTTAGTTACAGGTTATCTTTAGTTACAGGTTATCTTTAGTTACAGGTTATTTTTAGTTACAGGTTATTTTTAGTTACAGGTTATCTTTAGTTACAGGTTATCTTTAGTTACAGGTTATTTTCAGTTATGCATTATGTTACTTACATTATTAAAAATTATTGTAAAAATGACGTTATTAGACATGCAAGGGACATAAAATTTAATTGCATTTCAAAGTAATATTAAAACAGAAAGACTAAAAATTGGCATCTCTTGAAATTTATAGTACCTTCAATAGTTACTTAGTGCTGACGAGTCTACGCTAGGTTTTCAAAAAAGAGTAAACTACATAAGTTAAAATCCCATTACAATTTCTGTTTGGTCAGTTCAGATTTTTATTGTGACCTTTGAATAGGTTTTCATAATACCGTCTCGTTGGACTTACTCTTAGCTCACTGCTGTGATCACTACAGAGTTCTACTGGTTCATCTTACCCTACCTTCAGCCTGTTACATCCTAGTTTTTTATTTTTCTTTCTTAACTTATTTGAGACAAGTGTATCTCTACGTTTTAACCATTTCTTTATTAAATTTCGTAATCACTATTTACTTGCTCATCTATATATTGATATGTAATGGATCAATGTAACTATGCCAAACTGCTCTAGGTAGTCTTACATTTCCGTAGCTTATTTAGTAACATTAACGTAATTGGAGGCAATTGATTTGTTTAGTTAAACAAGTGCATTTTTGATCTAATTTGTAACTATTCACACAGAATGGTTTAACAATTTCATTTTTTTACATCTCTGATGCTCATTGATTAGTAAAATTGATGCTATTGTTATATTCGTGTTCATCATGTATACATAAACAGTGGACATGGACAATTTCTCTGTTTAATTATACACAACAATTATCTGGTGCAAAAATAACCTCTCTGAACCAAAAAACACTTGCTTATCAGAATACGAAAAAGTTTTATTAAGGTCATCAAAGGTATAGGTTCTAATACATGAATCACACAAACTTTGGAAATAATCTATCCATATGAAAGTCTTATAAGTTTGCACACTGTCTCCTGCTATGATGCAGTTTCGTCTGTGGAATGATGAGATCTGTCAGTAGCTGTGACATTCAGCCGACATTTGGAAGTTGCTGCCTTCTGCCATGCATTTGAGTGAGGATCAATATCAGCCTTTCTTTGAACAATCTGAAATTTTTTGGAAAGCGGTTCTCCATGAAACGGACCACTATTTGTTGTTACAAATGTGAATTCTGGAAACTGCAACTCTGCTTCTCTCATTAGCAACTTCTGTATTTTGGTAACACCTTGACCTCGAATACGGATCTCTTTTGCATTGCTCGGTGATTGAGTCCACACAGCATCAGTAACTTGATACTCTTTACAAAGCCTGTAAATATCATTTTTTAAACTTATTTAATCTCCCGTAAATCATAGTTTCAACCAAATGTCATCCAATATTTCACTATACTTTTTTATTTGAACAAAAGAAAAACACTCAGTTCTGCTTCACATAAACCAATTTTATACTTTTATTACAAATTTAATGTTTAGAGATAGACTCATAAAACTTAAGAAAAACACAAAGTTAGATGAAATCTCTGTCTGTATTATGAGTTCAAAACATAGATATGTGTGTCTATGTGGGAAGTAACTCGTGTGATAAATAGTCTTTTTCTGCTATAAAAAAGTAACAGCGGTAAGATTATTAAGATACAATGTCAATGACAAACAAATATCACTGCTAACCTGTTGACAATCTGGCGAAGATCATGAGGAATAGGTTGATAGCGGGTTGTGGAGTTCAAGTTCTTCCTGGAACCAATGATGTTTCTTATACTAAAAGGACCCCATTTGAGAGGCTGAATGGAGCAGTCTTCATCGTGTGGCCTTTTTTTAGTCAAAGGGTGAATTTTGGGCTGGTCAGAATAATATAGAGCTTGGCTCTTGTGTTTGGGTGTCTTTCTATGTTTACTCCTCCCATCTTTCTGGTTGACCAGTGAACTTGTTGGAAAGATTGCAGCGGTACCGTGACTCATAACGAATATTTTGTTATTCTGCAGATTTTAGTTTAAGTTTTCAAGTTTGTTGAGGAACTCAAATCTATAAAAGGTATAAGAGGTGAGTCAGTCGATACACTGTATAGTAGTAATTTATCACATATCAACATGGTGTAAATCTAAGTGAGGCCCTTTAGCTGTAATCATAAAAATGCTAAGAGCATGAGAGAAAGAATTTTGATAACTAACATGTTTTTGAAGATCACAATGCAGAAGAATGGCAGATGTCAAGGTTTGCTCTTCATACATATCACAGTATACTAGCATGCAGTATATAACTATGCAAGTACACAAGCGTACGAGTGAGCAAGTGTACGATACATGTCACAGTCCACAAGTGTGCATTACCCTCAATTCATGGCACAGTATACAAGTGTACATTACTCTCAACTCATGCCACAGTATACAAGTGTATATTACTCTCTATACATGTCACAGTATTCAAGTGGACCTTACTCTCAATAGATGTCACAGTATACAAGTGTACGTTACTATCATGTCATGGAACAATATACAACTGTACATTACTATCAATAGATGTCACAGTATACAAGTGTACGTTACTATCATGTCATGAAACAATATACAACTGTACATTTTTCTCAGTACAAGTGTACAGGATAAAAGTCGACCATATCACCCTTGATGCATTTAAATTGCCAATTTTAAAAATACATCGCAAGCTTTTTAATAGAATTACAAACCTTACTTTTTGAGCTTCGCTATAACATTCTTACTGAATAATATGTTAAAATGGCTAAAAGATACCTGAGATAATAACATCAGCTTTTTTAGTCAAAACCCTTTTTGAATAGCACATTTTCTTTTACTTACAAGCCCCTGGTCGATTCTCATTTTTCCCATTTCCCCATTCACAGGAATATGTGTTGAAAATTTATCAACAAAAATTTGACAGACATACAAGAATCAGTAAAGAATATTGAATTAACTGGTCATGCTGCATCTTTAAAGCTAAGATTGAAAATAGAATATAAAATAAACAGTTATATTAGCCTCCTGGTGTTCAACTGGTGGAGACAAGTAAAAGAGACTGGAACTACTCAAACAATGGACATATAAACTATTACAAATATTAAATACCTCCTAGTGAGCTATTATAAGTTGATCACAAATACTACTGAGTAAACTAATTACTATTGTTAGCACTACCCAAGTATTTAGATTATATTAAAACTGTATAGTCAGCTACACTTAAATGTAACCGTTGAAACATATCCACCAAAATGTCGCAATTCTAAAACGGGTTTAACATAAATCAAAGCTTGCAGAGCGTGTCCCCTTCTCACAATGAAAACACCAATCAATCCTTAGTCTTTATTTGACAGAAACTATGTGTAGATGAACCTCCCAAAAACTCCTAATTTTAAGCTTAAAAATAAATAGAGAAATAAAAAAATCGTGATAAACTACAAACCTGAAAAAAAGGATACAAAGACGTGTTTTCAGCGGTCCTGTAACAATATTTAAATGTCTTCCTTTTCCGCTTGCTGTCCCCTCCCAAATGGCTGGTTAACACTCACAGGAGAGACTCATCAACCAGTCAAGTAGTATTGATTACCATACAAACCAGCACAATCGGTGCAATCGGTACAATCATATATGTATTGACAAAACCAGCGTTCCCATTATCTTAGTTGTCAACGCTCTTGAGTTATTGTTAATTTGTTTATTTCATAACATTCTGTCACAAAAATCCTGCAATACTCAGCCCAACAAGGACAATCTAGCTATGGCTAGCAGCACTTCTGGTAAATTGAATAACATGAAAATTAGTTCTAGTTGTTATTTAAACTATGTGTAGCTACAGGTTATCTTTAGTTACAGGTTATCATCAGTTACAGGTTATCTTCAGTTACAGGTTATCTTTAGTTACAAGTTATCTTTAAGTACAGGTTATTTATAGTTACAGGTTATTTATAGTTACAGGTTATCTTTAGTTACAGGTTATCATCGATTATGCATTATATTACTAACATCATCAAAAGTTGTCATAAAAAGGACATTAGAAATACAAGTGACATAAGATTTAATTGTACTTCAATGTAATATTAAAACAAAATTGCTATAAATTGGCATCTCATGAAATTTACAGTACCTTCAATAACTACTTAGTGCTGAGCAGTCTATGATAGGTTTTCAAAAAATGATAAACTACATAAATTAAAATCACATTAAAATTTCTGTTTTTCTTTAACCTTTGAACAGGTTTTCGCTGAATGTCTGGTTGGACTTGCTTTTTGCTTCGTGCCGCACGCTGCTGGGATCACTGCAGAGTTTCACTAGTTCATCTTGTTCTGCCTTCAGTCTGTTACATCCTGGCTTTATTCGTCTCTTAACCTATTTGAGACAAATGTATATCTACGTTTTAGCCATATCTTTATTAAATTTCATAATCATTATTTATTTGCTCATCTTCGTATTTATGTGTAACTAATTTACACGGAATGATTCCACACAGTCTTACATTTGCGCAGCTTATCGACTAATAACAATGTAATTGCAAACAATTTGTCTGTTTACTTATACAAGGGTATTCTCTGATACAAAAACAAACTTTCTGGACCAAAGAGCATTTGTCCATCAGACAATGTAAGCATTTCATCACGGCCATTAAAGGCATAGGCTCTGATACATGATTCACCTGATATTTGGTTCAACTTTTCAGTACTAACAGATTCTGTTTTTTCTTTACTGAAAGCTGTTAATAGTATTTCAACGTGTTATTATCAGTGAATCCTGTTAATACAGATATAGCTTGTTATATGGTGTCCAAAGAAATCACCCAAGATGACTAAAGTAGGTAAACATTTTATATGGCTCGTTTAGCCATTGAGGCATTGTTAATATGACCTGTTGATATAATTGATGCCTTTTACAACACAAACCATGTAGTCAGTATTAGAGAGCTGTGAAGTAAGGTCTTGTTGAACCTTTTTTGTTTCATCTAGACGAGTGCTGCCTAGGAGACGATGACATTGGTCATCACTTAAAACTAAATGAGCTGCAGTAAGCAGAAAGGCCTTCTTCCTGTTATCTGAAGCAGGATGAGATCTGTCATTGGCTGTGGCAATCAGCTGACATTTGGAAATTGCTGCCTCTTGCCGTGCATTTGAGTGAGGAGCAACATCAGCCCTTCTTTGAACCAATTGAATTTTTCTGCAAAGCTGCTCTCCATACGATGTTCTACTGTTTGTTGTAACTAATGTAAATTTTGGAAACTGAGGTCTTGCTTCTGTCATTAGCTTTTTGTGCATTTTTATTACAACTGGATCATGGATACAAATCTCTTTTTTATTGCTTGGCGACTGGGTCCACACAGCATCAGTAATTTGATGCTCTTTGCAAACTCTGTAAGCTTTATTTTATAAAATTAGATATGTCACTGGTAAATCACATTTTCCAAATGCTAATATAATTTTATTAATAATCTCCTTTTCGTTTAACTTCAAAGATGAGTCAGTCCTGATTTTTCACTACGTTATTGGCTATAAACTAAGGTTATATTTAGAATACAAACTTATCTTTTTAAAGCCATCCCATAGAAGTTAATAAGAAAAAAAGTTTAAATAACATGTTGAACTGTATGAGAAGTTGGAGTAATGTAACTCTACGTGTAAAGTAACTTATGCAGTAAATGTTTCTTTGTCCATTTATCAATACATAAATATAACAGTAATATTATAACATTACAGCTTCCATAACAAGCTAGGCTAACCTGTTGAAAATCTGGCGAAGATCATGAGGAATAGGTTGATAACGTGTTGTGGAGTCTGAGCTCTTCAGTGAACCAATGATGTCTATTATACTAGTAGGCCTAGTTTTTCTGTTGGGAGGCATAGAGTAGACATGTATGGCAAAAGAATTCATAGTTAATATCTGTTAGAATCCAAATTGAAAGTCAGTAAGTTACTTTGCAGATTGGAACTCTGTGCGCGGTTGAAGATAGCTAAGGTACTCAAATCTATAAAAGATATGAGAAGTGAGTCAGCCAATACAGTGTATAGTATTTTATCACATATAAACATGATGTAAATCCAAGTACAGACTTTTAGTTGGGACCATGGAAATACTAAGAACATGAGAGAATTTTGATAACTAACATGTTTTTGAAGACCACCATGCAGAAGAATGACAAAAGTCAAGGTTTGCTCTCCATGCATGTCACAGTATATTAGCATGCAGTATGCAATTGTGCAAGTATGCAAGTGTAGAAATATATAAGTGTACGAGTGAACAAGTGTACAAGTTTACAAAAATGCAAGCAATTGTACAATTACTGTCTCAGTACACTAGTGTACAATTGTACAAGTAAACAAGTGTACAAGTATACAAGTGTATAGAATGAACATTAGTTTTAAACATCTATGCTGTACATATATTTTGTAACTTTATAATCATCGATGCACTTAAATTATTTAAAAACTGTTTTGTGATTTATTTCAAGGTATTTTTAATCTTATTCTTTGAGGCTTCACTGTAACAGTCTTACTGAATAATATATTAAAATGGCTCAAACATACCTGAGGTAATAAAATCAGTTTTTTAGACAAACACATTTTGAATACCACAATTTTTTTTACTTACAAGTGCCCTCTCGATTCTCATTTGTCTTATTTCCACAATTATAGGAAACTGTGTTGAAAATTTATCAACAAAAATTTGACTGTCTTATAAAAATCAGTAAAGAATATTAAATTAACTGGTCCTGCTGCATCTTTAAAGCTCAGATTGAAAATAGAATATAAAATAAACAGTTATATTAGCCACCTGGTGTTCAACTGGTGGAGCCAAGTAAGAGAGACTGGAACAACTCATACAATGAACATATAAAATATTACAAACATTAAATACCCCTAGTGAGATATTATAAGTTGATCACAAATACTACTGAGTAAATTTATTACCACTGTTAGCACTACCCACATATTTAGACTAGTGGCTGCATGTAAACATGCCTTTGGATGAAAACCAAACAGTAGAAGTTAAATCTCAAACCTTTTTTTTTAAAGATTTTGAAACTAGGTTTGAATAAAAAATAAACAGCATTACAAGATACTTTATCAAAATGAAAACAAATATTATTATTTCTTATACGTACTTTGTTTTGTTGAAACTCAATCAACTCTAAAAAATTCAAAACTTTAGTTTTAAAATAGTTTTAAAAATAATGTAATTGAAATGAACACTTACTCTGAGAAAGAGATCAAAAAAATGTGTTTTCTATAATTCTTCAACATTTAAACAAAATTTCGACTTGTTCACATGTGTGCTTGCGGGTGACTGGTCAGTGCATTCATAATTTTGATTATTGATTAGCAAACCAGTTAGGTGTGTTGCTCGCAAAGTACAAGCTTATAAACTTCATTGGCTGATTTTGAGAAAGTTCTTTATAGACTACATGATTACCAAAGAACAAACAACTCCAAGATATTTACATGTAAATCTCACAGCTCATCTATTATTCTATCATAAGTGTTCACTAAAAACAAATCCTTTAGAATTATTACCATAAATAGGAGTAAAAACTTTACTATATAAGAATATAGTAGAACCACCAAGCACTGAGCGACATATGTCATCAATACAGGCTTCAGACAAGCAATAAACACCAACAAGCTGGTCTGACTGATGCATGTTTTCTCATCAATTAACCATTCCCATATAACACAACATAGAGCAGTATCTATCTGCCAGTATAGAACCATAATAATAGACACAAGATGAAATCACAGTCAAAATGAAAATATATAGTTTGTTAGGCAGTATCACTGTATGTTGCTTGATGAACTTATGTTTTGTATTCTGGTCTAATGTGTGAAGCACACATTATTTTTAGTGTAAACAAAGGAAATGCATTGCTAATAAAATGATCAGGTTATAAGTCAATGTGCATGCTGCTTGACAGAAGAAAATGAGTACACAGTACATAGGCCACTGGTAAAGATCTTTTCAACATTTCGAGAATTTGTTGGTATCTACAGTATATTAATAACTAACTGAACGTCCAGCGTTGCACGGGTGTTAAAAACAGCTTATAAAACAGTGGCAGACAACTACATTACCTGCCTCTAGCATTGACAATGTGCCATTAGTATGGCACATTGCCAATGGCGATTGGCTAATTTGAGCAAGCCAGCATCTGTATTGCTGAACCTATTAATAAGATCCATGAGAGCAAGCATAAAATGATGTGGTGCCGTCATGCAGGGCTGTAACACAGAGCACACACACGCACGTACACACACTTTGAAATTTATATATAGTGTAGATGTTTGATGCCATCAGTCTAGTCTATCTTAGTTTTCCTAGACATCTCTTTTGACATGAGAGTTACTACATGTTACTTATAACTTTATTAAGACTATGTATATAAAGCATTACGATGTATATTACTTCTTGTCCAATATACATAGCTTGTTTAGCAATTTTATTACATGCAGATAACAAAATATGGAGTTATCTTACTCAACCCTATCAAAGAGAGACAACTCTTAACTTCACTTCAATAGGCCATTAACTTACATCCTTATAATGTGGCTATAACAAAGCCAATTAGATACATATATTTTACTGATTCTTGAGTACTTGTCAATATTTTGTATTATTATACAGGTTTTATACAGAATTGATAATGTTACACATTTATTATAAGAGACAGACATTATGATGGATTAATTAATAATAGCATAATTAACATTGTTTATATAGTTAGACTAGTTTTGATATGGTGAGTTTGTAAAAGTAACTTGCGGCTTTTTATCTAATTATAACGAGCAGAGTTACAGTTTTTGTAGCAAAAAAAGAAGAAATTAAGAAAATACTTTTATTATTTTTGCCTAACTTCCACAGATATTTCAGTAAAAAATTGTACATAGAAAATAAGTACAAATGATTATCATTTGTTTGGTGTATATTTAATAGGTGTATTTCTCCTACCAAGGACCTTTTATAGTAAAACTAATAAAATCAGTTACTTGAAAAAACTATTTCTGTAGATGAATGTATTCAATTTCTCAAACTAATAGAGACTTGCCAGGGAATAACTAACAGAGATCTCTACAGTAACTGCACATACATATACTCACGTAGTCTAGCTGACACAAATCTCTACAGAACATTAGTAGAAAATCAATTGACATAAGTTAATTGAATTAACAGGGACCTCTAGTGTAAATCCTTTACATATTTTAATGTTAAAATTATAGTGAACTGTCAAAAAACCTTTATTTAAATGAATATAATGGTATACTTGATTTCAATCTAGCAGAGAAAGGTATGACTGAGTTGCTGGGCCCTCCTAAACATTGACATCTTCAGTGAAAAAATGTTTTGTATACAAGTAGTAGTCTTGTTGATCTATGTTAGTAGAAGGGTAACGATGCTTTTAAGGTGCTTTTCTATGAATATGGTTTAATGGTCTCTGCTTGTACTAATTTAATGTTGGAAAGACTGAAGACTGACAGAGAATCGTAGCTGGTATATGTTACCTACAAGCCTTCCTTACAACAAGATTATTAGTTTTTTGTTGTTTTTGAAAAATTGTCCTTTCAGTAGTCAAGGACAATAGAGTTACTAGCTAGATAAACATTATGGCAATGATTATGACAATACAATGAATGAGTTGTACAGCTTCGTGATTACAAAAACAATGGTTTCATGATAAAATGGAACTATCCAAAAAAAGGCTGAATGACAATGAGTAAAAACCTAAAAGGTAAAATATATGAGCTGGTTGGTACATCTGAGTAAACAAGATAGTTGTATAGGTAATATATACTGTTGTCTCATAGAAGACTCTCTATGATAGTTATATATGTAATATGTACTGTTATCTCAGAGAACATTCTCTGAGCTGGCTTATTCATTGAATAGAAACATTTCAGGACTTTTATTGAACATGAGAAAGCTGAACAACACCAAACATCAGGATAAGTGAGTTGAGTTATGTCTATCAACCGTTTTCGCTTTTACACTCATCAGCAGATGTTCAATATAAAAATGACATTAACTGTCATTATAGAAGTGAATTGCGCTGGTAGAAGCACCAGACCAAATATTCTAGTTTCCAAACATTCATAATTCATAACTTTATTTCGAAAAAACGAATTTCCTAATTTTATTATTATTGCAGACAAACTAATTTGGTAATGCAATTCATTATGTGGTTTCTACACAAATAAATTAATTGTTTCAATTACTGATGCAATTATTTCTTATAAACTATTTTGATAATTTTATGCATAATTCGATTTTATGCAAAAATTATTTAAATATTTTATTATCAATGTGTTTATTTGTTACAGAAATTTAGTACTTAATATCTAACTGTGAATTATACCACAGCTGATTTGTTAATTTAATTATTAGCACAGGCAATCTTCAAACTAATTTGGTAATTTCATGCTTAATTAAATTTAAACTGAAAGTTGTTTGTTAAATCAGTTGTTAATGCAAGTTCACATACCCTAAATTAATTAATGTAAAATTTAATGTGATTTTAAACTTCCAATTAACACGAATTTAATTTCAATTTCTGCTGCCGCCTCAACCTTGATAACAACATAAAGGCTGGCGCCAATATTCATGTGAATATATAAATAATATGCTTAATGACTGACGGTTGTAAGCAGTAATGTTTTTAATAATGTGAAGGTTTTGTGCGCTACCTTTACTGCTCCAAAGTACAAGACTCAGTTCAAGAGTTCATACATATACTTGTTCTGTTTGTTCATGAATAGTTACAAGAAATGGCATGCAACAAGTAGAACAAGCGCAGAACAGCTCTGCCTTCTCATCTGAATGCGCGCTTTTATATAGCAGGAGCACCCCCCCCCCCCACCCCTCCTGTTTCACTTGGCTGGACTTCGCTCGGCTCGACTTGGCTCAGCTCGACTTGGCTCAGCTTGGCTTGGCATGGCTTGCACATTCTACCACAATACTTCATTTTTTACTCTGTCTGTAAAACTGCATACCATATGTGAAAAAACTTTATCAAACGTTTGTTTTCAGTTAGAAAATAGAGTTATGCAATGAAAGCATGTTTTTGTATTTACAATTCAAGCACTGTGCTGTACGTTTCTATCTGTTGTAATCAAATTGCATCGCAAAATATACTCTAAGCTTTTTTTAAGATAATGTTTTAATAGTAATTGATGCTGTGGTCTTGCAGGAGATAAGTAGCGCCTCTCACGCTTGTAAGACGGACAGTTGAAGGAAAGGCATTTACATACAGTATTCAAATGGATATTGCCGTCAGCCACTATGTTGTTATACCTGTTGACTGTTCAGCAGCAACACCCTAAGATTTTTACACAGACATTGAGACATATAATTCACCCGTAAACACAAACCAGAAACTGATTGCAGATACAAAATCTATTAGAATTTGAGATATATGCAAATTTAGCTATGACGCCCTCTGACTTAAGCTTTGAAAAAGTTATATTGTTTTAAATTTAAAAAAAATGTTAGCATCAACCTGTAAATAATTTTTCCTTTGTAAAATGGTGTATAATACAAAAATAAATTTGGAGCTACTGCAAATAGGAGTTATTTTTGTAGTCGACGTTGATGTCTTTCCATTAAAGATCATATGAAAAATAATAGGTGATGTTTGTTTGTTTGGAACCTAACAGTGTTCATATAAAGTCTCATTAGTCGCGTAACTTTCTCATACATGGTACTGGGCTAGCATATGTGTTTCATTCTACTGGAAACCTTTACAACCGCTCGCCTCAGTACTTGTGCAAAGATGTCGATTATAGATTACATAGGTAACAAATCCACCCCAAGTTTTGTCACAATAAATTTAGAATATTGGGTTATTATTTTTTCATGGCATAATAATACAGTTTCCAATTTTTGTATTTTCTGTTTAAGATACAAAAAATTGCTAACGGGAGCCCAAACGCATTTTCACTTGCCTAATTTTTCAGAATGGGGCCTAGATATTTGTGATAATTATATTTTTATGTTAAAAAGTGGGTGTTTGTGTTTTGGACAAACTGCAAAAACGATAACGCTTTTATTTTTCAGTCTGATTCACAAGTCTAATGAATTAATAAATATTGTTTTTGTTTGTAAAAGCATTGATTCTTGGGTAGAACACTTTGCAGATTACAAACTGGTTAAAATAAACTTTTATGACAGAAATTTTTGGCATTATTTTGTCAGAATGAGTAAATTCTGTAGCAAAAGATTTAATCGATGAGAGCCACTACCTGTTTATTTTCGACCATTAAAATGATTTGCTAGAAACACTGACTTGGTATTAAAAAATCGCCATAGAAATAACTGGATTTGGAACCATTTATATTGTTGTGGAAGTCAGTGCTGACTAGCCATTTACAAGTGTTGTGGAAGTCAGCGCTGACTAGCCACTCGCAAGTAGGCTCTGCGTACAAGCTGCCTTATACCGAATGATAATTGCTCTCATGCCGCAACTGTAATTGTTGCAAGCAGGGTTACTGGTGAATGAGTATGGTTCTTTATTACACAAGCTCTATGAACACGAGAAGATAGAACAATTAGATACAATGCAATCAAGCGCAATGCTGAAATGAGTTTACAAATAATAAATACTTAAACAGTTACACTTGTAAATGTAAGAATGTGAAGATATCTATGTACATGTATACACAAAGCTGCACAGAGGTAAGTTAATGTTACCACGCCGTTCTTAATGATGATTAGGAATGTAATTCTCAGTCTTGTAATTTTGTCACTCGTAGACTATATTCCTTGCTCTGTGCTCTTTGTTCTCTCCCCTTAAGACTAGAGGACCTTCGCTTATGTAGCGGGTGCTGGGTGTTAGTCCATGTGCAGTTGTTGATACTCTAACATCTGCTCCAATCAGCTATCCACCAGCACCCCACAACAATTGTACATATGCTTATGACACCTGATGATCGTTCATGACGTACAAGACTGCCAAAGTACTAGTCGTTACTAAAATAAGCTATGCATGCTTCTGATGGCTTCTGAATTACAAAGGTAATTCGAAAGTAGTTGAACGTATATGGTAAATAGAAAAGCTCAGCTTAGTAAATCCATCACAATACTTACATATTGAACTTTATATAGGAAATAACTTGCTTTGAACTAAAATACTTGATGCTAAAACCTAAGATTAGACAATTCTATCTGAGAAAAATATTGAATTTAACAAAATATGGAAATAACTGGTTTTGAAATGAACTCTTCACTTGCTCTTTGCTGCTCGCTGTGGGATCTTGACAGAGTTTTACTAGTTGATCTTTCCTTGATATCAATCTGCTTCATACTGAGAAGACTTTACCATACTGAGAAGCTATACCTAAGCTGGTCTTACATTGACCTTTGATAGCAAAAAAATTAACTTTGACTAACATCTTTGGCAAAGCCTGAAATGATACCCAATGACTGAATGGTAAGCATCCCTGATAATGTTGCTACATCATTCCGATCAATGATATAGAAAGCAGTTGATATAGTGAATCCGCCTGCAACGACCACAGACGGTCTTTTTCCCACAACAGGGATCCGATGACCCTGCCACCTAGACCCTGTCAATCTAGACCCTGCCACCTTGTTCCAGCCAAAAGATAAAAATGTCTTCTATGACATCACACTTACTTTGGCAACTGTGTCTATCTTAACTGGCATGGTTTGACCACAGATATCAATGTCAATGACCCACTGGTCGCATCTCTTCACACTATCAGAGGAATAAACATCTACTTTTTTGCCACGATTACCATAAATACTACTACATGCAAACTGATCCTCAAGATCATCTAAGTAAACTAAGTCTATCACTACTTCGCTAACCTTACTAGCGTTGCATTTCAGTTTACCACACCTAGATTAATAATGCCCAAGGCGATTACAGTTATGGCAGTGTTTGTTATAAGCCCTGCAGTTTCCTGCGGCATTTGATGAACCACAATAGTCACAGTTCGTTATATAGTTAAACTTAGCTGCACTTTTTATTGCCTATCAGTAGTCTGTTGTCTCTTGCTATAACCACTTCTGCCTTTATCATTTGCTTCGGTCACTGAAACACTCCTTACTCTGGACTTTGTGCTAGTCGAATCCATGTCATACTGGCCTTGCCTTTGAGCTATAAAAGCTACAGTGTAGCTACTGGAACTGCGAAGTTCGTCATTAATCTCAGCTTTTTGATTACTGAGAGTAATTTCTTTAGCGCGCATATTGAGCCTATTGTCAACAAATGTCACATCGGCATCAATTTGCAACTCCTGAGAAAAACTTTGTCAGACATGCCTATTACGAAGCATGTCCTGCTTCAGTGCCGCATTCCATTGACAGTTGCTAGCAAGAACATGAAGCACTTGAATCCGCTTGCTAGACACTAGAACCAAAGAGCAAAGAGTGCAGATAGTTGTTTCTAGAATTGAATTACTGATTAAATGCCTCTATGGTTCTGTCATAAAAAGTTTCATCTGCATCCTCAGATGTAGTATGATATACACCTTCTGTACGTGGAAAAACAACTAACTGAGTCTCTATTTGTTCTGATTCCTTGCTTATAGAATAGATAAGCATGTAACTTGACTTTTCAGAGATTTTCGTCTAAACCGGGCACAATTCTAAATATATTGAACGGCTCAACCCATGCTGGCAATGCAGAAGCGCTATTATTAAAGTCCATGTTTTGAGGCAGCTTAATGTTACTCATTCTGGCAATTAAACCTTCTCTCCAAATGTACGTTCACTACCGGTAGGACTACTGCTCAAAAGATTTCGTGCAGGAACAAAATACTGTTCTAGAGCAATAAACACAGAGGTTTCCTTATTGAATCCACTCTACTCACAGCGCCATACCATAACTTGTAACTAGTTGTATAAAGTTAATTGTAGAATATGTACAAAGCGAGCTGCATGTATATCGATTTCAGTACTGCTAGACCACTAGTCAAGTTCGCATGCGTGGTGCATTACTGTCAAAGCCATCAAGGGTATTCTTACGAAAGACTATTACAACAATACTTAGGTGATCGTCGATATATGCAATGTTCACACTATCACAAAACCATCAATGTTTGCATCAGCGAATACTCCGTGATGTAGTGTTCTCATTTTTCTTTTTCTTTGTTGCAAAAAAACCTTTTTGTTTTTGCTCCCTTGAATCAAATTCCAGTTTTGCAGGAACTACCAAAAATGGAGATAAATCACCCTATCCACGACCACAAATAACAATGGCCAAAATGGTGCACATTGTACAGGTTGTGGTCGACAACATATGGTGATATAGTGTGAACCAGGCTTGAGGCAGCATTGCGATAATTGAATAAACAATTTCTCACGCTAACGTCATCTTTTCTGTCTTGTTTATCTATTGGTTAGCTTTTTCTTGTATTGCTAGAATTGCTCACACATTCGATCTTGATCAATTACTAAAACTAATGTTTCTTTTTGGATGGTGCTAGTTTGGTGTCAGCACAAAAGATGCATAGCACCTCTTTTCAGGCAGAACTTAGCTAGCAATAACAGTTTGAACAAACTCGGGCGGTCAAAACACCTATAATAAAAGGCAAACATAGGAGAGACAAAGTATCTCAGGTCAAGGGTAAAGGAGACAAGCAATAAAGTTGGGACTCAGTTTGATGCTGACATAAAGTGAACCCAGAGCTAAATAAATAGCTGGATTATCACATAAGATATGAAGATGGTTTGGTGATCAGTGTTTCAGTTTGCAATATTATGTTAATGACTGCTTTGACAGCTACAATACTTCCCCTCCATCAGACAATGTAAGCTTTTTATCAAGACACTAACCCTTTCATTGCCATCCATGTACAAATTTAGCTTTCGGCCTACTGCCAGTTATTTTACTGAAATTTGCCAATTTTACTGGATGATATGTTTACAATTTTTTCATTTTCAAATTTTATCCAAAACATTCTTGTTCTCTACTTTACATTGCCATCATGTTAACAAACAAAGCTATGCAAAAAATTCGATATATTTATACTATGTGGGTTGTTAAAGCTATGTTGAAGCTATGTGAAGCTACGAAACTATAATGATCCTCTACAATGTTCCTCACTCTTACAAAACCATTAATTTCACCATCGTCAGAGTCAGTGCTGTCACTTTCATTGTCTGAGTATTTAATTAATTCTAAATCTAAATCGGCTATAACATCATCAACAAAAGTTATTCTGTTTCTAACATGGGAGGTGCTTGCAGAAGCCATATTACAACTGGAAAGTTTGATTGCCAGAAAAGAAGTTTGTTTTGAACTTGGAATTTTCTGATCAAAGAGTATAATTTGTTTCGTGAAAATAGGCTAATGTTTTAGAAAATTATTCAGGCAACACGTTTAACGCTTTGGAAATAGTAATGATCATTGGTTATGTTGTCACAAATCATTAATATTCAGTTACCACGCAACCACAGTAATTCATAGAATATAAATTGAATGCGATATAAAATTCACATAAACTAACATATGGCAGTGAAAAGGTTATAGGCATAGACTCTTGATCACGATTCACACGACATTTGATTAAACTTTTCAGTATTAGCAGATTTTTGGTTGTTACTAAAAGCTGTTCACGTTATTTTTACTTGTTATTATCAATGCATCTCTTTAAGATATAGTTTTTCAGGTTTGCTGCAAGTAATATTATTATCTTTCATAAAACTAACAAGCCTAACTTTTCGTTACAAGCATTGAGATTATCTATGACTTCAGCTTATATAAACACTCTATAGCTGCCAACAGTAGTCACTAGCTGCTTTGAAAAGCCACTTCGAAGGATTACTTGAAAGTGTGCCAGTTTTTCTACTTCTCATCATAAGGAACATCCGAATTAACAGTAAGTTTATTTTTTCTACTATAACTACATGTAATTTTGCACTTTTTAATGTCTTTTTGCTCATGTATTAAAATGTACTTAATGGTTATATTCCAGAATACTATCTTTACTGGCCATATGATTCACAACAGCTAGTCTTTATTATATCTCAACTGCTTAAACTGGGGCAAGACTTACTAGTGTTTAGAGGATCCCTCCTAACTATGGTAAATGTTAATACCATATGTTCAACTCAGTTAATGCATTTGCCTGTTTTTTACTAATCACCATGTATATTCTTTTTAACATTTGTACACATTCTTTTTGTGTTTATATGCATATATACAGGGCACAATTAAACGAATAAAGTGAATAAACAAAATCTATATTTGAACTCTATTCGTTGTCGCCATCATTATACCCCAACCAGATACTAGAACAGTTATATGTATGTCCAAACCAATCACCAAAAATTTATAAAGCAGGTAAACATTTTATCTGGATGATTTACCTTTCTGAGCATAGTTGGTCGTGATGGCCTATTAGCAGTAGTAGCAGTATGTTAGTAGTGGTAGTGATGGCAATATGGTGGTAGTGATGGCAGTATGGTGGTAGTGATGGCAATATGGTAGTAATGGTAGTAATAGCAGTATGGTAGTAGTGGTAGTGATGGCACTATGCTAGTAGTGGTAGTGATGGCAGTGTAGTAGTAGTGGCAGTGATGGCAGTGTGGTAGTAGTGGTAGTGATGGCACTATGCTAGTAGTGGTAGTGATGGCAGTGTAGTAGTAGTGGCAGTGATGGCAGTGTGGTAGTAGTGGTAGTGATGGCAGTGTGGTAGTGATGGCACTATAGTAGTAGTGGTAGTGATGACGGTATAGTAGTAGTGGTAGTGATGATGGTATAGTAGTAGTGGTAGTGATGGCGGTATGCTAGTAGTGGTAGTGATGGCAGTATGGTAGTAGTGGTAGTGATGGCAGTGTGATAGTAGTGGTAGTAGTGGTAGTGATGTCCGTAGTGGTAGTAATACCAGCAGTTTTTTTTTTAATCAAGTAGTTTTAAAAGGTTCCCAGATGTTTTAAACCTTTGTGCCCATTTGTGCATTTTCAACAAGGTCTTTATTTTCTATTCTCATTATAATCAAAGGAACAAACATGACATTTTATCACACAGTTTTTGTATTAGCAACTCATCAATGTTGGCAAAAATAATCTCTCTAGGATTATTACCATAAATAGGAGTAAAGTACTCTAGGATATAAGAATATAGTAGAACCACCAAGCACTGAGCGACATATGTCATCAATACAGGCTTCAGACAAGCAATAAACACCAACAAGCTGTTCTGACTGATGCACGTTACCTCATCAGTTAACCATTCTTATATAAACACAACATAGAGCAGTATCTATCTGCCAGTATAAACCATAATAATAGACACTAGATGAAATCACAGTCAATGTGAAAATATATAGTTTGTGAGGCACTATCATTATCTAGTGCAAGGAGAATTTTTGTTTTGTATTCTGGTCTAATGTGTGGAGCCCAAATTATGTATAGGTCAAGTAATGGAAATCACACTGCTTATAAAATTATCAGGTTAGAAGTCATAATATGTTATTTTATAAAAGATAATGCGCTATCATGTGAGAATTACTTAAAATTGTTGTGGTGGTCTAGGGCCAGTCGGAAACTGGTAAGGGTGAAAGTCAGCAACATGATGTCGGTAGTCTAATTCAATTTCTTGCAGAGCAGGTGCTAGTAAAATGGCCTTATAGTGGTCAGGATCTATCCTTTGTGTAACCATAGCAACAGCAAGCTTCCTGTTAGCATATTTTATGTATAAAATTGACCCGCTGTCTCCTTCAACCAGAGGCTCTCTGCATAACAGAATAGGAAAGATTCAGTTTACACACTTTGTAAAATTAAGTGAGTATATGCACTTGTAGCAAGTTCATTTCAAGTTTCTATATTGCTGATAATCAAAGACACTCAAATGTTTGATTTGTGAAGAAACTGGAATTTTATTATACAATTTGGTGTATGCAGTATCGACAGCAAGAACATATAAATATTGTTCCTCCTTACCTTGTATAGGTGGTAAAGTTGAAAGCTACATAATCAGCTAATACTGTCTCAGCTTCCTCATTGACCGTCTCATACCGTGGAACAAGATGACAGCATTGCTCGTCAATAAATGCTGGACATGACTTTTGATGGAGCTCGTTCAAGTCTTTAGCAGTTAAACGCAGTATTTCATCGAAATTAAAGACATCAATCATTGCTATGTTCTGGATCAGCCTCTGCATCTCATTCCAACTTATAGGAAACACAACCAAGTCGTTGGCAAAGATATGTGGACAATTTGCCTGCATCTGGCTGGTGCACTTCCCTTCCGAGCATCGGTAACCTTCGCTGCATGTGGGTTGAATATTGGCATTTTTGTGATTGTATCGATATGCCATCATCATACGTTCTTCTAGTTGGATATTCGGGGTGATATAGTTGATGCCTTGTACAACGCGAGCCATGTAGTCAGTATCGAAGAGTTGTGAACTAAGCTCTCGTCGAACCTTTTCTGTTTCCTCTAGACGAGTTCTGCTTAGGAGACGATGACATTGGTCATCCTTTAAAACTAAATGAGCCGCAGTAAGCAGAAAGGCCTTCCTCCTGTTATCTGAAGTAGGATGAGATCTGTCAGTGGCTGTGACAATCAGCTGACATTTAGAAGTTGCTGCCTCCTGCCATGCATTTGAGTGTGGTTCAACATTCACATCAGGATTCATATCGACATCAGGATCAGCCCTTCTTTGAACAATCTGAATTTCTCTGCAAAGCTGCTCTCCATGCAATGGTCCACTATCTGTTGTTACAAATGTGAACTTTGGAAACTGCAACTCTGCTTCTTTCATTAGCAACTTCTTTATTTTGGTAACACCTTGACCTCGAATACGAATCTCTTTTGCGTTGCTTGGTGACTGAGTCCACACAGCATCAGTAATTTTATTCTTTTTGCAAAGCCTGTGAATATCATTTTGTAACATTATTTAGTCTCTCATAAATCAGTTTTGTTCAATTATTTTCCGGTTTATGTTTCAGTACTCTTATTTTTAGTTAAATAAAAGGAGAATACTCAGTTCTGCTTTGCATAAACTGATTGTATACTTTTTGTACAGACTTATTCTTTGGAAACAAACAGTGGAAGTTTACAAGAACTCAAATTTAGATAAAATCTCAGTCTATATTAAACATTGGAAACATGCACCTCTATTTTTGAAGTAACTCGAATGTTCTTTATTTATTTACCAATTCAAAGTGAAAACCATAATATTATAAAACTAAGGTTTCCGTAGCAATGCTAACCTGTTGACAATCTCGCGGAGACCATGAGGAATTGGTTGATAGTGGGTTGTAGAGTCTGAGCTCTTCAGTGAACCAATGATGTCTCTTATACTAGTAGTAGTAGTACTGTTGGAGGACTGTAAGGAGTTACAATACTTCTGCTGACTTTCTTCAGGCTTGAGAAAGCTGGTTGGTACTTTATAACGTTCAGTACCACAAGGAGCACTATTAACGCGTGTTAAACGCTTCTCAAGATTCTGACTACTCATCGGGTCAATCATCAATGAATCACAGTTCTGCCACTCAAACATAGCTGACATTCCCACACTTGGAATGCCCAATTATTTCTTTGCTCAACACACTTTACAGGTTTTGAGATGGCTGAAGACTTTGTAATCTGTAAAATAGGTATACTTCACTAAAAGATATAATATAATACAATGTAATAAAATTATATAATTAACTGATTTGACTTGACAATGCATAACATGTTGAGTAGAATAAGCTGAAAATTTGAACATCGAATTTGTGAAATTTGAAGTATCTTTTTGTAAAAACTTTGTTATTTTAAGTTGTTTGCTAAAAATTCTAAACACTGCCCATTTAAATGGGTTCCTAGCATAGATATATATACCTAGATTGGCCAATAGGGAAAAAGCCTGTCAGACTTAAATAGCATGACGTAACGTCATTGTATTGTACCTCACGCTTGACTGCACTGCTGGTAACAATGAAGCTTATGAGGAGAATTTGACAAAATTACATTTATTTTCACATAATAACCTTCTTGGATACATAATCCAGTAAACTAAAGCAATTCTGTGATAATATCTGATAACCACCTTAGATTAAAACTATAAAAGCTATGAAATGTTGCGAACAAATCATGAGCCATCAGGGCTTTATTTGCCACCCTCTCCTATCCCCATTCTCTCTTTTCCCCTTCTCCGAAGAAGAAGTGAGAAAGGGAAAAGAGAGAGGGGGCAAATAGCCCACCCACTCAAAGATCTAGACCCTGGCTAGGTGAATAGACTAATATCATGTTGAACTAAACACGATGAAATATGATGAGCCTGTGAAGTTTTGATCTGATCAGGGAAATGGAACCAACGGCTTTCTTAGCTAGAGCTGGAACGAGACCAAGGAATGCAGGGTCGGACCAGCCTCGGGGTCTGCAAGATATAGGGTCCGACCCTATATCTTGCAGGGCCAAGATCGGGTCGGACCGGGTCAGCACGATTTTTATTCATTTAAGGTTAAGAGATAGTTCTATTACAGCCTAATGTTGTTACATCAATAAACTGAGATAGAAGAAACCCTTATCACACCAATCATTATATTTTGTGGCTTGGTTTATAGATGCAATCTACAATTTATGGCTAGACATTGGTGGATCAATGCTATTCAATGGGCGATAGATTAATGGCATGATTTGGCTAGTGTTTTTATTACAAATTTTATTTTCAACTGCTATTATAATCAACAAGAGATTAGTTAAGAAATACTTTACAAATATAGAAATAGATAACCCGGCATAGTGGAAAACAAAAGTCCATCACTTCCCTAAAACTTCTGGTATTAGTGAAAAACACTAAAAATAAAATAAATTTGCTGGATTGAAGGTTCTTAGACGCGCTTTTAAATTCCCCAGAATGCCCTCATTGTAAATGCCTCAATAGTATTGAGGTGGATCGTTCTTTGTAGCTTAAAGATTGACTTGCAACAAAATTCACATTACAGTTATTTGGTATCAAAATATTCACCATGTTTACGCTGTTGTGTTGTAGGTGCCAAATACATGTACGTGGAAAGATGATTACAAGCATTTAAAAGTTCAAAAACGAAAAGCCGCCGTAGATTGGAATCTCTTTATTTCAATGACGTAGACATTACAGTTTGTAGTGTATTTGTAGTTGTAGTATTAAAGTGTAAACAGAAACCATCCTGTAACAACTACATGTACGTCCTATTTGAGCCGTTTGGGAAAGCGAATCCAAACTACGGCGGTCTCGTGTGGCTGCGATTAACTGTTCGTTTTTTAAATTTTAAGAGCTTGTAATCACATTTCCACATATTTGGCACCTACAACACAACAGAGTAAGACATGGTGAATCTTTTGATACCAAATAACTGTAATGTTAATTTTATTGCAAGTCAACCTTTAAACAATAGCATGATGTTGAACCTCAGCAACTTCTCCATGGTAGCACTTAGTGCTAGCCTGGGAAAGTTTTTCACCAATCCAGTACTACTAAGCAACACTCTCGTCGCTTTCTCACTGTGGTTGCAAACCTCAATCACCACACGCGAAGACAAAGTCAAGCCACCACGATTCTTAACTGTGATTAAGGAATTCGTTGCTTGGTTTACATCATAGTTGGTAACATCTATGATGCTAGTGATACAATCATTACATTTCAGCTTTGGTGACCTAGCCAGCTACATAGCCAGCTGTAAAATAATCATTCTGTTTCAATTTTGACTTAAGACATACTTGCATACTCATCATATATAGTCATGTTTAGTTCAGCATGATATTAGTCTATTTACCTAGCCTATATATATATATATATATATATATATATATATATATATATATATATATATATATATATATGTATATATATATATATATATACTTTATGAGTGAACCTCAAAAGTGGGGCTATATGGGAAGGATGCGGCAACTGTAGATAAACATGTGCCCTGAACTGCCACTAACCGCTAAGCAACTTGTAGCTGAGAGGAGTAACATAATCAAGCGGCACCTTATATCGGAACTTGAGGTACATGTAGATGAAATTAGGGAACAGTTCACCCAAGTAACCTCAACCAACTAGGAGTGCATATCAACACACACTGTCACGCATACACGATCATGTGTTGACTCACGGGTTGAAGAAGACATGCACTTGGACCTTGACCCAAGGGTGAGAGAGCTTGCGAAAAATATCATCAACAAGATGCCAGCTGCTAATGATTATGGAAGCAGGGTACCACTACGAAGAGTTAGCAAGGCCATACCTAAGAAGCTGTTGGAAGACATTAACATGGCACTGGAGTCGATCTCAACTGGATCAATCAGTGAGACTAATGCCTTAATCTACAGTACAGCAACCGTCATCTTGGAGGAGATGGATATTAAGCCAATGCCAACAAGGCTTCAAGCCATTCCATCCTGGCAGCTGAGGCTACAAAATAAGATCAAGAACTTGCGCAAGCAAGTTAGTAGGCTCAGTGAGAGATCTAACCACAGTTTGGAGCGTCCAAAAAGGGAAGCCACAATAGAAGCTCTAGAATCTGCCAAACAGCAGCTAGTAGCACTCTCGGCACGACTGAAGTGGTACACCAAAAAGCGGGATAACAAGAGAATGAACAAACTGTTCATCAATAATCCATCTAGAGTGTATTCCCAGTTCAAAGGTGAACTGCAGAGGCCAATGTCTGAGCCTCCCCGATCTAGCACTTCAAAGTTCTGGAAGGACATCTGGGAGAAAGAGACTACTCATAACACCACTGCAAATTGGCTGAAGAGGCTTAAAGAGAACCATCAACACACTGTGGCTCAGCAAGGACTCACCATCAGCAAAGAGGACATCAAGTGCAGAGTGCAGCGTATGAAGAACTGGGCAGCACCTGGCCATGACATGATTCAAGCCTTCTGGTTAAAGAAATTGACATCACTCCACACTAGAATGGCTAAGCAGATGGAATACCTAATAGAACAAGGTGACCATCCAGAATGGCTGACCAAAGGACGAACTGTACTTCTGATAAAAGATCCAAAGCAGGGGCCGATTCCCAAAAACTATCGACCAATAACGTGCTTGCCCACCACTTGGAAACTGCTCTCAGGAATAGTTGCAGACAAACTGGAAGAGCACATGAGTCACTATATGACCAGTGCTCAGAAAGGAATTGGGCGCAACACCCGAGGAGCTAAACATCAGTTACTGGTGGATCGAACGGTCTGTCAAGACAGCGGGAGAAGGCAAACCAATCTTGCCATGGCTTGGATTGACTACAAAAAGGCCTATGACTCAATTCCCCATAGTTGGATACTTGAGTGCCTCAGTATGTACAATGTTCACCCTGCTCTTGTGGCATTCATCAAGATGTCAATGACCAAATGGAAGACGAAACTGGAAACTAATGGCAAAAAGCTGGCGAGTGTACAAATTAAGCAAGGCGTCTATCAAGGTGACTCCTTATCACCGCTGCTCTTCTGCATATGCCTAAACCCTCTAAGCAATATGCTGGAGGAGACTCAATATGGGTACCAGTTTAAAAGTGGCACCAAGATAAACCACCTCTTCTACATGGATGACATCAAGCTGTACGCTAACAAAGAAAGGGACATTGATTCACTAATACACCTCACTCAGGTATACAGCAAGGACATCGAAATGACCTTCGGTATTGAGAAATGTGGAAGGCTAATTCTTAAGAAAGGCCATTCTATGCTCACAGATGGCCTAAGAATGCCAAATGGTACCATCAAAGATATAGAAGAAGAGTGCAAGTACTTGGGGATTATGCAAAGCAACATCAACCACGAAGCCGAGGTACGTCACAAAGCCATTACCGAATACAAGAAACGCCTTCGGCAGGTCTTACGGAGCCAGCTCAATGCCAAGAACCAAATCATGGCAATAAATACCTACGCGCTGCCAGTAATAAGATATCCAGCAGGCATAATAGAGTGGACTGAGGAAGCCATCAAGGAAACAGATATAGCAACTCGTAAACTGCTGACCATGCATGGAGCACTCCACCCAAAATCTGATACTACTAGATTGTATCTTGATAGGAAAGATGGCGGTAGGGGACTCAAAAGTGTTCAGCAGACAGTGAAAGAGGAGGAGCAAAGCATCAAAGCATATGCAGCTTCCATGGCCATCTCAGATAAGTTGCTAGCTGAATTTCAATCGGCTGCTCTTACAACAGACCTACGCCCTGATGATGAGGAAATTGACTGGCACACGAAACCTCTTCATGGTGCTTACCACCAACAAATATCTAAGGTTGGCGATCTTCACCAGACATATATGTGGCTGAACAAAGGAAACCTAACGGCCAATACAGAGTCGCTAATCATGACAGCCCAGGAGCAAGTGCTCCCAACAAGGCAACTCCAAACGAAAATCTATCACACTAGAGACGATCCTAGATGCAGACTGTGCAAAGATGCACCTGAGACCATCCAACACATCATCAGTGGATGCAGGCAGCTAGCAGGGAACGCATACACTGAGCGGCATAATCATGTCGCAGGTATTGTGTATAGAAGTCTATGTGATGAGTATGGCCTTAATAAACCACAACACTGGTGGGAAGCTCCGGATAAGGTGAATGAAAATGACAGCGCTAAGATCCTCTGGGACTTCTACATCCGAACTGACAAGCATGTCCTAGAAAACCAACCAGATATAGTGGTGGTAGACAAGGAGAACAAGAGGGCTACTATAATAGATATAGCAGTACGCAATGACTACAATATAGCCAGCAAAGTAAAAGAAAAGGTAGAGAAATATCTCCCTCTTGGAGAAGAAATTGAAAAATGCTGGAATGTAAGAACAACTGTAATCCCAGTAGTCATTGGGGCACTGGGCGCAATAACACCGGCGCATAAAATTTGGCTTGCCCAAATACCAACAACAATCAACTCAGGTGAGTTGCAGAAAAGTGCGCTATTGGGAACAGCTAAGATCTTGAGGCGAGTGCTCAAACTCCCAGGTCTCTGGTAGTAGACCCAAGTTAGAGCAGAATTTACCACCCATACGGGGTATCCGGGAAGAGGAAACAATTTTATATATATATATATAGGACAATTATATACAATTTTCTTCATCTCACAATATCGAACACAATTTTTTTTGTCCTCGCCATACATAGACAAAATTTGTTTCAACTTTTAGCTTCAAGTATAAAGCTTTTTAAACTATATTCATTTAAGTTAAATTCAACATCTATGTTATACATCTGTCTAGAAGGTAAGAATTCCCATAGTACGTACTGCACATAGTACACTGTAATGTTACATTCTCTTGCAGAACATAACCACTAAATACACTAAATACACTAAAGTTACTGTAGGTAACTATAGTTACTAAGGTTAACATATGTTATTATTAATTTGTAATATGTACAGTACGTGAGTGATCATCAAAATTTTATATTTTGATGATTTTTACCAAGAGGTAAAATTTATTTGAACATCACAAAACACTTGTCTCAAGATAGGAAGTTTGAAAGTTAAAAGCTATTATCATATGCTAAATACAAATAAATTTTCCGTGCAAAAACTTTTTTATTACCTGAACAACACCAGACATTTATCTATATATACATGTATATAAATCTCAAAGTCCATAGTTCAGTTTGTCCAGCTATATCTATTAAAATCCTAAAGTTATAAGATCGCATAGTGCTGGACTCAAACTCATGAAGTTTGAGACTGCATATTTCAAACCACGTGTTTAACCGCTGATCTATACAGTCCTTACCATTCTATCGCTTTTATCATATACCGTATGTATGCACATGCATACAGAGCAAAAGTGCACGCCAAATGTGAGCTTTTGATGATGAACTAATATTACCTTTTTGCATTTATTATTTTTTGAAAGTGTTTAAAAACTAATTTTTTGCTACTACTTATTTTTCTAATTGATAGTTTTTAAATTTACCGTTTCAATTTTAAACGTGTGTTACACCTCAATTTCTAGTTTTTCATAAGATTCGATGGCTAAATTGGTAAAGGCCAATACTTTTCACATGGACAATTGTATTATCTCAAGTAGGAATAGCCTCTACATTCTCTCCGTTCAGTCAGACAAAGTACCAGACAAAGATAGTCCATTATCTCATTTTTACATTTGTACCAGTATCATCGTATTCAAAGTTTTGATGGATATCTTCTGCTGGAACAGTAACCTTTTTATACACATACATACAGTTCTATGCAAGAATTGCTATTATTAATTCAGCATATTCAGGTTTTTTATTTTGTTTTCTCAGTTCATATTAATTGTGTCATTACCAACTCATCTTTTTATCGTAACTATAGCAAAACAGACATAATTTAGCTATTACTTGCTAATAATTTCGCATTTACATTTAAACACTTTTATAGTTGTTTCAGTTTGTTTCTTAATTTATTTGACCTGCACAAAACATTTTCCTTGTGGTATTAAGTTTAAAAGCTATAGTTGTTTGACAAAGTTTGCAAACCTTTACAGTTGTTTTTATTTCTTCTCTTAGTTTATTTAAACTGCACAAAACACTTTTTGAAGTTATGAAGCTCGGAAGTTAGAACGGTAACTTTTGTTATAATTATGTTAAATAAAAGTAAATTTTCTGTGCAGAGACTTTATTACCCGAGCAACGCTGAGCATTCAGACAGTCTAATATATATATATATATATATATATATATATTTATTTATATATTTATATATATATTTATTTATATATACGACACAACTTAAATTTGTGAACATGACTATAGTCATATTACAAAACATATACCATATGTACCATGTAACATATACCATATGTTATAAAACATATATTCATGACAGCGTTAGTATGACATGACATGTTCATATATACAGAGACAGAACTCTAATGACATATTACATGTATATGCTTACATGAAGATGACAGCGCTTCTATGATTTGAAATTCATTTATGTTGCTTTCCGATGACTAGCAAACAGTAGTAAGCATGTCACAGCCATGCAGTATGCCTAATTTTTCTACTGCGCAGTACGCAGTAGAAAAGGTGCATATATATGCAGTTGAAATATTGCATGTTTACTGCACAGTACACAGTATACATGCAATACAATTATTCTCTAATGTACAGTAAACAGTATTGGTGCAGTATAGATATAAATAGCAAATAAACGAAACAAAATATTTGGAGTTTCGTGAGGCATTAAATTTATAAAAAATAAATAATTTGCTAACAGGTATATTAAGTCTTACTGCTACCAGATATACCTTTATAGAAATCTAGATAGAAGTATAGTGCTTCTATAGAAGAATGGAATTTGTAAGCTACAGATTTCTAAAACAACTTCTCTGGTCCACACTCTATATTATAGTATAGCTGGTCGAGCCTTTACTACCAAGTGGCAATTAGTAAATAATTAACAACCTTTAGACGTACACACTTACAATGAAGAAAGTCGTCTGCTGAAGGTTTTAGGCTAGCTTGCGGGTAAAATTTATAGCAATTGCTGGCCAGCGCAGGTAACGTTTACCAAGGTCACAGGATGGTTTACTGGTAGTGCTTGTGAAGGCATCAGGCTGTTCGTAGGTAACACTTGTGGCTGCTCTGTCTAGCAATAAGATAAAAAAGGGGCAAATATTATAGCTGGTAATCAAAGATTATACATATCGGTAACTGGCTTGGAGTAACATTACGGATATAATAATAATTTCCACAATTTAGTATAAATGAGGGTCTTTTACATCGAAATTTAAAAATGGTAATTTAAAAATTTTAATATTTGAAGTGATTTGTTAAGAATCAACTTAAAAGACCCTATTTTGAACCAGTAACTTAAGTGAAGACCAGTTGGTGCAGTACTAGTATTAATTGGGCTATTTATCATCTTCAGGACCACTGGCTATCATCCTCAGGACCACAGGTTATTTTAGTAGTAAGCAACACCACTGTTCATGCATAATCTGTAAAAGTGAGCATTAACCCATGCTAATCCTTATGCTTACTACAACATTCTAATAGCTGTCGAAAATGTGTAAGCTAAAAAAGGAACAAGCCATTCTTCGTCAGCTCTATATTTAGATGAAATTAAAGTTAACTATAACTTATGACGACTTTGAACGTCTAACATATTTTCCTTTTAGCAAATGTACGTAGAGTTGGTATTGATATAACTAAATACAATAGTTCTATGGCAGTTTATATGTGCCCTCTGATTTATCATCATCTATCTTTTTAGCTCGCGGTAAACAAGTTCATTTATATCTTTCTCGTGTGGATATAAGTTATTCTTAGCTTTGCTGTGATTACCCGGTGTTTTAAAATATTTCAGATGCAGTTTGTTAAGAGTAATCCGTGTTTGACGTAAACCTTTGTTTGCACTTGCAAGCTGTTGTAAGAGTAGAGGTGGAACACAGGCAATGTTGTTTTTACTATTTATACACCAAGTGTGTAATTGCTTACAATTGTTTGAATGGGGACTATAGCATATGATACGATTGAGAAACATTGATCTCTCTACGCAATGGAATAAGCTGGTGTTAATCATACTGCCGTACGAGTGTGATTCATTAGCTCGCAGCGAGGCCAGGCGTAGTGAGCGTACTTACTTAACTTTCTTTCAGCTCTGGTAGGTCAGCTATCATGTATTAGAAGTACCGAACTATATAGTTTAATACAAGTACCAGTTACTTTATGTTAGTACCAGTTGCTTTATGTTAGTACCAGTTACTTTATGTTAGTACCAGTTGCTTTATGTTAGTACCAGTTGCTTTATGTTAGTACCAGTTGCTTTATGTTAATACCAGTTGCTTTATGTTAGTACCAGTGAATTTATGTTAGTACCAGTTGCTTTATGTTAGTACCAGTGAATTTATGTTAGTACCAGTTGCTTTATGTTAGTACCAGTTGCTTTATGTTAGTACCAGTTGCTTTATGTTAGTACCAGTTGCTTTATGTTAGTACCAGTGAATTTATGTTAGTACCAGTTGCTTTATGTTAGTACCAGTTGCTTTATGTTAGTACCAGTTGCTTTATGTTAATACCAGTTGCTTTATGTTAGTACCAGTGAATTTATGTTAGTACCAGTTGCTTTATGTTAGTACCAGTTGCTTTATGTTAGTACCAGTTGCTTTATGTTAGTACCAGTTGCTTTATGTTAGTACCAGTGAATTTATGTTAGTACCAGTTGCTTTATGTTAGTACCAGTTGCTTTATGTTAGTACCAGTTGCTTTATGTTAGTACCAGTTGCTTTATGTTAATACCAGTTGCTTTATGTTAATACCAGTTGCTTTATGTTAGTACCAGTTGCTTTATGTTAGTACCAGTTGCTTTATGTTAGTACCAGTTGCTTTATGTTAGTACCAGTTGCTTTATGTTAGTACCAGTTGCTTTATGTTAGTACCAGTTGCTTTATGTTAGTACCAGTTGCTTTATGTTAGTACCAGTTGCTTTATGTTAGTACCAGTTGCTTTATGTTAGTACCAGTTGCTTTATGTTAATACCAGTTGCTTTATGTTAGTACCAGTTGCTTTATGTTAGTACCAGTTGCTTTATGTTAGTACCAGTTGCTTTATGTTAGTACCAGTTGCTTTATGTTAATACCAGTTGCTTTATGTTAGTACCAGTTGCTTTATGTTAGTACCAGTTGCTTTATGTTAGTCCCAGTTGCTTTATGTTAGTACCAGTTGCTTTATGTTAGTACCAGTTGCTTTATGTTAGTACCAGTTGCTTTATGTTAGTACCAGTTGCTTTATGTTAGTACCAGTTGCTTTATGTTAGTACCAGTTGCTTTATGTTAGTACCAGTTACTTTATGTTAGTACCAGTCACTTTATGTTAGTACCAGTTGCTTTATGTTAGTACCAGTTGCTTTATGTTAATACCAGTTGCTTTATGTTAATACCAGTTGCTTAATGGTGTTGCTAACTACCGGTATTGCTAGTACATCCCCATTTTCCTAAACACACAGTATATGCTACAAAATATGTGCTTTTTACTATACAGCTTGTTGATCTTTCGCTCTATCTGGTGTGCAGTTTGAAAAATCTGTCATTTAAAATGTAGTGATTCGTATATTCTCTTGACAGATTAAACTTCGAAGTGGCGAGTATTTGTTTCCCTGAAGAGATCTGCTTCAAGCAGGCAAAATCTCAAGGAGATTGCTGTTACAACTATGATACCTTCTTACTGCAATGTGGTCTAACCGTCTGCAGAGGTGGTGAAGTTCTTCTCATTGGACCAATTTACTCCGAGACAACTACCTTTGTACCGTAAGTCACACCACTATTTACTCTGAGACACTCACCTATGTACTGTATGTCTAACCATAGTGTACTCCAAGACACTCAATTATGTACTGTATGTCTCGCCATAGTGTACTCCAAGACTCTCACCTATGTACTGTATGTCTAACCATAGTGTACTCCAAGACTCTCACCTATGTACTGTATGTCTCGCCATAGTGTACTCCAAGACACTCACCTATGTACTGTATGTCTAACCATAGTGTACTCCAAGACACTCACCTATGTACTGTATGCCTAACCATAGTGTACTCCAAGACTCTCACCTATGTACTGTATGTCTAACTATAGTGTACTGTAAGACACTCACCTATGTACTGTATGTCTAACCATAGTGTACTCCAAGACTCTCACCTATGTACTGTATGTCTAACTATAGTGTACTCCAAGACACTCACCTATGTACTGTATGTCTAACCTTTGTATACACCTTCTCAGCCGTCGCAAGATAAACCTTTCTCTAAGTGAAGCAGCTTTTAATGATCAGAGACTACGTTCAAATAGACTCTCTCAGAATCACCGTAAGATTGGCGTTATGAAAGCCAAAGCCACCCAACAATAAAGTTGCAGTTTTCATGATGTTTGACATAACTGATTAGTCTATTGACATGATTGTTTCTCAATCATGAAAGATAGCTGGTAGATATAATAATAATTAACAATAATCTCTAGTTATATGATTTTGGTTGTGATTACAGCGTGTCAGCAAAGAATATTAGTTACCAGATTGGTCGGTTTTTATTCCCATGCCTGCCTGACAAGATAAACCCCATGTTTATCTATGACAATCAAAGGAAACAACTATATTAGTGCTGCTGTCACTTACGAAATGAAGTCATGATTCACAACCATATCTTTGCTACCTCGACTATTTTTTGAATTTCTCGTAAAGTTTTTTATAAGTTTCTCTCTTCAGAGCATCGTACATTGCATCACAAAATGTTTAAAACAAAAACACAAAATGTACTGTAACTTGCAGCATTTTAGATTGAAAAAAGCATCATGAGTGATACTGTACATTTCAGTTGTTCTGAAGGACAACTGAAATGTTGTTTAGATAATTGTGTCTTGTTAATTATCAGTCATACGATTGGTTAATTATCAGTCATATGATTGGCGTTTGTTCTTCCGCGTCTTAACAACTTTGAATTGATCTACTTAGCATTATAAATTGACTTACACAAAATCTTAATAGATTTTAACAGAAAGTATCATCATTTTTTCTTCATCTGAGGTTGTTTTTGAAGTTTGAGGTGATCTGAATGCCACAATGTTTCAAAATTATAATTGACAAAACTTGATTGCAGTTAAAACACTCCAAGGAAAATACATGTGAAATGACATCACTAGTCGCTATAGTTGATATCTGCTATTGTGTTTGGGTTGCAGCGTTAGGTATCTCTATTCGTTCAGCCTCTTTTCAACTTTAGACATCGTATTCACACTTTCACTTGATCTGAGCATTTTAGCCGAGATACATTTTTGTCGATTTTAATCTTGAAACATCCTGTCAATCAGATCACCTCAAACATCAAAAATGATGACAACTGATAAAATATATTGATACTTTCTGACAAAATTTTCTTAAGATTTACGCAAGTTTATATTTAAGAAACGGCAAATAATTCTGTATTTTATTTTTTCAACTCCTCTAACTTAGTTTTTATTCATCTAAAACTATTTATGGCTGACAAGCGCATTCTGACAATTAAAACATTTATCCTTTTCATTGGTTGCGCCCAGAAGCTCCTTCATCCAAAAGACAACTAATTCTAATTCATTATTACTCCTTACTTTATTTTACTGTCAACCATACGCTGTTCCAGAAGAAACTTGAGTCGATTACATGGCTTTGGCCAACAATTTATGGGTAGAAAAAGAAGAGATTAATTAAGAATATCCCCGAGGCACAAAACTTGACTTTTCGAGCGGTGTTATGACTTATGAGTAGGCCTTGTAATTAGGCATTGTGATAGGTAGCCTGTGATATTATTCACTTATCCAAGACAAAGATTCAGGAAATGTGCGAGTATCAAGCTTTAGCCAATTAAGCCAATTAAAATAGGTATACTTCACTAAAAGATATAATATAATACAATGTAATAAAGTTATATAATTAATTGATTTGACTTGACAATGCATAAAATGTTGAGTAGAATAAGATGAAAATTTGAACTTTGAATTTGTGAAATTTGAAGTATCTTTTTGTAAAAACTCTGCTATTTTAAGTTGTTTGCTAAAAATTCTAAACATTGCTCATTTAAATGGGTTCCTACACAAAGATAAACATTGTTTTTAAGTTTGCTTACACCATGTACAGCCTGCCCAGAGGTACAGACATATGTGTATGTGTAGGTATATCAGATATTTTCTGTTCAACTCTAGCAAACTTATTCTAGTACTCTGTAAGCCTGATGAGTGATTTCAAGCTCTATCTAATTTTTATACCAAAATACTTCTGTTTGAGTGAGTCTAGAGGAGGCAGTGTCAGCATAACATCACGGCATCATTTGAAATTGTCTACCTTGGTTCTTTATATGGCATGAGAAAGCACAGTTCCATATTGTAAACATATACAAGCTATATGCAATGTGCTCCAAACTTGTGTGTATGTATGTAAATATATACACATATATGTATATCTACCTATATATGTGTGTATATACCTATATCTGTATGTATATATATACATGTATATATATCTATACATATGTATATCCTAGCTGTGCTACCCGGCGTTGCCCGGGTTTTAAAATCAGCTTATAAACAATGAGAGGTAATGAGAGTTGCCTGCCACTTGCTATTAGCCTGGCACATTGTCAATAGATAATTTGAGTAAGCTTACTAATAAGAACCTTCTCTGTGATGTTACGCCATCACTTTGCGTCGTGACTGAAAGCGCTAGCGTATTTCTTCTCATATAGCAATATATTTTGCCTGAATGCATCCAGTTGTGTGGTTGAATTGGTAGGGTGTGGGACTGGTGAACCGAAGGGTCGGAGATCAAATCTTTTGAGATACAGATTCTCTAATTCAAAATTTTAATAGCTATAGCTGGAATGGCATGCAAACTTTTGAGAAATATATATATTTATATGAGCCTACAGCCGTAGCATGAGCTATATATATATATATATAAGTTTTTTCATCTCACAATATCGAACACAATTTTTTTGTCCTCGCCATACATGGACAAAATTTGTTTCAACTTTTAGCTTCAAGTATAAAGCTTTTTAAACTATATTCATTTAAGTTAAATTCAACATCTATGTTATACATCTGTCTAGAAGGTAAGAATTCCCATAGTACGTACTGCACATACTACATTGTAATGTTATACATTCTCTTGCAGAACATAACCACTAAATACACTAAAGTTACTGTAGGTAACTATAGTTACTAAGGTTAACATATGTTATTATTAATTTGTAATATGTACAGTACGTAAGTGATCATCAAAATTTTATATTTTGATGATTTTTACCAAGAGGTAAAATTTATTTGAACATCACAAAACACTTGTCTCAAGATAGGAAGTTTGAAAGTTAAAAGCTATTATCATACGCTAAATACAAATAAATTTTCCGTGCAAAAACTTTTTTATTACCTGAACAACACCAGACATTTATCTATATATACATGTATATAAATCTCAAAGTCCATAGTTCAGTTTGTCCAGCTATATCTATTAAAATCCTAAAGTTATAAGATCGCATAGTGCTGGACTCAAACTCATGAAGTTTGAGACTGCATATTTCAAACCACGTGTTTAACCGCTGATCTATACAGCCCTTACCATTCTATCGCTTTTATCATATACCGTATGCACACGCATACAGAGCAAAAGTGCCCGCCAAATGTGAGCTTTTGATGATGAACTAATATTACCTTTTGCATTTATTATTTTTTGAAAGTGTTTAAAAACTAATTTTTTGCTACTACTTATTTTTCTAATTGGTAGTTTTTAAATTTACCGTTTCAATTTTAAACGTGTGTTACACCTCAATTTCTAGTTTTTCATAAGATTCGATGGCTAAATTGGTAAAGGCTAATACTTTTCACACGGACAATTGTATTATCTCAAGTAGGAATAGCCTCTACATTCTCTCCGTTCAGTCAGACAAAGTACCGGACAAAGATAGTCCATTATCTCATTTTTACATTTGTACCAGTATCATCGTATTCAAAGTTTTGATGGATATCTTCTGCTGGAACAGTAACCTTTTTATACACATACATACAGTTCTATGCAAGAATTGCTATTATTAATTCAGCACATTCAGGTTTTTTATTTTGTTTTCTCAGTTCATATTAATTGTGTCATTACCAAATCATCTTTTTATCGTAACTGTAGCAAAACAGACATAATTTAGCTATTACTTGCTAATAATTTCGCATTTACATTTAAACACTTTTATAGTTGTTTCAGTTTGTTTCTTAATTTATTTGACCTGCACAAAACGCTTTTCTCGTGGTATTAAGTTTAAAAGTTATAGTTGTTTGACAAAGTTTGCAAACCTTTACAGTTGTTTTTATTTCTTCTCTTAGTTTATTTAAACTGCACAAAACACTTTTTGAAGTTATGAAGCTTGGAAGTTAGAATGGTAACTTTTGTTATAATTATGTTAAATAAAAGTAAATTTTCTGTGCAGAGACTTTATTACCCGAGCAACGCTGGGCATTCAGACAGTCTAATATATATATATATATTTATTTATTTATATATTTATATATATATTTATTTATATATACGACACAACTTAAATTTGTGAACATGACTATAGTCATATTACAAAACATATACCATATGTACCATGTAACATATACCATATGTTATAAAACATATATTCATGACAGCGTTAGAATGACATGACATGTTCATATATACGGAGACAGAACTCTAATGACATATTACATGTATATGCTTACATGAAGATGACAGCGCTTCTATGATTTGAAATTCATTTATGTTGCTTTCCGATGACTAGCAAACAGTAGTAAGCATGTCACAGCCATGCAGTATGCCTAATTTTTCTACTGCGCAGTACGCAGTAGAAAAGGTGCATATATATGCAGTTGAAATATTGCATGTTTACTGCGCAGTACACAGTATACATGCAATACAATTATTCTCTAATGTACAGTAAGCAGTATTGGTGCAGTATAGGTATAAATAGCAAATAAACGAAACAAAATATTTGGAGTTTCGTGAGGCATTAAATTTATAAAAAATAAATAGTTTGCTAACAGGTATATTAAGTCTTACTGCTACCAGATATACCTTTATAGAAATCTAGATAGAAGTATAGTGCTTCTATAGAAGAATGGAATTTGTACGCTACAGATTTCTAAAACAACTTCTCTGGTCCACACTCTATATTATAGTATAGCTGGTCGAGCCTTTACTACCAAGTGGCAATTAGTAAATAATGAACAACCTTTGGACGTACACACTTACAATGAATGAAGTTTGCTGAAGGTTTTAGGCTAGCTTGCAGGTAAAATTTATAGCAATTGCTGGCCAGCGCAGGTAAAGTTTACCAAGGTCACAGAATAGCTTACTGGTAGTGCACATGAAGGCATCAAGCTGCTCGTAGGTAACACTTGTGGCTGCTTTGTCTAGCAATAAGATAAAAAAGGGGAAATTATTATAGCTGGTAATCAAAGATTATACATGCATGCCGGTAACTGGCTTGGAGTAACATTACGGATATAATAATAATTTCCACAATTTAGTATAAATGAGGGTCTTTTACATCGAAATTTAAAAATGGTAATTTAAAAATTTTAATATTTGAAGTGATTTGTTAAGAATCAACTTAAAAGACCCTATTTTGAACCAGTAAGTGAAGACCAGTTGGAGCAGTACGAGTGTTAAATGGGCTATTTATCATCCTCAGGACCATTGGCTATCATCCTCAGGACCACAGGCTATTTTATTAGTAAGCGATACCGCTGTTCATACATAATCTGTGAAAGTGAGCATTAACCCGTGCTAATCCTTATGCTAACTACAACATTCTAATAGCTGTCAAAAATGTGTAAGCTAAAAAAGGAACAAGCCATTCTTCGTCAGCTCTATATTTAGATGAAATTAAAGTTAACTATAACTTATGACGACTTTGAATGTCTAACATATTTTCCTTTTAGCAAACGTACGTATAGTTGGTATTGATATAACTAAATACAATAGTTCTATGGCAATTTATATGTGCCCTCTGATTTATCATCATCTATATTTTTAGCTCGCGGTAAACAAGTTCATTTATATCTTTCTTTTTGTGTGGATATAAGTTATTCTTAGCTTTGCTCTGGCTACACTGTGTTTTAAAATATTTCAGATACAGTTTGTTAAGAGTAATCCGTGGTTGACGTAAACCTTTGTTTGCACTTGCAAGCTGTTGTAAGAGTAGAGGTGGAACACAGGCAGTGTTGTTTTTACTATTTATACACCAAGTGTGTAATTGCTTACAATTGTCTGAATGGGGACTATAGCATATGATACGATTGAGAAACATTGATCTCTCTACGCAATGGAATAAGCTGGTGTTAACCACACTGCCGTACGAGTGTGATTCATTAGCTCGCAGCGAGGCCAGGCGTAGTGAGCGTACTTACTTAACTTTCTTTCAGCTCTGGTAGGTCAGCTATCATTTATTAGAAGTACCGAACTGTATAGTTTAATACAAGTACCAGTGACTTTATGTTAGTACCAGTTGCTTTATGTTAGTACCAGTTACTTTATGTTAGTACCAGTTGCTTTATGTTAGTACCAGTTGCTTTATGTTAGTACCAGTTGCTTAATGTTAGTGCCAGCCACTTTATGTTAGTACCAGTTGCTTTATGTTAATACCAGTTGCTTAATGGTGTTGCTAACTACCGGTATTGCTAGTACACCCCCATTTTCCTAAACACACAGTATATGCTACAAACTATGTGCTTTTTACTATACAGCTTGTTGATCTTTCGCTCTATCTGGTGTGCAGTTTGAAAAATCTGTCATTTAAAATGTAGTGATTCATATATTCTCTTGACAGATTAAACTTCGAAGTGGCGAGTATTTGTTTCCCTGAAGAGATCTGCTTCAAGCAGGCAAAATCTCAAGGAGATTGCTGTTACAACTATGATACCTTCCTACTGCAATGTGGTCTAACCGTCTGCAAAGGTGGTGAAGTTCTTCTCGTTGGACCACTTTACTCTGAGACAACTACCTTTGTACCGTAAGTCACACCACTATTTACTCTGAGACACTCACCTATGTGCTGTATGACTAACCATAGTGTACTGTAAGACACTCACCTATGTACTGTATGTCTAACCATAGTGTACTCCAAGACACTCACCTATGTACTGTATGTCTAACCATAGTGTACTCCAAGACACTCACCTATGTACTGTATGTCTAACCATAGTGTACTCCAAGACTCTCACCTATCTACTGTATGTCTCGCCATAGTGTACTCCAAGACACTCACCTATGTACTGTATGTCTAACCATAGTGTACTCCAAGACACTCACCTATGTACTGTATGACTAACCATAGTGTGCTCCAAGACTCTCACCTATGTACTGTATGTCTAACCATAGTGTACTCCAAGACTCTCACCTATGTACTGTATGTCTCGCCATAGTGTACTCCAAGACTCTCACCTATGTACTGTATGTCTAACCATAGTGTACTCCAAGACTCTCACCTATGTACTGTGTGTCTAACCATAGTGTACTCCAAGACTCTCACCTATGCACTGTTTGACTAACCATAGTGTACTCCAAGACACTCACCTATGTACTGTATGCCTCGCCATAGTGTACTCCAAGACACTCACCTATGTACTGTATGTCTAACCATAGTGTACTCCAAGACTCTCACCTATGTACTGTATGTCTAACCATAGTGAACTCCAAGACACTCACCTATGTACTGTATGTCTAACCATAGTGTACTGTAAGACACTCACCTATGTACTGTATGTCTAACCATAGTGTACTCCAAGACTCTCACCTATGTACTGTATGTCTAACCATAGTGTACTCCAAGACACTCACCTATGTACTGTATGTCTCGCCATAGTGTACTCCAAGACTCTCACCTATGTAATGTATGTCTAACCATAGTGTACTCCAAGATTCTCACCTATGTACTGTATGTCTCGCCATAGTGTACTCCAAGACACTCACCTATGTACTGTATGTCTAACCATAGTGTACTCCAAGACACTCACATATGTACTGTATGTCTCGCCATAGTGTACTCCAAGACACTCACCTATGTACTGTATGTCTAACCATAGTGTACTCCAAGACACTCACCTATGTACTGTATGACTAACCATAGTGTGCTCCAAGACTCTCACCTATGTACTGTATGTCTAACCATAGTGTACTCCAAGACTCTCACCTATGTACTGTATGTCTCGCCATAGTGTACTCCAAGACTCTCACCTATGTACTGTATGTCTAACCATAGTGTACTCCAAGACTCTCGCCTATGTACTGTATGTCTAACCATAGTGTACTCCAAGACTCTCACCTATGTACTGTATGTCTAACCATAGTGTACTCCAAGACTCTCACCTATGTACTGTATGACTAACCATAGTGTACTCCAAGACACTCACCTATGTACTGTATGCCTCGCCATAGTGTACTCCAAGACACTCACCTATGTACTGTATGTCTCGCCATAGTGTACTCCAAGACACTCACCTATGTACTGTATGTCTAACCATAGTGTACTCCAAGACACTCACCTATGTACTGTATGTCTCGCCATAGTGTACTCCAAGACTCTCACCTATGTACTGTATGTCTAACCATAGTGTACTCCAAGACACTCACCTATGTACTGTATGCCTCGACATAGTGTATCCCAAGACACTCACCTATGTACTGTATGTCTAACCATAGTGTACTCCAAGACTCTCACCTATGTACTGTATGTCTAACCATAGTGTACTGTAAGACTCTCACCTATGTACTGTATGTCTAACCATAGTGTACTGTAAGACACTCACCTATGTACTGTATGTCTAACCATAGTGTACTCCAAGACTCTCACCTATGTACTGTATGTCTAACCATAGTGTACTCCAAGACTCTCACCTATGTACTGTATGTCTAACCATAGTGTACTCCAAGACTCTCACCTATGTACTGTATGTCTCGCCATAGTGTACTCCAAGACACTCACCTATGTACTGTATGTCTAACCATAGTGTATTCCAAGACTCTCACCAATGTACTGTATGTCTAACCATAGTGTACTCCAAGACTCTCACCTATGTACTGTATGCCTCGACATAGTGTATCCCAAGACACTCACCTATGTACTGTATGTCTAACCATAGTGTACTCCAAGACTCTCACCTATGTACTGTATGTCTAACCATAGTGTACTGTAAGACTCTCACCTATGTACTGTATGTCTAACCATAGTGTACTGTAAGACACTCACCTATGTACTGTATGTCTAACCATAGTGTACTCCAAGACTCTCACCTATGTACTGTATGTCTAACTATAGTGTACTCCAAGACACTCACCTATGTACTGTATGTCTAACCTTTGTATACACCTTTTCAGCCGTCGCAAGATAAACTTTTCTCTAAGTGAAGCAGCTTTTAATGATCAGAGACTACGTTCAAATAGACTCTCTCAGAATCACCGTAAGATTGGCGTTATGAAAGCCAAAGCCACCCAACAATAAAGTTGCAGTTTTCATGATGTTTGACATAACTGATTAGTCTATTGACATGATTGTTTCTCAATCATGAAAGATAGCTGGTAGATATAATAATAATTAACAATAATCTCTAGTTATATGATTTTGGTTGTGATTACAGCGTGTCAGCAAAGAATATTAGTTACCAGATTGGTCGGTTTTTATTCCCATGCCTGCCTGACAAGATAAACCCCATGCTTATCTATGACAATCAAAGGAAACAACTATATTAGTGCTGCTGTCGCTTACGAAATGAAGTCATGATTCACAACCATATCTTTGCTACCTCGACTATTTTTTGAATTTCTCGTAAAGTTTTTTATAAGTTTCTCTCTTCAGAGCATCGTACATTGCATTACAAACTGTTTAAAACAAAAACACAAAATGTACTGTAACTTGCAGCATTTTAGATTGAAAAAAGCATCATGAGTGATACTGTACATTTCAGTTGTTCTGAAGGACAACTGAAATGTTGTTTAGATAATTGTGTCTTGTTAATTATCAGTCATATGATTGGTTAATTATCAGTCATATGATTGGCGTTTGTTCTTCCGTGTCTTAACAACTTTGAATTGATCTACTTAGCATTATAAATTGACTTACACAAAATCTTAATAGATTTTAACAGAAAGTATCATCATTTTTTCTTCATCTGAGGTTGTTTTTGAAGTTTGAGGCGATCTGAATGCCACAATGTTTCAAAATTATAATTGACAAAACTTGATTGCAGTTAAAACACTCCAAGGTAAATACGTGCGAAATGACATCACTAGTTGCTATAGTTGATAAGTGCTATTGTGTTCGAGTTGCAGCGTTAGACGTCTCTATTCTTTCAGCCTCTTTTCAACTTTAGACATCGTATTCACACTTTCACTTGATCTGAGCATTTTAGCCGAGATAAATTCTTGTCGCTCTTAATCTTGAAACATCCTGTCAATCAGATCACCTCAAACATCAAAAATGATGACAACTGATAAAAAATACTCATACTTTCTGACAAAATTTGCTTAAGATTTACGCAAGTTTATACTTAAGAAACGGCAAATAATTCTGCATTTTATTTTGTCAACTTCTCTAACTTAGTTTTTATTCATCTTAAACTATTTATGGCTGACAAGCGCATTCTGACAATTAAACATTTATCCTTTTCATCGGTGACACCCAGAAGCTCCTTCATCCAAAAGACAACTAATTCTAATTCATTATTACTCCTTACTTTATTTTACTGTCAACCATACGCTGTTCCAGAAGAAACTCGAGTCGATTACATGGCTTCGGCCAACAATTTATGGGTGGAAAAAAAAGAGATTTATTAAGAATATCCCCGAGGCACAAAACTTGACTTTTCGAGCGGTGTTATGAGTAGGACTTGGAATTAGGCATTGTGATAGGTAGCCTGTGATCTTGGAATTAGGCATTGTGATAGGTAGCCTGTGATCTTGGAATTAAGCATTGTGATAGGTAGCCTGTGATCTTGGAATTAAGCATTGTGATAGGTAGCCTGTGATCTTGGAATTAGGCATTGTGATAGGTAGCCTGTGATATTCACTCATCCAAGACAAAGAATCAGGAAATGTGCGAGTATCAAGCCAATTAAGCATTTCAAAGGATATTTCTCATCTGTTCAAAGAATGATTGATGAAGACCTTGTAAAAGTATACACAGCTGTTGAGGGAATTGTTAAACTTACCATATTGTGAATAAATGCTTATTATGACTGAAACAACAGGATGTGTAAAATTGTCTCCTCATCAAAATTGAATTTTGTTTTGTGGATTATTATTGACATTATTGAGAAAAATGATCTTCGAGTTCTATAATGGTTATCTAAATGTTAAATTAGTGTTTTAATGTTATATAGTGTTAATTATTTAATGTTATATAGTTTTAATTTAAAAAAGCCAATAACTCTCCATATTGTAAACTTTTATTCTATTGTTGTTTATCTAGTTTACATTACCACGTGTATGACTCATTATTCTAATAATAATTTGTTGAACAAGTAACCTTATTGCTTATTAGCAACACGTGGGCTTTACAGCCATAGCTTCAGAGTTTGCTAAGCCTTTGGGTGTATAGTGAGGCACCCTACCAGCAATACAAAAATTATGAAACTCAGTCTTTCACCAATACTTCATGCTATAATGGAATGCATGTGTAAATATTGCGTTAGTACCTTTGCTTTAACTGTATATTTCAGGGAGGACTGGAAAACCTATGCTGTCGTTTTTGTGCCTTTCGCCGTAACGATAGTCGTAATATTAAGCATTCTCGGGGCTGCAGTAGTCTGCTACAAAAAGTGCAACTGTCCATTGAAGAATCGACCGACGCATACTACAAACGATTTGCGCTGCGAAGGTAATAATCGTGTCTCAAACAGACGACAATATGAAGGAAGAAGACACAGCAGTCCTAGAATGATATCAGGTAAATGTATGTTTATTATTGGAAAGATCGCTTCAGAAATAAAACAGAAATTGAGGTGAATGAAAAAAAAAACACTGTGAACATAGAGTTATCAAACGGTAGAGAGTACTCAGAACTAGCAGTATCAGTGGTTACTCTTGAAGCACCAGATAAGTGTTGGCTAATATCATATGTATTTGAAAATGTTAACTATTACTCAGTAATGATGTTGTAGGATTTGCAGTGGACATACTTGTAGTTCTGCTGTAAGGCAGATTTAAAATGTACTCTATTTCTTTATTTGTTCAGAGCAACAATAATATAAACAGTAGGTTTCAGGTTGTGTTCATGAGCTGCAGAAAAGATGAATAGGATAATAATAAGATTTATAATATTGATAGGAATGGCTATCTATATACATACATATATCTATAGCAGTGGGTTGTGTTGTACACGTACATGTATCTATAGCAGTAGGTTGTGTTGTACACGTACATGTATCTATAGCAGTAAGTTATGTTGTGCACATCTATGTATTAATAGCATTAGCTATTGAGTCAAGGGTTCAGAGGAGAACGAGTCAGGTATGACTCAATAATTGGTTAGTTAATGTAGCTAATCACTAACTAACATTTCATTAGGTTGCTGCCTCTCGGCTGCGTAATTCATTATAGCTGCTACAGCTATGTAGGCCTATTACTTTACAAATAATAGGCTACATACTCATTACAATTTGAAACTCTTTACAGAGAGAAGACTATCCATAGAACTATTAGACGCTGCCGGACATGATGACAGCTCAGTAGAAATCCATCTGATGCCTTTAGGTGCTGACGCTCCGCATAATCATGCTGAGCCTCCCTCTTATAATGAGGTATGTCCAACCTACCTATATATACACGTACAGGTATATATAAACTGCTAACTAAAGATACTCGACACTGAAAATAAGATTTTAATTTTTGAGCCTATTTCAGTCATTTATACTAACAAAAATATTAAATCATTCACCGATTGTCACCTGAAGTAAACTGTTGCGTGAAACAGATTGTTAGTAACTTCTAGTTTGGTGTGAAGCAACATTATAACTGCCAAAAAGTATTTTAGGGATAAAAGTCTTCTTGTTTTAATATACTCAACTTTTAGAGTTTTTATTGTTTATTGTCCTCATCACCGAATAGAGCATATATAATCACTTGTTAATAGATGTCACAAACGTTCTTATGCTACATCTATGTGCCATTTTTAGGTGCAAATTCATTCAAATAAAAGTAAATAATTTTACTGCATTCACTTGGAAGATTTCAGGAGTTGCTACCCTAATAAGTTGCAGCATTCTAACAGGACATTTCTTTTGTTTTGTTGTAATTTTTGCGCATTAGTATAAACTACTTCATACTACACAAAGCTTCGATACAATATACGATAATCATAAAGATATTGACAGTCAAAGTAAGTTTGTTTCTCTTGTCACAAGTGTCACAAAGTTATCTATAATAAACCTGTGTCATTTTTTTTAGATATTATGCTACCAAAAAAAGAAGTGAATTTTTGTCTAATAAAACAAACCATTCTTTGATTTCTTTTTCTTCAATTTACAACCACTTCATTAAAAAATATCTTAAAAGAAGCTCATAGTTTCTTGATAACCACGTGTAGTACTGTCCCTCAGTTGTAATATTTTACTGATAATAAATTTATTCATGAGCACCACTTCAAGGCTAATTCACAAATACAAATGAATATGTGGCAACACTGAAGACTGAGCCAACAAGCATGTGTTTGAAGCTCCCTTTTGCTACAACGATAGCAAAGGACAATTATCTCGATACAGTCATGCGGGCTCATATACTCCTCTGCAACAGCACTCACAAAGTTGTCAAACAGCAGCATTCAGTGAAACATAAATAGTTTTTGCTGAATATATTAAATATATGTTCTACAATGCTTGTGTAATGGTACTGTGTAATGGTTACCCTCAACTCAATTGGGAGTTATCATCTCGGAATATTAGCAAACTTTGATTCCTATAACTGCTATTGTATGGAAACCATAATTGGGAGTTGTCATTTCTATATACTTTCATTCACTGTGCAGAATCCTTGGCTATTAGGTTTTTTGGGTTTCTTAAGGCTAAATGGAAATGCTGATGCTGTCAAATAGCGACATGTCATTTTTGTTGTCTAAAATCTCAAACTCTGATGAAATTTCATTTTTGTAGGCTCTAAAAACGTCATGTTTATTTAATAGTCTTTGACATTTAATAATACTTAAATTTAACAATTTTTCATCAGTTTAATATATGCATGCAGCTCTTAAATTTACATTGCCATTTTACTTTCAAACCACAGGTAATAAAGCATAAATATTTATGCAAATTTACAATATTTACATACTTGGTACGGTACAAAGAATGTATACTGTACTTTTCGGACTATAAGCCGCATCTGCTTTATTTTTCAAAAAATGATAATAAAACAATACATAGGCCGCACCTTTGTATAGGCTGCAGAACTCAAGAGGGTGTTTTTTAACACAGCAGCAACTTTGCTAATTAACGCGGAACAGTGCTGTTAGGTACTGCTCCGTATTAACCAATGCTTTTTAACCCAGCCCCTAACGGAACAGCACCATTAGGCATTGTTTCATATTTTCTTTCACCGCTAAAGGCGTGCTAACCGGAGATTTTGGTAAATGCACCCTAGCGGTCAAAGAAAAAGCCACAGAATAGCCGCACCCTTATAAAAGCCGCATGGCTCAAAACATCAAAAAAAGTAGCGGCTAATAGTCCAAAAAGTATGGCAACTAACTGCATTCACTCTGGTTTTCTCATTTCACGTTCCTTAACACAGTATAGGTTCCTCACAATGTCATCAAGCTATAGTTTTTTGCAAACATTATTGATGGCCACCATTCGCTTTTGTACTTTTATCATTTTGTATGCAAGTTATGCCATCAAACTTAAATGTTAAAGAGTTGTCTTCTCACGCTTTATGAAATTGTTCAGCTTGTAGAGCCAGGAATAAACGTTAAACTTCATCAGGTATGCAATTACATTATGATATATATTCAGGTTGTAGACACTTCAAGTCATGTGACTCCAGTTAATAATATGCAAAGTGAAACATCAGATGATCAGCTCCCATCGTACAGCACCGTTATGCAACAAGGGCTCATGAACATCTCTTCCATAGTCTAAGTACCCTCCATTATTATAGTATATAAATGTATATGTAGCCTCTTAGCTGAATATATTATAATTATACTCTTTTCAATTTGAAAACATCTAATTACATATTATAATATAATAACTCGTTTACTCACAGATCTGTTGCAATCATCAAACTTTCTATTCCACTACAAATATTGAACCGTTTATTATCAATCAAGAAGTTTTCTGGATATCATGATTAGGCCTGCACGGATATTTATCATATATCAAGTTATATTTTTAAATATATTTAATTACATATTTTTATTTATTCGAAACATACTCTTGTTTTTTGTAAAACTCGATACACCTGCATTTCACTGTGAGAGTGGTTTAATAGCGCTTCCAAATAAGGCAATAATAGATATTGCTTTATTGCTTATTAGATGAATAATAATAATCTTTCAATGCAAGTATATTTAGTATTTATATTATTTTATTTGTATAATAGGTCAATAGGTCAATAGGTCAATGACATCAAGAGACAGAATTATGTAATGCAAGAGTTTTAACAAGTTTGATGTTTTGGCTTTGCTTCAGCATTGTTTGTTTCGCCTCAATTTTTAAATAAAGTTACTGCTATGAATAGCAGTAACTTTATATTATTGTTACATTTCTGTATGAATAATAACACAAGCTATAGCAAATGTGGTTTATTCACTCTCTAATTCTGTAATACAACTGTTTATACAACCATTAGCTATGACTATTTAATAAATAGATAAACAAAGCATAAAATTTATTTATTAGATAGTATAGCGCAAAGTTAGCTTAATCTATAAGCTGTTTTATTACAGCAATATATCAATCATCTTGTGATGGGACTAGCTATTTATTTGTTTGAACAACTGGCAGTTCATTCATCCCGGAGTTGCCTTCCCACATCTTTAGACCAGCTATTTCCTTATTTTTATAGTAGCTTTTGCAGACTTGAGACCAAAGGAGAACTGCCTATTACTCAGCTCTCAAGGAGCTAGATGTAATTGAGGCAAGTGAATGAGCCATACCTGTTATCAGAATAGATTTGCATGTTTGTGCATGTTTACTTTGCACAGAATATTTATACCGGCGCCATGAGCTGTTGACTTCCGTTAGGGCTAGTCAAGCAATATTATACTTTTAAATTTAATACTCTTTTCCAAGTTTTGATTCCAAAATGTTTACAACTCATTTATTAACAACTTGCTATGCTCTTGCTTGGTGCGTTTTATTATGATATCTAATCATGTAGTTATGTTCCTGTTCTCTTGTAAGTGAGGTTGTGTTATCAGACCAAGTGATGCTTAAAGGTTGTCTTGCAACAATATTCAAATTACAGTTATTTGATATAAAAAGATTCACCATGTCTTACACTGCTGTGTTGTAGGTGCAAAATATGTGGAAATGTGATTACAAGCCCTTAAAAGCTCAAAAACTAACAGTTAACCGCCATCATCACGAAACCGCCGTAGATTGGAATCAGTTTTTTATCTGACGTAGTCAATCTATTTGGTTATTGTTTTGACATGTGATGTTCTCACATGAATTGAAAGGTCAATAAAAGGCTCAATATAAAACTCCTTGTAGCACTAGTTTATGACAAACACTTCAGGTTTTACCGAAGAGCCCATATCAAATATAGATGCTCGCTACTTTAGAGTTTTGTTTCGGCTTGGTCTAATCATCTAGTCGTAATCTGATCATATGACCCATACTTCCTGCCAAACGGCGCGAATAATTTTTGCAGCATTTTTCGATTATCACAGGTGACCACCAGACACGCCTTGTTTATCAGAGAATGATATGTACTCTTTCGAGTTAAGGTTAAAAAGTAAACGAATTTTCACGGTAGGTTATAAGATATCAGTTCTGAAAGTGACAGCAATTACAATGATGATAAAATAGACGCATATGGACAATAGACATGGTTTTATTGAATGCGTGAAGTATATTAGTGAAAATATTTTGACGAATGTGGCTGCATGAATGTGCAAGCAGATGCCATCTCGTTCAACTACATCCCGTTTGAGCCGTTTTGGAAAGAGATTCTAATCTCCAGCAGTTTCGTGATGGCGGCGATTAACTGTTTGTTTTTGAACTTTTAAGAGCTTGTAATCACATTTCCATATATTTTGCACCTACAACACGACAGAGTAAGACATGGTGAATCTTTTGATACCAAATAACTGTAATGTGAATTTTGTTGCCTTTAATAAACCTTTAATAAAGCGTTTTGCTTTGATGCTTGATTAAGTTTATAGGAACTCTTGGGCTGACTCACTTTAGTAAGCGCGTCTCTCCTTTCAACATAAATGTGAAGCTATAATTGTCATACAGAAAAGAACTTTCCTATTTAGTACAATACATGTGCATAATAAACGAAAGCAAGGCGATATCATAATGAATAAACTGCATATGTTCCTCCGGACACGTACATGATTTTTTATTCCTGAATTTTTAGTAGCCTGTTCATCTACCTGATTAGGGAGTGAAGAGCTACACGCTTATTCTATTCTGGGAAAACGTTTAAGACTTTGTAGTATATCGCTACACTTGTAGTATATCGCTACACTTGTAGTATATCGCTACACTTGTAGTATATCGCTACACCTGTAGTATATCGCTACACCTGTAGTATATCGCTACACTTGTAGTATACCGCTACACTTGTAGTATATCACTACACTTGTAGTATATCGCTACACCTGTAGTATATTGCTACACTTGTAGTATATCGCTACACTTGTAGTATATCGCTACACTTGTAGTTTATCGCTACACTTGTAGTATATCGCTACACTTGTAGTATATCGCTACACTTGTAGGATATCACTACACTTGTAGTATATCGCTACACCTGTAGTATATCGCTACACTTGTAGTATACCGCTACACTTGTAGTATATCACTACACTTGTAGTATATCGCTACACTTGTAGTATATCGCTACACTTGTAGTTTATCGCTACACTTGTAGTATATCGCTACACTTGTAGTATATCGCTACACTTGTAGTTTATCGCTACACTTGTAGTATATCGCTACACTTGTCGTATATCGCTACACTGGTAGTATATCACTACACTTATAGTATATCGCTACACTTGTAGTATATCGCTACACTTGTAGTATATCGCTACACTTGTAGGATATCACTACACTTGTAGTATATCGCTACACCTGTAGTATATCGCTACACTTGTAGTATACCGCTACACTTGTAGTATATCACTACACTTGTAGTATATCGCTACACCTGTAGTATATCGCTACACTTGTAGTATACCGCTACACTTGTAGTATATCACTACACTTGTAGTATATCGCTACACTTGTAGTATATCGCTACACTTGTAGTTTATCGCTACACTTGTAGTATATCGCTACACTTGTAGTATATCGCTACACTTGTAGTTTATCGCTACACTTGTAGTATATCGCTACACTTGTCGTATATCGCTACACTGGTAGTATATCACTACACTTATAGTATATCGCTACACTGGTAGTATATCGCTACACTTGTAGTATATCGCTACACCTATATCGCTACACTTGTAGTATATCGCTACACTTGTCGTATATCACTACACTTGTAGTATATCGCTACACTTGTAGTATATCGCTACACTTGTAGTATATCGCTACACTTGTAGTTTATCGCTACACTTGTAGTATATCGCTACACTTGTCGTGTATCGCTACACTGGTAGTATATCACTACACTGGTAGTATATCGCTACACTGGTAGTATATCGCTACACTTGTAGTATATCGCTACACTTGTCATATATCGCTACACTGCAAGTATATCACTACACTTGTAGTATATCGCTACACTTGTAGTATATCGCTACACTTCCTCTTAAATTTCAATCCTTGAGTAAATATACAGAAAACAGCTAGAGGTAGTTGATACGGTTACAACAAAATATTTTTATGATGAAATATATCAATTTAAATGCAGAAAAACTTGCACTAAATAAAAAGATGGCAGAATTAGTTCACCTTTTTATTTGTGTTTTTTAAATATTACTTTTTTTATTGGGCACAGTTCCACATGCTTACACCATATTCACAAATTAGTACAAAAAGGGATAATGGAACAAAATAAATGATAGAAGGTCATAGTATATCCTTGTACAATGTAATCTATGAAAACAACTGATTTGAAACCTTTAGATATATGGGGGGGTGGGGTTTACGATAGGTTTAGCATGCCACAGGTAGTTCGACCTATTAAAATGGCCCACTTGTTGAAGGTGTTGTAGGCATTGAACTTAAAACCCCTGGAATGGCAATCACGTGACTTTTACGTTGAAAATAATACGTAAACGTATGCGCCATATTGGAGAGCTAATCGAATGCTAGTTCCGTTTGTAAACAAACGGTGAAAAATGACAGAAATGTACATGTTGAATAGTTATTTTCCAGCTGGGTGTTAATGAAAGCTACTCCTACACAACGTTTAGAGTGCCCTGGTAGAAGAAAACCTATTTATAACATATGGAGTAGAATATATCAAATGATAAGTAGATGTATAATAGGTTTTCGTGGACCATGTTACTCATACAAACTGTTGTATTACAAATGCATAAACCCAGCAAATGATATATTCAGGCAAATAACAACTGTTCCATTATATTAAAATGTATATTACATATGCATAAATGCATATGGAAAAACTTAGCACATGAAGTATTTCGATAAAAACAACACATAGGTATGCTGCCAAAACAGAAACTGTTTTCAAGATTTAAGTGATAATAGCTTATGAATGTATGATATGTATAATACAGTATCTGTAAAAGATGGAATGAACTACTGCAACAACTAAACAGAAATTAAAAACCGTTGTAATAGAGAATAATCAAAATAATGCAAACAAGGAAATGCAGGAATTAGTGTAATCAGATGATTAAACTTATACATACACGTTACAGAAACTGTGTAAAAGGAGATTTGTATAGAAGTGGATATTGAGCCAAGGTGCATCAGTTTTTTAGAACTAAATTAGATTAGGAATAACAGCACAACAACAGCTGCAGATGAATATTGCAGTGATTATATTGTTACTGGCCTTTAAAAAGTACTACTTTAGTATTGTATGCCACAAAGATGCACCTTGCAGTTTGAGTGCAGGATTTTAGCATAATGATGCTGACGGAAATCATAAAACGACTGAATAAAGTTTTTCATCAATGACGCAGTGGTTGGATATGCCATCTTCCGTATCCGTAAGGTGTTTCCCAAAGCATAACACATCACTAGACCTTACACTACTGATAAAATACACCACACAATGGAGCGGATCTGGCTTTGTATGAATACTAGCAGGATCCTGATGACATCGTCTGATGGACGCACCAATCCTCCATTGTTTTGTAGCTTGAGTAGAGTATAGAGATGTCAGTACTGGATATTTGACTTAGTGGTAACCAGCAACTGACGGCCAATGTCACGACAGCACTTTAGTTAGCTTTTGCACAATGTAGCCAGCTATATAGACTATACTGTTACCTATAACAGAAATTTGACATCTGAAATCATTGAGTTCCACAAACTGATCAACTTCTGGAGTAGCCTGTATGATGAGAATCTCGTTTTGAGCAGTAACATTACCTGTCTTACTAGCATCTGATTCTGCACCACATTTGATGATAAGTTTGCGAAGGTAGCCTTAAACTGAGTAACAGTAGGATTATTATTCCAACCCCCTAAACAAAAGCATCAATTATAACAATTACATAAAATCAACAAAAATGAATGTCTTATTCACATAAACATAGTACCCTTAATAAACAACCATACAAGTAATAAAATAAATGAAAATAAAACAGCTCAAAATGCTACCATATCGCTATGTAAAATGAAAATGTAACAATTTTCACTGGAAGTCATTCACACCCATCTTAGGCATAAAGCTTAATGGTTGACTTGCAACAAAATTCACATTACCGTTATTTGATATGAAAAGATTCACCATGTCTTACCCTGTTGTGTTGTAGGCAGGGTTGTTAAAAATCGATGATTTTTTTTAAATCAAAAAAATCGATTTCTATTGTTTTATTTGATTTTTTTATTTAAATCGATTTTTTTGATTGTTTTTTGTTTCAAAAAGATGTTTTGTGTTCTAAATTGCAAGTTATTGCTATCAATTTGGAATTTATGATTTGCAGGAGTATTATGTAGTTTTATTACAACAACTAGGAAATGAAAAAAACATTTACACAGTTAACATTTGATAAAAAGGACAGCATAATTTATGCGTTGGACATTAAATCCCAGAAACGAAGATGAAGAATCACAGAGAACAGATCACACAACTGCTAGGCTGCAGACATATTCATAGGCACTTGCTGTGGCAGCTGTCACTGTTTTGGGTGCTGTTTGAGGTTTCTAAATTTTTTTTAGATAATAGCTACTTTAAGTTGAGCAACCTTGCAGCACTGTGCTTGACAATATGGTTTTAAATTTAACCATTGAAAAGTATCATTCAACATTGAAAAATATTACCTTTAAATGGCTTCAGTCGAACGTTTTAACCTGCTGTTAAAACATGGATCATTGAAATGTTCGTTGCAGATAAGTGCTCAAGGATCAGGCTTATTCACTCTTCTGCGGTTGCGATACCATTGTAAATAACGAGAGTTCTCAGTTGCTTTGTTTGGAAATCTAAAAATTAAAATGAAACTGTAGTAGTTAGTTAGCAACAGTAGTAATAACAATAGTAGTATTACTCTTATCTCCTTACTGCTAGCTAGATCCAGGTACAACAATAAATAATATTATAAGCACGACAAACACTTCCTTCAAATATAAATATTTAGAAATAACCTAATGGGTTGTAGTTCCAAAATATTAATATAAAAAAAATTCAAAATTTAAATAACAAAAAACCTTCGTTCTGAAGGAAGAACATTTCACTCACTAGCTTATAAATTTATCTAATCACCAACAAAATACAGTCAAACTCGTACACTCAGTAGTGACACTGATCGACTCTCACTCACCCAGTGACTAGTGTAGTAGAACTAACTAGTGGCAGTACTAACTAGTAGTAGCACAACTATAATTAGTAGTCGTAGACTTGAGCAATAGTAACAGAACTAGTAGTAGAAGTGACTCACTTGTGAAATGTCATGCCTTTTCCTTTAAAAGTCCATTCTTGCGGTTTTTGCAGTTCATGGAATAGCAATAGCACTGTACACCTACACCCTTATCTCTCGTACATAAATTATTAGTAGCAATCTCAGTAGTCTGTTCCTTTGATTGAGCGGTGTATTCGTGACCTTCCATAGCTGTTAAATCTGAAATTAGATTTCTTTCTCACATTGAATGCAATGAAATTAACTTGAACATTAACTGATAATGGCGTCGACCGGATTTCCGTACTCGCGAATGACCTCTTGCCATTCCAGGGGTTTTAAGTTCAATGGTTGTAGGTGTTGTAGGTGTTGTTGGTGGTGTTGAAGCACTAAAGCTGAAGGTGCGTGTTGGAAAAAGTTAAAGCTATTAAAATTGCCTAGCTTAGCTAGGACTTTCCTGGCTTGTTGTCAAGGGAGTCCAACCAGGAGACCTGCCCTTATTGAACAGGTATCGCTACGCCAATACTTTGACAATACAAAGTAGATCAGGCTTAACCGTAAAACTTGTTTCACTGTGTACAACTCGCAGTCGATTCATTGCCAGTATAACAATTATGGTAGAAACCAAAAATATTCTGACATACTTGTAGTTGCCACAAATTCCAAGCAAGATACCTAAAGATCTGTACGTTATTTTGTAGAACAAATTTAACATAAATTTTTCAATCGCGCTTGTCATCTGTCCTCTTTCTAGTTAGGAGTAGAAGGCAATACTGCATATGGGCAGTAATCGACGTATCGTTTGCCCAACAAGCATGACTAAAGTACTGTGAATGGCCTTAACTTTGAAAACAAAAACATGGTGATTAACCTGCATTTAGTGTTTTTATGTATTCCTACTAGTGTATCTACAAGTGTGTTTTTGTGTATTTTCTTTCAACTTTTGTAGTAACTTGCTCAAGTTAAAACAATTTGCTAGATTGCTGTAAAGAGCCATTGCAATGCACATCTGTACCATATGTTTCATTAGTTGTTTTTATATGGAACAGTCAGCAGTCTTGGAGAGGTGTCAAGCAAAGCAAGCAAGTAATAAAGCTGTTTATATGCCATGTACATGTACTAAAATAGAATACTCAAGAACGAAAGGTCAGTGAGTGTGCTTGCCTTCCACTGCAGGGCGATTGTAGTAGAGAGGATGACAATATAGGTCAGGTACTTGTACTCTTGCAACCTCGTGCCCTAATACAACCTTGCATTATGAGTCAGATTGCTGCGACTAAACCAGTACCACCAGCTCTAGGCTGAGAGGGTGAGTCTGGTCAAATTGCTGAAACGAAGTAAAATACTTAACAAAGAATCTGTTTAGACTTCTCAGAAGGCGTGCCATGGCACTTGAGGCGGGGATAGGATAAACTCGTCTTTTGGCTAGCCGCTACAGCAGACCAGCTCGCTGATCGCACGTACTTGCTGATAACTGTCATTTAGCAATTGTTTGGTAGTTAGAAAGTAGATGGATAAGTTTTAGATCACAAAAGCATTGCAATGGAAATACAATAGTAGGTAATGGATAGACGATAAATGGGAAGGAAAAAGAAAATACTTTTTTGGTATGTTTAAAGCTAGCAAGGATACTATGACAATGGAAACTCAGGGTCAAAACTAAGCTGTTAGTTGCAGTATCAATGAGTAATGCACAGAAAGTTCGGACACGAGTACCATCTATAAGTGTATCGTAATATATCATCGTCATTATCAGTCTGTCGAGTTGACGATGACTGATCTATTAGTAATTTGTCGTCAAGTGTCCATAATTATGTCCCACTTTAGATTCTTTTTTGCTACATCCTTAAACTGGAGTCAATGTCATGCCTGATTCTTAGAGTCCTAGCAGAGCTCTGTGGGGACATGATTTCAAGGTAACCTGTCTGATTACGATCTGTAGACATTACCGATCTACCTTGGGTTTCTATCAATGAGTATATGTGTCATGAATGCAAGACCTGTTCTCCTACATATCGCTTCATTTGTGACTCTATCACTAAATAGTATTTTCAGTATTTCCATTAAGTTCGTAATAATTTATTTTCTATACATAGTCATACATGTTCATCTGAGTGTACGTTCCCGTTTCAACTCCTGAAGTATGCCATAATCCATAATGGCTTCCTAAACATTTCTATTAATACTGATTGGTTGGTTATACATTCATGCAGCAGTTGAACAAGTCAGTATTTCTGCTAATATTGAGAGTTTATTCCTTTAGTGCTCGTTTTCTAGTATTACAAAGTACAGTCAAACATGGATAACTCGAACTTCACCGGTCCGAGCGAAAGTGTTCGAATTATCAGAGCGTTCAAGTTATCAGAGCACTGTCACAAGTCCATGTATTTACTTATTTATTAGTAGATGTATGTACATATACAAACTATAATATAAATCAAAAGCACAAATGGCTTGTTTCAAATTAAATGCTTCTAATGTAAAGTTTAAAACGTTTTTATCAAAAAGTATAGATATTTTTCTATCACTTGAGATTGGTTCGTTGTTTGAGGTGATGTTATTGCCAGGACGTTTTTTAGATTGACATTGGCAAAACTTGATCGTTGTTGAAATGCTCAAAAGAAAAGACATCTTTTTCTTTTGAGCGTTTTACCCACGATCAATTTTGCCGATTTTTCTTGAAGTTTATGCAAAGATTACCTCACTTTACCTTGCTTCCGAAGGGCGATCGATAAGCGGATGTTTGGTATAAATCAAATTTCACCAAACCTTTAGAAAAGTCGTTGACAAAAATATTTTGTCGATGGTGGTAATAACGACGCTTATGAATTACGAAAAGTTGAGGTTTACCTCTATGGCTTGGAATAAAGTGATTTTCTAAAGCGATAACAACCATTTCGGTAGCCGTTGGGCAAAAAACAGTTCGAGTTAACAGTGTTGAGTTCGAGTTACATATGTATCTATAGCAATTTATCATTACGTGGGAACAGACCAAAGAAATCATTCGAATTAACCATGTGTTCGAGCTATCCGTGGGCGAGTTATCCATGTTTGACTGTATGTGCAAACAACGACACCACCTTTGTATGAGAGTTGCGCGCTCGTGTCGTGGTGAAGACTCGAACATCTTTGTTGCTAGCTGCGAGTCCTAACTTTTTCAAACCAAACTAGTTGGCAGATAAGGTTAAGGTCGTGATTTTAGCTTGCTAGCAGATAACAGCTCAGCTTTTTAGTACATACTTCACAAGTCGTGTATCACTCAAACTCCATCGTTCCAAGCGTTATAGTTATAATATTTAGAAATACTTCTGTTTAGCCAACGGTTGTTATGAATCTATCCATTGCTGTTGCTTAGACATGGCGAACCACTTTTACAAGTTCTTTGCTAGTGAATCCTACTTCAAACGTCTCATTCAGGTTCAGCCTTGCTCCATTGATTCCATAACTTAATAGAGAGCATATCAGTACGGTTCATAAATGAGACACCATCACTTGCCAAGATGGGGCAATAATATCATCACAAGTTCCTCATACCACTATTGAGCAAGACTAATCATTGTGGTTGTGTCCCTTTGAGGCAAGCACATCACTGTTTGATCTGATAAACACACCACATCTACCGGCACAACTTATTTTTAAATACTTCACAGGAAGCAGCCATTCAGTAGATCAATTTACACAGGGTACTTTCGTTATGGTTACAAAAGGCTCCCCTAAAATGAGTTGAATACTGAACTGGAAGCCACCTAGTAATGATATTTAGCAAGTGGTTGCCTATTTGACTAGAATTATAGCAATACTAACAACATAACAACACTAACAATATAGCATACTAACAATATAGCAATACTAACAATATAGCAATACTAACAGTATAGCAATACTAACAATATAGCAATACTAACAATATAACAATACTAACAATATAACAATACTAACAATATAGCAATACTAACAATATAACAATACTAACAATATAACGATACTAACAATATAACGATACTAACAATATAACAACACTAACAATATAACGATACTAACAATATAGCAATACTAACAATATAACAATACTAACAATATAGCAATACTAACAATATAACAATACTAACGATATAGCAATATTATAGTCACGCTTAGGGTTGTTGGCATACAGAAACGAGAGCCCGCAACCAAATGTGTAAATCAACCCGATATCAGCAGTTTGAACTCCATTTTAAACGCAAACACTGATGTTGACAAAATATCTTTTGCTTCCTAGGACGAAACATAATATATAATATACAATAAATTAACAAACAAATACTGCATTATCAGTGTCTGGTGATGTTACAGCCAGAGCCTATCATGTGTTTAATAGGCTCTTGTGGTAAGGCACATAAGAAGGCAGTTTCATCTATTCAGAAGTCTCCAGAGCAGGTGAGTTCAACATGTATTCTTACCTTGGTCCAGTCATATAAACTTTTTGACAAACAAATATAGTTGTCTCGGCGTACAAAAAAATGGTTAATATAAGACGTCTGAACTTCTTCAATACATGACAATTCTGTAAGTTAAAGTACAAAAAGATGGGGGTGTTATAAGTCAAATTGTAAAATCACAACAAAATATATAAATTACGTTGGTTTAAACTATCTCTAATGTAAAAGCAAGTTACGCCATGTTTGGTATCACTTTAATACTATTTTGATAGCCCAAAGTAGCTGTCAACATAGAGTAATTGAATGCAAGCTGCTTTATCCACTTGCATGCAAACAGGAAAAATGCTACATTTTTTTTTTCTAGAGTTTTACAAGAAATTTCAAAAGCACTCAAACAGAGAAAAATTTGAAGAAATGCAAGCAATTCCTACTAATGGATTGCATTACATTAGGTTTTTCTTTTCAACACAAAAAGGCAGTCTTTGTGAAAAGTGGAAAGAGAGTAAGTAGTGTGTTTCTAATATTTGGCTCAGTGATTTTTTGGATCTTTTATCTGATTTGTCAGCTCTTCATTAATGTTACAAAATCACATTGTTAGCCAAGAGCAAGGTAGCTATGACGACGAGCAAACATATATTGGCAACTACATGTAGTTGGTAGATGTACCACATCGACTATGACAATGCATTGCATAGCAAACCTGCGAGACTTGAAGGGTTTTGCAGCCATGCATAACTGATATCTTGTAGCAGCTTTACCTAAACTTGGCAGCAACGTAAGTTGTCATGGGTGATTTTTATTAGCAGTCTGATTTTTATTGAGACTTATGAAAGGTGTTATGAAAACACTTACATTGTATAATCATCAGGAAATACAAACTGGTTGCCATTTGTATAATTTCTTGACTTTTTCCGCTTTAACATTACTTAGATGAACGCATATGAAGTATACACCCGATCAACATAGCAATAAAGGAAACAATATCTTAGTCTATATATAATAGTCTTAATAGATTATCCCAAAGGACATTAATTTCAGAAATAAATAAATTGATCTCTCTAAGCAGACTTCTCACAAATACTTTTTGCCTATTAGGTGATTAATGATTACCTGGCAGCACAAATTATTATTGTATTAACAGTAGAAGGTATTATTACAGGTTGGAGTTTAAATAATATTTTTGTGTAAATTTAACTACATAAGATCTACCCTGTTTTGTCTATATTGTCAAGCAGTGAAAATAGACAGAAACATTTGTAATCTTTGCAAAATATTAACCTGAAATAACTGCAACGCTGTATAGATAGGCCTATATCAAAATTGTCCAATTTTTTGAACTAGATTTTTTTAAATTGTCCGCTAAATTTTTTATTTATGAAAGCAGAATATGCATTAAAAAGTTTTAAATATATGGCTTCTGAAAATAGCTAATTTTTACAGACAATTTTTTTAAGTTGTTACTTGTGTGAAGGAAGAATTGCTTGCTAGCACCCTTCACAAGATGTACATACAATCTGATTGGTGTAACTTTATAACCATCTCTTCAGTACTAATGCAAGACTATAAATATGACATAAACCTTTTCCTTGTCAGAAAAATTTGCTTCAACCTTGCGCTATAATTATCTGCCAGGTTGGATAGCAGAGCAGAGCGACGTAGCCTGACAACTAGTAGGAGGAAATAAATAAAATTGGCGGCCAACAGAAATGCTTTTGTCTCGCATTCAAGCATTGGCTAATCATCAATGTTGATATTATTGCATGTATGTTTTGTCAACCAAGTGATCTCTTTGTGTCACAGCTTGGAGCTGAATCACGAGTGTTTTTGCTTCTCCAAAACTGTGTTTTGTTCTTTTAACATCAAAACGATTGCCGAAAATTGAAATATTATGATTATATTGTTAGAAATAATAAACTATATACACATATAAATCTCGGTGGTTGTCATTTGTCTGCTGGTCTGTTGGTCCTACGTATGCCCAGTTATAGCAATAAAGAATTAGATATAAAAAGTTCACTCTGCAGTGGATTTGAGATCAGAACCTCCAGGTCTGCAGGCAGACATTCTATCCACTAGGCCAAGCAGCTATATTTCTATATATATATAGCTATATTGTAGCCATACTAGTTACATCGGTTAAAATACACACCCTTAAAGCATTAGGAGAATACTATTAGTTACTAGCACGTTTGAACATAATGATTGCGTGAGAAATCATTAGACGTAAAATAGCGATTATTAAAGGTTGACTTGCAACAAAATTCACATTACAGTTATTTGGTATCAAAAGATTCACCATGTCTTACTCTGTTGTGTTGTAGGTGCCAAATATGTAGGAATGTGATTACAAGCTCTTAAAAGCTCAAAAACGAAAAGCCGCCGTAGTTTGGAATATCTTTATTTCGATGATGTAGCCATGGAATTTGGTTATTGTCTTGTCACGTGATGTTCTCACGTGAATTGAAAGGCCAATAAAAAGCTCAATATAAAACTTATCGTAGCACTAGTTTATGACAAACACTTTGGGTTTTACTGAAGACCCGTATCAAATATAGATGCTCGCTACTTTACAGTTTTGTTTCGGCCTGGTCTAATTGGCAAGTCGTAAACTGATCATGTGACCCAATACTTCGCAAATAATTTTTGCAGCACTTTTCGATTATCACAGGTGACCAACAGGCTCGTTATGATTTTCAGACAATGATATGTACTCCCTCGAGATAAGGCTAAAAAATTAAATGAATTTTTACGGCAAGTTATAAGATATCACTGCTAAAAGTGACAGCATTTACAATGACGATAAAACAGACGCGTAAGAACAATAGACATGGTTTTATTGAATGCGTGAAGTTATTTGTGAAAATATTTCGACGAATAAGGTTGTTTGTTTGTTTGTTTATTTTCATCTATAATATAACCACAAAAAATAACATGAAGAGTGTTTCTAACAGTATAAAAAGACAAGAGAAATAGAAAAAAAAATGTCACTCCAGGGAAGGTGATGATGAGGTCCCTGTGCGCAATAGCAAGGCTAATCAAGGCGCGGAACCTGAAAGTAGAGTCAGCAGAAGTATGTCTAGTTGGTTTAGTCGCATGAAAGGTTGCATGAAAGTGTAAACAGAAACCATCTCTCACAGTTACATCACATTTGAGCCATTTTGGAAAGAGAATCCAAACTACGGCGGTTTAGTGTGGCAGCGATTAACTGTTCGTTTTTTAGCTTTTAAGAGCTTGTAATCACATTCCCACATATTTGGCACCTACGACACAACAGACTAAAGCATGGTGAATCTTTTGATCTCAAATAACTGTAATGTGAATTTTGTTGCAAGTCAACCTTTAAGCTGGTTTTAGACAAGGCTCTGTATATAGTAACGATTTAGACTAGCTTAAACCATAACTGTCACGTACAACTTTTATCGTATTTTTTAGGTAAATCAGCCACGCTGATTCCGATTTTGTGCTCAAAATAAAGATTGGTCCACTAGCCTTCAGTCATTTAGGCTTTTTAAAGCGTTTCAATATCCGTTTCGAAAACAACACAATCGGCATTACAAGCTCCGCCCATAAATATGTGACGAAACCTAGCTTTTTGAGGAACGGAAGTAAGGAATGTTTAGTCCGATTTAGGATAATAGAGATGGGTGTCTTAAACCCATTATTATTTAAATCCAGCCTGTAAAATAATCTCAGTCTTTTATGAAAGGTATATAAACTATTTAAAATTGCTCGTAGCTTGTAATATGATGTTTAAATGGGCTGAACGCCGAGAAAAATGAGCTCAAAAAGCGCGGTTTTATCACAAGCTAGCGTTGTTATCGCGCTTTTTTAAATATGCAATGTTAAATAGCTTATCTACCTTTCAGAAAAGACTGATATTATTTTTAAGGCTGAATTTAGATATTAATGGATTTTAAAACACCCATCTCTATTATTCTAAGTCGGTCTAAACATCTCTACGTAACTTCTGTTCCTAAAAAGCTAGGTTACGTCACGTATTTATGGGCGGAGCTTGTTGTGCCGATCGTGTTGTTTTCGAGACCGATATTAAAACGCTGTAAAAAAGCCTTCATTACTCTGAAAGTTAGTGGACTAATCTTTATTTTGAGTACAAAATCGGAATCAGCGTGTCTGCTTTATCTAGTAAATGCGATAAAAGTTGTACGTGGCAGTTATGGTTTAAGTTACTAGCCTATGTTACTCAAATTTTTTGGGTAATTATTTTATTACTTGTGCAATGCCAGGCATTCACCTAGTAGTCTTATAAATAACTACAATTGTAAAATGCAGTCATGTAACGTTTAAACTGCTGGCGTAAGCAAAAATTTTAAAGCCATAAAACTAGGGAATTCAGCAAATTGGTCAGAATTTCCATAATGTCCATTTTACAAATATGACTAAAAATGTCAAAAGCAGTGCTTAAGAATTTGATAAGACTGAGCCTTGTAATGTGAATAAAAAAAACCGGTTTTATGCATTTTGTAGGGTTTAGCCATATTTCTTTGCTGTTTATTTAAACCAAACCTTTTTACAGAGTGTTTACTCATCAGAGAGCAAACAACCTGCAGTTACCATCGCTTGCACCTAAACACTATGTTGTTGTCTTCATGTCTGTAAACTAGCACTGTGACAGGAAATTCAAGTCTCGAACTTTATAACCTGGTATGACAAGTTCTACAACCGTGTTAGGCATTACTAGGCTTGTATTGTCAACAAGATAGCATCAAGTTCACACGTCATAACAGTTATTATGCGCCTCTGAAGAGCTCTCTATCGGTATGATTGGACGCTTATCACTGCTTGCGCAAGTGCTCATAATAAGCACTACTGCTTGAAAGATAGCTCATTCCTAAAATTGTGACAGCCACGACGAGTGCTGAGAGCAAAAATGGAAAAGATAGGATTCTTAGTAGCAATCTTTGCGCTCTGCGGCCTTTCAGCTGCTACCGGTGACGACTCGTATGAATATCACCCCTACTACAACATAGATCCTAACTGTAAGTAAAGTTTTGTAGAATTTGCTTGGCTGTTCTATATATGTGACATAGAAATTATGAGCAAACCAAATCGTTTCTTTTCTTCGTAGGAGAAGACTTTTGCCTTGACAACTCTTTTTAAGTGTATAGAAATACATCTTCTCTATCTTCGTTTAGGATTCAGAGAGGTAAGATACTGCTTGGACAAAAATAAACAACATCTGAAACTAACTAAATGTTATCTACATGAAAAAAAGGCAATGGAGAAGAGTTGGGCTCAAAGTTAATTACAAATGGCTACAAGCATCAAAACAAAATATCTTAAAATTCTTTCCATATTTTTGTAGAATGCCAGTTTTTGGATAAAGGTTAAGATATGTTCGGACTGAATGATTTTGCACCTTTGAATCATCTGCTAGTAAAATCATATGTTGTGCTGGCTGTATCTGCCATAATGACTGGCAGTCTGTCTGTGTTGAGGGAAAATAACTTGATACAATCAGTTGATCAATGATATCACGATTACACTTTCCTATCAGTGAGACCTGGTAGCCATTTTGTTCATGCATATTTTGGCACTCTAATCATTAACTTTTAGTAAAAACTGTACGTGTCCAGCATTACTTTCTTTTGGCAAATGGCTGTTTTTTAATGAGCTGTATTACTCAACGTCAAATGTAAACAAATTCACATGAATAAGCAGATGACTTGACTGTAAAACTCTTGCACCACAATCGCCTTCAAAGTGTTTTCAATGATGTAATCTGTTGACTCGCTAACAACTTTTATAGATTTTGTGGTCTTAGATTCATGTTTTTATCATGAGCTGGCTTAGCCACCCTTCTTCCTTCTTTAACTTCCTTGTATTTCTTTGTTCACCCTTCTTTCGACGCCATTTTGTATGCTTGATGAAGCAGCTCCAGTGTTATTAGCAGCATATGATTATAGATGGGGGTGAGTAATCATTTCTACAGCCAGGCCAAACTGCCACTTAAAATAGCATTGACAGCTTTACTTCTGCTTTTAGCGATGTTTACTTCTCTCTAGAAAAACAATAACCAGCTCCAGCCTGCTCACTACTGTTTTACAAGATGCTCTCCGGGTTGTCGCGGCCAGAAGATGCCTGATCGACCCATTACTTAGTGAATTCTTATCTGGCGTGAGCCTGTAATAAATTTTTAGCAAGCTGTGTCAATTACATGGAGCTGCTTTGAGGGTAAATGTCAGGTGTAATGGTTAGAGATACTTCTTACTTGGTTTTCTATCCTAAAAACATATCGTCCATAATTTTACTCTTTCTGTAGACTTTTACTCTTTCAGCGATTTTGTCTTCCTAACTGTGAATCGCAAGCGATCGTCGAACAGATTTGCTTACCAACTAAAGAGCATTGTTGCGTTTCACCTATTTATTTTTGTATAGAGCAGCTTGTTAGCAGTCTAGCTGATCTGATTCAGCCAGCTCAATCCTGGAATGCTCACGAAAAGTGTTTTTATATGGCAACCACAGTTCGTTACGCAAATCTGGCTCGCCTCCTGCTAGGCCATATACGAACAGTAAATGTTATTGTACTTGCATTGATTGTTGTACATTGTAACAGAACAGAGCAAATGATTAGCTATGCACACCGATAAAATGGGTCATTTATATCGTAATGTAACTGCGCTGTCGATGACTCAATGGGTAATCGATGCTTCGTTTTAAAAGGAGCCTGGTTATCTATTTTGATAGAACAAAATGAATGCATCTGTTATTGAACAAAAGAGTTAATTCCCTATGAGCATAACCTGCATCCCAATTTATTCACCTCTAGCACATGCTGACTTAGAGTTGAATTATTTTTGGAACGGCACTGACAACGGGGCTTTACACAAATAATTATTCACGGATAAAGCTATTCTCACTTGTCACCGAAATATTGTTATCAAGGATCATTGATGTTCTATATTTAGCTATGAATAGCTGACAACACCCATCACGCTGGAAAAGATTTTAGGACTTTACACAATTGATGACATTTCTCATTGGTCAATGTATTATTAATGCATAGCATTGTAGAATCATGTGTGTAGCCATAGCAAATATCTAGGCTACAGATCAGCTACGCATCTCATCAAAGCTGTTCTACAGTCCGGCAATGATTATTAGGTTTCTAAAAGCATTAAGGAAATGGACGTGTGATGGTTTAGCATACCGTAGCTGTATAGGTGAATTGAGTGTAGCATGCTCACACAGTCGCTACTCTCCAATCAAACATTCTCATTTGTGTTCCAATGTCTTAGACCGGTCTTACAAATATTTTCTTGATTCAAAAACTGATGTAAGTTTTGTTTGTCATGATACCATGCTGGAGTACGATGGCAAAGGCATCATGTCTTGAATACTTCAATCGTAGATCAAGGGGAATGGGAAGTGACATACAAATGCTGGATGCCGGCGGAACCATGGGTTGAGGTTGACGGCTGCCTAATGGAGACCGAGACTCTCGACTACAGCTTCGGTTGCTGCCTGCATCACGATGACGCAGGCTTACGACTAACTTGCGCTCACGAAGGACGAGATTGTCATGACGGAGGAGAATATATACCTGCCAACACAGATGAGCCTGTTAACCCATTCCTGGAACCGACTATTCCTCCTAAAGATATCATAACGAGAGGCTATGATGAAACGACTATTCCTCCTAAAGATATCATAACGATAGGCTATGATGAACCTGATGACAGCAAGTGAGTCAGCATAAATTCCTTTGTAGCAGCAGTAGTTCTAACAGCTAAATTGGGTCTCGTTAGTAAGCTTTGCTCATCCATGGCAGTGGTTGAAAACAACCTGGCACATGACATGCGATGACGTATTGCATACTATCTTTTTAGTTCCTTGTTTGCCAGTACCAAACTCAGTGTAATCATATTGCACCACATCAGCGAGTGATTCTGCAATAACATATCCTAACCTAGCTTGAGTGGTTAGTATTAGCCATTGAGGTTGAGGTAGATTCTCAGATGTGAGGGGTTGTCAGGTGTATAGACCATCAGCACAATTAATCCAAATTGCTAGATGTTGGTCGATTGATAGCCTACAGGTATTAGCGTCCCCAAGCTAGATGTAGAGGGTTCGAATTGCATACAATGAATTTTTTTGTCAAAATCCTACCATGGCTTTCGACGAACAGACGAACGGACAGATGAACACAATTCTTATCACAGTAAACATTCGTAGCAGTTGTTATTAGCCAATAAGCATATTAATATTTAGCAGCAAATGGTGAAAGCATTGGTCGTTGAGTGAAACTCATAAATTCAGTTTGACTGAAGAATTGAATGCCTAGCAATACTCACATCAACTTTTCAGTGTGCACCAGTTTTACCTGCAACCTACAGTTTTATATAATAAAACCTAACTGTCATCATATATAATATAGAAACCATTAAGCAGCTAACGCCTTGCCCCCTACAGCCCCTTTTAACTCTAGTTTATTGATGTTACAACTTGATAAGTGCAACAAGCCAATTTTTATTTTAAAGTACAGGCAATAAAATTCTGACTGTAGTAAGAAATCAACAGTTTTTGAACCAAATTGTAGGGCATTTACAGATTTTCTCAGCATTAAAACTGTTTGCAATGACTAACATAAAACAGAGTTCTTTCAAAGAAGCCATTTTCATTGAAGTCATGTTTAACAGCTCTTCAAGTTCTCTTATGACTTTTTATGACCGTGGATAGACACATTTTTACTAGCTGACATTTATGAACTAGGCAAACACTTTAATGGCTGTGTTGTCCGTAGGGAATTTCACTGCAACGTTTTCTATCAAACACTAGCTTATACTGCTGCATGATGACCAATGCTCCTTTAATTATCCTTATCGGTGAAGTATAGCCTGTGCATCTAGGGCTATGATTAACTTCAACAACAGATCTATGTGAAGGGAGCTAAATAATTCTGTAGAAGAATTTTGAAACTGAGTGTCACTCATATAGTCAGCTCGTTTGAGGGTTTTTAGGCAAGCCAATTCCTAATCAGCAAGCATTATATCTTCTTCATGGCCGAGGAGATGATAACTACTAACTCTGCGTAATGTCGATCACCTTGCCGGGTATTGTAATTAACATTAGATTTATAGATTGTTTCCGCTGGAGCAACCACATAGCCTTAGCTCCATGAGAGCGACAAAAAATGCATCAATTACTTAGCTGATTATAAAACTGCACAGAAACTGATAAAAGAAGCAACGATAGTTAAGGAAAATCCTTTTTCTTCTTTCCAGTTTATCTCTGGATTGATGGGGAGTAACTTATTGAGTAGTTAGCCAATAGTTGCAGTTCTGTGAGAGATAGTGTCTAACCAATAGTTGCTAAGGTTGAAGCCCTTGAGACCTGCCCCCACAATAATAACAAACAACTGGCTAATCATGCGATCAAAGACAAATGAAAGTTATAAGCAGGCATAGTGAAATTGGTTGTTTATTTGAATGCACTAAAAATGACCAAGTGTAGTTTATCATGAATTGACCATTGAGTGAGAAGCGTTGTCTGATTGCAGAGTGTCAGTGAGTCCTATCATCATCATAGTGACAGTGCTAGCGGGTGTCTTGCTGATAGGAGGTGGAATCATATGCTGCTGCAACTGCTCCACGTGCTGCAAAAACCGACCTGATGACCTTGACTCTCTCATAGGCCCAGATGACTTGCCAACACCACCTCGCCGTACTATTCTCAACAGTGAGTGCTTAATAGCGAGAAACCGTTTACTTTCTCAATTAAGTAAACTGATAAAAACGACCAAATGATTTTGATGACTATTAGATTGAAGATGAAACGGTTAATAAAGTGTGTTTAATGACAGTTTCTTGATCTCTTGGCAATAGGTAAAGCGATTTCATAAATAAATTTCTCTGTCAGCGGTGGGAGACATCGTTTTAACAACAACTCGCACATTTTCCTTTTAGTTCCTTGTCGACTTGCATTTATATGTGGGCCATTGATTGAAGCCTGAAAAAACCAATTAGCTGGACTACTTTTCAAAACAATAAAAAGATATTTATAGCTAAAACGTCACTTGGAATTTATTTTGACATGTGATGGTCTGTTTACTTAATATACAGCATGGTTAGAAACATGCTGTATATCAAGGTCTACAGTCTACGGCTTGCCTCAATGGTCTCGGGTTACTGACTCTGAGTTAAATACCACTTTCTTGATAATCAAGGTTATTTGAGCAAATGTAAACAAAGACCTCTACTGCTATTGTTAAGCGGAGCAGATACTTTTGTGTAGTAAACCGATGACATCATGTTTACTACAATTGGCAAAGTTTTACATAGCTAGGCCAAGAGACAATAGTTCATAAAACCTCTGTCAGCTGGTCTTGATGTGCATGCATCGTGATTCGTGAAAGAATGGAGGCCAATAATATCTAATATATGCACTGAAATGGTTATGTTATGTTAGAATAATATCAAATATTATGATTAGTTTTACCCGAGGTTTATTCGTTTGATAAGATCAAATCCGTTTAGCTTGTAGGGGTGAACATATCAGTCTTAGAGAGTTATCTTGTCTTAGTCTAAAATATTCTTTTAAAAGTTACTCCATCTAGATTAAAATATTTGTAACTTTGGAGTGGAAAATATTAATAACGAGTATTTTGTAATGCTGCTTACCTTTTTTATGGTATAATGATACTCCAATGTTTCATGTGTCTTTCTTGATAGTGAAAGTTGAATTCCCACAATTCAAATAAATCATAATTTTTTAAAAACCTATTTCTTTTTTTTCAATTGTGATAGGAAAAAACGCCCAAAAAAAATTTTCTTCTCAAGGCATGTTAGTATTTTAATCCAATCAGTTCTACTTATTCTTACCGAATTTTAATTCAATTTAACAATTACCCTCACTCAGTGTTACTAAAATCAATTCTAACGTAGTTACCCTTACTCCGTGCCACTCAAATTATTGGTCAATGTTACTAGACGAAGCAGTAGTTATGATAAGGTCAGTTCTAGAAGTCTGATCAGGCGCCAACCCAAACAATAATAAACTATATTCAGATATTTTCAGTAGCTAAACCTTTCTAGCGTTACCTGTATATACCTTTTTCTAGCTTTCTCACAAACTACCCATTAGGTTGACACTAAAGTTGGAAAGCTGTTATTAGCAACCTCACGTGTTGTTACCTTTTCAGCGAGACCGAGGAGAGGGAGATCTTTGTTTCTGCGTATCAGATATATGTTTGTTAGCCTTCAGCCTGCGAGTCCGGGACCATCAGAGCCAGCTTCACCCACAAAACCACCTTCTTACGAAGATGTTGAGCAGGACAGTGCCTCTTACCCTACAGCCAATCCAACAGTGGTCCAGCATATATAAGCTTATCTTTTATAGGTCAGTAAACTATACATTTCACCCTGAACCTTTCTGGTGCTTCTTTCAACTGGTCGCTAAGGCGAGGCTGCTGTCGTTGAAAACGTCAGTTGGAAGAAACAGCAAAGTAACAGATGTTCAGTTTGGTTAAGAGAGATGCAACAGAAACTTTCAATTTTCATACGATTTCTTCATAAATAACTTATTTATTCGAGATAGATGGTTGCAAATATTGAAATCGTAAGACGGAAAACAGTTCCGATGTGTTTTTTTATTCTTTGCAAACTTTGGTTGCTTTGTCTAAGACAAACACATTTTCAAAGTTTTACATCATTTGCCATGGGCTTGCCTCTTTATTAGTATTTTACTGTTAGAAAATCGTTTGCAAAACTGTAGTACTAAACTTTGTTGAGATAAAGTTTGTTGATAAAGAGTGTAAAGTTTGTTGAGATATCGCTATTAGAAAAAATCTCAAACATCCAAACAGCATGTTTTTTTCTCTAAAAGTTGTATTGTTGTCCTACTGAAAACCTGCTTATTTTTAGTGTTCATATGCATGCATGTAGCATTCAGTTTATATTATGGGACTATTTTGTTTATACATATATATTATTTTATCAAACTGACTGTTATCTCGATTAATTGTTTATAGAACGCTCCTACTCGATATGTCTATATCTGCCTTGAGCTTTTAGGATTCTACCTTTTACTACATTGTAAACATTATAAACATAAAAGTCAAGTAAATGCATTTAGGTCAGACAGAACATGTTGGAGAGTGTTAACAGTTACGAGTAAAATTGAACCTAGTATATCATGCGCTGCAGCAGTGTGTTTATATATGTTCAGTGTAATTGCTGTAACGAGCATATTAAGCATAACTTTCTCATATTTGGCTCTGAAGTGTTTTAAACTTTAGTTCTTAGTTCAACTGATATTGAACTCTTACCATAACTAATAGATGTGAGATAATCAAATTTTTTGACATGGCGCGGCACTGAGGGGTTGGAGGAAGCTTTTATGAAATGAAATTGACAGATAAGCAATACAAACAAAAATTACTTCATGCCAAAAACACTGTCAAAGGCAGAGAGTACTTGTAGCAACTACCCTTTTCTAGTGTAATTGTTTCAAGTTTTTTGTTACAGCAGGATTATGTACGTTCAATTGATTAACACTTGATGTAATCACTGCTGGACAACTTGGCAAAACTCTAACAACAATATTCATTGCTGAAAGTCACCTGTTTTGTCATGTTTATGAAAAAACATTTCAGGATTACCTGTTTATTTGATGTGCAGTACGATTGTAAGCATTTGGCTACAGTTAGCCTGTCTTGACAAGTTGTTGTTTTTGCGTAGTTGTCCCCCGTCGAGCGGCGAGCAACAACAGCTTGTCACAAGACGTACTGCACCTGATGCATCAGCTGCATTTATAAGGAGTTGTTCTCTTCCGTCTACGCAGCATGGCTGCGATGTTATTTCGGTCGCTCCATTGGTAATCATAACGGATTTCACGCAAAAATTTATGTAGAAAAATTAAGATAAGAACGTTTAACTGGCGACCCCTCTCTGCAGTAAACTTTATTAGAATTTGAGAACTTAGGCAACAACAGCGACTAAACATGTCGTTATTTGTGCGCTCAGTCAGTTTTATTTCTATTTTTGTATCAGTCAGTTTTATTTGCTCTTATGGATTTTATTTGGAGTTTATTTTATTCGTAAGTTCTACTAAAGTTTATCACAGAAACTGGTCTTTGGTTAAACGTTGTAATCTTGTTTTTTTTCTACATAAATTTTTGCGTGAAATCCGTTATGGTTACCAACGAAGCGACCGACATAACATCGCGGCCAAGCCGCATAGACGGAAGAGAACAACTCCTTATAAGTGCAGCTGATGCATCAGGTGCAGTACGTCTTGTGACAAGCTGTTGTTGCTCGCCGCTCGACGGGGGGACAACTACGCAAAAACAACAGCTTGTCAAGACAGGCTAGGCTACAGTATACGTCTAACCATTTTACACGTTCTGTGCATTTGAAGACACAAATATAATAATATTAAACAGTAAATTTCTCATCAAACTCTTGAATTAAGAGTTGCCTATTCTTGCTAAGCTGAGGTGAGGCATAAAAAAGTTGGTAAAATCAGGTCAAAATATCAATTGGTACTTGAAAGTTGGTAGGTTGGTAACTTATTCAGAAACTAAGTTGATAACCTATTAGATAGATTCTGTCATCGCTGGCAAGCATTTTCATATGCTACATGTAAATCAGAAAATTGACTATCTCTCATCGCTATATTTTTATTAAGGTTGTTGTTATCATAAAGAAAAAGTGTAAACTTGATCTGTTGTCCGAATATAATAATTGTGTCAAAAGAAGCTATGGTCTTTTTCTGCTTGATAATTAGCTACTGTTCTGTTTTAGCAATCTGGAGGTGGCTGCAGAAAATCTGGTACAAAGATGTCTTAAACCTCTGTACATTTTCTTGTACAAACAATGAGCTTTAGTACTATCAATGTTTTGCGTTATCATTTTATCAAATTATACGCATGTATGATCATTTTAGTGCTGGCACAAAATTTTTAAGAAATGGATAAGACTTGAGTTTTATTCCTAGTTTTATATCTGTAGCTAGGATTAACCGTCTTTGAAGGCAGATGCATTACCTAATCTATAACTACGTTGCAATGTTTCATGCAAACATTTGTGTTGTAAATATAGTACACTTAGTAGTTCGGTATACATGTATGTTCTGTGTCACAGTATTTCCTTTCTTTGTTATCGTCTGCAATAAATGAGAAAAGCTTTTCACCTCTTGGTCTATATTATTGGCTATCAGTTAGCCCACCTTAGAGCCAAATACTGCCCTGACTCTTTAAGGTAATACAAAGACAGTCATAGTAACACGCTTCAAGGTGTTACTATGACTTAAAGTTGTCTGCCTAGGACCACATAGCAACACATGAATTGTTCACTTTCTAAACGCGAGTAGTGAGCCAATCATAATTCTAGTGTCTGTTTTTATAAGTTTTCCAAGAAGGTAACCACCAGTAACTTGTTCTTGTTCAATAGGTGTAAGGACTTGGAAAGCTTGCCAACGCCTTTGATAATGAAAGAACATTTACCCATTCTCAATGTTTTAATTTTATTATCAACCTCTCGCATGAGCAAAATTTGATTTTGCCAAATTTCATTTATCAAAATTAATAAATAATTTCAGACTGATTTTGCTCCATTATTTTGCTCACATTATATTTCAGCAAGGAGAACACACAACTTACAAAACTGACTATGGGGCAGAAAGAAAAATGCTAGAACGTCGCATACACGGTTAAAAACTAGTACTACAGATAGTGGAAAAATAAGTCAATAGTTTATATAGAAAGAAATCGTATGTTGCAATTGCTAACTTTTGCAGACTTCAAAATCCTGAAATGTAGCTTTAGCAGCATTCGTGACAGATAGCTTATCAAGGCACCACTCATGACAGATATCTTATCAAAGCACCAATCATGACAGATATCTTACCAAGGCACCAATCATGACAGATATCTTATCAAGGCACCGCTCATGACATAACTTATCAAGGCACTACTCATGACAGGTGTCTTATTAAGGCACCACTCATGACAGATTTCTTATCAAGGCACTACTCATGACAGATATCTTATCAAGGTACCAATCATGACAGATATCTTATCAAGGCACCACTCATGACATATCTTATCAAGGCACCACTCATGACAGATATCTCATCAAGGCACCACTCATGACAGATATCTTATCAAGGCACCACTCATGACAGATATCTTATCAAGGCACCACTCATGACAGATATCTTATCAAGGCACCACTCATGACAGATATCTTATCAAGGCATCAATCATGACAGATATCTTATCAAGGCACCAATCATGACAGATATCTTATCAAGGCACCGCTCATGAAATAACTTACCAAGGCACTACTCATGACAGGTGTCTTATCAAGGCACCGCTCATGACAGATTTCTTATCAAGGTACTACTCATGACAGATATCTTATCAAGGTACCAATCATGACAGATATCTTATCAAGACACCGCTCATGACATATCTTATCAAGGCACCACTCATGACAGATATCTCATCAAGGCACCACTCATGACAGATATCTTATCAAGGCACCACTCATGACAGATATCTTATCAAGGCACCACTAATGACTGATATCTTATCAAGGCATAACTCATATCAGATATCTCATCAAGGCACCGCTCATGACAGATATCTTATCAAGGCACCACTCATGACAGATATCTTATCAAGGCACCACTTATGACAGATATCTTATCAAGGCACCTCTAATGAATGACAGCTTATCAAGACACCACTAATGACTGACAGCTTATCAAGGCACCACTCATGACTGATAACTCACCAAGGTACTCCTCATGACTGATAACTCACCAAGGTACTACTCATGACTAGTTGCTAGTTTATCAAAACCAAGGTACTACTCATGACTAGTTGCTAGTTTATCAAAATCTCATACATTGGAGTTGCTTACTCAATAAAGGTTTTCGAATTAAAAACTGCTTACTCAATGAAATCTTATGCATTTGGAGTTGCTTACTCAATGAAGTCTTCATAAATCTAGCTCACCTAATGTATTTTGTTTGTGTAATGCATGGTGATCAAGTATTGAAATAACTAACAACTTTCGGTAATTTGATATTTATTAATTCTGTTTATTAATCAAATGATTGATACAGTTTTAGTGTAAACCTTGCTCAAAACATCTGATGAAGTTAATAATAGCTCAAATGCATAAATTAACAAATAACATGCAATCAATTTACATTAGAAGAACTTGTCTGCATTCTTAAAGGAAGACAACTCTTCATTTAGTCAATAAGCTGGTGAATGTGTTTAAACAGTCTGAGATATATATAAGAGGTTTAGATGAAAACTAAATGAAGGCCCTGCATTACGATTTGCTTCTAGGAGATGCACAACCCAGACAAAAATATTCAAACTCTAAAACATAAAACATGTGGTAGCGGAACATTCTGCTTGGTAAAATTAAGCCTGCACCTAACTTTGTAGACATCACAGCAAATACATGTAAGTGTGACCAAACTTAAAAGATGTCTATGGCATACAGCCTTTGCCAGGCTATATATATTGTGAGTACTCCACAGCTACCTCAATATTTTAGTAATTAATCTTGCAACAGGAACTAGCCAGCTGTACAAATAACCTGTATTTTATCAACCTTGAAGTTGTTGATATGGTATTCGTCCCAAAGGATCAGTCAAGCGGGTTACTAGGAATTGAGAGCAAAAGGAAACTTATCTCATCTTTAGATTATGACTGCTCAGTCTTGAAGATCGGGGATAAGATAGGAAGTCCTATGAATAGAGTGATCATATAGAGACAGATGTTCACTGATATGACATTGAACTCTCCTTTCTCGATCAATCAATTCGACAGTGCTAAATAACTTGAACTTACGTTTCTTACAAAGTCACAGATAGAATTGTTGCAAAATTTGTTGAGTAATGGCACATGTAGCTAGCATGTGTTCCAATAATTGTCTGATGTATGCAATATACATGGTCAGTATCTCACATGGATAACTATCCTTACAAGTAGATCAGTGGTTCCCAACCTGGGGGGAATTCCCCCCTAGGAGAGAATTTCGCATTTTAAAGGAGAATTTTAGTTTTTATAATTTCACATTTTACGAACGCGCTTTTAAGCCTTAACAAAATCCTAGATGTGTTTTCTGTTCTCATTCCTCTTCTATTACATGTATATTCTGGCTGGGGTAATAGACCAAGTACCTTTTACTGTACATTCATTGTAATACAGCCTGCATGTAGGTGCTGTAAATGTAATAATCTTTGCCAACAATTTGGAAAAATTCCAATAAGCCAGCTTGACCTTAATTAATGACCTTAGTAACTAAGATCAAACTAAGGCTTAGTTTGAAATTGTGCTGCTCACAGTACACATGTATTTGACACAAGGACACACTCACTTGTCAACTACTGCATCACATGTAAAAGAAAAAAATCTGTAAGATTATTTGTACAAGTGTAATTATATCTAAGCTCACATTATTGTTTCCTATTATCACTCATGTTGTCTTACTTGCTTTTCTGCAAATAAGTCACATAATCATGTATCTATTATAGTAGTAGATAAAATTAAAGAATATTAATACAGTCCAGATGATTATTATTGTACAAACAGATACTAGGTCGTTTATAATAATTTTTAGCCGCCACTTTATTTTTATAACTACTAATTAGTACAAGATGTCAAAGGCAAAGGAACGAACCTACACTGAGAGTTACTTAGATTATGGGTTTTCGTATCTTATGAAAAACGGTCGTTGGCCTCCGCAATGTGTGATATGCCTGAAAACTTTCTCAAATAATTCCATGAAATCCTTTCAGTGGAAGCAAAACTCGCAAAAAAATTACTCCACACTAGCTGAGAACGACCGGAATTACTTTTAGTCCAAAAAGCGGCAAGTAAAGAGAAGTTGACTTGATGCAAGTGGAGATCTCTATGCTCATAGTAATGCACTTATTACAGCTTCATACGCTGTTTCCTACCGTATTGCTCAGTGTAAAGAGGCACATACAATAGGAGAGACCTTGATCAAGCCATGTATGTTAGACTGCGCATCAATAGTACTTTGAAAACTAGCTGGGCAAAAATTTCAAGACATCCCACCATCCAACAACACTGTGAAGCGATGCATTGATGATATTGCAGCAAGTATTGAAGAGGAATTAGTTGCTAAGATTAAAGCATCCCTATTTTGAGCCATACAACTTGATGAGTCAACTGATGTTGCCAGTCTTTCCCATCTACTGGTGGATGGTAGATATGTGCATGACACATCCATTGAAGAGGAGTTTCTGTTTTGTCAGCCCTTGCTTCGAACAACTTCACCAAGAGATGTGTTAAAAATAGTTGAAAATTTCCTTGAAAAGGCCAAGTTATGTTGGGAGAAGTTAATAAGTGTATGCACTGATGGAACACCTGCTATGTTAGGATGTAGATCAGGCTTTGTAAAACAGATCAAGCAGAAGAACCCTGATATAGAAGGAGTGCATTGCTTCATTCACCGTGAAGCATTGGCATCAAAAACTCTTCCACAAGCGTTGAAATCAAACTTGGATGTGAACATAACAGTTGTGAATTACATCAAAGCATCAGCACTAAATACCAGATTGTTCTCAGCACTATGTTCTGAAAGTGATGTCGTGTTTACAACTTTGTTATTTCATACTGAAGCGAGGTGGTTGTCCAAGGGAAACATGTTAGGCAGGCTCTTTAAGCTACATATGTCCGAGGTTATGAAATTTCTTGAAAGGAAAGGCCAGCATGAACTTTTAGCAGCCATGAAAGCTGATAACTATGTATTTGAGACTGCATACCTGGTTGATACATTTGCCTAGCTAAACAAGTTGAACTTGAAGTTACAAGGGAGCAATCATCATTTCTTTGCCTTTCATGACAGCATTGATGCTTTCAACGCAAAGCTGGTACTGTGGCATACACGAACCTGCACTGGGAACACGGTATCCTTTCCCACACTCACTGAATTATTGGAACACAAAACTTGCTCTTGGTAGTCTAGTGGCAACCATTACTGAACACCTGTTCGATCTCATAACAGAATTTTGATGCTACTTCCCTGACCTTCAGAAAAAAAGAAGATGCTCAACATCACATGAAATCCATTTCAACGCACTGTTGAAGAAATTCTAGAGGAGCTACAATAGGAGTTTGTTGAGTTGGTTAACATTTCTGCACTGAAAGATGATCTCAGATCAATGTCTATTGACCAGTTTTGGCTCTCAGCGAGAAAAAATTCTTTACTCATTGCTAAAAAGGCAATAATGATTCTGATGCCATTTAGCTGCACGTAAAAATCCTTCAGCATTGATAAAAACCCTACGCGTAGTAGGATTTCCATCAATGCTGCACCTTAAAAATGAGAAAAAAAATCGACTTGACCTTGAGAGGGACTTGAGATGTGCATTATAAAAACAAAGCCTGATTTGTGAAAACTTGCACAAAGGCATCAGCAGAAGCGGTCTCGTTAAAACTCAATCTCACCCCACACCCGTTGAGTGTACCGGAATAACAATAATGTTGACGTGATTTATTACTATATATGCTACTCTCAGTTATTTAACAAATAAATATATGTATATATGCTGCTGACCTACATATATGTACCTGTGTAGCCCTTTCAGTGAATACAATATATAGTAAGCCTATAGGTGCACACTTCACTTTTTTCAGGGGGGAATTTGTATTTGAAAATTTTGCAAAGGGGTAAAAGCAAAAAAAGGTTGGGAACCACTGAAGTAGATAGCTATGTAGGCTAACAACTGTTCCATCTGGGCAGCTACCTATGTCTGCAAATAACAAACCCATGCAGGTAGCTACCTATGTCTGCAAATAACAAACCCATGTAGGTAGCTACCATGTCTGCAAATAACAAACCCATGTAGGTAGCTACCATGTCTGCTAATAACAAACCCATGTAGGTAGCTACCATGTCTGCTAATAACAGACCCATGTAGGTAGCTACCTATGTCTGCTAATAACAGACCCAGGTAAGTAGCTAACTATGTCCGCTAATAACAAACCCATGTAGGTAGCTACTCATGTCTGTTAATAACAGACCCATGTAGGTAGCTACCATGTCTGCTAATAACAGACCCATGTAGGTAGCTACCATGTCTGCTAATAACAGACCCATGTAGGTAGCTACCCATGACTGCTAATAACAGACCCATGTAGGTAGCTACCATGTCTGCTAATAACAGACCCATATGGGTAGCTACATATGTCTGCTAATAACTGTTATGGACTATGCAACGCTTGCGGCTGCCTTGTCTACCAATCACTATTTTGTTGCTTTAAGGTAGACTGAACCCAAAACTCACTAAGCATGTCTAGCTCAGAGTTTAAAGTACATGTAGTTGCCATAGCAACATGGTCTACTCAAGATAAACACATTTTCAAAGTTTTACCTCATTTGCCATGTGCTTGCCTCTTTATCAAGTTATCATTACTGCTGAAGATAAAGCTGAAAATTTAAATCTTTTACTGTAAGAAAATCGTTTGCAAAACTGTAGTATTAAACTAGTTTGTTTAGACATCGCTGTTAGAAAAAATATAAAACATCCAAACAGCAAGTTTTTTCTCTAAAAGTTTTATTGTTGTCCTACTGAAAACCTACTTATTTTTAGTGTTCATATGCGCGCATGTAGCATTCAGTTTATATTATGTGACTATTTTTTTATACATATATATTATTTTATAAAACTGACTGTTAGCTCGAATAAGTGTTTCTAGAACGCTCCTACTCGATATGTCTATATCTGCCTTGAGCTTTTTGGATTCCACTTTTTGTTACATTGTAAACATTATAAACATGAAAGTCAAGTAAATGCATTTAGGTCAGACAGAACATGTTGGAGAGTGTTAACAGTTACGAGTAAAATTGAACCTAGTATGTCATGCGCTGCAGCAGTGTGTTTATATATGTTCAGTGTAATTGCTGTAACGAGCATATTTAGCATAACTTTCTCATATTTGGCTCTGAAGTGTTTTAAACTTTAGTTCTTAGTTCAACTGATATTGAACTCTTACCATAATTAATAGATGTGAGATAATCAAATTTTTTGACATGGCGCGGCACTGAGGGGTTGGAGGAAGCTTTTATGAAATGAAATTGACAGATAAGCAATACAAACAAAAATTACTTCATGCCAAAAACACTGTCAAAGGCAGAGAGTACTTGTAGCAACTACCCTTTTCTAGTGTAATTGTTTCAAGTTTTTTGTTACAGCAGGATTATGTACGTTCAATTGATTAACACTTGATGTAATCACTGCTGGACAACTTGGCAAAACTCTAACAACAATATTCATTGCTGAAAGTCACCTGTTTTGTCATGTTTATGAAAAAACATTTCAGGATTACCTGTTTATTTGATGTGCAGTACGATTGTAAGCATTTGGCTACAGTATACGTCTACCATTTTACACGTTCTGTGCATTTGAAGACACAAATATAATAATATTAAACAGTAAATTTCTCATCAAACTCTTGAATTAAGAGTTGCTTATCCTTGCTAAGCTGAGGTGAGGCATAAAACAGTTGGTAAAATCAGGTCAAAACATCAATTGGTACTTGAAAGTGGTAGGTTGGTAACTTATTCAGAAACTAAGTTGATATGCCTATTAGATAGATTCTGTCATCGCTGGCAAGTATTTTCATATGCTACATGTAGATCAGAACATTGACTATCGCTAATCGTTATATTTTTATTAAGGTTGTTGTATCATTAAAAAAAATTGTAAACTTAATCTGTTGTCCGAATATAAGAATTGTGTCAAAAGAAGCTATGGTATTTTTCTGCTTGATAATTAGCTACTGTTCTGTTTTAGCAATCTCGAGGTGGCTGCAGAAAATCTGGTACAGAAATGTCTTCAATTTCTGTACATTTTTTTGTACAAACAATGAGCTTTAGTACTATCAATGTCTTGCGTTATCATTTTATCAAATTATACGCATGTATGATCATTTTAGTGCTGGCACAAAATTTTTAAGAAATGGATAAGACTTGAGTTTTATTCCTAGTTTTATATCTGTAGCTAGGATTAACCGTCTTTGAAGGCAGATACATTACCTAATCTATAACTATGTTGCAATGTTTCATGCAAACATTTGTGTTGTAAATATAGTACACTTAGTAGTTCGGTATACATGTATGTTCTGTGTCACAGTATTTCCTTTCTTTGTTATCGTCTGCAATAAATGAGAAAAGCTTTTCACCTCTTGGTCTATATTATTGGCTATCAGCTAGCCCACCTTAGAGCCAAATACTGTCCTGACTCTTTAAGGTAATACAAAGACAGTCATAGTAACACGCTTCAAGGTGTTACTATGACTTAAAGTTGTCTGCCTAGGACCACATAGCAACACATGAATTGTTCACTTTCTAAACGCGAGTAGTGAGCCAATCATATTTCTAGTGTCTGTTTTTATAAGTTTTCCAAGAAGGTAACCACCAGTAACTTGTTCTTGTTCAATAGGTGTAAGGACTTGGAAAGCTTGCCAACGCCTTTGATAATGAAAGAATATTTACACATTCTCAATGTTTTGATTTTATTATCAACCTCTCGCATGAGCAAAATTTGATTTTGCCAAATTTCATTTATCAAAATTAATAAATAATTTCAGACTGATTTTGCTCCATTATTTTGCTCACGTTATATTTCAGCAAGGACAACACACAACTTACAAAACTGACTATGGGGCAGAAAGAAAAATGCTAGAACGTCGTATACACGGTTAAAAACTAGTACTACAGATAGGGGAAAAATAAGTCAATAGTTTATATAGAAAGAAATCGTATGTTGCAATTGCTAACTTTTGCAGCAATCAAAATCTTGAAATGTAGCTTTAGCAGCATTCGTTACAGATAGCTTATCAAGGCACCACTCATGACAGATATCTTATCAAAGCACCACTCATGACAGATATCTTATCAAGGCACCACTCATGACAGATATCTTATCAAGGCACCACTCATGACTGATATCTTACCAAGGCATAACTCATATCAGATATCTCATCAAGGCACCACTCATGACAGATATCTTATCAAGGCACCACTCATGACAGAAATCTTATCAAGGCACCACTAATGAGTGATATCCTATCAAGGCACCACTAATGACTGATATTTTATCAAGGCATAACTCATATCAGATATCTCATCAAGGCACCGCTCATGACAGATATCTTATCAAGGCACCACTCATGACAGATATCTTATCAAGGCACCAATCATGACAAATATCTTATCAAGGCACCACTCATGACATATCTTATCAAGGCACCACTCATGACAGATATCTTATCAAGGCACCTCTAATGACTGACAGCTTATCAAGACACCACTCATGACAGATATCTTATCAAGGCACCACTCATGACTGATAACTCACCAAGGTACTACTCATGACTGATAACTCACCAAGGTACTACTCATGACTAGTTGCTAGTTTATCAAAATCTCATACATTGGAGTTGCTTACTCAATAAAGGTTTTCGAATTAAAAACTGCTTACTCAATGAAATCTTATGCATTTGGAGTTGCTTACTCAATGAAGTCTTAATAAATCTAGCTCACCTAATGTATTTTGTTTGTGTAATGCATGGTGATCAAGTATTGAAATAACAACTTTCGGTAATTTGATATTTATCCATTCTGTTTATTAATCAAATGATTGATACAGTTGTAGTGTAAACCTTGCTCAAAACATCTGATGAAGTTAATAATAGCTCAAATGCGTAAATTAACAAATAACATGCAATCAATTTACATTAGAAGAACTTGTCTGCATTCTTAAAGGAAGACAACTCTTCATTTAGTCAATAAGCTGGTGAATGTGTTTAAACAGTCTGAGATATATATAAGAGGTTTAGATAAAAACTAGATGAAGGCCCTGCATTACGATTTGCTTCTAGGAGATGCACAACCCAGACAAAAATATTCAAACTCTAAAACATAAAACATGTGGTAGCGGAACATTCTGCTTGGCAAAATTAAGCCTTCACCTAACTTTGTAGACATCACAGCAAATACATGTAAGTGTGACCAAACTTAAAAGATGTCTATGGCATACAGCCTTTGCCAGGCTATATATATTGTGAGTACTCCACCGCTACCTCAATATTTTAGTAATTAATCTTGCAACAGGAACTAGCCAGCTGTACAAATAACCTGTATTTTATCAACCTTGAAGTTGTTGATATGGTATTCGTCCCAAAGGATCAGTCAAGCAGGTTACTAGGAATTGAAAGCAAAAGGAAACTTATCTCATCTTTAGATTGTGACTGCTCAGTCTTGAAGATCGGGGATAAGATAGGAAGTCCTATGAATAGAGTGTTCATATAGAGACAGATGTTCACTGATATGACATTGAACTCTCCTTTCTCGATCAATCAATTCGACAGTGCTAAATAACTTGAACTTGAGTTTCTTACAAAGTCACAGATAGAATTGTTGCAACATTTGTTGAGTAATGGCACTTGTAGCTAGCATGTGTTCCAATAATTGTCTGATGTATGCAATATACATGGTCAGTATCTCACATGGGTAACTATCCTTACATGTAGATAGTAATGTAGGCTAACAACTGTTCCATCTAGGCAGCTACCATGTCTGCTAATAACAAATTCATGTAGGTAGCTACTCATGTCTGCTAACAACAGACCTATGTAGGTAGCTACCTATGTCTGCAAATAACAAACCCATGTAGGTGGCTACCATGTCTGCTAATAACAAACCCATGTAGGTAGCTACCATGTCTCCTAATAACAAACCCATGTAGGTAGCTACCTATGTCTGCTAATAACAAACCCATGTAGGTAGCTACCTATGTCTGCTAATAACAGACCCATGTAGGTAGCTACCTATGTCTGCTAATAACAAACCTATGTAGGTAGCTACCCATGTGTGCTAATAACAGACCCAGGTAAGTAGCTACCATGTCTGCTAATAACAGATCCATATGGGTAGCTACATATGTCTGCTAATAGCTGTTATGGACTATGCAATGCTTGCGGCTGCCTTGTCTACCAATCACTATTCTGTTGGTTTAAGGTAGGCTGAACCCACAACTCACTAAGCATGCCTAGCTCAGAGTTTAAAGTAGTTGCCATAGCAACACGGTCTACTCATTTAGTATAAATAATTATGGCGCAGACATTTTTGTGAAACAATATATACTTGTCCTATCCAATAGAGTAGGTAAATGGTAAATACAAGCTATTGCTATTACAGCTACGTAGACAAATGTTTATTTAGCTGAGTTACACATTTAAATATTAACACTAACATGTGGTTTCCTTTTGTCCTGAAAACTTTAGTAACTATGGTTAAGTCACCCAAAAATTCATATTTTGAATACAATTGTACCGAGGTCTGCAGAATAAGCTAAAATTCTCATTTACAACATTGTTACTTATTGTGAATTTAGTCAATAGCCATAAATCATATATTAAGTTAATCCTCATATTGTCCTGGTTACAAATAAGTAAACCAAACAGCTGTAAAATTATGTTTTTGAATGATTATGTAGGCTAAATTCTGAACATTTCATTCATAAAGATTGAAAATAACAATCTGTACAGGTATGATCATACCAGATACATTTCTATTTCAAGTTGTAAGCATGTATACGGCTTGGATTTTAGTTTACCAACAAAGAGGTTCAATCTAGATCTCACACCACTATATGTACACTGCTATTAGATCTAAACTTTTGAGTAAACATTGTTAGGAATAACAACAATATTTCTTATGCTGTTTATCTATATTGGCAGCATTGTATAACAAATACAATATCTTTGTACTACAAAAAAATTAACAAATTAACTCCATCCAACTCTGTTCAAGCTCTGTGTCATGGCTAATGATCTTTTCAGGTCATACATTTAGACAAACATTTACACTGTACGTTACAATGATCAGAATGTAGAGGTTTACTACAAAATTAACTCAATGTTCATAAACCTCTATATCTCAGTAACCTATGTAGTGTACACTTCTGGTTTAGTATCTGTATAATGTAATGAGGGTTTGACTAGCACCAGGTTAGTATGATTACTGGTAAACTAGTAATTATCAATCATTGTCTTGTTTGACTAAAATCTGTCCGAGCATAATAATAATAACATTTATCAGCTCATGACACTCTAGTCATATTGATATTTTTCTCTGGTCTGTGTGCAGCGCGGACGCTGTAGCAATGCATATCGGGCAGCAGCGGTGTGATGACGGCTGACATTATTCTCGTACCATAACAGTATTATTATCAATACTTGGCCAGAAGAAGCCATGCAAATCAAACTGATTTTCCTTTCTGCGCTTTGCTGTTTTTTTATGACAGCGAATTCTGGGGTCACAGAGGTTAAATTCTATATGGACATGGATTCTATCTGTAAGTATTGTGAGTCTATTTAACTGATGCTTCTTGTTCGTTAGGTAAGTAAATGCATACAGCTGGTTATTAATATAGATTTGACTATTCTGTTTACGAAAATTGCAAAATACCTGCATCTGTGCTTTTAAAACTGCAAGTAAGATGTATTGATAGAGTACATATGTTTTGCTTTCTAGGGCGGTGTGCAAAACACTCAAAGTTGCATGTTACAGGTTAGGTTTTACAAGCACCATGTTACATCTTGCATGCTCCATAGGACAAGTTTCATAAAACATGTGTATGTTACATATTGTATGTTACACATTGTTTGTTACATTTTGCATGTTTTTGTTACATATTTCATATTACATATTGTATACTATGTGCTGTATGCTGCATGTTTTATGTCACACCATGCATGTTGCATATCTTATTTTACATATTACATGTTGTATATTACATGTTGTATATTACATGTTGTATATTATATGTTGTATATTACATGTTGTATATTACATGTTGTATATTACATGTTGTATATTACATGTTGTATAATACATGTTGTATATTACATGTTGTAAGTTTTGTGTTCACATTTCTTGTTACATATTGTATGCTACATACCGCATGTTGCAAGTTTCATGTTACATGTTGCATGTTACATTTTTATGGTACATATTACATGTGGTGTGTTTGTCATTAATTGTTGAGCATTACATGTTACATGTTCCAAAGAGAAGCAAATAAGTGTCACAATTTTACTCCAAATCTGTTCTCTTTAAAACTACTTGTCGAAAGCTGTCACTAGTCGTCAGAAGTTCTTAGCACTTTGATTCGTTTTAATTTTGTTTTATGGCCTATGTCAATAATCAAGCCGTGCAAAAAAATAATAACATAGGAAGCCGATAGTATTTACTATACAAACTCTTGTGGTAAATGGATGTTCTAGATATAAGAGTGGCAAGGTGTTTGTGTCTGGTGTGCTCAATGGACTTAGTTTGGGCGGTGTAGATCTGAATTGAGAGGTTGGGTATATGGGGTAATCTGTTAGAGTACATTAGGCAGCAAAGATTTACATATACAAATACCAAAAGTTCATCGAGACATTAGGCTTTCAATCAGTAGTGTTATGGCAAACTGTCCCTGTTTGTCACTGTCTGGTCTTGAGACAAGCTGTCACCGTTTGTCACTGTCTGGTTTTGTTACAAGCTGTCACTGCTTGTCACTGTCTGGTTTTGTTACAAGCTGTCACTGTTGTCACTGTCTAGTCTTGTTACAAGGTATCATTGTTTGTTACTGTATGGTCTTGAGACAAGCTGTCACTGTTGTCACTGTCTGGTTTTGTTACAAGCTGTCACTGCTTGTCACTGTCTGGTTTTGAGACAAGCTGTCACTGTTGTCACTGTCTGGTCTTGAGACAAGCTGTCACTGTTGTCACTGTCTGGTCTTGTTACAAGCTGTCACTGTTTGTCACTGTCTGGTCTTGAGACAAGCTGTCACTGCTGTCACTGTCTGGTTTTGTTACAAGCTGTCACTGCTTGTCACTGTCTGGTTTTGTTACAAGCTGTCACTGCTTGTCACTGACTAGTCTTGTTACAAGGTATCATTGTTTGTTACAAATTTTCCCTACTTTTCACTGGCTGTTCTGACTTACAACTAGCTCACCTCGTTCCACAAGCTGTGAAATCTATCGGACGTTATGAACTTTCTGAACAATAAATTCATATCCCGCTATCAGCTATTGCTTTTATAGCGTTAAAGCTTCTGTAGCTCGCTTCTGTTTGCTATCATCTACGCATTTGGAAATAATGCAGATATCTTGTGGATTACCCATAGATACGCTTATATGTTTAAGATAAAGTTTCGCGTAATTCAGGCTACATTTTTCAAAGCAATTAATATTTTTGAGCACAAATAGCAAGTTAGCTATTTGTTTCAACGCTAAAAATTATTGTGTAAGCAACTTCTCAAAGATCAAGTCTGATGTCCACTTGCCTTACTGCAAGCAGAGGCTGTGTGTGTTTTAAGAGCATTGTTATACAAACATTGGCTCTGTGATCTTGGCTGGACATATCTGAGTCCAGTAGCAAGGTAACCTCGATGAGTGGAGACATGCAAGAGCAATACTAGGTTGGATGTCATTCCTGTCACCTCCAGTGGCATATTTCGGGAATTGAGTCCCAACCTGTTGCTTGGGGTCAGGGGTTGTAAACCTCCAGGCCACAGGCCACAATTCTGTTGTTTGTCGCAACAGTAGCTGTATGTGAGAGCACCAGACCATCAGCACGTAGCGTGTCATATGAGTTGCAGATCAAGGAAAATGGAAGGTTACATACGGCTGCTGGCTGTCTTCAAAGCCTTCCGTGAGAGCTAAAGACTGTACTATAAAGACACAAACCACAGACTTCCTGTATGGCTGCTGCCTTCACAACGGCGCTACCAGAGTTGTAAACTCCCAAAGCCTGACATGCGCTTATGAAGGAGCTTTTTGCTTGTATGGAGGAGACTACATACCTGCCCTTCATAGTTCTATTGAGCCAAGTAGTTCCTTCTCTCATTCCACTTTGGTTTCAATGGCAGACGCCGCTACGTCTGACGCAACGCACAACGAGAGGTAAAGGTTCCGCTGTAATTGATAATGTCTTGCATTTGAAGTCATCATGAGTTGTTTTTAGACTGCCAGGCAAAAAATATTTTAGTTGCTAGCAATAAACTAGAACAACAAATATTAATTATAACTTTTTAAATTGATGCATGATTCAAATTGTAGAAAGCCCAATGTAGTGGTGGCAGCTTATTATGCAGCAAATCTACAACATGAAATCATGCATTAATGCTTTGTAATATGTAATAGTAGTTATGTAATAGTTGTAATATGCTTTAGTAATATAGGCCTATCTCATTAAACATTACTATATTACATCGCATAGGCAAGTAGTTTTATTCTGAAGAGATTAATTGAAACCCCTAAAAATGAAAATGCCAAAAACAATTTACTTTGAGTTTTCATTTCTTTTGATCACTGATCCAAAAGATTACTAACTAATTCTGATCACGTCAGTTATTTAGACAATCTGAATCTCTGTGGATTGCATATATTTTATATGACGTAATGTATCATATTTAGTTCTAACTAGCGGAATGTTTGACGGTGCACGGGTATTAATAATCAGCTTATAAACAGTATTGCAGTTCTCCTCCCCTCCTCCCCCCTCCCCCGCCACTTGCCATTAGCTGGAATATTGCCAATGGCTAATTTGAGCAAGCTAGCAATTTAAACTTACTAATAAGAGCTGTGGGAGCAAGCTTTAGTGATGTTGTGCCATAAAGTAGTGCTATGTATACTTTAACCTAGATAATCACTTATATCACCCAATGAATCCATCAATCTCGTGTAGATATCATTTGGTAAGATATTTGCCTGCCGAATGGGAGGTTCTGAGATTATAATCCAGCAGAATGCAAGCTTTTATTTCCAATATTGTAATAGCTATAGCTAGACAAAGCAAAGTACACACACACAAACTTTGAGATTTGTGTATAAAGAATAAAGATTATATGCGTACTATTACATAAATATCATTGACTACAAATTAAATTTTTATGATTCTTGTACAGCATAATTTGGACAGAACTTTTGTTTGAGATGAAGTTATTGCCACAAATGTATTAAAAATGTTTTCGATTGTACTTATAAGCTAATATTTTTAATGTTTGTTTGTTCATATTTATAAAAAATAGGAAATTTTGAGTGCAAGTAATTCATGCAAGCATACTATTAGTTCCTATTCACTAATGCAGCTTTCTTTGCCATTTACAACTTGACAGGCAGCAGGCAGAGTAACAGCAATATTGATTAGTTTTGTAAGTAGAACTGTTGTTAACAACCTGCTGTGGTTCCACTTACTCTAATGCTCAGGAGATAGTTTAGCAACTTTCATAAAATGGGCTTTTCCGTAGTATGGAATTTTATATTGATCTTGATCCATATACACCTGTTGGCAATCCAAGCATACATACATGGGTAGAACTCTATTTAAATACATCTAACGCACTTCACCGCGAATTATATTGTTACATCTATGACTATGGCCTGTTAGGCTAGTATTTATTTGTAATACATACAACTATAGCATCCATTGTGAAATTTTGCTAAAATTCTCTTGCAAGACAGCTAAAATAATTTTACATTTTCTTTAGCTCTTTAGAATTTTCAGTGTAATTGCTCACAAGCGCTGCCAATATGCTGTCTCCTCTAATCATTATAAGTGTTATCTTTACTATGGATTATGAACAATCTCTGCAGGCAGCTTTCACGCTTCAGCCAATTATATTGTTTGCGTAACGACCATGTTACTGCTGCAGATAATAATAGCCTAGGTTTATTAGCGCCTCAGGTTCGTATTGATTTGATATTTACATATTGTAGACTAGCATGTATGAATTGCTTAGGATTGAAATCTTGTAACTCGATACATCCTATGGCTAGTAGACTAGCACATGTTAAAGGATAGCCTTAGTTATTCAGTAATTAATGCATTCAAGTGTATTCAAATGTACAGTCACAATATTCACTGATCTAAGGCTTCAATAGTTAAAGATGTGAGTTAGATGCCAAAGTTGGAGCAGGGGTCACAATTTAACAGATGTAAAGATGAACTCACATGAAATTTTAGTAAATTTTATCAGAAAATATTGGCATTTCTCTATCATTTGTGATTGTTTTTGATGTTTGAGGTGATCTGACTGCCCGGATGTTTCAAGATTAAAATGGACAAAATTTGATGACAGTTAAAACGCTCAGATCAAGCGAAAGTGCGATTATGATATCTATAGTTGTAGGGAGACAACAAGAATAGAGACGCGTGATTCTGCAATTTGAACGCAATAGCCGATGTCAACTAATGACATCATTTCGCTTGTAACTTACTTCTGAGCATTCTAACCGCAATCAAGTTTTGTCAGATATGTCTCAAGGATGTTTACCAGGATGCCTCCAGTTTTGTCGAAACTTGAAACATTCTGGCAGTCAGATGATCTCAAACATCAAAAACAAACTCAAGTCATAGAAAAATACTGATACTTTCTGATACAATCTACTGAAACTGTATATGAGTTCATCTTTGAAATAAATTTTAGTTTTTGTGCTACTAAATATGTCACACTCTTTATTAATTTGCATCAATGATTTTTTTTAATGTTTTATGGTCACCCTTATCTATTATTAGGATCTGAGGCCATATTTACAATAGAACCAAAACTATCAGAGAAAAGTGTTGATTGTTCCGTGTTACAGGAAAGGTTTCAGCCCTACCATTGTGGCAGTAATAATTCTTGTTTGCATTCTGATACTGGGTGGAGTGGCTATTTGTGGGTGTAACTACTACACCGAGTTAAAAAACATTTCTGATGATGACACCATTTCACTGATGAGTCAAGAGGATGCAACTTCTCTTACACCTTATGGTAAGTGAAAGCTGTCAGCATAGTTTTGCATGTCACTTTATTTTTTCTGGTGGCAATCAAAGACATTTGAATTTTACACCCACATAATCAAATTTTGATCAACTGTTGGACGAACGTAATCGTTTTGGTTGTAGAACATTCTTCTCCTCACAACTCTCTGTTCGTGCGAATCCGATGCTGGTTTGGAAAAAATGGTCATTCTGGCCCAGCAGCCCGGCCAGAAACAACCATCCTTCCACCTCCTTATCATGATATGGTGTAGGAGAACTCTTTCATCACTTTTAAACTCTCAGCAGTTAAAGAGTAAGTTCAGGTTGGTATGAGAATATTTATAGATAGATCGATAGATCGATAGATCGATAGATCGATAGATCGATAGATAGACAGATAGATAGATAGATAGAAAGTTAGATAGATAGATAGATAGATAGATAGATAGATAGATAGATAACTAGATAGATAGATAGATAGATAGATAGATAGATAGATAGATAGATAGATAGATGGATGGATGGATGGATGGATGGATGGATAGATAGATAGATAGATGGATGGATGGATGGATGGATGGATGGATAGATAGATAGATAGATAGATAGATAGATAGATAGATAGATAGATAGATAGATAGATAGATAGATAAATAGATAGATAGATAGATAGATCGGTAGGTAGGTAGGTGAGTAGGTAGGTAAGTAGGTAGGTGGGTAAGTAGGTAGGTAGGTAGATAGGTAGGTAGATAAGTAAGTAGGTAGGTGGGTACGTAGGTAGGTAGATAGGTAGGTAGATAGGTAAGTAGATATTAGCTTTATTCACACCAGTCAATGCCATTCAGAGACAGAAAAACAACAACAAAAAATAGTAAAGTAAATTATGTGTATTGAAAGAGAAAGCTCAATTTGCATAACGCTGTTATATAATGTAAATTGGCAAGGTGTTGGTGTCTGGTGTAGGATGCAGTCGATTTCATAGGTAAGTAGGAATGTAATGGACGGTCAGGCGGATTGGAGATACGATTTGAGTATTTTAAGCAGCAAATACCTAAAAGCACAATTAGTTCCTCAGTATTAAGGGTATTTATCATTGTATATTAGTTATATTATTATATCAATTATAGGGTTATATTAGTTATATTGTTATATTAGTTATATTGTTATATTAGTTATATTGTTATATTAGTTATATCGTTATATTAGTTATATTGTTATATTGGTTATACTGTTATATTAGTTATATTGTTATATTAGTTATACTGTTATATTAGTCATATTGTTATATTAGTTATATTGTTATATTAGTTATATTGTTATATTAGTTATATCGTTATATTAGTTATGTTGTTATATTAGTTATATCGTTATATTAGTTATATTGTTATATTAGTTATGTTGTTGTATTAGTTATATTGTTATATTGGTTATATTGTTATATTAGTCATATTGTTATATTAGTTATATTGTTATATTAGTTATATTGTTATATTAGTTATGTTGTTGTATTAGTTATATTGTTATATTGGTTATATTGTTATATTAGTCATATTGTTATATTAGTTATATTGTTATATTAGTTATACTGTTATGTTAGTTATATTGTTATATTAGTCATATTGTTATCCCACGACCACACGAGCGGAGCGGAAGTGTGGGAGTTTTTATGATAAATGCATGTGCACACAACTTACGAAAATTATTCATCAACAATGAGACGAACCCTCGTCAAGAAATTTCATCAAAAAATTTAAGCATCGGAATTTAAAGTCGTTAAAGTATAATAACGATACAAAACACATTTAAACCTATTTAAATATGTTACCAAGTCTTTGTAAACCTACGATAATATCTTAAAACTTACCCATCTGATCGGATTATACACAAATAGACAGATTAATTTGAACGAAAATTGCCACAAAAAGCTTAAAAAGCTCGGTTTAATAAAAGTTAAGACCGAAAATTGAAACGCCAATAAAGCCGTGCCACCGATTGTAGAACTATTTAGCATTGCGCATTTCACGAGAAAACTGTGCTTATTTCATCAGTCTATGGCATTTTTTACTTGTAATCGAATTTATTCGAAGGTTTCTGTAATAAACGTAGACCGTTTGAGGCGTAGACCGATTTACAGGTACGAATTTGTGGTACACAGTTTATCAGCCTGTGTTTTTTGTCCAATCACCGAAGGTTTCATTATTTGAAACGTTAGCCGAAATTCTTTACAACTCATGTACAAGCTAGGGCCGAACTACAATGCCCCTTCATGATAAGAACATTTTTTATTTTGCTACAGTTTTATACGCGTGAATGCTCTTACTCGCTTTCTGTTAAAGATCGCTTATCAAAACCATTCTACATTCAACGCAACCAACTTTCAAACTGTGTATAGTACACAGTAGCTTGCCATTTTACTTCTAATTTTGCATTTCAGAGTTATAATAAACATATTTCTTTATTGTTGTTGAATTACATACATTACAGTAAATTAGGCCTACAGCTTTATAACACTTTTGTAACAGCTTTTATTTTGCTGCAGTTTGCAGAAATCTTCGAGACGCATGAACGTTCATAGGTTTTCTATTATTGCTGTATTACTATATTAACAATATTGGTTATTTTAATAATATCAGTGCATTTTACTTATAATATTGGCCAACATTGCATTTCTCCTATTGCAAGGGAGAGATATAAACGTGTAATATTTTCCTTTCATTGTTGTTGTTTGTCATGACCAAACACTTTTTAAATAAATTTTCTAAAAACCTATATAAATACCACAACTTCTCGATATTGCTACCTATGACGTTTTGAAATGTAAACAAAATTGTCTATTGTTTTTCTATTATTACTATATTAATAAAATTGATTATTCTAAGAATATCAGTGCATTTACTTCTAATATTGGCCAATATTGCATTTCTCCTATTGCAGGGAGAAAATATAAACGTCTTTTCCATTCATTATTGCTTATTGTTGTATATAATAACACCCACACCCAGTACATTACAGCTACCATTGCAGTTATCCTATTGCACTGCAGAGCCATTTGATTGCTAATATTGCATTTCTCAACCATCAGTACCCTTTATTTTTCTGCCAATATCTCTGGCCATCTCTTTGGTCGTTGGCTGTATGACAGTAGAATTTCTAGTATTAGTTATATTGTTATATTAGTTATACTGTTATGTTAGTTATATTGTTATATTAGTTATATTGTTATATTAGTTATATTATTATATTACTTATATTGTTATATTAGTTATGTTGATGCATTAGTTATATTGGGAACTAGTTTGTATGCACTTTTAATTACAAAAACTCCAATTAATTAGTAGCTTACATTTTGCCCATGAGTTTAATCATGGGAGTTGTCGACACCTTTCACAATCTAATCATGTTGCACAACTTTTAAAATTCTCCTTTACCATTCTGAAAGTTGTAAAAACGCTAATATTACGAGAAAAAAAAACAAATAGGTTTGAATGATCAGCACTAACTAAGGGTTTTCTACTCTCTTCAGTCATTCCGCTAGCATATAAACTCTCAGTAAAATATTTTTGTGTTTTCTGTGGTCACGTCAACTGTCGGTAAAGTGAGCACAACTCTTAGTAGGAGATGACTGCTTATCAATAGAGGTAGTTTATATTTTATTTATCTAATTCCTTGCTTATTCTGATTAATATATCCGTCTCACTTTACCTTACTTACCATTGTCTTCTTCCTTGTATGCTGGTCTTACTTTAATCAATATTATGTTCAACTTGATAATTCTCCTGCCAGCAATAATCTTTAAATTTCTTTGAGTAGGCCCTTAACGTGTCTGACAACTTACATTGGTGTCTTTGCTAAGCAATTTTTTCATTTAACTTTAACCTATGTGACCAATTCTAAGATTTAACTAAGGCAGCAGATTTAGTTCATAAGCTGCTGTCAGCAGATAAGGATGGGTGGTGAATTTTTTGTCTCGCTTTAGAACAGGCTTTCTGGCAGTCCTTAACGCTGCCTGGCCAATATTTATGTTAGATCACAATCTAACGCTATTTACAATGTTTAGAGCGACTTATTTTATAAATGTTGCAGGCAATATCTTTGAAAAGTTGAGGCTACGTCTCGCTGTTTAAGATATTCTTCTACCAATATCAAAGACAAAGAGTTGCATGTTGTTTTCGAGATATTATAAGGTTTCAGAGTGGAAGTTTCAGTTTTAAACTTGTAGTATATAAACCTAAAGCAACAATTCATAATTATTGTTTATATTATATTTTCAATATTCTTTGCATATTAATTATGGATAGAGATTCTACTCTTGTATAATGTAATAAATTTTATTGCCAACAGTTTATCTTTGTCCATAGACATGCTTTGATGACACGCTTTGATATACTAAACTTTGAACTGTTTGATGTTTCAATGTCTACATAAAATTTACCTTCCATGAAAATGAAATTTTAAGTAAATGATATTAAAGCAAAAACTACAATGCATCATGTTCTGTATCATACTACATTGAATTTATAAAACAATTCTTGAACATACTTCTCTAGTCAGCATAGTTTTCTTTTCAACTATTTTCACATATACGTTGCGTTTGATATATCCAGCTGTATTATGACTAATTATTGTTTGAACAATTATATGATATATACATGTCTGTAACACATTTTAATCAAGATGCTAGATTACCAAGGACCGTTTAGCCCTTACCATGCAAACAAATATACTTACAAAGCAAATACTCCTACTACTGGCTTAGATCATCTTTTAGTATCTTTGATAAACATCACAACAGGAAATAAATTGCTCCCAATTATTAATGTTGTTCACCAAGAATAACTTCATTAAAATTAGCGCTAAAGGACAAAGGATTTAATGCTGTTAGTTTCCTATGAGTTTACGGACTTCAGTGTAGTTATTGGTTCCTGATATTCAGTAATTAAAGAAACCTCTTGGTAACCAAATGTTCCGACAGGCCTGTAACAAGTGCTGTGGGTATAATCTGACATTACCCATTGTTAGCTCTATTCGTATGTAACCACTCAGGAAACAACTAGCTCTGTTATACTAAAGCTGATTGGTTGAATAGATGTATACTAATTAACATGAACTATCATATACTAGTGTAGCACCAGTTGAGTATGAGAGACTGATCAAACACTTGTCCATCTTTTCTTCTGTAAGTAAGTAAGTAGTAAGTAGCAGAAAGTAGGTACAAGATGCTGCTGAAAATGTCAATAGAGGCAAAAGAACTGCTTGTTCTTCTGGCTTATCTGTTTGGCTGCCTTATTCCAGGAGTAAATTCTGAGACCAAAGGCTACCATCCCTACTTTGACATAGACCCTAACTGTATGTAGGCTGTTCTTTATATATTAATGCCATATTAAAAAAAGGCTTTTTTGTTTCATTAAATTTCTAAAAAGCATCATTGCATTGCACCGTGTCGCATAAATGTGTTGTCATTGTTTTCATTAAATCTAAATTTTAAATTTAAATTTTCTAAATCTAATGTTTCCTTTCAGAGCCTGATATTTAGGCCAGGTGCTACCATCCTTATTTTGACATAGATTTTAGCTATAGTTTGAGCAATGATATACAGCCCTCCAGGGGGGCTGTATATATATATATGTATATATCATTGGTTTGAGTAAGTTTTATGTTATTTTAAACAAGGTTTTAGTCAGTTACAGTAACAATCGAAATGCCCCTGTAGCAGCATAGATATTTTTTAACACCAGATAGACACTAACCTAAATTTTTTTAAATGTATTCCCACGACCAAACACGAGCGAAGCGATTGTTTGGGAGCTATATGATAAATGCATATGTGCACACAACTCACGAAAATTATTCATCATCGGCCATACTCAAACCCTTCTACCGAAATCCCATCAAAAAATTTAACCATTTTTGTGTGGAATCGTTTAAGTATAATAATGGTACAAAACACATATAAACCTATTTAAATATGTTACCAAGTTTTTGAAAAGTGTAGACAATATCCTGAAACTTACCCACCTGATCAGATAATACATAACTAGACAGATTAATTTGGCCTAAAATCGCCATTAAAACCTGACAAGCCTTTTTTAATCAAAATTAAGACCGGCAAACAAAACACCAATAAAGCCGTACGACAGATAGTAGAACCATTAAGTCGTGCGCATTTCACGAGAAAAATGTGCACATTTCACCAGTCTTTGGCATTGTACAATTGCCGAAGGTTTCTGTAATTAGCGTAGAAGTACTGAAAGGTGATAGTTTCTTTTTTGCCGATTTTATTATTCGATTTAATTATTCGATTTTATAAGATTATTATACGATTTAACTATAAGAATAATCATTCGAATTTACAAGATCAAAGTATATAGTGACCGATGGTGTGCAATATGTTACTGTTATTATTTTTCTAAAGATTTTGTTGATGATATTACGGTTGTGCCCAATATCGCGACACTGCCAAGCCATTTTTAATATCTGCAAAATTAAGTAATAGGCCTACATTTTCTTATAGATATACAGCTATTTCTATGACAACCAACTAAAATCTGTTTAGATTTTTAAATTCAACATAATTTTTTGAATATAAATTCAGAAATCTAAATAAATATCACAATTTCTTGATATTGGTTGCTATGACGTTTTTAAATGTAAACAAAATTGTTTACATTCCATTGATTTTCATTTCTCAAACTTTAACACCAGTTTTCTCAGAACTATGTTTTCGCAGTAATGGTAAACATGCATTCTGTTTATTGACCATGAAATCTGCTGTAATTAAGCTGGAATCAAATTGTTTTTTCAAAACAACTGAGAATTTTCTCCTTCTGCTAGTGTAGATAACTCTCAATCTCATACACCCGACTTAAACATGGTTTCTGTGATATGACCCATTTTCTTTATTTGCTCCAGTTTGCAAAACACTTCCAGACACATGTGAATGCTAATGCTTGCATTCTGTTACAGATACTGTCAAAACCATGCTACATTCAACACAACCAACTTTCAAACTGTGTATATTACACAGCAGCTTGCCATTTTACTTCTAATATTGCATTTCTCCTATTGCAGGGGAGAGATATAAACATATAATCTTTTCCTTTCATTATTGCTGTATGTTGTACATAATAACACTCAGTACATTACAGCTACCATTGCAACTACCATTGCAGTTCTCCTATTGCACTGCAGTGCCATTTGACTGCTAATATTGCATTTCTCAACCAGCAGTACCCTTTCTTTTTTCCACTATCATTTTGGTCATGGGCTGTATGACAAGGGAATTTCTAGTAATAAATTATTTGATTAAGATAAATTTATTATAGTTGAGTTGAATTTAAATAAAAGTTTATTTTCTTATCAAGTAAGGCAATTACTAAGAAATACATCATTAAATCATTGATGAAGGCTCCAATGTGCTCAATAGCTTGGTTAATCATGGTGTAGGGCATAGTTGGCACACGGTGAGCAGGGTGTGGCTCACATGAAAAAAAAATTGTCGCAAATTAATTTGTTTATTAATTGTTAATATTACAGCCTTCCTTTCTTTTTTTGTAGGCAAAAATTTAAGAAATACAAACATTTGAAAATTATTGTTTCATCAATAATTACTTTTTTTGTCAATGCATTCTGGGCACTTTCAATAATCATTTAGAACTAACATAAATAATTTTAGATAATCAACAAAATATATTGGCATAGACAATTGTTTTATTTGTTAGAATTTTTACCTGTGGCTTGTCATTAGAGACTATCTCAAGCAATAAACAGCTTTTTAGAAATGGTTTGTCTGCAGCTACCTTTACCTTAACAAGCCCATCTTGTCTGCACAGCTGCCATTTCCCTTCTTCTTATGCCTAAGTTTTGTTAACTTATCAATTATAAAAATCTTTTCATTGGTTGCTGGTATCATAAATATATACAGAACTATCTCCCTTAACACCTTATGTTTTTACATGACTTGACATACAAAAGAGAGTGTTGTCTGTTCACGAAGTTAAGAACAGGATTTAGTATGCCTGTTGACAGAGCAAATGGCAATGTCTAAGCCAGCCACTACAGTGCGGATAGCAAACTATGGCAGGAGTGGAAAAAATATTTATCACCAATAGTTGAGAAATATTTCACTCTTCAGATGCATGCGCAGTGTATATAACGGGAAGTTGTACATTGTAGAAAAATCCAATATTGCTAAAGAACATTGCAGTATTCAAGTTAGAATAAAAATACTTCATTTGAAAAACATTTCTGTTTGAAATGAAATTATTGCCAATAAAGTAATATATATAATGTATGTAAATGTGTAAACAAATTCATAATATACGATATTGTTACATATGAATATAATATGTATTATATAATAAATATTATACAATATATATAATAATATTTATATATAATACATGTAATAGCATATATTATTATACAATATATATTGTACATATTCGCATTAGCTTTATTGTTAACAGAGTTTTAATAATTACTGAGCGCTTACAGAAAAAGTTATACTTCCCTTAAAACAGGAAATAGCTAGCTTGTAAGCATTTACATTTTATTATGTCTGTTTCCCATAAGTAGTGCTGAAGGATCACTTATGGCAGAGCTCACTGAATCGTTAATTAGTTTACAGACTCCAGCATTCTCACTAGTTCCAAGTAATATTCGTAGTAGAAGGCTGTGAAACTTCTGGGTAGCTAATCATATATTCTATCCAACTCGTAATAATTGCCAACACAAACACTAATGAGCGCTAGTGATATAACCTTTCGTAATCATGTTATGCCCCTTATTCGTATGTAACCAATCAGGAAATAACTAGTCATGCTAAACTAAAGCTGATTGGTTGAATAGATTAACACTGATTAACATGAACTATCATATACTAGTGAGTTATGAGAGACTGATCAAACACTTGTCAATCTTTTCTCCTGCAAGTAAGCAGTAAGTAGCAAAAAGTAGGTACAAGATGCTGCTGAAAATATCAATGGAGGCGAAAGAACTGCTTGTTCTTCTGGCTTATCTGTTCGGCAGCCTTATTCCAGGAGCAAATTCTGTGACCATAGGCTACCATCCCTACTTTGACATAGACCCTAACTGTAAGTAGGCTGTTTTTCATTTCTCTATGTCATATTAAAGAAAGATTTTTTTGCTTTAATAAGGTTGCAAAAGCCACCTCAGCAGCATATTGTTCCAAATTAAATGTGTTTTTATAGTTTACATTAAATCTAATGCTTCCTTTTAAAGCCACTATTTGAATGTTTTTACATTGGACATATTTTTCACTTTAGTTTACCAACTTATACGATCCCAGGTAGATATTTGTACCATTAGCAGTAAAAGAATTTGAAATCTCAGCCATGATCAACTCCAAGTTGATAACTAACTGTTAGTCGAACTAATAAGATATAAACAAATGACCTTTGAGAGTTGATCAATAGCCATAATATCATTCTGTGTTCTATCGCATATATCGGGGTGGCGTTGGTTTCACTAGAGTTCATGAACGCATTACACTTACCTATTTCTATAGCATTGTGTAAGGTGTCACATGTAAACAAAATCATTATATTTATTATTCATTAATTCATTATATTGAAATTCATTATTATGAAAGTGTGGTCAATAATTAAAAACAGTAAAATAATTGGAGCAGATGAAAGGAAGACAAAGTACTCGGCGATAGTAAAAAAAGGTAGGAAACACTTCTAGCACATAGTAAAGGGGACGCTGCTGTAGGACTAACAGACAGACAGACAAAGTTGTCGGTGTGTGATGACCTAACCTTGTACTAGGGAACAAAGCATAATAAAAAAAACTACCTGAATAGCCTTAGGCCATTGAACACTTGAAATTAATGGGTGGAGAGTATAAAAATTTCAAAATGGTCGTGTGCATTGGAATCTATGTCAACAATATGGCATTTAAATGTGTAAGAAATGATACGACTACTGAATGGAACCGGTGATGGAGAATGAGAGATAAAGAGTCTATGAGATATAGAAATTCAGACGGACGGTAAGATTGTTGCTAAAAGTATTCGAGTGAAAAATAAGCTTTTAGTGCATACAAGGCTAATTGACATGGCAGTAGTGGAAGGAAAAGTGAAACACAAGAACATGAAACTAAGCAATGGCGATGGAGCTGAGGAAACCGTGGAGAGCGTCTGTCAGCCTGATAAAGAAGCTGTGTGGTTGAGAGCTTGTAGTAATTGACTACCCTGGAAATAAAAAAGAATGAGATCACCATAGTGCAATTTGCAGCAATAAAGGGGACCAGCAAGGATTATTAAAAAAGTATTGGATATCTCGGGTTAGTTGTTTTAACCCGAAGTCAAAAACACTAAACAAGTCAGCAGAACATCAGCTGTGCAAAAACCAAAATAATAGCAATAATTTATTGAGTCATAAAAACCAGCCATAGTATTGATGAACAAGAATAAAAAATGCTAGATTATCATCAAACCCGAACAAGGTGACATACGTGTCACAAAAAATGAAGAAGAGAAAATAGAAAGTAGCAAAAACTGAGATTTGAGTTTGGAGGATGCGGTGTGACAACGACAAGGGTACAACCCATCATTGGAGCCATAAAAACCATAAGCTACCGACTGACTCATACCTGAGATCTGTAGCGGCAGGCGTGTTTATTAAAACTATTTAGACATTAGCACTTCTAAGGGCACCACAGATTCTAAGAAACACGTTCCTGTAGTATTGGTATAAGTGACAACTTTTCGCTCCATGAATAGAACCAACGCTCGCTTTGAATTTAGTCAATGACTGCGTAAACACTAGGAATAACAATAATTATATGTACTGTGCACTAGCAACGCTAAATGAAATCAGTATAACTAGGCTATGAGAGAACAACTCCTACAGGGCAAGAACCTTTAATTAATTGCAATCTCCATGTATTGTTACCTAGCTAACTAAAGCTAGCTATTTACCATAAATAAATTCTATATATGGAAAAAGATTTTATTACGCAAACAACTTTTCTACATTGTTTTTTCACTTTATGTCAGCTTATACAGCTGTCACCATTTAAAGATAGTCAACTGGCTCACAGCTGATCTAAGAAGTATTAATCCCTCACCTAGACTGAGTAATGAAGTTGCAGGTTTAAAATAATGAAATTTTAGCTTGTTTAGAACCTTTAAGATGTTTAAAGGTACAAGACATAACATCAAGTATAAAACTAGGAGCTACCAGAACTCTCTAGAATCCTTGAGTAAAATCAAAATGAGAAGCGCTTAAGTCAGCTGTGTACTGTTAATATAATAATTATCATTGTAGACCAGGGTGGCTGGAAAAGAGAACACAACTGCTGGTTACCATCAGATGTTCATATAGACATATATGACTGCTCCAGGGACACAAATGCTACAAACTACAGTTTTGGCTGCTGTCTTCAAAAAAATGGTTCCTATGTGACATGTGCTCTTGAGGAACAAGTGTGCCCTGATAACACCACTTTTATTTCTGGCAATCACACAATTGATGCTCCAAGCATGCCCTATGCTTGTCCTAATTGTTCCAACACAGTACAATCCACATCAACATTTTCTTGGATGCTGCAAACAATTAAGCCACATGGTAAAAGGTGAGAAAGCATTTGGCATATGAATCTGTACCTTTTTCTTAGTTGAATATGCATAGAGACAAGTTCAACATTTTGCAGCAGTTACAAATCACAGAGTCTCATGTCTGGCAGTTTGAAGTGCCATAGATAGTAGTTTAATATGTGAGGTCTACATTTATTTACTTGTGCTGTGCAACTGTAGAGGGAAAGTTGCTGTACTAGAGAATGGAAGGAAGTTCAGGCATTTTGTGACTTCAGTGGTGACAAAACTGCAGCTTCAATTAACTTAGTGTAAAAACTTTGTACTTACACCAGTATTATATATATTATCTAATATAAAATATATAATATGCAATATATAATATGCAATATACAATATGCAGTATACAATGTACAATTCAAAATATACAATATATGATATACAATATATAATATGCAATATATAATATATAATATACAATATGTGATATGCAATATATAATATGCATTATACAATATATAATATGCAATATATAGTATACAATATATGATATGCAATAAACAAATGCATAATATGCAATATATTACATGCAATATATAATATATATAACAACATGCAATATATAATATATATAACATAAAATATATAATATGTAATAGGAACTGTTACACCAAGTTGAATGTCTTCTAAATATTTCAGGTTAGCTTCTCCATAATAGTTTACCAATATAGTTTTTATACTACAATAATTTACTTTCTTATGTATTTTCAATACAGGCGCAGCCTTAATTCAGTGCTGACCATTATTATTATCCTGGTCAGCATAGTCATTGTGGGCGGAGCTATAATCTGCTGCTGCAGGTATGCTACTTGCTCTTGCGCAAGACCTAAAGATGATCTCACCTCTGTTTCCACTCCAAACAGATTTTATGCTCCTTTGCCACTCATTGTTCACAAAAGTAAGTACCTTGTCTAACGATACCGACATGTTGATATACCGACATGTTTTAGTGACTAGTTACAGCTTGTATGCTCATCACACGGTTCGCATATTAATAAACTGCACCAGAAATGCACACAATCATGGTTAGTGTTTGATTACATGTGCAAACATGTATAGTTGCTTCACTTGTGGCCATTCAGTTTTAATTCGTTGAGTAATTTTAAACCAATTTCATATAGTTTTAATAAAATTTTAAAGGTTGCCATAGTAGCACACTGTATAAACTTCAAATATTTTTATTGAGGTATTACAGGTATTTTGCTGTTACTTATTTTACATCAACATCTTAGCATAACATACATGTATGTCTACAGTAGCAAGTTCGATAGCCACTCAAACAAATATCTTATTATCAAAACAAGCACCTCGTACTTATATTCTGTCATATATACAGATTATTGAAATTAGAACACCTGCCTCTACCTTCTAAATGCTACTAATAACATCTAACATATAAATAGCCTTAGCGCCTGCTACGATTAGATAAGGAATTACTAAAAGGTTAAAGCTAAGGCTGAAGCTTTCTGGACAAGAACACTTATGATGATCAGGTAAGAGTTTAGTAAGCTAGAAATCCCTCACAATATGTCAGCCTACTTGGAGTTGCATTCACCTTTTTTCCGTTTCAGCAGAAGCATCAGCAGATGAATCAGTCTGTTTAGATGTTGAATGTTTGCAAGCCTCTCTTCCACCTTATTCACCCAGAGCTAGTCAGCCAGCCTTCCCCTTTGCGCCGCCAGCGTATGAGGAGGTTGGTAGCGGTGCTCTGTCCTTTCCCTGGCATGACCAGCAAACGCTACAACATATCTAGACAGTGTTTACGTTATACCTTGTTAAGGTCACGACCAACAATAGGATACATCAACGAAAAATGAACGTTCCTGTGCTTTTTTTCTGTTTCTCAGTTTTAAATTGCAGATTTTTTAATATTATAGAAAACAGGGTTTATGCATTCAGAAATCATTATGTTCTAATATTTTCTTTTTCTATGCTCAAAGTACAGCTAGTGCTACAATGTCTATACTTTTTCTTATCACCCTATTGTGAGATTGAAATAAGTAGAATATTTTAGCCTGGCAGTTATAGTAGTATGTTCTTTAGCACAAATTAGTATGTTTATTAGCGCAATGCACAGTTAGGCAGCAAAACTGTAGCTAGTAGAATCAATAGATGTAAATGAGTAGTGATATTAGTATGTAGCAGGTTGCCCATGGTTTATACTTCGGTTCAGTTTTACAGTTATCACAAATTTTAATTCATTTTGTTATATGTTAAGGAAAGTATGCATTTCAATACTAAAAAATAAAAAGTATAAATAACAAATTTATATGGATTAATTATTTTAATGTAAACTCAGTATGCCTTAATACCCAGATATTAGATATATTTGTATTCATCTCCCTTTATTTGTGGCTTGTCTTTTCCTGTTTCTAAATACTGTATGTAACCGAATTGACTGATGAAAATAAAATTTACTCATTTAAAGACTTGAAACTATGTACCGTCAAACAAGAAAAAGTTATATCACAATATAAAAGTTGTTCCTATAATCTGTTAGATTATAACTGTAGGAACTGCAACAGTCATTAACTTGCTGTTACATTCATATTTAATTAAGCTTACATGTAACTATCCTGTAAATTATTTGTCAGCGTGTATCTTTGCAAAAGATATTGTGTACTATAGAAAAACTCTTAAAATCTTTATTGATAAAACATAAATGACAGCCACAAGCCAAACTATCCTGCATTTGAAAAAGGAAACTCAAGCGTTAAGTGTTTGTCACTTCATATTAATACACTTCAAGTTAACTGTTGCTTGCGTTTTCAACATTGTACTAAAAGTGATAGATAAAAGGGAGGCGATGGCTGAGGGAGTTATCTCGTCGTGTAAAACTATTTAAAGTTTTTAAAGTCAGCAAAGATTAGAGGAGTTTTTACCCGCCCACTAAATTCTTGAACCTGTAATTATTAAATATTGCTACGGACAAGCCTTTGTGACAGTTTAAGGAACAACGAGTTTTCATTAAATATTTAACTTTTTAATAATAATGAGTTACTATTCAATAGCTCATTTACCAAAATTAAATCATTGTACATCTCATCACGATTAGCGAACAAATTAAATTTATATATAGATTTACATGTAATGTATATGCTCAAGCCTGTTACAGTGGAGTAGCCAAGTTTTATTTGCACAAGTAAATACAGTAAGAAAAAACTATTACCGGAGTTTGTTTGTAAACACTAAAAAATTGCAAAAAATTTTGTGCTAATTTATTGCACAGAGTTGGAGCTAATCATCGTTTTATGCATTGCTGCATTGTACTCATTGGCGTAACAACTGAGTATTTGTAATAACTGTGGAAGCTGTACGTTTTGAAGTAGCCTTAGATGCAATGTCTTGAACCTTTCTGCAGCTTCTAACTTTTTGTCTCACAGAAATAGGACAGTCACTAATCTGACAATTGTAGCTTCAGTATGATGAAATATATTTCATAGCTCTTTCACAACTCTGACACTAGGAATGCAGCCTTTTATGGCATATAAAATGTGGATGAGACCACCTGCCTGTCATGACACAGAGGTATCTATTTTCAATCTTTAGAAAAGTAATATTCTTTGCTGGAAGAGGAGACGGCGCTTGGGAAAATGTAAAGCAAAGACTTGACATCTAGCAACCGCAGTTCTCCCAAAATATGTTCTTGGCATTGTATTCTGTTCTTTGTCGATATTTCAGCTATTTATAAACGCAATAGACACACCAGCGGTATTTTTTCAAGCGAAAGGTGATACTGAAGCGTGTCAGCTCTCTGCTTTCAGTCTAGGATGCAATAGTTTCACATTGGCAAAGGCTGATCGCAAATATTGTAATGTTATTACAAGCCAAGGGTCATGAAACAACCAGAAAGCTTTGCTGCCAAATACAACACCAGCTGCTGAGAGGCAACATTTTACTGCACAAACAGCAACATTGTATATCAAAAACATCATCTTCTCGATACAAATATCTAAAAGGTTCAGGCAAAATTTGATGAAATATAAGTTGAACAGCCGTTGTTTTTTCTCTGTCAAAGGTAGTCAAAAGAATTATGTTGAAAATTCTTTCTTTTTTATTTGCCTGTACCTAAAATTCTTCTAGATCAACACATCAACAGAATTCTTAAAAGAAAACGTGGGTTAAATTGTTACCACAATAAGAGACTTGTCTGTCTGTTTGTCCAAAGCCATGGATGGAGATTGGAAAAAGAACCTGCTTCATACGGGATTCAAACTCCCGACATTTGGCTTAGCAGCCTGGCATGCCACCACTTCCACTAATCATTCTCATTCTATAATATTAGAATAGTTGCGCGCACACTTATTCTCTGTACTTTATACACCTGATTATCTCACAGCATACCGAGCCGCCAATATACTAGTATTTTGTAATTTGTCAACGCTGATTGCATTTGAATATTCAACGAAAATGGTCCAGTTAGCATAATTATTTAAAAATCACTTGAATTAGAACAGCTCAATCTAAAATATCCAATTTGTAGATCAACGATCTTGTACAAAAAGTAAATTTTATTATTAAAGCTTGTGTTAGAGTAGCTATGATGATTGGTAAATTAGAGCCTCAAAACTGTAATAACAATATGTAGGTAGCATTCATTGACTATGATTAGCATCTGTTTTCTTCCAAACGGCTCTTGTTATAAAAGAGGTGAAAAGTGAAATCACTTGACACCCATGAGAATAAGTTCCCTATTTTTTGACACCACTAATTTGAGCTGAGCCAGTGAACAACTCCTGACAATAAGAAATATTTTAAACTCCCAAAATTTATTTGCCTTGTTATTATTATACCGGTAGTAGCGATGTTTCACATTTTAGAGCTGTGTCAACCAACACAGGTAAAATTGAGATATAAAAGCTTGAACTTACACAAGATTTTAATAGATTGTATCAGAAAGTATCGACATTTTTCTAGCATTTACGTTTGTTTTTGATATTTGAAATCATCCGACTGACAGGATACTTCAAAGTTAAAATCGATAAAACTTGATCACAGTTAAACCGCTTAGAGCCTTAGATGAAGCAAAAGTGCAATTATGACGTTTATAGTATTAAAATATTAAAAGAATGGAGACGTGTAACGTTGCAAGTTTAACGCAATAGGCAAGATCAATTATCGCAACGATATCAACCTGTGATATCATTTTGCACATTTGTTTTTTCTGAGTACTTAACAGCGATCAAGTTTTGGGTCAATTTTAAACTTGAAACATCCTGGCAGTCAGATGATCTCAAACATCAAAAACAATTGCAAATGATTGAAAAATGACGATAATTTCTGATAAAATCTAATAAAATTTAGTCTAAGTTCGTCTTTAAGTAGACACTAGGACCAAAACAGAAAAGCACAAAGAATAATGACAACCTTCTTGTTGTTAAACAAACTGAACTTGCAGACACCCAAAATATTTAAATATCGCTGTTTAGAATGAGCTGTCATTAAAAAAAGTAACCTTTTCATTATTTACAACTCATGAGAAATATCAAAATTATTTGGTTTAAAAGTAAAAACACTATGGTACAAATTAGTCCTTTAGCGCTGTGGAGGTTTTGTTAGAGGAAAAATGGCCCTGTAGTGATTATAAGGGATGAGAAGTAGTGCTTTAGAAGTCATGGGCAATGAGAAGTGGTGCTTTAGAGGTCATGGAGAAAAGAAGTGGTGCTGTAAAGGTCATGCACAAAGAGATGTGGTGCTTTAGAGGTCATGGGCAATGAGAAGTGGTGCTTTAGAGGTCATGGAAGATGAGAAACTACACAGTAAAGGTCATGCTAACTGAATATTCAGTTGATAAGCTAAATGTCAGAGTGTGACCTTGTACCTTTTACGTCATACTCAATCTGTGCTAGAAGAATGATTTAAGTTTGCTGTTGGTTTGTAATCAAACACTGATAGTACCATTTAGCTATATATATGCAAGATCATAAATGGGCACTTAATTTTTATCTTTATAAAAACCTAGTACCCTGGCAGCCTAGCATGCTGTCAGTGATCATTAGGTGAACCAATAGAGTACAGAAAATAAGTGAGCGCACAATTATTCTAAAATCGTGTAAGGTGAATGCTTAGAGTAGGTGCTGGGCTCTTGAGCTTGAATCCCGTATAATTCACTCTTTTTCTTAACCTTCTTCTGTGGACCATCAAGAGGACATGACTCTGATTATAGTAAAGATATGCTACTTTACTTAAAAATTACTAAGTCAGCACAGTGAGTTAAACATGGTTTCATGCGCACAGTTTTTATAGAGCCATGACGATTCTTTATAGAGCCATGATGAGTTGTTATAGAGCCATGACGATTTTTTATAGAGCCATGAAAATTTTTTATAGAGCCATGACGATTTTTTATAGAGTCATGATGATTTTTTGTTATAGAGCCATGATGATTTTTTGTAGAGCCATGACTATTATTTGTAGAGTCATGACTATTATTTGTAAAGCCATGACTACAATTTGTAGAGCTATGACTATTATTTGTAGAGCCACAACTAATATTTGTAGAATTATAGAATAGTCGTGTAGTTGTGTAGAATATTTGCACACAACTAGTGTAATTACTAGGCACACTTTTTCTTTACACAAGGTAGAATACGAGTCATACAACAATTTGCAAATCGTAGGCACCAAATTATAAAAACTTGATACAGTTGTGCGTTGAACTTATCACTTTTCTGGTACAAACTTTGCCCAGTTACATCTAAAATAATCTGGAATTATGTATCAATACTTGTACCTCAATTATATACATATAAACTACAAAAAATCAGGTAACATATTAGACAGTAGAGCTTCTTCTAGGAAGTCGTTTTGAAAAAGAAAAAAGAGAAAATTGGCAAAAGATTTATTCATACAAAAATGAAGGTTTTAGACTATCGTGACAGTTTCAACAAACTTGTTGCAAGTTAATGTATATGTAATACAACTAATTAATGAACTCACTAATCCCTTGAAGGAATATCGAGTTCGCTTAATAATGTCTGCTTAGCTTACTGCAAGCACCGGTTGTGTATGTTATTTTAACAGCCACTGTTGTACAAACAATGGCTCTGTGATCTTGGCTGGACATGTCTGAGTCCAGTAGCGAGGTAACCTCAATGAGTGGAGACATGCAGAGAGCAATACTAGGTTGGATGTCATACCTGTCATCACCAGTGGCCTTCTTTGGGAATGGTGCCCATACCTGTTGTTTGCAGGCTATGGGTTCTAGACCGCCAGGCAATGGCTGTTCTTTGGATGTTTCGGGCAAGAGATGGATATACATGTAGGTGTCTGGTGCAACCTGTTCATTGTTCAGCTATTGTAGCTGGTTTGACTACAGAAGAAGTCTAATTCAACAGGCTGCCCTGAACGCCAACAAGTCATGAATATAAACTGCAAAAGCAGTGTGTAGCAAATAGTAACCAAAAAATATTAACCATCACCCAAAAAGGCTCATGATTTAGTTGAATTTACCAGAGTTTGCAAGTTTTATAAAAACTATTTATAACTGCCCCCATATACATGTACTGTATCAGACAAGCTAAATTGTTTCTTATAAAGTAGGTGACCTGGAGTATATTGCTTTTTATGGACTGAATGGCTCTATAATGGAGTTGTTTTTTATAGAGTGGACAACTCCAAAGGTGAAGTTTTTTATGGCATTGGTAACTTTAAAGTGAATAATTTTTTCATTGTATAAACAATTTCACAAGCAAACTGTTTTATAAAGAATTAATGGTTGTACAAGAGTTTCTTTTCATAAAGTCTGCCAATTCAGAATTTAGCTGTTTCCTCCAGCACAGGCTACTGCAAGTTCTTATCAATGTGAGAAATAGTTTGTTGCAACACAGTATCACAGCCAGAACTATGAGTCAATCAAAGTCACTATCTATCACATGTCTGGTCTGTTTATTCGATATAATGACTAATGTAAAAAATGCTTTATCCAAAGCATTGTGGTTTTATGTAGTTTTATTGATTAGTATACTAAATGGAACTCAGCCAAAGTTAGCTGAACTTTTAGCGTGAAACTTTGAGGAGCCTACTACAGGTTTTATAGATCATTCATGATATCTTACGTATAAATAGTAAAGTAGTTTAGGTTTCAAGTACAAGAAGCTAAAAATACAAATAAACTTGATACATTAAAACGGAGCTAGAAGGGTTAATGACTGATACAGTTGTTTGTAGCGTATGGGCCTATTATAAAAACTGAATAGTTTTACGGCTATATCACGCAGAGTTCGTATCTGATAGAATAATTGCTTGCAGGCTATTTGAGACTAATATATATATACTGTATATAGCCAACTTTTAGAGCTATACTATTTTCTGTTACAATATTTTATACTGCAAAGAGAGTGTACAGCTAATTTAGTGATAAATCAATGTTTAGATTAAAGAGTTAATATTTTCCAGCTTGAAAGTAACACAAACTGGAATCACAAATACAAGCAGCGCTGAAGATGAAATGGTTAAAAAGGTCAAAAGGTCAAAAAGATAGTTTCTGTAACAAAAGCATTAGCGTCAAGCTAAAATTCATTGCTCATCTGTAAAAGTGGTGTGAAGGCCATCATCAGTATCATCAGTGTTAACATCGGCATCAGTGTTAACATCATAAGTGTTAACAACGTTATCAGTGTTAACTTCAGCATCCGTTTTAACAATATCATCATTGTTAACAGTATCATCAATGTTAACAGTATTATCAGTGTTAACAGTATCATAAGTGTTAACATCGGCAGTGTTAACATCGGCAGTGTCAATATCATCATCAGTGTTAACAGCAGTGTTAGTTTGACTTCAGCATTGGTTTTAACAGTATCATCAGTGCTAACATCGTCATGAGTGTTAACATCATCATCAGTGTCAACATCCTAATCAGTGTTAACAGCATCATCAATGCTCGCATCATCACCAATGTTAGCATCATCATCAGCATTAACAACATAATCAGTGTTAACATAGTCATAAGTGTTAACAGCATCATCAGCGTTAACAGCATCATTAGTGTCAATAGTATTATTAGCATTAATATCATCATCAGCATTGCTGACATCATTATAGCTGCATGACTAAAAGACATGCTCCAATCGAGGCCTCGGTAAAAAATCTCAATGAGCCTTTAACTAGGATGAAGATAAAAAATACTGAATTCTAAAGATGTACTCATAACAGACAAGCCAGAATAAATTTCAGAAGGATGCATGTGACTCATCACGTTGACTAGTTTAGTTATATTAAAGTGCGCTGATGAGTGAGTGTATCTCGTAATTTTTCATGTCAGTAGCCGCAACATAGTCTGTCTTTGTTGTTAAAGCATGGTCCATCAGCATTTCTTGCGCTTTTCATGTTCTCCATCACCATTGCAATTGTCTGTGTCGGGATTCTCAGTTTTCTCATTTTCAGGATTATTGTTATCACAGTCACTGCTATCAGCATCGTCTCTTTGAAAAATGAAACAGGCCTATATAAGCGCCTGAAAAGAAGGAAAATCATGCTTTTCCAGCTGCTGCAGTTGACAATGAAATGAGTTTCAAGCAAATTATTGTTGCAGGTGGATTAAAAAGAAGAAGCAACCATTTGTCAGTGTGTGAAGGAGAGAGAGGTTTGATGTAATATCTATGTTACCATTTAGAAAGAAACTTTTGTGAATGACAAAAAGAGTTTAGGCAATCTATTTCGTATTAAATATTTGTGTTTCCTGTGTTTAAAGTGTTAAAAAGCCATTCACTGCAGAACTCAAATTAACCCTTTTGGTGCTAGATGACTTTAACCACAATGTAATTTGGTGATTCTAGTTCAAAAGTACAAATATGCTGCACATGTTCACAAGATTAGATCATGCAGTATACTATTAGAGGCTAATTAGATCATGCAGTATACTATTAGAGGCTTATTAGATCATGCAGTATACTATTAGAGGCTTATTAGATCATGCAGTATACTATTAGAGGCTTATTAGATCATGCAGTATACTATTAGAGGCTTATTAGATCATGCAGTATACTATTAGAGGCTTATTAGATCATGCAGTATACTATTAGAGGCTTATTAGATCATGCAGTATACTATTAGAGGCTTATTAGATCATGCAGTATACTATTAGAGGCTTATTAGATCATGCAGTATACTATTAGAGGCTTATTAGATCATGCAGTATACTATTAGAGGCTTATTAGATCATGCAGTATACTATTAGAGGCTTATTAGATCATGCAGTATACTATTAGAGGCTTATTAGATCATGCAGTATACTATTAGAGGCTTATTAGATCATGCAGTATACTATTAGAGGCTTATTAGATCATGCAGTATACTATTAGAGGCTTTAAGCTTTTAGCAGACAAACATATCATTTTGCTTTACTTATATTAGTGAGAGCTCATAATAGAATTTCAAACGTTTTATTTTAAAATGGCAAATATCCAAGTAGGGCCTACACTATATGCCATCAAAACGAATGCATTAAGCCAACTGTCAATATCAACCTAAATATGCAATTCATTTGGTTTTGGAGTGCGTCAAATTTCAAACAAATCAAAGTTTAAACAAAAAATTAAAGGCTATCATCATCATTGGAAAGTCAAACCAAAATTAGGAACTCTAACAACCTCGAGATATGCTGAGAAAACCCGATGTCACTGCTCAGTTGCCTCTGTCTGGTTGTGTCCGGTTGTGTTCAATTGTGTCCAGTTGTGTCCGGTTGTGTCCGGTTGTGTCCGGCTGTATTCGGTTGTGTTCGGCTGTATCTGGTTGTGTCCGGCTGTGTCCGGTTGTGTCCGGCTGTGTCCGGTTGTGTCCAGTTGTGTCCGTTTGTGTCCGATTGTGTCCATGTAGGTTAGTAAATGACTGTATTTTACATTTTATTTTCATAGTTTGCCAGAATTAAGCCCACCAGCTATTTGTGTGAGATATTATGTGAATATCCTAAGTTTTCTTGTAATTAGCCAGTACTACAAAAGCTGGCTTGCATGGAAAGCCATAAAACTGGTGAACAAAACTGGCTATATATAAGACAGTGAATCAGTTGTTGGATTTCCATGATTCGAATGAATTAAGAGTTGACCTCTGCCGATACATTCGCACCCTACCTTTTCAACGATTCGTAGTGGCACTTGATCGATTTTTCGAGTAATCTAAAATGTACTCCTCAAAATAGAACATGTTGGAGTACACTGGCTTTCGAGTCACAGTCCCTCTTTAATTCGCGCTTCGTATACTCGTTGCACTATCTCAGCCAGGATAGCTGCTCAAATGTTTCTATTTTTTTCCTTTTTGCTGCCCTTTATATTAAAAAAAAACAGCAATAGAATTTGTTACTTGCTATACAGCTATTACTTCAAAGATCACATGAGCGGCAATCGCTTTTAGTAAAGCCTAGAATTAAGCCTAGGAAGACGTCGGCCACCAGTGCAGTAGGAATCTGTACCATCAGTAGGTTCAGTTATTTAATAAATAAGGTAATAAAATAAATAAAAAAGGTAATTATCTGATCATCGGTGTATGAGCAACTCATCATTAACAATAGTAGTTTGAAAACACTCACTTGGTGGTGTGATGAAATGTGCTGAATTTTTTACCTCTACTGGGTATAGCTTCGCCAGGTATTTATCGATTCAAATCCATTCGCAGTGAGCGTTTCTGTGACATCCGAGCGTTTCCGTGGCAGTAGTTTCACTGCTTTTGCCTTTGCATAAATTAAGCGTAGTAAAATGGTGTTGAATTCATTCAGATTTTACCATTTCTATGATTTGCAGTAGAAGAAACCCCGAAGCCATTTGAAGCATGGAAACCCAGTGAATTTTTAAGCGGAAACTGGATGAAGGAGAGCAGAACGTGTGAACTATGTTACTGAGTTGCTGTGTCTTTTTCTTTTGCTAGCTAGAAACCTTCAGGAGGGTGTGAGGTGGTCTGGGCAGACAGGACTGTCATGTAGCAGCAGAAGCTGCTGGTTATGTTTGTTATATAACTATTAGGTATGGCTGTAGTTTGTTATAACATTGGTTTGCACTCAGGTGTTGGCAGTAGAGACTGGCACATTTGCGTGAGGTTGGCTACAGCTATTGCACTACATGCACATAACGTCGTGGTGGTGAAGGCTAGTGGCAAAGGAGAGCTTGGTATGCCATCGTTGCAGCTTGGTGCGGCATAACAACTTTTTTGTTATTCTGCTCGCAATTGTACACCTGTACAACTTGTGACTTTTCACACTAAAATCTAAAAAAATGAGGCAGGGGTATGAGTTTTTACAGACACAGCAATACATTCCACAGCATAGACTTTTTTATTAATAGAGTGTATACGGGAATTCAGTGTACTTTATACACGTGCATGCTAACCCGCTCTATTAATATAATGTTTATTGTGTGAAATAATGTAAAAGGCTTAAAAACGATGTTTTTAAGTTTTGGAACGGGTTAAAATTATCTTCACATTATTTGTACTGAGAAAAATCCTATCAAAACTTTAACAAATTGTTCTTAAACATGGAAATGGAACTAGAATAGAACATCTGAGCCGGAGTGGTCAAAAACTCAGGGTGACAGATTTATATCTTTGCGCAAGACAGGTTAGAACAGATCATATCAACTTGTATGAAATTTTAAACAGTAATAAAGAAATTTTAATATAGTCACAACTCTATATTTTATCATACATCAGTACAACTGAATACTTTAATATGGTGACAAAGTGGTTAACTCAAGATTAAAACACTAACCCTAATTAAGTAACCTTGTCATTTTTTGGTTACGTAGGTAGGGCAACTCCCTGTTTGAAAATATTTTAGAATTCTGTTGATTATTGTCTTCAAATCTTTGTTTAGATATCGTAAGCTGTCTTACTTTTGTAATTGACTATGCTGAAGTTTTTTCCAAAATTCTGTTCAGCAGGTAAGTTACTGTCTGATGTTCTACCTTTGTTTTTGTCACTGTCTAATAAGACTCGCGAGGAAGACAATCTAAGTTACATGTGTCAATAGTAGAAGAGAGCATGCTATGAGTTATGATCAAAATATAAAAAATCAAGTGACAAAGCTGTTGTATTGAACTGTCACCTTGAGATGTAACCTATAAAAACTTGTTGCTTTTGTAGGAAACTAGGAAGGCGAAAGCTGTACAATCAGATCTCTATGTAGGTCAAGGTGGCAAAATATCTATTAAGGTTAGACACAGCTGCCGCTATGACCTGGTATTTCAATAAGCCATAAGCTAAGATATGGTGATTTTTTTAACAGATGTGATACTACTATTGTACTAGCTGCATTACCGATGTGTAAATTCAGTCAAAGGCTAGAAAAATATATCATATGCGATTATTTACCTGTCTACCAATCAAAATTTATGGGAGAGTTTCAAACTATGTAGTACAAAACATTACCTGTCACAGCTTATCACTTATCGAAGAGCACTCTAGCTTTATAAGGAGCTACTTGAAAGACCATAAATCTAGTTATTGATAATGGAAAAATCTAGAAAGATAAAATATTGCTGTTTCCTTTAATTAGTGCTAGATATTACTAGCCAAGAAGGGCAAATAAATGCTCCCATGTGTGCCATAAAACACTCACAAGATTATACGCGTAAATGTGTCATGGTTAATCGCTCATTTAGTATGCAATCTATATTACACGCTGACCTGACCAGTTTTACGCATAATATACTTGAATAAGAATCGCAAATAAGATTTTCATTTTAATAAACTAGTAGCAATAAATATATTAATTTACACTGAAACAGTAACTGTGCTAGAATGAGAGTTTTCTGTGTTATTAGATAGGCCAACAATGTTCCTTGTCTCCCACCTGTTACTACTTTGTCTTGTCAATGCATCGATCTGCTTTACCTAACAGTGATGAGATTTAACTGTTTACAGATGTTTTCTACAATTGGACAGTTTGGTTTAAACTTTATCCTGTATGTTTCATTTTTATAAAGTTGTTTTGATGATTTCATTCATTTCCAGAAATCAGCCACTCACAATTCTTGGCAGCGGAATAACTAGCGTAGACTGGTATTAAAATAGCGCACTTGTTATGATCATCATCTGGGAGGGGCTCTAATGTCTTTGCCAGTGTTTACTATTCATAGCTGGTTGGCAGACAAATGAAACTATAATATGTTGACTCGGCAGTAAGCGGAGATCCTGGTCTCAGATGGAGAGAGGTCTAAAGAAATAAGTGTAAGTCGTAACAAAAGTTACTGTATCAGCTTCTTCTTTAAGTAGCTCTTTACAATACCTTTTAATATTATCATATCTATGATTGCTAGCTCTATGGTATATGGTTACAAGCTGATAGGCGCTGTTGAGCTTCATTATGCTGTCTACTATATTCTATTAATCATTTCAACTCACCTCAAAACCGCTGTATCTGAAATATTCAATAATCTCCACTTATTCTCTAACAAATGTTATTGCGCTATCACCTTGAAGACAAGCTAGCTAATTTATCTTTGGGTATGTTTATAGCCCCATTTGCTATAATCTTTATTATAACAAGAGCAGTGTCTGTCACCATGCTAAGAGCATTGGGAAAAAAAGATTACCTCGCTCGAGAGTTGACCTCAGGGTGTCAGATTGAAAAGCAAGCGTGCTACTACTACACTACTCGGTAACCAGATCCGAGGATAATTATGCATGTGCTGACCACTCATGACGATCTCTCACAGTGCACGGGACGGAAAGAGCTTACTAGTTATTGTAGTTTCTCTTTCGATTACATTTTTGATATAATATGTTCTCATTTATAGAAAAATCTGTTAGGCATAAACAGAATACACATGATATTATTAGCAGCTTGATGTTGCCTTAAGAAAGAGAGGTCGGTACACAGGTATATCTTGTTTCCCTCTGCTCAATAAGCTACTACAAGGAGTTGTATTAGCAGTGTTTCAAGTATACTTTGTTCTCGGAAGTAAGTCGGTTGTTCTCAGAGCTCATATACATTTTTGAAATGGGCATGTACAAGATAAAAGTTTTCTATTTAAAGATAAACTCACATGAAATTTTAGTAGATTTTATCAGAAATTATCAGCATTTTTCTATTATTTGTGATTGTTTTTGATGTTTGAGATGATCTGACTGCCAGGATGTTTCAAGATTAAAATTGACAAAACCTGATCGCGGTTGAAACGCTATATATAAATATAGTGTTGTATTGATATGACGCTATATATAGTGTTATATTGATATAATGTATATATAAATATAGTTTTATATTGATATTATGCTATATATTGATCGCAGTTAAATGCTATATGAGTCATATATTACAAATATCATATACAATATATATTCACAGGGACCTCTAAGAGCTCTCATCCAGCTTCTCCTTCAGGCTATAATTCTCACATTTCGGTATCAACCATATCCGATACTCTATAATATTCTAGGCAACCCATAGAATGTAATCTACATTCTTTTATATATAAATTAATAACCTAGTTCTGTGATCGTCATTTGTACTGTAATAAGCCAGTGTTCATGAAACACTTTAGATTAACAAAACGTTGATACATTAGAACATCGGTAAAAACATTGCCAGAGACCAACATTGTGCCCAGCAAGGATTAACACAATTAGCTAAATAAAGTTAAAAATATTGCTCATAAAAATTTTAACCCTGAAAGATCAACTTGATGGTGCCAAAATGTAGCCGTAGCCATATTAAGCTGTAAATATGGCCAACAATTTGGTGACGCACGACACTGAGTCATCTATTGCTTGACACACCACTTGTTTGATCTATACAGTTATCAATTCAACGCTCATCAAAACACCAAATGAGACGTCATAGATTAGATATACTAACAATTGATCCTATGAAATGCTACCGAACAACTCACAGATATCAGAACCTGACATTGCCGTTGAATAATTCTTTTAGACGTTCAATCGAACTTTGGTCATAGACAGTAGCTATGTGAGACCAATGAGCTACTACCTTACTTTTCAAAATTGGCTTTGAATGAGGCATTCTTATTGGTTAAGGGTTAGTTTAATGCTTGTAGGATGATTAGTTTACAGTATTTGCAGACAACTAAACATTACACAATACTTTACTACTGAATGCCCGGCGTTGGCCTGGTAAGAAAAGTTTTTGCACAGAAAAAAAATTTTAGCCTATAATACAGCATTTAACATTCTAACTTTTAAAGTTCATATCAAAAGCAAAGTGTTTTTGTGCAGTTCAAATAAATTAAGAGAAAAAATAAGCAATGAGTACATGAAATTGTGTGTAAAAAAAAGGTTACTGCTGCAGCAGAAGCTCGTTGTATTCAAAGTTTTGATAGACGATACTGACACCTCTCGATACTGGTACCTCTCGATACTGGTACCTCTCGATACTGGTACCTCTCGATACTGGTACCTCTCGATACTGGTACCTCTCGATACTGGTACCTCTCGATACTGGTACCTCTCGATACTGATGCCTCTCGATATCGGTACGAATGTAAAAATGAGGTAGCGGACTGTCTTTGTCTGATACTTTGTCTGACCAAATGGAGAGAATGTACAGGCAATTCCGACTCCAGATAATGCATTTGTCCATGTGAAAAGTATTTAGCTTTTACAGATTTACTGAAACCGGAAATAGGAGTGTAACGGCCCATTTGAAATTAAAGTGGTACATTTGAAAATTACAAATTAAAAAGTATGTAATGGGTAATGGGTAAAAATGAGCTTTTAAAAAAATTTCTAAAAAATGAAAATAGCAAACAATATTATTAATTAATAATAATAATAATAATCGTGATAAGGATAAACTAACATTTACAAGTGTTAGTAGCAATAAAAGTGGCTTAGCCTCGTGGTTATGCGCCCTTGTCTGTAAACTTACGATTTGAAATCCACTGTATAGCGGTTGTTCAGTTGCTAGATTGTAATCGCTCGAAATGGACACAGGGGGAAACAAAAAGACAAACAAATGCTGAGATCTATATATATATAGATAAGGTAGTTGCGCTCACATAATTGTCTGATAGTCAGTAATTATAAGTCGTTTGTTCGGTTTATTCATGCATAAATTCAAACTCTGGTGAGGTAAACAATAATGAGGAAGGCAGCACTGTTTTTTTCATTGATGCCTTCCTGCTAATGTGTTTTGCACCATCAGGAATGTTTATTGCCTTTGATCAAATCAAAAATGCGGTCAATATGTTGCGCTTATATATGTCAATGGGATTGAAACCTTACTCTGTGTTGATGATGTGGAATTCTTTTGTTCCTTTTTGTAACAAGCCTTTGTGAAGCGCAGATGTTAATGATAGTCAGTGATCTCTTCCTATGGCTTGTTTATGCTGGTCTGATGCCATAGTCAGCCACCATAACTTCACATAGCTTCATAGCATGCCGTCATAACTGCATAACTTCACGTTCACAATTTGCATCATCATATGAGCCGGAGTGCGGTGATTTGAATGAAGTCATATGGAGCTATTGAGCAATCATGCATTTTGGTTACAAGTATTTGACCTCCCAAAATATTCAATAATCTCGAAATATACTAGATAACAAATAAATAATGCTTGTTGTCTATATGGTCTCACAATAAACTGTACCATGTACATGTAATTGTTTTACAAAGATTCTGCCAAAGTAAAGCGAGCTCTGATACTTGCAAGCAAAGGAATTGGTTATGGCTTACTAGCATCATCGAACTCCTTTAGCTAGTTGATACAAACGTTAAGATTCAAAGTCTAGAGGTCACTGCTGACAACCTACTCAATATGAAACAGCGGCCATTCAAAGTGAAATTCATCGGCTCTAATTGTATCAAGATGATTAGGAGTGCTGTTAGATTATCTGCACGTACTCCAGAGGGATACGCGTGATAAAATATCCTATATATCTATCATTTATTGAGGTACATGTATGTGATAAGCATTCGATTAACCCTACAAACTTGGAGTTATTCCCTACATGCCGCTTCGACGCCACGCGGCGACCCAGTAATTGCGTTATTGATGATCCACAGACGTATTCAACAAAAACATTGTTAGTTAACAATGTTAACTAACAATGTTTATAACAAACACTCCACATTTTTGTTATAAAACAAGCATGAAATTATCATAGCTTGAAATTTATGAAGACCTCGGGCTAGAGTTTTGTAATAGTGCATCATCATTAATGTATATATTTACAGTCAACTCACATACCTTCATGTGAAACCCACCCTAATTCTGCAATATATGTGATAGGAATCTTAACTCCACAAGTCTACCTTTTTCACATAACCTATAAGAGCTCCTATTTTCTAGAAAAATATGTAATTTGTGCAGCCGCTTGTTACTTCTTCGTAGTGTGTAATATCTGATAAGAAACTATCCTAGCGTTTTGTGACACATGTTTAAGAGAACAATGCAATGCTGGTTATTAGGCTTGACTCACATACAAAATGTATCTATTATCCGTGTTACATATATTCTGTTTATGCATAATAGAATTTTCTAGAAATAACAAAATATCTTGTCAACATACAACTGAAAAAGACTTACAGTACTTATAAGAAATGAGGCTATAAACATACTCAGGGATCGACTAAGAAAGAAATACTCTACAGGAGGAAAATATTCGATGGATTTAATAATCTGTGAGTTTGCGTAAAGTCAAATCCGCGAATCATTAAAATCCGCGAATAATTAGTTTCATTTTTAACACAAGGGAGAATAACTACCACCTCAAATTAGAAACTAACCGATAGGCAGAGTTAGTAAACGTAGCTGAGTTCCAAACTCTTTTAAAATCTTCGCCGAGGATTTGAGTTAAGCCCATTGCCAATGCATCACACTTCTTTACAAAGTTTTTCAAGGTTGACAGGTTATTCCAAATTTGGCACGGCATCATCATCATCGAAAAAAATCTCCTGCAATTCTTTACGTTGAAAAAAACTCATAACTTACCACAAGTTACTGGTTCACTAAAGGCCTCCAAATCAATGAACACTCATGAAAACCATTGGATGCAGCTAAAAGTTTATACATATAGCTTAGCATGATCAACATAAAATTCTCAGCAAAATAGAAACCTAAACACGTGGTATACGTCCGTGAAGGTTTTATTCTATTGCTAGCTGCTTTCACGGATTAATTTATTTGCGAATGTGTTCATCCGCGAATAATTTAGTCCGCAAATATGCTTAAAAAGACAACTTTTCGCGAAATTTAACTCCGCAAATTTCAAAAATTTCATTCTGTAAGTTATAATACGAACAGTTTATTTGATTTGCAAAATTTCAGTTTGAGGATGGAGCAATCGATATACCAACCATACATCACAACGCGTATCCTTGTAGGTAATTAACAATATGCAGGTTAACTGTAATGGCTGGTTCACACTACATGCATTGTGTATACAGTGTAAACCAGTACGTTGGTGTTAATCCCAAAATACATCAAGAATCGTCTGTGATAACAATATTCTCACTATCCCAAACCCATCTGCATTGGCATTGGGGTATAGTCGAACAGTAGTCGGATAGTAGACGGGATACTAGATGATACTAGTTCCCCAGCAACCACTGTGAAGGGTAATAAAGATTAAGCGGTCTAGTGTGCCAATAAATCACAGATAATAACCATCGGCACAATTATGTGGGACACCACAATATGGTCACTTAGCCCAGACTTTAGTGGTTGGCTGTGATGCTGAGTGTCTAAGTTCGAGTACTGCTGTACGCAATATTTTACAGTTGGACAGAGACTCTGATTATAGCACAGGTATGCTAGCACTAAGTTCTGACCGGTGTGGTGTATACCATTCATAGTGGTTCCCAACATACATAGAGATATATAACATGAATATAGTGGTATAACGTAGATGGATATCTATATCATGGATAGAGGTACAAAATATAGATAGAGGTTGATATCACAGATAGAAGTATATACCATAGATAGAGGTTGATATCACAGATAGAAGTATATACCATAGATAGAGGTTGATATCACAGATAGAAGTATATACCATAGATAGAGGTTGATATCACAGATAGAAGTATATACCATAGATAGAGGTTGATATCACAGATAGAAGTATATACCATAGATAGAGGTGGAGATCACAGATAGAAGTAATGTATATACCATAGATAGAGGTGGAGATCACAGATAGAAGTATATACCATAGATAGAGGAGGAGATCACAGATAGAAGTATATACCATAGATAGAGGTGGAGATCACAGATAGAAGTATATACCATAGATAGAGGTGGAGATCACAGATAGAGGTATATACCATAGATAGAGGTGGAGATCATGGATAAAGGTGTACAAGACCGATGGAGATGTACATTATAATGGAATATCATTGTACACATATTCATACGCTATTTTGAACCTCGCTGCTTATTCATTACCGTATCATAACATTGCCTTAGGTGTAGGTCTGTTTATATAAACTTTGAACGTCACTAGGCATCATCACTTTGCAATTACTTACAATATTACATGCTCATTATTTTGCCTGTAATGTTATTCTAGTCTAGGTTCAGGTCCTAACCTGCACATGCCTGCCCTTCCTTCTCATAAATAGCATAGAAAAACAACACATTATACAAGTATTGCGGATAGAGTTTTATAATATAGATAAAAGTATATCCTATAGATAGAGGAACATCATGTTAAAACTGGTAGCCTATATTGTATGTATAATGTATAATTTTAATTCTATTTTACCATTTTTTCTATTATATTATGTATACTACTATGTGTGTATTTCACTATGCAGTACACTATGTTGTACCATACTAGGTGTATTATATAACAGTTTAATTCATTCGACCAGTAGACTTTGCAAATAATGATGGCAAAAAATAATAATAACAATAATATTAATAATAAGTCGAACTTTCTTTTAATGTGGGAGTTTTAATCGCGATCATGTTTTGGTGATTTTAATCTTGACACATCCTGGTAGTCAGATCAACTCAAACATCAATAACTATCTCAAATGTTTTCTGATAAAATTTATTAAATTTTTGTGTAAGTTTATCTTTAATTTATATGTATAAATATAAGTGTATGTTTGTTGGTCTGTTGTATGTCCAGTTATAACAATAAAAGACATACCCTTGCAGCGCTTGGTAGCATTAGGAATGAAAAAACACCTCACACTAGAATTGAACTTGGAAACACTGTTTTTTAGACAAGCACACCAACCACTACTCTACATAGCCATATTACCATACTATGGAATAATTGTGGACATACTTATTACGCCTGCCAATATTCAATGACGCACAGGACTGCCAGTTTACTAGAAAAAATTTGTGCCTAGACGTTCCCAAAATGCTGTAATTATATGTATATATAGCATAAACTTAATTAAACTTACAGCACACACAGAAATAAACAAACACTTTCATTTTGTAGTTAAAAATTTTAAATGGTAAATGTTTTACATGTTGATTGAAAATCAATTCTGTGTTCAAAAACCTTTTTTATCAATTGTGCAACACAGGCTTTCACTTAGTAAATGATATATTGAAAGGCATTGTTCGATATGTCAGTAATCATGATAGATCAGTATTTGTTCTGATATTCTAGTGACCTGGAAACAGCCTTAATATATTCATAAAAATCTCAGCTAGCCACCAGCGTGAATATTCAGAGATAAGATGAATAAAATGTGAAGGGGTGGCTTAGACGCGAGATAGCTATAGAGAGGTTTTACCCAACTCAACAGCGGGATGAGTTTCAAATCAAACGAGATTTGTATTTGTTTACCTATCATACGTTATTATGAACATGAGTTCGGGGACGCAAGCGATTGTTCAGAACAAATGGTATAGAATTAATTAGAGCTGAAGCTACGAATGTAATAGGCTGAGTGGTTCTGCAAATACGCATTGTAGCTGGCAATCAAGCGAGTGACTGCCACCCTTGAACAGTCAATGAGCTGCAGCCAGCAGAGCAGGAGACAAACTACATGAAGATGAATAAAAGGATAGGTAAGTTTAGAGCTGCCTAAACACTAATTCTACTAATGAATTCTTCATATTTCTTATTTTAGCGCATCGAAAATAATTTTTCAATAAATTAGATTGAGTAATTTTGTTTATTGACAGATTTTCATAGTATTAGGTGACCTCAGTAGCTAATCAGGTAAAAAAAGTCGCTGAAATTAGGAAGAGATTTGGAATAGTTATATTGTATAAAATATTTTTTGAAAGTTTTTCTGTAGCTGATATTTAGGAGTTGTGTAAAGACTGATCAGTAACAAATAACCCATATTATTATGAGTCAACTGAGAGTAAAACATAGTGAATCTCCTAAAAAATTGCATAATTCTCTTTTTTCTATAAAAACAACAATTTCGCTTCACAGATTGACACACAGTACTAATATCGGCTTTTATAGTTTTCATACATTTACATAGGAAATTCTTGACTCGCTAACTGAGTCATGATTTGGATTTCGATCAACCACAGTCTATATATTCTAGAAATCGTAGAAGGTAGAGGGTATAGTCAAGTTTGTAATAGCTCTCTGACATCTGTACATTATTTCACCAATTGCTATGCTTGCAGTGTCTTGTCTGGTGTTGGTGGGCATGATGGTCGTGACATCGGCCAATGACGAAACGAGAGACAGCTGTCAGCCAAATGCTGTAGGTATCTTTATGCATTAACCAGCAGCTAGCAAACTATTATTAATACTATTGTTTTAGATCTTGGAATTACGCCGGCCTGTTTATAATCAAGGTAGCCAATGAAGTTCTTTCTTAAAATCAACCAATGAGCATTAAAGTTTGCGGCAGCTGGTGGCTTTTTATAAACTACTAGTATGCTGGCAGTCCCTTGCACAATGAGAGATCATCATGTACATGTATAATTAGTATGCACACAACTATTCCAACATTGAGCAATGTTGCCCAGTGGCACAGTTCGTAGTATGCCTGGCCGCATATCCGGATATTCTGGTCTGATTTCTGCAAAGTACAATATTTTTTTCTAACACTCTTAGCGTTGCATTGGACAGACAGACGGACACGGCTATTATCATAGTAAACATTTAGTAGAAGTTTTCTCTCTGTTATTGTGATTCGTGTGAGAATAGCCATGCCAGCAGCTGTGTAGTGAATGACATAACTTCTTTTGTTGCTCCACGTGCAACTTGATTCATAAAGGAGTTATGTATCTATAGGTGTAGCATTACTGGTTAGTTTTTCCATGAAAGTACCTCATCGTTTGGTTGGTTCACATAGATTTCACGATGATGACGCAGCGCGCGCAACCTGATGTCATCTAATAGATACTGACTGCTGATGCGCTGAATTATTTATGTGATTTGGCACATAGCCAAATGAGAAATGAATATTTAGCTTCTTAGTCGGCCAGAAAGAGAAAACCTTGAGGGCTACAACTCATGTAAGAAAGAATAGTGGTGCATGCTTATGCTCTTTAGGTTAGAAGACAGTTTTGTGGCCAACCTGTATCATTTGTCAGTTGTGGTCAAGAATGAAAGCGTGGGTTCTCCGTGGCTGAATAAAAAATAACAATAATGGCATCACTTTGCTGCAATAGAAAACAAACTAAGGCATGTTGATCCCAGCAATGCTAGTAAAAATAACTTTGTCACGTTAATGTAGCTTGTTTGTAAATAAAAATGTGGCACTCATTTCCTTTCCCCCTCCATGTAAGATTTTTCTGGTCGGTGCTTGACAAGAGATCAGCTCACTGTTGAGTCAGTAAGTGTTCTTTACAAAAACAGTGATGTAGTTACAGAAATTAACTGTATGGTGGGCAGCATAGGAAAAATGCTATTAGTGTTAAAGGCAGCAGTTTCAAATTTGTATTAAAATTGCTTCCAAGTCCGCTTGTAGAATTCTATCATAAACAGATGACACGATTTAGTAATAACCAGTAATACTACATGCAAAGTAAATACAGCTTTGGCATCTCAGGTGGTGCATGACGGTTCACGAAGTGACAATGTCCGGGTTACAACAGCAGTTAATGTTGAGTTGAAAGTGATTTAAAGGTCGAGAAGTCATCATTTGGATCAATGGATCATTCTGCTAGAATTGTAGAATTACATGTGCTAAAAATTGGAAGCTGCAAAACTTGCAAAGAGGCAACAAGAGGACATGATTTCACTTCCACCAGAAGATGTTCAGGGTGAACCCTATACATAATGATATGAACAACGCAGCCACCATAGCGTAACCATATACATAATGATATGAACAACACAGCCACCATAGCATAACCATATACTGTATTTCTAATAACTGATGAGAAAGAGGAACAAATGCTAAAATCTCTGCAGCAGGCTTTCCTGTCTGACTCCGACAAGAACTTCATGTCTGCCAGGCAAGACTCATTGTTTTCCTATGAATATATATTGTGACTGAACTATCAAACACTGCAAAGAGATTGCGTCTGGCTCTGATAGAAGGTTTTGAGTTTTGCCCTTTAACAAGTAGTTGCAGAAATGATATACACAACATACATTTTATTACTTTACTCATTAGTATCTACTCATAAGAAAAATCTAGATGCCAATATAAAAATTAGCAGTATATAAGAAACAATATAAATAATAGACAGTATAAATAATAAACAATATAAATAATAGAAAGTATAAATAATAAACAATATAAATAACAAACAATATAAATAATAAACAATATAAATAATAAACAATATAAATAATAAACAATATAAATAATAAACAATATGAATAATAAACAATATAAATAATAAACAATATAAATAATAAACAATATAAATAATAAACAATATAAATAATAAACAGTATAAATAATAAACAGTATAAATAATACACAATATGAATAATACACAATATAAATAATAAACAATATAAATAATAAACAATATAAATAATAAACAATATAAATAATAAACAATATGAATAATAAACAATATAAATAATAAACAGTATAAATAATACACAATATAAATAATAAACAGTATAAATAATAAGCAGTATAAATAATAAAAAGTATAAATACTAAACAGTATAAATGACAAATGAATTATTGGAAACTTATTTCAGATTATGTGTTATCCAAAGAAATTTTTTCCAACGATCCCTAAATAAGCAGGTGTGAGATTGAAGTATTTTCCTCATGTTTCTACCAAAACAGGAAGTTATGTCAGGCTAAGAGGTAGCATATAGAGTGAGATACCCTAGTGATCATATGATAATTATGTACTAGGTGTAACCAATTAGTACAATAGGTTAGCAGGGAGTGAGGTTTTGATAAACATCTTTTTGTGTGAGATGAACTGGGTGAAAGTTCCTATAGAGGTTAGTTTGCTTTACTAACTCTAAAAGCATTCATCTGTTTCAGCTCAATCAATGCTTCATTAAAGATGAACTCACGCAAGATTTTAGCAGATTTTATCAGAAATTATCAGTATTATTCTACCATTTGCGATTGTTGTTTTATGTTTGAGGTGCTCTGACTGCCTGGATGATAAAACGCTCAGAAGAAAAGTACATGTAAAATGACATCACTAGTTGTTATCATTGTGACAGTTAATATCAGCTATTGTGTTCAAGTTGCAGCGTTACGGCTCTCTATTCAGTCGATCGTTTTACAACTATAGACTTCATAATCGCATTTTCGCTTTATCTGAGCCTTTTAATCGCAATCAAGTTTTATCGCTTTTAACCTTAAAACATTCTGGCAATCAGATCACTTCAAACATAAAAAACAATCGTACATGATTGAAAAATACTGATGCTTTCTGATAAAATTTACTAAAGTTTTGTGTAAGTTCATCTTCAAGCTAAGGACTTTTATTGTAAAATCATCCTACAGCCAGAAGCATCTACTGACCTCTACAATTATGATCCTTTTATGATGCAACTAGGTAATTCCAAACTTGACACTTGTACGCAGGTGATTGATACCATAGCAACTGCATAATTAAGCCTGTTAAAAATTAGATCTTCATTATTGGAACTACGCCTGTTGCAATATACAAGATAGTGGATTGAATATTTCTGAATAGATGTTTAATCAGACTCTCACTCAGGTTACATAACTACACATTTGGCAGTTCAATTTATTTACGATGGATTTACTATACATTCTGTCTTCTTCAACCAATCAATTTCCACTTAACTAAAAGACTTTTGGCTTTTCTTTAGGCTTTCCATTTGTATGAACGATTTCATAAATGAAACAAATTTTAAATTGGGATTGTTACTTTTTCATAATTTTTATATCTAATAGAAAAAAGGGAGTCGGTTTTTCAGTCGGTATTAATCTGCTATCTACAAAATCTCTTCTGTAAACACTAAAGAAAAGTCGTACTGTCTGTACATGTGGTTATCGCCAACAATCCATCTGTGTTTACTTGAACTTATTCATTGCAACCAGTTCACTGGTAGCCGGTTCACCGGTAATCAGGTCACCGGTAGCCAGGTCACCGGTAGCAAGTTCACGGTAGTCAGGTCACCGGTAGTCAGTTCACTGGCAGCCAGTTCACCAGTAGTCAGGTCACCGACAGCCAGTTCACCGGTAGTCAGGTCACCAGCAGCCAGTTCGCTGGTAGCCGGATCACCGGTAATCAGGTCACCGGTAGCCAGGTCACCGGTAGCCAGTTCACGGTAGTCAGGTCACCGGTAGTCAGTTCACTGGCAGCCAGTTCACCAGTAGTCAGGTCACCGGCAGCCAGTTCATCGGTAGTCCTTTTATCGGCAGCCAGTTTACTGGTAGCCAGGTCACCGGCAGCCAGTTCACCGGTAGTCAGTTCACCGGCAGCCAGTTCACCGGTAGTCAGGTCACCGGTAGTCAGGTCACCGGTAGCCAGGTCACCGTTAGCCAGTTCACTGGCATCCAGTTCACCGGTAGTCAGGTCACCGGCAGCCAGTTCACTGGTAGTCAGGTCACCAGCAACCAGTTAATCGATTATAGTCGTCATCATGTAACCATTTATGTTGAGGAGCTTTTGACACATAATACATTATTGTAAGAAAACTGGTATTTTAGGCAATTATTCTTTATTATGATTAAAGCTTACAGGAAAACTCTACTGGTATTGTCTGTTAATACCATGTGATATTGCCACTAAAGCTATATTATCTGTTCTGGAATGACAAGTAGTGGATCAGTAGATGTCTGATTAATAAATACAATAATAACTAATAAATACAATAAATTGATAAATAAACTAATAGATGGAGAGCAAGCATCAAAAGTGCCGAGTGTCTAGTTTTTTATAACTATTTCTGTGTGCGGATGATGCTAATTTGGAGTTATGGTCCCATTGAGAGACCATGTGATAAGTGCTCTGACAGACATTCACATGATACGGATTAACACGAATAGTTTGTTAAAAAAGATAAGGATTTCTATGCCAGAGGTCATAGCAGTGCATTCAGAACTGCTCAAATCGACATAAGAACTACTGAAGTCTTCAAAACATTTGAAATGTACTAGCTTGCGCGGCATTTTCTTGCGCATCATCCACAAGTGCCATTTCCATCTTCTGCAAACATAAACATTCAGTAAAAAATTTTCAGTAACAAAACTCAATTGACTTGCGGATTTTTGCTGTTTTCATCTTGCGGATGATGCAAACATGATGAATAACCCTGACATAGACCCTGACATAGACCCTGACATAGACCCTGACATAGACGCTGACATAGACCCTGACATAGACCCTGACATAGACCCTGACATAGACCCTGACATAGACCCTGACATAGACCCTGACATAGACCCTGACATAGACCCTGACATAGACCCTGACATAGACCCTGACATAGACTTTGACATAGACCCTGACATAGACTTTGACATAGACCCTGACATAGACCCTGACATAGACCCTGACATAGACCCTGACATAGACCCTGACATAGACCCTGACATAGACCCTGACATAGACCCTGACATAGACCCTGACATAGACCCTGACATAGACCCTGACATAGACTTTGACATAGACTTTGACATAGACCCTGACATAGACTTTGACATAGACCCTGACATAGACCCTGACATAGACCCTGACATAGACCCTGACGTAGAAACAGTAGTTTAGACTTTCTACAATAACTTTTTCATCCTAACATCAGTTTTGAAAATAAGGAATGACACATGAGTTAGCTGTTGTACAAATTTAAAACTCAGCAGTCAAACTCGGTGCAAAGTGTAGTAAAATAGGAGATTTAGTTTGTATATAGTTTCTTTTGCCTTATCAGTCTAATCTGCATTTCTGTCAAGCAATAAACATAATTTATCATAAACATATTGGCAACGATTGCAAGGGTAGGTGACCTACTGACCTTTGGCAAATTGTAAATACATTTATGTCAGTAAACAAAATGCTGATGATTTTTGCAAATATTCCTTATCAACCAACATTCCTTATCAATCAATTAGCATTTCTTATTAATCATGGTGCTCCGGCTGAGACATTTGTGTTGAGTAATACATGTAAGATTGTTGATAACTATTCTCATGCAAAAACTATAATCTTGTTTTTTCTCGCATCAACCTGCCGCCATCAGATTACATCAATAGAATAAAACAAATACTGCAGCTCTATCCTAACCTATGGTACTATAGCACCGGGCAAAGAAGACGATTAGGGAGTGATGCTCTTTTACTCATAATAAGATTCACTATGCCAATTTTTGAAGAAGTTTTTATCTGTAGCGTCATTTCTCGGGTATTTCTTTTTAGATTTTCAATGGATAAAACTTCTCATAAATTTCATGTAAAGGAACTGTGGCCGTTTTATGGAGAGAGGCATGATATAGAGGATATTTAGCATATAAATGTAAAAGAAGTGTGGTGTATTCATATGGAAGGGGGTATGGAATATTCATGTAAAAGGGGTGTAGCGTATTCATATAAAAGGGGATATGGATTATTCATGTAAAAGGGGTGTAGCGTATTCATATAAAAGGGGATATGGATTATTCATGTAAAAGGGGTGTAGCATATGCATATAAAAGGGGGTATGGAATATTCATGTAAAAGGGGTGTAGCATATGCATATAAAAGGGGGTATGGAATATTCATGTAAAAGGGGTGTAGCGTATTCATATAAAAGGGGATATGGATTATTCATGTAAAAGGGGTGTAGCATATGCATATAAAAGGGGGTATGGAATATTCATGTAAAAGGGGTGTAGCGTATTCATATAAAAGGGGATATGGAATATTCATGTAAAAGGGGTGTAGTGTATTCATATAAAGGGAATATGGAATATGCATGTAAAGGGTGTTTTCATGCTTATATAGTAGAGATGTAGCCTGTTCATATAAAGCAGGTATAGCATATTCTTGTCAAGGTGTGTAGCATGTACATATAAAAGGGGTGTACCCAGGGTGTGGCAAAATAATATATAGGGCTTGTAGCATGTTCAAGCAAGTGGGGTGTATTATGCTTATGTAAAAGGGTAAGGAACTTTTATGAAAAGAGAAGGGGCATAGAAAAATGTAACTTTTTTACTATTTGCTTAATTTTCTGTTGAACAGAGTAGCAATAGCGATAATAGCCTTAGTAAATGTTGAACCTATTGATTTTCTACTTAACCGGGGTCGTGTGATTTGGAGACATTTGAATTCCAAACACAAATACCTCACATTTGTAAAAAAGATTTTGGTAGTTTTTATCAAATTGGGTGAGTCCATTTGTATTGAATAAGTGCATGCGTGAGAATGCATCAGTAAATTCTTTGGCCTGCGACCGTTATGAATATTTTAACGTTTTAGGCTATAATAACCGAACACTTGTTTTATTATAGCAAACATGTTCAGCATATCGCAAATTTTTTTTGGATTTATTTATGGGTTGTCGATAGAGTAATTGCCACAGTGACCACAAGTGACATAGAGAGAATAATTCCAACTTTATGAATACACAGAACTAAACAAACGCTTATAAAAAAATATTTGTTAGACATTTTCTCATTGGTATCTTTTCAGTGTACGTATAGACAACTCCTTAAGCACTTTGACCGCTATAAGCACCCCTTATCTCTGTATGACTGTAACACTAGCCCTGCTGATGGCGCCATAACTAGATTATTGAATAGATGTTTGTGAGAAATAATATTTGTTAGATTAAGTTTATGGGTGCAGCGGTTGGGGTCTGCTAGACACTCACGCAAGTTTTATAGAAGAGCTTGAAACTTTACTGGTGCTGTCTGATGTATAGAAATCTACAGAGTAAAGTGTTTCTCTTTTGCTTATTTCTATCTATTGTATTTTTACATAAGAATCATGAATTCTATAAAATTATAAACTAGGCTTAAATTACAATTTATAAGCGAAGAATGACACTTGATTGTGAAGCTGTGGCTTTAGGGAAACAACAAGCTGGTTCAGCAATGTTTGTTGTTAGTCATAATTCTATGTTTTTAGGCTAATGGCTTTCTGTTTTATTTGAACTGTTATTAAATTCATCATAACCTCTATGTCAGGCACTTTAGAAATCTGGTTATTAATCACTAAGTTCCATTACGCAAGATTGCTTGACTATTGTAGATAAAAGCTACTCCGCTTGGAGAAAAGATTGGGTTTGCTGAGGTCATTAAACTGTAATGCAAGCTGAATGATCTTGGTCTTAATTCCCATTGCACAATTTACTGTTTAAATTGATTTCGTGTAAGACCTAAGCAGCCATCACAAGCATGATTATAGCCTAATGGTTCCTGTTGGAAGCAACATACTTTTTAGGCCAACGTGTAGATTTGTATTGGTGCCAACTGAAACAGCATATATTTTGACATGGAACATAAAAAATTCAACTTCACCTAATCAAACTGGCTACTTTATTTTATTTTGTCACAGCTAGCAAACGCAACCTTTTAATTTTATTATTTGATAAACCATTTAATTTATTCTTGAAGCCCGTCTAGATAACATGTTTCCTCTTTTCTTTATTAATTTTAGTTTCTTTCAATATTCAAATGAATAAGCCAGGCATTGTATCTCAGTCTAGAAGTTGAATATGTACCAATTAATTGGACACCTCTAGTTACTGTACCTTGTAGGATGTACCAGCTACACGAGTTAATACAACTGCGAGGGTGCAGAAGCTCAGGACTGCCATGCAGTCAGAAGGAGTGTATGCCCTCATCATTCCCACTGCTGATGACCACCAGGTAGTTGTTTATTTGTTAAAGAAGATATTGATACCGGTGACATCTTTTGCAAATGCTATGTACATGACTAGCGAGTTTATCTTAAATGTCTGTTTAGTACAGTTTTGTCTGTTTGCGTGCTGCAATAGAAATCAATTCAAAGACACTAGATGTTGTTTTTACTTAATTAATTCAAACTTTTCTGAAACTTATTAAAGTTGTTAGCCTAATATTCAAACTAAGATATTGTTTTTTCAAGGATGTGTATCAGCTCTACTGCAAAAGTTTAACTAACTTAAAGACTGTCACTGAAACATTTGCCATGCAAAGGACAGTGCTTTTGAGTTGCTTTAGATGTTCAGTAATTCAAATTATTATGTTATTCTATATGATTCTATATATTAACAAAATCAACCCTATGACAGTTGTAGAGAGCGTCTGCCTCATAGCTCTTTAATAAATATAATTCTTTTGTAAAGATGATTTCCTGTGAGAGGCTTCTTCAACTGCGCAAAAGCTTGTACCTATTTATAGAACTAAAATTGTCAAGCAAATGTTAGACTGAAACAGAAAATAATGGTTCAAACTGAATAATATGAACAATGGTTTATAAAAAAGATTAAAGTTTTTGATGAAAATCTACTATCCTTGTCTTTAGAGAGTCAAAATACATTTACTTCTTTTACTCCAGAACGAAAATTACTAACCGAGTGTTCTATGCAAAGCCAAAGTACTTGTAATTATAAATGTTTCAAGAACAAAAAAAGCTACTTCAATGCTGAGGGTATGAAAGTGTTCTAAAGCTGCATAGCGACGTTTCAACATAAACACAGTGGAGCTAGAAATAAATATGAACGCTGCTGGTGGTATTGTAGAATGAATACGTTGGAGAGCATGATAAAAAAAGAGCTTTCATTACTGGGTTTTCTGGATCTGCAGGTTTGTAAAAATTGTGTCTATCATATCTTACAAAGCAATCACAATACATGATAAATCCATAAAATATTCATCTGCTTGCATTAATTTGCTCCTATTAATTAGCATATAATTTTTGGAGAGTTGTCTTCTCTCATTTAAAAATTTTTTAAACATATTTTTGTGTTGTGTCACAAAAATTGCAGTATCACTCTATTAGAGTGATACTGCAATTAGAGTTATCACTCTATTAGAGTGATAACGATTGTAAGGAATTGTGTTTTAAACATTAATGCTTAACTTTCTGTAGATAGTTAAAAGTTTCTACTTTGATTTTTCTCTCTCTCGATGTGCAATACTTGTTCCCATTGAGCAAAGCAATGATGGATACTATGAAGAACAGCCAAAAGGAAACTTCTCCAATGACTATTACAATTTTTAAATTACTTCCATTTGAAGAAAATAAAAAATATTTTCTTCAAATTTTGAAAGTTACTTTGAGTTTTGCTTTAGTTACAAATCACAACCTCAAAAATCAAACCACAAAATTTTAAATGTGATACTAATGACATAGAACGTGACTTTTTATTTTAGAACTTAAAATATTGTTACTGAGTTAACTGTTGACAGTTGACTATTATCAACTAAACTCAGACGACACGAAGTTTGAGCTGAGTCATATTCGCTGGTCTGACTTAAAGGTTGATATGCAACAAAATTCACATGATAGTTATTTAGTACCAAAAGATTCACCATGTCTTACTCTGCTGTGTTGTAGGTGCAGAATATGTGGAAATGTGATTACAAGCTCTTAAAAGCTCAAAAACAAACATATAATCACACCCATCACAAAAACCCCGTAGATCGGAATTCCTTTGCAAAACGGCTCAAATGGGATGTAGATGAACACGATGGCTTCTGTTTACACTTTCATGCAACCTCATCAGTCGAAATATTTTCACAAATATGCTTCACACATTCAATAAAACCGTGTCTGTTGCCCTTACGCGTCTGTTTCATCATCATTGTAATGCTGTCACTTTGAGCACTGATATCTCAAAACCTATCGCAAAAATTTGTTTAACTTTTTAACCTTACTTCGAAGGAGTGCATATCATCCTTTGATAAACAAGAGGCGCCTGTTGGTCACCTGTGATAGTCGAAAAATACTGCAGATGTTATTCGCACTGTTTGGCAGGAAGTATGGGTCACATGATCAGATTACGACTAGACGATTCGACCAAGCTGAAACAAAACTCTAAAGTAGTGAGCATTTATATTTGATATGGCCTTTTCGGTAAAACCCGAAGTGTTTGTCATAAACTAGTGCTATAAAATGTTTTATATTGAGCCTTTTATTGGCCTTTCAATTTACATGAGAATATCACGTGACAAAACAATAACCAAATGTAATGACTATGTCAAAGAAATAAACTGATTTCAATCTACGGCGGTTTTGCAATGGCGTCGATTAGCTGTTCGTTATTGAGCTTTTAAGAGCTTGTAATCACATTTCCACATATTTTTCACCATGGTGAATCTTTGAATACCAAATAACTGTAATGTGAATTTTGTTGCAAGTAAACCTTTAACAGAGGCAGGTGCAACGGGTTATGACTGGCATAACAGGTCATGGCAGGTGCAACATGTAATGGCAAATGTTGCAGGTCATGGCAGTTGCAACAGGTTATGACAGGCGTAACAGGTCTTGGCAGGTGCAACATGTAATGACAGATGTTGCAGATCTTGGCAGGTTTAATTCTACAATCTAAAGCCTAGCTCTTGCCCTTTCTGTGCACATATTTAAAGAACAGAGGAATGTGTATACAATATCAGGTTACTTGTTAAGACATTTAACTAATATTCAGGAACTGCACTCGTGACCATGGATGATCAACTTTTGTGGACCGATGGCAGATATTTCCTCCAAGCTGCTGATGAGTTAGATTGTAACTGGAAGCTGATGAGAAGTGGAGAGAAGGACGTACCATCACTAACTAAGTGGATCGTAGAGAATGTGCCATCGGACAAATCTATTGGGGCAGATGCTAAAGTTATATCTACTAGTAAGAATAAGAGACTAAATGCTGATTGTCAAATATGTACAGCGGTGTGCAAATAAACTGGACCCACTTTGTTCCTTGAACAAATTTCGCAAACTTATTTATAATGTGTTGCTCCCGCCTTTCCTCCTTGTAAACAAACATAAATTGTATACTTCTAGATTTAAAATCTTGTGGATTCATCACAAAAATATAGAATATGCTATCAAATAATTTGTAGAATGCACCCAAATCGGATTAGATGCAGTTTCTCAGACGGATGTATTAAAATTGATTGGATTACGTATCACCAGGTTTCATGAGATTTCTTTTCTAAAATTTATACATAATAAATTCTTTGTTTGCAAAATCTAATCTTGTAAGCATTGCTAAATAATTTGTTTTGCAGAACACCAGAAACAAACGAAATATTTTAGTACAAAGTGTGCATTAAAAATGAAGTGTTCTAAATTTAGTCTATATAAGCATTACAAAACACAATTTTACAGCTGGTCAGTTGACATATTTGAAATCGGAACAAAATGAAGATCAATTTAATATATAATATATGGCTATTCACTAAATTCACAATTAGTAACAATGTTGTATATGAGAATTTTAGTTTTCAAACAGAGGAGACTAGTTTATTTCATAGACCTTAGTATATGTGAAGTAACTAGTGCATCTAAATAGCTCATCTCAATGTAGTTTTTAGTAATTACTTGCTAGATGAGTCTGCTGTTTCTAGATAGCCTCTACATATTGCCTGTTATCATTGTTATACATCTAGAGAAGTTTATTAACGCCTCCTGTTTACAGGAAGCTGGAAATTATATGAAGAAACTTTTGGAAGAAAGGGATTGGTAATGCAAAAAACATCAGATCTGGTAGGAACTGTTTGGAATGACTTAGGAGGGCGGGATGCGGCTTCAAACAATGAAGTTTATCAATTGAATATAACATATGCAGGTATTAGAGCCAAACTGGATGTTTCATTCAGTGTAGGCCTAATGTAAAATAGTTAATTAATAAATAAATAAACTGTTTTGAATGTTTTTGCAAAAACAGATCAGTGCAATGTATTTCTGGTTTTTAAATGTTGTTCTATAGACACATAGAGTGTTTTTAGTAGAACTCACTCTAAACTTTACATAGAATCGACTGCTATAGTTAAAAACTTGTACCCACCCAAGCATAATCTACTAGTATCTAGATCTCAGTTTTAACTCCTTCAAGTACAACTTACTTTTATCTTGATCCTAACTTTAACTCTTTAACTCTTAGAGATAGTAAGTTACACTTACTATCTCTAAATTTTGACTTACTCTATCTAGATCTCAACTTTAATTCAAATATTACTTAAAGGTTGACTTGCAACAAAATTCACATTACAGTTATTTGGTATCATAAAATTCACCATGTCTTACTCTGTTGTGTTGTAGGTGCCAAATATGTGGAAATGTGATTACAAGCTCTTAAAAGCTCAAAAGCGAACAGTTAATCGCAGCCACGCGAGACCGCCGTAGTTTGGATTCTCTTTCCAAAACGGCTCAAATGTGACGCATTTGTGAGAGATGGTTTCTGTTTACACTTTCATGTAACCTTATTCGTCAAAATATTTTCACAAATATACCTAACGCATTCAATAAAACCATGTCTATTGTTCTTACGCGTCTGTTTTAACGTCATTGTAATGCTGTCACTTTTAGCAGTGACATCTTATAACTTATCGTAAAAATTCATTGAACTTTTTAACCTTAGCTCGAAGGAGTACATATCATTGTCTGATAATCATGACGAGCCTGTTGGTCACCTGTGATAATCGAAAAGTGCTGCAAAAATTATTTGCGAAGTATTGGGTCACATGATCAGATTACGACTTACCAATTAGACCAGGCCGAAACAAAACTGTAAAGTAGCAAGCATCTATATTTGATACGGGGTCTTCGGTAAAACCCGAAGTGTTTGTCACAAACTAGTGCTACGATAAGATAAGTTTTATATTGAGCTATGTATTGGCCTATCAATTCACGTGAGAGCAACGTGACAAGACGATAACCAAATTTCATGGCTACGCCATCGAAATAAAAAGATTCCAATCTACGGCGGCTTTTCGTTTTTGAGCTTTTAAGATCTTGTAATCACATTTCCACATACAGTCAAACATGGATAACTCGCCCACGGATAGCTCGAACACATGGTTAACTCGAACGGTTTCTTTGGTCCGCTCCCACGTAATGATAAATTGCTATAGATAACTCGAACTCAACACTGTTAACTCAAACTGTTTTTTGCCCAACGGCTACCGAAACGGTTGTTATCGCTTTAGAAAATCACTTTATTCCAAGCCACAGAGGTAAACCTCAACTTTTCGTAATTCATAAGCGTCGTTATTACCACCATCGGCAAAATATTTTCGTCAACGACTTTTCTAAAGGTTTGGTGAAATTTGATTTATACCAAACATCCGCTTAGCGATCGCCCTTCGGAAGCAAGGTAAAGTGAGGTAATCTTTGCATAAACTTCAAGAAAAATCGGCAAAATTGATTGTGGGTAAGGGGAACGCTCAAAAGAAAAAGATGTCTTTTCTTTTGAGCATTTCAGCAACGATCAAGTTTTGCCAATGTCAATCTAAAAAAGCGTCCTGGCAATAACATCACCTCGAACAACAAACCAATCTCAAGTGATAGGAAAATCTCTATACTTTTTGATAAAAACGTTTTAAACTTTACATTAGAAGCATTTAATTTGAAACAAGCCATTTGTGCTTTTGATTTATATTATAGTTTGTATATGTACATGTATCTACTAATAAATAAGTAAATACATGGACTTGTGACAGTGCTCTGATAACTTGAACGCTCTGATAATTCGAACATTTTCGATCGGTCCCGTGAAGTTCGAGTTATCCATGTTTGACTGTATTTGGCACTTACAACACAACAGAGTAAGAAATGGTGAATCTTTTGATACCAAATAACTGTAATGTGAATTTTGTTGCAAGTCAACCTTTAATATACTCATGTATCGATCTTAGTATTGACCTATTCAAGTATACCATACCATTATCTACATCTGATATGTTCAATATCTTAATGGTCAAGTTACTTTTTCACTGGTGATGAGGATTTCATACAACTTTTCAGGCAGAACATGGCAGCAAAAAATAGCTGACTTAAGAAACAAGCTGAAGGATTCCAAAGCCGAGGCACTAGTGGTTTCTGCTCTTGATGAAGTTGCGTGTACGTGCTTTTAACTTAATTATAAGTTTCAGATTGACTCGCCACAGCAACGGACATTTAGCCTATGGAATAAGTATAGTAATTCTAGACTACATCTCCTTGCTCTGAGCCTCCATTAAACTAGTCTCTTGTATAACACCTTTAGTACCTGTAGCCTATGAGTTGACCATGACCTCTAATTCACACAGCTAAATCAAAGATGGCTTGTTTGAGCCTGTCAGAAAGTCTACGACCCACAGTTTAAAAATATATAACATGTTGTAATCAACTGCTTACTGTACTAGCAGCAATTAACAATCTACAAATGAAAATGTTAAAAAACTTAGTTGCATTCGAATATCCTATCTTAGGATGTAATTTTTATAATTATCCAATTATAAAATGTAAAATGTAGTTATGTAACATAGGATGTAATTATGTAATATATATAAGGCAAAGTTTTGTTCATGGCACACGACCAATGATTGTGGCACGCAATCTGTCGGAAGCCAGCGAAGAGCGCCGGGAAAAAGATTGCACGTCACAGGAATCGAGCCTGCGCGTTCGGGTTCATGGATGTGAAGCCAAGAGCACTGTGATTTGCAGGTATTATATAATGAGTAAACCATTTGGTGTAGTGGATAGGCACGCCTCTCCGTAGAACTGCAGGTTCCGAGTTCAAGTCCAGTGCAAAGCGGGATTTTTGTTTCTTAAAACTTTATTGCTATAACTCGACAGACGACAGACGACAGACGACAGACGACAGACGACAGACGACAGACGACAGACGACAGACGACAGACGACAGACGACAGACGACAGACGACAGACGACAGACGACAGACGACAGACGACAGACGACAGACGACAGACGACAGACGACAGACGACAGACGACAGACGACAGACGACAGACGACAGACGACAGACGACAGACGACAGACGACAGACGACAGACGACAGACGACAGACGACAGACGACAGACGACAGACGACAGACGACAGACGACAGACGACAGACGACAGACGACAGACGACAGACGACAGACGACAGACGACAGACGACAGACGACAGACGACAGACGACAGACGACAGACGACAGACGACAGACGACAGGTAGCGAGTATATATATATATATATATATACATACCCGCTTAACACAAGCAGCACGCTTAAAGATCGTGATTGCATGAAAAATCATTACTTAATCTTTTTTGCAAATGCTGGCTTCAGACTGATGAACACTAGCTTAACTACACTGATAAACTAGCTTGATTACTCAAAGTCATTGGGTAAAGAAACTTAGCCAATGGCGACTACATTACCTGCCACTGTTTATAAGCTGTTTTAAATCTTGTACGAATGTGTAGCATAGGAAACTGTTTTCCACTAATCTGTTTTATATTTGAACCATACATTGGCCGGACACACAAAGAAATAAATCAATGCCTTCATTTAAAAGTTAGAACACAAGTGTTGTATATGTTGATTAAAATTAAATTTTCTGTGCAAGAACATTTTTGTTATCCGTGCAACACTGGTATTCCTCTAATGTATGTATCTATGTATGTGTGTCTATTATTACAAACTTCAGTCTGTAAGATTTCTGGCAGGTACAAATATGTCATTTTTGTTTCAATTCTACCAAGGAGAGTTGAAGATGAACTTTCACAATTTTTACTTTCAACAGGCTGCAGGTACTGATAGTGCTAATAATGAACAACTGTACACTCGCAGGTAATTAAATTGCGTCAATTTTAAAGACTAATTTCTAAGTTTTCTAATTGGCACAAAACTCATTTTTGTTTAAATTGTATTGAGAAGAGTTGAAGATAAACTTGGAGGCCGTATTAGACTAAGCATATACATGTATAATATATATTATACAATGTACATGTATATGCATGTATATACATACATATACATACATATATATGCGCTGAAAGCATATTATGCTTTCAGCGCTGACAACAAACTGAGCACATGAGATTGAGAAATAAGTACATTAATCATTAATCGTGTCTAGAAATCTGTGCATTATTCAAGCTCACAGGTGTTGAAAAAGACAGGCTTTGGTTGCTATACAGGGCTGTTCAATTTGAGAGGCAGTGACATAGACTACAATCCGGTGTTCTTTGCATACGCAATAGTTGAAAAGGAGACAACAACGTCCCCCAAACTCTACCTGCGCAGTGCTGCTACTAGACGAGCAAGTATTGCAGGACATCTACAATCAGCCGATGATGGCAGCTGCTCATCCGCAAATTGCGTGAAGGTGAGAGTTTTATCTGATGAATGTTAATCTGTATTGGTACAGACAGTGAGTAGAGCTGATCAGCGGAAATGCAAATATAGCTAATGCCAAAGTAGAAGATAAATTAATGATATGAAATCAATGGAGGATTTTCCCATCCTGTTATAGTGTTGACCAACTACGAGAAATTCACGAGTTGCTCAGCAGTTCATGACCTATGTAACGAAGATTGGCTGCACAGTCTATACAGGGGCGGGTCTAGGAAAAAAAGTGTGGTGCAAAATTTGTGTAATATATCTAGAGTGGGAGAGGGTGCGCGGGGCGACCCCTTTACCTGTCGCCGCGCTAGCGGAACTTTTGAAATTTAGGCATCTTAGAATGAAGGAGAGGTGTGTTTGAGCCCAAAAAAGTGTAATCATTTATTTGCAGCAAACAGCAAGTTTAGAGGTAAAAATTGACATTAGAGATGATTAATTAAATTGGTGTTTTATAATGTTCCTTATACTATGTATATCAAGATTACATGTATACAGAAAGTTAACAAACATTTAGGCAATAAAATAAAATCAAGACTAAATCAATCACAAAACCTCAACAGCCATTTGGTTTGGCTGTGCAGAAATTAGCCATCAGTTCTGCAAACTACCATAAAAAAAGTTTCGTAGTACGGTATTAGCTACATAACGATGCTATTATAAAACAGATATATTAGGGCATACCTTTTTGAATTGTTGTTTTGTCGTCGAAAAAAATGATCCAAAGTTCGTTCTTGACCTTTCTTTTGAGACATTTTGCTTTTAAAATTGCTTGTAGTACTTCTTTTGAGAAAGTTGTGGCTCAATTAGGGATGTTTATTGGGACCACTCTCATTTGTTTATAAGCTAAATATATTCAGGTCAATGTTATTTAAACTGGTTTGTTATAACGAGCTCTACTAGGCCGTTTTTGTTCATTTCCTCCTAAAGAAAGTTCTCAGTGAAATGAATTGTCGTTTACTCAATTCTTGATGGATTTTAAATCTTCTTTTTTTTTAAATTTTTTGCCATATTTATGGTGGTGCATTTGCACCATATGCACCACATTAGATCCGCCCCTGCTATGAGTCTAATGTCCAACATTCTTGTGAATGCTGACATGTTCTGCATGTGCTTCTGATGACATGGGCATCATGAATCATGGGTTATGTATTACATAACGTTGTTAGTTTGGAACACTTTAGCATCGGTCATATATCGTGAGCTCGATTTGTTTTAAACATTACCTATAAAAAGTATAACGCTTCAATGCAATCCTTTTGGGCTCATAACAAAAAAAAGAAGGATATTTGCTAATAGTTTTAAATGTAAAATATCGTTAACGAACATAAAATCAATGCAAGTGTTGTTAAGAAATAGTGGGGTGTAAAAAGCATTGTGAAACGAGCATCAACAATCATTGGAGCTTAAAGCAAAGGCTTGAACCAGCTGGAGGCCCATGAGAGGGGTCAGGAAAGGCTAGTATGTACCAGTATCAGCCTTGCACCATCAGCTTTCAGGCATCAGACAATAACAAAATACTTTTTCCTTTATATTTACACAAACAAATTTTATTACTATGCATGTGATGTAAGTTATGTGTTTTTAGTAATTATTTTTACTATTTTCATTCAAAAACTAATTTTTATTCACAGCAGCATTATGTTATTTTAGATTGTCTGAGTTTTTATTTAGAATCAAAAAAGCTTCTTTCGGCAGGATCCAGGTTTTGTCTAAAATACATTCTCAAGGCCATTCATGACCAAACAGCAAGCAAAAATGTCAAGCACTACCTAATACATGAAAATGCGCTAGTGTTCGCCCTACCTTTAGTGATATGGATCAAATAATTATTTTATTCTATTCAAGCTGGTGCAACAGTCTGACAGTAATATGACAGCTTGTTGATCCACAGATGGAAACAGTGAAGTTTACAGAGCATTTACTGGCTGTTAATCATGTTTGGCTCATAAAACAGGTTTGAAGCATAGCCAACGCAAGCGGAAGGTAACTTGAAATAAATTGATCGAAATCAATTTATTTGATAGACAGCTCACTCTCCACTATTTTTCAGTTGATGCATTTTTAAATGCTTTTAACACTGCTGTCCAACTCTCTGATCCAACACAATGTGTAGACTCGTTTATGCCTTTTCCTATTTTACAGTTCGATCTAATTTTTTTCCCAGCATAAAGATTATATCTAGTCTATAGTTCACACCCTAGCAGGAGGCCATATCTAGTCTCTAGTCCACACCCTAGCAGGTGGCCATATCTAGTCTCTAGCCCACACCCTAGCAGGTGGCTATATCTAGTCTATAGTTCACACCCTAGCAGGTGGCCATATCTAGTCTATAGTTTACACCCTAGCAGGTGACCATATCTAGTCTTTAGTCCACACCCTAGCAGGTGGCTATATCTAGTCTATAGTTCACACCCTAGCAGGTGGCCATATCTAGTCTATAGTTCACACCCTAGCAGGTGGCTATATCTAGTCTATAGTTCACACCCTAGCAGGTGGCTATATCTAGTCTATAGTTTACACCCTAGCAGGTGGCTATATCTAGTCTATAGTTCACACCCTAGCAGGTGGCCATATCTGGTCTCTAGTCCACACCCTAGCAGGTGACCATATCTAGTCTATAGTTCACACCCTAGCAGGTGGCCATATCTAGTCTTTAGTCCACACCCTAGCAGGTGGCCATATCTAGTCTCTAGTCCACACCCTAGCAGGTGGCTATATCTAGTCTTTAGTCCACACCTTAGCAGGTGGCCATATCTAGTCTATAGTCCACACCCTAGCAGGTGGCTATATCTAGCCTCTAGTCCACACCTTTCTAATAACCCTAACAATTGAAGAATGCCGTTCATCAGTACATAATGCATATTATGTAAATGCAAATTATGCATTTCTTCCTTATGTTATAATCAAAAATATTGATTATAAAACTTGTAGATTCTTGATTATGATGAAGTAGATAATGCAGTGCAAGCCTTCAATGACCAAACCAAAATAAATGATACGATTTGGATAAGCGACAGCACTAACTATCACATCTCATCACTGCTCACCAATCCGGTATGTTTCTAAGGATTTCTAATTAATCAGAATTCCTCTTCATGAAGGATGTTCGTCTCAGTTAAGACTTAGAATATGCACTTTCGAGACTTGTAAGAGATATTAGCAAGCTGTGACATAACAGATTCAAGTTTTAACTGGTGTAATAACTGGTTCAGCGATCAGTTCAGTGACTGGTTCAACGACTGGTTCAGCTACTAGTTCAATGACCGGTTCATTGAAGGGCTCAACAATGGGCTCTAAAATTGCATCAATAACTGGTTTCATATCAGTCAATTATTAGAAATACCAACGACCTTTTCAAGTAGTTTATTGTTATCATACTCTAATACCACAGTACCAGCACCACAATATTACAGTACTAGGGTACTGCAGTACCCCAGTACCACAGTACAGTATCTTAGTAATGTAGTACTGCAGTACTACAGTACTAGTACTGTAGTACTGCAGTACTACAGTACTAGTACTGTAGTACTGCAGTACTACAGTACTAGGGTACTGCAGTACTGTAATACTGTAGTACTGTTACAGTGCTACAGTAATACAGTACGACAGCAGTATGCTACTAAACTACTATAGTACCATAATAATTATTATAGTACTATAATAATGCTACAGTACTGCAGTACTACAGCACTACAATATTAAGGTAGTACAGTATTACACTTATACAATATGACTGCACCAAGCATATCGATCTAAAATTTCCTCTTTGAACAGAAGCGGCTCATGGACGGGATCTCTCCTCTGCTGCTCATGAAGGCTATAAAGAACCCTGTTGAAAGGGATGGCATGAGACGGGCACATGTAAGTATCTATAGTTTCTTTCACTTAGTAGAGTCATAACGGTTGGCACACGGCAGATGAACTGAAACTTCCAGCGAAAGCGAGTCTCAGCAGAAGTAATCCATATATCTAAGGAGTGACCAAACGTGTCATAACTGAGCTGAGAGAATTAAAGTACAGTGCACCCTCGAAATACAATGTTAATCCGTTCCAAGGCTGGCATCGTATGGCGGAAAAATCGTATGTCGGGGTATAGAAACCATTGTAATTATACAATGGAAAAATGCAAGGTAAAAATCATCCAAAATTTTATAAAAATGCGGTATATATTGAAAATTAGTAACAAAATAGTATGTTAATTTATGTTTTAGTATGTATTTTGAATTAGTTTACTGAATTTCAACTTATTATCACAAAATTTTATCCTTCATAAGTTTCTGTTTTCACTTTCATTATAAAATTTAGCGTGTCTGATTGAAACCTTTTTCAGTCTGGTTGAAACCTTTTCAGTCTGGTTGAAACCTTTTTCAACCAGAATTCAATAAGAAAGGTCGAGCGACGCAGTTATCGAAAGTGGCCTCTCACACACCTGACCATTTAATGGCTACCGAAAAGAAAAATGAAATTCTATTTACTATTATACAGGGCGTACATACCTTTAGAGTAACGTGACTTTAGCTGGTACATGTAGCGAATAAAGCAGAGAGGAGGTAAAAACGTATCAATGTTAATTATGTTGCTGTACACTTAAAGGTTAATTTAATACGTAATGAAATGGAATTTTTAGCAGGCGAAAGAAAGTTGTTTAGTCCTGTCCAATTTTTCTTCTGATTTAAAAGAAAAAATGCTGGTGCAATGCAGAAAACTGCTAGCTAGCTAACGCTTGTAGAAGGATCCAGAGAAGGTGCTACAGTAGTTTTTCTTGTATGAAACGTGCACAAGAATCAATGTAACCATGCATACAAAGTTTGTACGTATTTATACACTAAAGGACAAGGCTTTAACATGTTTCAGAAAGTAATGTGAATGCATCAACTATCTTGAGTAGCTAGTTATATGAGTTACATACATACGATGAATTGTATTCACATAGGAGATAACAAGCCCATCTGCAAAGACATGGTTAAACAAGAAAATAAGACATAAAATCAAAAGGAAACAAATAAAATGTATAAAATATGAAAAACATGCCACACAAGAGATGAATAACATATATTATACATGTATTGTTTTAATGTACCATTTCCCATCAGTAAATTAAACACTTGAAATATTTCTGCCAATGTGGGGGTTTTCTGTATCTTCTACCTCTTCGCCCTTACTAATTGGTTGCTCCTTTTGAATGCTGATCGCGTGCATGGCCTTTTAACTCCTTCAAATCTTCAGTCGTAAGCTTCTTCTTGTGCTTGCTTTAATGGAGTTCTTGTTTTAATAATAATGCAAACGCTGATTGGTTGCGATCATATTCCTTGACTATATTAATAATACGGGTGCCTTCTTCTTATTTACCACATCCAACTTTTTTGACATAGAAATCATTTTTCCTTCGTTTTGTATCAGTCTCAGATTCCATAGCTAACGAATTAAATGTAGATACTCGTAGTTATATACGTATGCTGACTAAAAGTTTATAGTAAAAGATATTATAACGCTCCAAATGAATATTTCCTCTGCCTTGAGTATTTTACACGAAATTTTCCACGCGGAATTCTGACATGAGAGAAGTCGATCATCGTGTCTCTTCCAAACGTTCTAACAAAGTTTTCGGCACACTATGTTTTGGTGTCTTTTTTTATTTCGACGTGCATTATGAGCACACCGACCGCCAAATTTTAACTCGGGCGAAACTTTTCTCACAATCATATGGTGAAATAAAATTCGTATAGCGAGGTGAAGATCTCACAATGTTTCACTTCGTAAGGTGAAAAAATCGTATATCAGGGTAATCGTACCTCGAGGGTACACCGTAGTTGTAAATAGTTCAGGTCTTGTGGTCACATGACTTCATTTTTTGTCAACTCAAGCAAGATTGAACCAACCACTAGTAAAAAATAAAGTAAATATTAAAAATGCGATAAGTTATTTAATGTAATGCAATCTAAATTGAGCTTTGTATGACAAGAGCTGGCAGGTTGTACACTTCTATTCTTTAGTTCCTTCAGCTGATTCACAGAATCAACCTTCCGTTTAGTTGACAGTTCAGGCACATATATACATGTAGAATGCTGATTGATGATTAGACATATAAGGTCAGCATAGACTATGGTTGACATCAAATCAAGCAGCTAGTTATTCAGTTCTTAAAATATTCTCTCTCTTTCGCTATACAATGCATATATACTAGCTGTGCCACCCGGCGTTGCCGGTGTAATAGAAGAGTCTTTGGACAGAAAATTGATTTGTATTTAACATATAACAACATTTGCCATTATAACTCTCAAAGTACATATCATGAGAGAAGTGTGTCGTGTGGTTGAAATAAATTAAGAGAAAAATAAAAACAACTGTAAAGGTTTTAAAACTTTGTCAAACAACTGTACCTTTCAAGCTAGTAGCCTGGCATATTGCCAATGGAAAACTCCACTAAACTAGTTAACAATGTTAGGCTTCCAATGACGGTAGGCCATGACTTTGAGTCTGCATTGTTGTCTAGCTAAGCTGTTCTAATAATAGCTGTAGCCGGAAAACCTACAGACGGATCCACAGACGGACTTTGAGAATTATATATACAGATATAAGATATATGCGTGAGCTATATTCATACTCTTAGTTTAAATACCAGATTCTTTTATTCAACTTTACTAGATGATTTGCCATCAAAGACTACTTGCTAAGATAATATTGAATGTCAATTTTTCTAAACCAAAAACTCACAAATTAATAGATGTAGTTGATTAGGTAATAACGTAAGTAATATTTTAATTTATGGTATCTTCTACAATTTTCAATGCTGTATTTTTAATAATTTGTTTTTAAACATTTGCCAGATCAAAATAATCTTTATACAGCTAGATGTAAGTTTACTGGCAGCTAACACTGGTTCTGTTTTGTATTTAAATTTTATATGTAAAAAGCAATGCCCAGTTTTTTTCTGTTGTGTTCTGCAGCTCACTTTTTTTGCAGTGTTTGGAAATAAATAATATTCTAGCCTAAAGTAATTTATACAGTTTTAATAACAGTTTAAGGTATAAACAGAGTAAAAAAGCTGCTCGTTCATTTTACTTGGAACAAACATGATATTTTGATACTCCGTTAATGCACAACCAAACATCTATGATAAACACAAACATTGTACAGACTCATAAACAAAACCAAAAAATGATTCCAGATCTTAATTGCTAAAAATCTGAAAAAGATCGGTAGATAGAAAGTAGGTGAAAGCTAGGGAGGAATCTCAGATGGCCCAATGTCATCTGGGAGACTAGGCAAGCTTTATTCTGTAGATTCGAGACTCAGCGGTGATTGTTCAGTTCATCTCTAAACTAGAAAAGGGGTTAGAAGATGGAGAAGACTGGGATGAGCTGAAAGTTTCTGAAGAGATTGATAATCTAAGAACGTAAGACACTTTTAGGAATCAGTTCAAGTTTAAGCTAATATCTTACAGGCTAGAGACAGCGTCAGCGCCTGATCTGTCAAATCAAAAGCGGTTCTTTGACCAATCGATCAGTTGATCAATAATAATGGGCAAAAGGTTCTTGGTGGTAACTATAGATTAGCATAAACTCAAAATCTGTAGATGTTTATATTATCCCGTATTTATTTATTGCCATGTCTCCACATCCTCGTCTCTTTCCCTATCTACATATCCGCGTTTCCTTGTCTCCGCATATCTGTATGCTGAGGTCTTCAGACTTCTGCATCTCAGCGTTTCCTCATCTGCACATCTCTACACCCTTACATCCCCATATATCCTCATTTTTAGATGCTTACAACCCTCTATCCAATACATGTCTGCATTTTCGCATCTATATATCTTTGCATCTTCGCATGTTTACACCTCCACTTCTCTGTACTTCAGCATTTAGTGTAGGCCTACCTCTGTATTTTTATTTAGTGTACTTTGGTATCACCATAACTTTGCAACTCTGTATCTTTGTATTACGAAAGTTTTTCGTTTCTGTATCTCTTTAGACTGTTATCTTTGTATTTTTGTATTTTCTATATCTTTGCACCACTGCATCGCATCATGTTACATTCTGTTATAACAAAACATTGCAGGAATCAGACAGGTAACAAAGGATTGAGTTTCACAACTATAGCTGGGTCAGGCAAGAATGGTGCTTACATTCATTATACACCAACTAAGTTGACGAACAAAGTTGTCAACAAGGATAACATGCTGCTTCTCGACTCTGGTGGCCAATATCTGTAAGATCTTTGTTTCATTACACAACACCACAGCCATTGCTAGGTTATCTGTAAGATCTTGGTTTCATTACACAACACCACAGCCATTGCTAGGTTATCTGTAAGATCTTGGTTTCATTACACAACACCACAGCCATTGCTAGGTTATCTGTAAGATGTTGGTTTCATTACACAACACCACAGCCATTGCTAGGTTATCTGTAAGATCTTGGTTTCATTACACAACACCACAGCCATTGCAAGATTATCTGTAAGATCTTGGTTTCATTACACAACACCACAGCCGTTGCTAGATTATCTGTAAGATCTTGGTTTTATTACACAACACCACAGCCATTGCTAGGTTATCTGTAAGATCTTGGTTTCATTACGCAACACCACAGCCATTGCTAGGTTATCTGTAAGATCTTGGTTTCATTACACAACACCACAGCTATTGCTAGATTATCTGTAAGATGTTGGTTTCATTACACAACACCACAGCTATTGCTAGGTTATCTGTAAGATCTTGGTTTCATTACACAACACCACAGCCATTGCTAGGTTATCTGTAAGATGTTGGTTTCATTACACATTACCACAGCCATTGCTAGGTTATCTGTAAGATCTTGGTTTCATTATACAACACCACAGCCATTGCTAGGTTATCTGTAAGATCTTGGTTTCATTACACAACACCACAGCTATTGCTAGATTATCTGTAAGATCTTGGTTTCATTACACAACACCACAGCCATTGCTAGGTTATCTGTAAGATCTTGGTTTCATTACGCAACACCACAGCCATTGCTAGATTATCTGTAAGATGTTGGTTTCATTACACATTACCACAGCCATTGCTAGGTTATCTGTAAGATCTTGGTTTCATTATACAACACCACAGCCATTGCTAGGTTATCTGTAAGATCTTGGTTTCATTACACAACACCACAGCCATTGCAAGATTATCTGTAAGATCTTGGTTTCATTACACAACACCACAGCTATTGCTAGATTATCTGTAAGATGTTGGTTTCATTACGCAACACCACAGCCATTGCTAGGTTATCTGTAAGATCTTGGTTTCATTACACAACACCACAGCCATTGCTAGATTATCTGTAAGATCTTGGTTTCATTACGCAACACCACAGCCATTGCAAGGTTATCTGTAAGATCTTGGTTTCATTACACAACACCACAGCCATTGCTAGGTTATCTGTAAGATTTTGGTTTCGTTACGCAACACCACAGCCATTACTAGGTTATCTGTAAGATCTTGGTTTCATTACGCAACACCACAGCCATTGCAAGGTTATCTGTAAGATCTTGGTTTCATTACACAACACAACAGCCATTGCTAAATTATCTGTAAGATCTTGGTTTCATTACACAACACCACAGCCATTGCTAGGTTATCTGTAAGATCTTGGTTTCATTACACAACACCACAGCCATTGCTAGGTCATCTGTAAGATCTTGGTTTCATTACGCAACACCACAGCCATTGCAAGGTTATCTGTAAGATCTTGGTTTCATTACACAACACCACAGCCATTGCAAGGTTATCTGTAAGATCTTGGTTTCGTTACGCAACACCACAGCCATTGCTAGGTTATCTGTAAGATTTTGGTTTCATCACGCAACATCAAAGCCATTGCCACGTTATCTGTAAGATCTTGGTTAAGATCTTAAAGATAACTTAGCAGATAACCTAACAAAACTTGAGCATTTGTTAAGTCTTCTGCGAGGTCAAGGTTTTATTATGTAACCGCACAGCTATTGCTAGGTCATCTGGGATGTTGCTATTATGTTATAGGAAGTGGTGGATAAGGTGCTTGTTACAAGTAATCTAAAGCATTTGCAAGCAAATGTGTTTCATATTCCTGTTCAGACAAATTGTGCCTTTATAATTCTATTTGAGACTGAAAAGCCCTAAACTGCCTAACATAATGGAGCACTGCATGAGTAATGTGATGAAATGAAAAAATATTTTATTGTTTTAGCGATGGAACGACAGATATCACGAGAACCTTTCATTTTGGAACGCCAACTGCTTTTCAAAAGGTAATGCTTATGAACTATAATATTACTAGATCTGTTTAGTGCAAAAAACGGTGCATTTATTTTGCCATGGTTCTCTTCAAATCTGTGTATATTCATGTAAATATAACCTATAACTTTAACACATTCAAATTTTAACGCAATCATTCTATCAGCGAACGTGGGACAAAGTGGGACTCTTACTGATAGGTAGCTGGTCCTAGTGATGTACTACTATCGAATGGTCGCAAGTGAATTAGTACTGAGAACCTACTGCTGGTTAAACAGTATTGGTAAACTAACACTGCTCGAGTAATTCTGGTGAATTACTGCTACCGGTAGAGTCAGGGTTTAGAGGCTGTTTAATTACATGTCTAACTGGATATAAAGAATCAGATTCAGCAGTGTGAAGTAGTTCATCGCTTTAATTCAGATTTACCGTCATCAGGTCATCATCAACAGCAGACAGCCCTTATTGGTTAACGATAGGCAGCCTTTCTCAACTCACAGTAAATAGTAATAAATCCTTTTTGGTAACAGTGTTTCATTTTTATTGGTTAACAGCGGGTTGCCCTCATTGGTCAACACTAAATTGTCTTTGTTAGTTAACAGTAAATTTTGTTTATTGGTTAACAGTTGACAGTTGTTATTGGTTGACAGCTATTGGTCAACTATAAAATGTTTTATTGGTCAAGATTAGACCACCCACAGGCTATAGGTTTTAATAATCAATTAACTATATTCTTAGTACATTATTTACCTTTCAGTAAAATAAAGATATTTTATTTACCATTTTTCTGTGTATGCTACAAACATATACAGTGTTATGGCATCGATATATAGCTCTAAAGTCATTCTGTAGTTGGCCTACACTTTGGTGCTTCTTGGAGCCATTGACCTGGCTATGGCAAAGTTTCCAGCCAACATTACTTTAGGTAAGCCAAAGATGCATTTTTGCAGCTTATACATCTAGTCATCGACAAATATTTTACAATCTATCAGCTCAACACTTCACTTTCCTATACATTCTGACTTTTTTGGCATTCTTCTTACTAAAGCTAAAGTTATGGCATAAATGAAATCTAAAAACTTGAACTTAGCCAAAGTTTGTTTCTGCACTAAAAACAAAGCATCAACAGTCAGGTTTCACAACCTTTGAGAAATAAATTTAATTGTGGAGTTATCAGCTCTTATAAACTAACTCGTATGGACCAAGGCTTTAAAATATGCTTTTTAATATAACTAATGTTTAATTGTAATGTAAAAAGATAGTATGTTAAGCGATAATATCTTACTCTTTGTCATCCGCAGCTGACATATTTTTATTTGTTTAAACAGGATCCTCTTTAGATAGTCTCGCTCGGCGCCCTTTATGGGAGCGCGGGCTAGACTACGGTCATGGGACTGGACACGGAATCGGCATGTTTCTGAATGTTCATGAAGGTTAGAAACTCGGGTAATAACCCAGTATTCAATAGTCAAGCATTATCTAAGATGCATGTAGCTCACGTAAATCACATAAATACAACTGTATCTAGATAGTAGTTGTTAACTGAATGAAGCAGATTACAAAAAAATTGATTAGGCCATGCTAAACTCGACTACGAGGATCAAAACAGTGTGGTACCAAATGGCAATTTGATATTTTTCATCAGCTGTATAAAACTCCAAAAACTTATACATGCAGAAATCAGATTTGTTGATCTGTTTCTTTGTCTCTTTGATGGTCATCTTCCTACCTTGAAGCAGTCAGAAATTGTTGCTCATTGCTGAAGGCAACACGGACAACTTCCTGCATATGGGGATGACAACGGAAAGCTGTACTTTGATATAAGATCCAATGCTTAGCGATAAATGAACTATGGAGCAGAGGAGTTAATACTGAGCATTGTATTTTACTTGGTTTCTCATCTCTGACAATCTAGAACATTCCTATTTGCCAGCTCAAACCTAAACCTATTCTACCAATGATAGTAGGATGCTGATGGTGAATGAGGAAGGAAATAAAAAATGAAAACCACCAGTCATTAATTCCTGCTTCTTTCCGTTGCAGTAATTTTATTCCCTGTACATTTTATTAATCCATCTCAGCCAATCACTGTAAATACAAGGATATGTTAGTCCTGTGGTGTTTAACCATTCGGCAGAGCTTGTGCTTTCACTATTCAATTGTCCGAGAAGTGTAAGCTTCTCCACTTGTACTATTAGTAACAATTTACAAAATCTTTTGTGGTTGCCATGTTTAGTTGTATTGGTCTGCATTGTTTACATACGGCTTAGAAAAAAGCAAACTTGCTTTGCGTTACAATCTGAATAGCATCTCTAATTGTATTTTTATGGCTCTAGTCAATTCAAAAAAAATTTGTGGATGCGAGGTGTAACTAGCATGTGTGTGTGTGACAGGGCCTGCAAGAGTTTCTCCAAAGAGAGCCTCGACATCCGTATCAGATGAGAGAGCAATTTATGATGGCATGTTCTTCTCAGATGGTTAGTCAAACTTGTTATATGATTATAGGGCCTGCGTGGGTCGCCTTGAGAAAGGCGTCTAACTACGTGTCCAAGGAACGTGCTATTTATGATGGCATGTTCTTTTCAGATGGTAAATAAGCTAGCTCGCTTACTGCAAAACCATGTACATTCCTTATGCATCTTTTGAGTTTGTATCTACCGTATTTTACAATGCTACAGCACATGACATAGCTTCACTTGAAAACGTTATTCTGTATTAGCTAGCATCCTCTCCAGCTTGCATTGCAATGAGTTTTTTAGGTGCATGTGTACAATGGTATAGTCGCTGGAGGTTGTACCGGCAGGTGATAAAATGCATGTCCCTTTGCTGCATTTTGCCATGAACAGCTTTCGCACTGTCTTACCTTACTTGTAGGTTGACAATGTTTGGTATCACAGATTTGTTAAAAGCTCTGTAACTAATTATGTACACAGGAGTGTCACGTACATGATCGTACATAGGTCAAGAGTCATCTGTAATAACACACTGAAACGCTATCAACATAGTATCAGAAATGTGCACAGTAGAGTATTTCATACTCACATCTGAGGTGTTCTCTAAAATGCAGTTTCCATTTAAATTTTTGTGCGTAAATAATTACAAGGTAGTTAGTTTTAAATTGTAGTTGATTGTGAAACTTGAAAATTGTTAAATAGATGTACAATTATTTTTCTTTGTAAATAATGAACTTATTTAATATACAATTTTATGTTATTTTGAATAACCATAATTAAAATTTGCTCGAAAAAATACTCTAAAATTTAAAATATGCCGAGCCATCGATAGTAACAAAATATTCATGTGACAAGAATAAAGGAATTAACTTTTCTTAACAATGTCATGCACCTTGCGTTTCTTTTACCTGTTTCAGAGCCAGGTTACTATGATGATAAGAAAGAATTTGGAGTACGACTGGAGACTATCGTTATGGCAGCATATGTTGAAACGGAGGTAAAAATATATTATGTAACTTTTAAGCCTCTGCTCTTGTGATTCATAGAGTAGACAGGTAATATCCTGGGTAAATCCTATGTTTATGTTTCATATAGAGCAGACAGGTAAGTTCCCGGCTAAATCCTATGTGGCTACAAATCAATTTGTGAAAAAAGGCAAAGCACAAGAAAGGAGATATTAAGGGGTTCCTTTCTTTAGCGATTTACTTCAAAGAATTTCAAAATATTTCATTACATAACTGATGCTTATCACTCATATAATATATTAATTTTGATGGCATTAGTAGTTGTATCAACATCATAAAGTACAAATTATTTCAACCGATTTGAGGACACAGTTATCCCTTTACAATGAAATTTTAATGATATGCATACATACATGTACATACATGTACATGTACATCTATAACTGGCATTATGGCTTCTGGTAACATTCTTATTTTAGTATGGAGGCACAAATAAGACCTTGGAGTTTGAGCCCATAGCTTTAGTTCCATTCGAAAAGAATCTGATGAACCTAGAAATGCTCGACAACAAGCAGGTAATATTTAATAAGGGGTTTTGCTGGTTGCTCATATAAATAATCTATACCTTGAGGCATCCGCGAAGGCAGCATCACCAAAATTCTAGGAAAATTGCACAACCGCTAGTAGTACATAGACATTGATTTTGTGAGCGTCCAAGAGTTGTAATATGAGCCTTTGGCTTCAGCTTCAAAATTTACAGGCATCACCTTAAAACTGCCACGGACTACTGCCGATAAATATTTTACAGGGTGGTAATTACTATTGGGAAAATTGCAGCCTTGCTTTAAGGCTGGTTCACACTATATCGCTGTTAGTCAGTGTTTTTCTTTCAGCGTTCATCGTCAATTATGTGAACCATGAACTGATGACATCGACGAAGCATCGCAGACACGTTAGGAAAGTTTGCAGCTGTCAAACTTTTCCGATATTTCGCCGAGCATCGACGATCGCCTTTCAAATGTGAACCATTTCGGCGATGGTAATTCAGTTGTGGATAGCGTGATTTATTCATATCCATTTATGATAATCGCTGCGAGACTAGTTTTTTATTCCAGCACGCGAAAACAAAGAGGTTTCTTTGCCAAAATTTAAAGAGAGAAATGAGAACACTTCGTCACGAAGTATTTCCTGACGCAAACGCGGATGGGTTTGTGATAGTGTGAACATCGTTATCATCGACGATCACTGAAATATTGTGGAATCAACGCCGAGATACGGCGATATAGTGTGAACACGCCTTTAGACTAGCGTAAATATTGCATATCTTTGATATTCTGATATTGTATTCATCAGAGACAATGGCTCAACAATTACCACAAGTTGTGTCTAGAGAAAACTGGAAAAGCTCTAAAAGATGCGCAATTGACAGAAGCTTATGATTGGCTGGAAGAAAGAACTGCTCCTGTCCCATTAGTTGGAGTTGATGTAAACAGCAGCGGAAATACAGCCCTTGCTTCGATTGCTATAATTACAGTTGCCTTTGTACTAACCTACTTAAAGTAAAAGTGTGAACAGTCAGTTACACTGTGACCTAAGGCTATGGCCGTTTTTACTTGCAGAGGTTTCTCACCGAGCGTTCATGTGACAATATTCAAGTTATCCTTATAGATATCAATCAACAAATACAAATTTTTATGTTACAAACAAGTAAGGCACTTGTAGAAATGTTTTATTACAATACAATGTGTATACTAGTAAGCAATATAGATAAAAGAAATTGTGCCTAATACGATGCACAATTTTGTACAAAGTCCAAGCAGTTCGCCAGAGATACTATTTTAACACAAGTATAAAAGTAGTCAAAACGATAGTGTTGGCTGGATACAAGCACATAGCAGCTAACACGCCAGCCTATCATGGAATGTAAAATAGTAAAATTTCATTTAATTTTAAAATAATTTTAAACTTGCTGGAATGTTGCTTAATGTATAAAAATAATGCATAAGGAATGTACATATGGAATGTATGACAAGAGAGTCCGAAATGACAACAGCTTGGACTATCCAAGATGAAAAATGCATAAACAATTAAATGAACAAAAGGGCAAATATGGCTGCCAAACCAACGGTTAGTAGAGCGGGTGAGATCTGGTATGCCGATGACATTCTGCACATCATCCTTTCGTACCTGTTGGTTTTGTTCTCAAAGAATCGTTTACGATTGGCTTCAATGAGGTCCCCGGTGTAGAAATACTCATTTGTTCCCTTCCATGGATACTCATAGCCCTGCTTGCAGTTGCACCGGTAGCCGTTGTGCAGCCTGAAACCTCTATTCTCTATCTTCTGACACTGCAAGCAAGCCATGCATTACAGTTTTATTGGTGTTGAACATAAAAGTAGAGCTAAGGAACGAGCGTGTCCAGTCAAACAAATGGAGTATTGTTTAGAGTATTGTATGAATGTTACAATAATTAGAACTGGACTGAGATGGAGCAACAGCTATTGATAAAGAATCAACCTGTAATGACAAAATGTTGACAGTGAGCTCTCTCGATTTGGACGTTAGCATTACAACTTAATTCAAGTACCATGAAAGGTACCTGTTTCTAAAACAAACATAAAAAAAGATAAATGGTCACTTGCCATCGCATAACTGTCAGACTCTCTCTTCATCTGAGAAAATCAACATCACAAATGTCTGACACAATTAAATCGACTAGCTACCCACCCCCCTACAAGGTGCCTATATATGGATGCTGCTAGCTACCCACCCCCCCTACAGAGAGCCTATATATGGATGCTGCTAGCTACCCACCCCCTACAGGGAGCCTATATATGGATGCTGCTAGCTACCCCCCCCCCACAGGGATCCTATATATGGATGCTGCTAGCTACCCACCCCCCTACAGGGAGCCTATATATAGATGCTGCTAGTTATGTTCACTGACACATACACCCCATCTAATGACTGTATACACTCAATAACTTTGATAATTCTCAAAAAGCAATGTTTTTATTTTTTCAACTCCATCAAAACCAAATATGGAATTGCCTCCCTTAGCATGTTACAATTCATAAACAACACAAGTTGCATTGCTTCTAGATTTCAAGATGAGGGAAAATTAAAATTCCATTGTAAATATACATGTATGTGAAGATTGAACATGTTTTATCACTAAGATACCAGATCAATTGAAACCTTTGCAAACTTTCACAGTGGATTGGAATTATAGTGACACTGTGACAATTCACCAGAACCTCAAATTATATAGCAATACATAATACAAGGAAGTAGTGCAGGAGTAGAAGAGGTATCAAGCCTGGTTCACACTATATCACCGTATGTCGGAGTTGTCCTTTCAGTGTTCATCGTTGACTATGTGCACCAGGGATCGATAGCATCGACGAAGCAACACGGATATGTCGCCAAGCATCGACGACAGCATGTACAATGTGAACTATTTCAGCGATATTAATTTGTGGTCGCGGATAGCATGATTCATTTCCGTTTATGATAGTTGCTGTGGGCTTAGCATTTGATTCAAGCACGCGAAAACAAGAGGTTTCTTTGCAACAAATTAAAAAGAAAAATGAGAACACTAAGTTACGGAGTGTTTGCGGATGCTTGTGGTTTGGGAACATTGTTATCATCGACAGCCACCGAAGTATTGTGGCAACAACGCCGAGATACGGCGATATAGTGTGAACCAGCCTTAAGGGCTCGGTGATAGCTAATAATAATAATCAGCCAAGTTTTGTAAATGCTTCATAACAAAAGAAGCAGTGAGACTTGTGGACTTGTGCGTGTAACAGTGGAACTCTCAAGGTATAAACACGCTAGCGAGTTTCTCAGCATTTTTGATGGCGATATCTCATATGTAAGCCATGAACAAGTCTTGCCCACCCAAACACACTACTTTCAGCAATTAAACGTTGGAGTTACCCTTGTTAGGCCTCTAGCTTGCTAATTGGCTCTCATCTAAAAACCTAGTCAAATACAAACTAACTACCTAAAGGTTTACCCTGAAGTTTATTAAAATGGGTGAAAAAAACTGATCGGTCTTGTACGCTATAGCAAAGTCTGACCACAAAAAACCTCTAAAATTTAACAACTAGACAGAGATCGCTGAAACACTCAAATTATGTCCTATCAATTCAATACTTTGCTGTAATACTAAAAAGTTGATAATAAAAAACGATCAATTTACTTTGTTCGTTAAACCAACTTGTAACTTTTTACTGCTTAATTTGGAAATAATTCAATTTTCTTGAAGCAAAGCGGAAAAGAATCAAGCAGAAGACTAGTTTGTTTATTTCTTCGCAAGGTAGGCGTGTTGAAGTAGTGAGTGGACTTTGTGATTGGTTACCGATGGAAATAGGTCAATCCATCTTGTGCGTAACTTACCATACTAAGTGGTTTTAATGAACGTTTTGTTACCTCGCTGAAAACACTCACTCCACGATGAAACTCAATTGTGTGTTTATATACATTTAGAGTAGGTGCAACAGTGAGACTACAGCAAATGATATATTCTATGATTATTGGCTACATAAGCATATTGACTGAAAAAACAATGCAGAGCTCAGAAGAGTAATGAAGACCATAGCAAAACTGTGTTTTGGAAGCCAAGTATTTAAAAAATATACGAGAGCGTTAGTATTAAAACTAGTGCGAGTGGGTGAATACTGATCTAAGGGTGCACATATCAAATCATATATATAAGTATACATAGAACTATCCATGTAGCCTTGTGACACCTCAGTTGGTATGCCAATATACACAACATAATGTGAATCCAAAGCACTAAAGCACTAAAGTGTATGCGGTGCACAAGGCAGCGTGTATGAAATGTTGATGTTTGCCACCAAGAATTTATCACTCACAGAAGTCAGGTGATAATTCCGCTAGTGCCAAACCCCAACATGTTTGTTACAAGCCAGGCTTTTGTAGAGTTACACCCTCATAGGGCTGCTATTGTAACACAACACACCCCAGCAGCCAATCATTGTAGTGCGCACAAAATGAAGACAATCACACTTGGTAGAAACAAGGTAACCAGCAAACACAAGAGATCTCCATTTTTAGAATAAGCATTCTTTCAGTACCATGTTCAATTTCTGAATATTTTTACAAAATTAACCTATTTATTCTGTGTGGCAATACAAAACACTTCCTTGTACATAACGAATTAAATATAAAAATAGACTCATAAAATTATCTAACATTTAACCCACTGAAGCACAGTTTATCATAGGGCTAGCAAAAGATGGGAAACCCTCTTTTTATGAATACGAATTCGAATCCCATACGAAGCAACATTTTTTTCGACATCCAACTGTGGCTTTGGACAGACAGATGGATGAATACAGCTCTTATTATAGTAATAGTTAAGCTATTACAGCGATAAAAATACCTTTATTTTCAGCATCTATCTTTACTGTGTATAACGTTTACTTACAGTTTGCGAGGCAACAAAGTATGGGCAATGTCAGATAAACACACTAAATTTTTAATCAACTATAACATACGCAGCAACAAGATGGTTGCAAGTAGTAAATTAGCTGGAGTTGTGCTGCATCAGAGGAAGACAACTACAATTAGTCCTGGAAAGTAGCAATGAATAATAATGTTAATGAGCTTACATGGTTTGACTGCATCAAGAGGTTGTCTAATACCCACTGATCATGGAAGAAAACTATGGGTCATCGCAAGCATAATATACCTCTAAATAGGAGAAATGGCACCCAAAGTGATTGGCCAATACAAGAGTGCACGCTTTAGCTGCACCTATTGCGCATGAACAAGGCGCAATAGGTGCAATTATGAGCCTTGTTATGAAAGATTTAATTAACTGAACGTAGCGCATAGCGAATGACATTGGGCAACAAGCCATGACATTGGGCAACAAGCCGATCTTTTGTGTTCAATTTCATAAATTTAATGTTTTTCATGCAACAAAGATTTGTGAGAAGCAATATTTTACTGAGGTTTATAAGCCAAAGGCTTGACGATAGCTGAACGATCAAACTAGATCTGCTAGCAAAAGGCTTTAAAGTGAATCCAAAAGCATAACTAACTGCTATAGCTACAAATGCCCTGCACACTTCTTCCATTGTCATCTAACAAGCTGGGGCTCCTACTTTGAACTGTATTGCAAGATCATTAGGCATATGCATTAGTTGGTTAATCACGACAACTGACGGAGTATACTTGATAAGACCTAACGCGTGCTTAATATCTGATGGATATAATTAGCGAGTGCTTTACAAAGATGACAATTAGCACACAGACATGAGCTAGTGTTTGACTGATAACAACAGATAACAACTACAGCACCGGTAATACATGTAGCACTTCCCGACAAAAACATATGGCAAGTAAACAGATTTGGCAACTAAAGAGGAAGGAATCAGGTGAAATATTGACAAACACATCTTAAAAAATGAATGAACCACAAAGAGGCGACAGGCATTGCTTTGATCAAGGAACCGAGGGATGCAAAATGTATTGTGATATTTGTGAACAAGCGATAAGGGTGAATAAGGAAAAGAACAGAACTCACGTATGTAGTTGCGTAGTCGCAGCGAGCTGTGCCCATAAAAGCATTTGAGGCGAAGAAGTCAGACGGGCACTGGTCTATATCGAGCAGGTCCAACTTGACGTCAACAACCACTACACCTCTGTCAAACACAAATAATGCATGTAAAACAGCATACTGCGATTGACAGAGACTTCATACTCTAAGACTAATATTAATGTGAAAATTTCATAGATCCATCAAAAAGGTTGAAAAGAAATGGAGAATGTAATACGGACTGTACAATGTGCCCCCGAGTTACAATGTCCCTGTTTAACAGTCTTTTCGCCTTACAATGTGGAACACGTTGTTTTTCCATCCCCTCGTTAAGGCATTTCTTCCGCTATACATTACCAAAAATGTCTCTTGAAATTTAATGTCGGAGTCACGATGATGCCGATATGCTATTGGCAGAAATCCCTCCCAAAACTCCTGAAAGCGATATGATGCTCACTGTCTCAATTCAGCATTCTTTGTGTTTTGTAAATGCTTAATATTGCGTGAGTGAAACGAAAATTAGCGAAAAGTTAGCGAAAGTTAAAATTTATTACGCATTTCAGCGTTTAATATAATATTCACTATAAACTTTAATTCATTATACGTATATAATTATATGACTACATATATAACTTTAATACATTAGCCATGGGTTCTAAGATTGATAACGACATTAAAGGAAGAAGAAAATAATTACCATGCAATGAAGCCAGAGAACAGCTGGTAGAATAACTATTGTTACCAAGGTTAATATACTATTTTGTTACTAATTTTGAATATGTACAATACTTATATAAAATTTGGATGTTTTTTTACCAGGTGTTTGCATTAGATAATTACTATGGGTTTCTATACACCTCTATGAAATTTTCACCTTACGATGCCAACACTGGAACGAATCAATGTCGTACGGCGAGGGTCTATCGTATGTAAATGACTACGTTATACCATGACCCTAAAAGGTCTACCTGAACTCGGTGGGACTTCCATAGCCTGTGTTACCAAAGAATGGTATTCTGTAGGAAAGCAGCCAATCCTTAACATATCCATCACACTCAAAGTAAGGGTCACTCCAGATGCCGTCCTCGTAGGAAGCGGATTGCCACACTAGTGGGTAGTCCTCGTGCTTCCTTATATTCTTCCCAGCATCATCAGCCCTAGAGAAGCAAAAGCACAGTATGCAATCTACCGAACGAGCTGAATGAAGACCATATAGTGATGGTAGAAAATAGAAAAAGATATATGATCACCTGATCCAAGGGTTGAGAATATACTTCTTAAGTCCCGCTGTGTTATATGACCAGCGTCTCTTTATATCCTTGAACCACTCCTTCTCCGTGTACCTCATTCGGTCTCCGGCAAGGTCAGAAGCCTTGTAGTTGTCTAGTCCTGTTTCGGGATCCACTAAAATGCAATACTAAACATTAACATTGGCCAAATAATACACAATGTAACATAAAGTGAGTTACGAAGCAATACGCAGAGTTAATTCACAGTGAAATACGATGGACTAGACAACCCTAACTTAACATGTCAAGGTGAAGAAATAATTGTAGCTATTGCATCGCTTGTTCAAATCAGAAACCTGCCAAATCAGCTGACAATGAAGAACGAGTGAGGAAAGTAGATATTGGCAACATGTAGATATACATGTATGTATATGTTACATGTAGATATACATGTATGTATATGTTACATGTAGATATACATGTATGTATATGTTACATGTAACATATATGTTAGATATGTACATGCAACAGATGAAAATATTGAGTGAAAAGAGTTCCTACCGACTTGGTACGCATATGGTCCGAAAAGCTCCTTGGTCACTTCGCGCACAAATGGAGTACCAGCAATAATCTTAGCTAATTCTTCCAGGAGCTCATCATCATTTACTTCGCCCTGAATAGACATCATAAGCTGACGCAGCGCTCCCTCCAAATTTTCTGTGTCAGCACGAATAGTTGCGTAGGTCTTGAACTGGTCCGTATCAAAGAGGAGACCAATGCCTTCGATGTCCGGTTCAGCCAAAATGACTGAGACAACCTCGGAGAAAAGCTGTTCTTCCTTTAGGAGTTTGTCTCCCTTAACCGTACCTGAGAAAATGTATGTCCGTGTAGCCTTATGTAATCTGACAAAATAGGACTAACCTGTCTGTGTGTACAACAACCATTACTGAATGCATGAAAAAATTATTGCCCACTTGGTTTTAGCTAAAACCTATCAACCAAGTCAAGCTGGAATGGACGAATTTAGGAAATGTATAAGAAACACAAGTTACAAACAGTTGCTCTCGAACAGACTATCGGATACATATACAAATACTGACACGGCTTTGTCTAAATAAAAATGATGTCCAGTAGACCAACCTCTTGTCATTAACATGCTTTATGCTTATGCTTTATGCTCATTAACATGAGAACCCTGAGATCACTAATATTCTTTGTAACAATAATAAAAAATGGAGGTTGTAAACTCAAAACTCCATAAATTACTTAACAAAGGATACACCTTGATGTGAATACATGAAGCCACGTATAGATACATGAGAATACACAAGAGCGTACACTACACTAAGTTTAGATACATGAGAATACACATGAGAGTACACTACACAAAGTATAGATACATGAGAATACACATGAGAGTATGCTACACTAAGTATAGATACATGAGAATACACAAGAGAGTACACTACACAAAGTATAGATACATTAGAATACGCCATAGTACACTAGACTAAGTGTAGATATACGAGATTCTGAGAATATTTGACAGAGTACAGTACACTTGTCAGCGCTGCACTGTGAAAACGGACGACCATAATTAGAGATCGATAAACCAGAGAACATATTAAATAGATTTGCCATCTAAAACTACCATGGAATTGCATTTCAAAGAACAGTTAGTCGGGTACACGGTGTGCCACATTTGGTCACACAACCTACCATAATCTTGCTGCCCATCCACATTTTGAAGAAAGCTAGACAAAAAGTCAGCAAGACGAACGCCAACTCGGCCAAATCTCTGTAAAACCTTCTCTACACCAAACTTGACATCTCCTGGCAGCATCAGCTCTTCTGGAGAGAAGCTTTTACAGTTGGCTCCAGAGATCTTGTTCTTGTGGTCAAACACCTGAGTGGCTCTGCAAGAACAAGTTTTGGTGGAATGGATTAGGCATACAGAAATGGGTTCTAGGCATCAGTCAGGGCGTTTCATACAAGATCATATTATCCTGACAGGGAAGGTAACTGGATAAATGGGTATTGTCAACAGCCGCCTGCATATCACCTGTCAAAATTGATTGCATTGAATGCTGTTCTCTTCTTTCTGGATAAAACTTTCTCCTCTTTTTTAACCTCGCTTTTCTTGGTCTTCTTTTCCACCTTGGTTTTGTGACGCGCAACAAGACGACGCCCTCTTGCTCCAAGGCCAAGGTCAGAGTTGAGATCAGCCAAGTAAGTCATGGCTTCAGGAGGAATCTTGTCCAAGTCTGCAACCCTTCGTTCTTTGAATCTTTGCTCTTTTGCCTCTCTTAATGTTGACATCTGCCAGTAGTCAACAGACCACAATAGAGTTATCAGATAAATCGATACAATAGGGAAAATCTATCTAAGGTGCGCACATTTTGCAGAAAGAAACGGGTTAAATTAATGATATTTGCCTTATCTACATTTTTGTGATTAATAGAGAGCTGAAAATGTTTTATACACCTGGCAAAATACACCTGCGATGTGCTAAATACCTCCAGATATATGTTAAATACACCTGCGATGTGCTAAATACCTCCAGATATATGTTAAAGATGTAGTTGCGTCAAAAAAGTCAATTAGGACCCATAAAAGGCTAAAACATCAGCTACAAATTGATGCCATTTTTGTCTTTGTAGACGAACCCTGTCCAGAGATATATGCGTTTGAATGAGGCCCTCTTTTAAAAAGCTCACGTTCCAGCGGGTGCCTATTTCGTGACGTCACAAGCAAGGTATCTGAAACGAAACCACGAGCAATAAATATGAGGTCGATTCGTTAGCCAATCATGCGTGCGAAATTTTTATATAGGCCGTAATAAATGTTATCACTCGTAAAACGCGTTGTCTGTGATCTCGAAGATTCTCCTAATTAGAGAATTCATTCTCATCGTTACTGATTCAACGCGTTTCAACAATTACTAAGTTATACATAGTTTTAAAATGGCTTCAAGTTCGAGCGACTGCGACTCAGAGTTATCTGAGCAACTTTTAGTAAAAGATTGGAGTAGACAGCCTATGGTCAAAGCTGACAGGCATCAGCAGCGTTTTGCTGCAGAGGAAGACAGAATGGAGGTAAATTAACTTAGAGTCTTCTATACTTCAGTAAATGTAATATTTTTATAGTCATAAATACATATACTAATTAATAAAATGATAATTCTTTGCTATCTCCAATCATCGTTTCATAGCTTATCTGCCGTTTTACCTAGCTATAATATTTTTTTCGAATTTTCTTTGGTAAATTAGAGTCATGATTACAAATTATTTTCACTCGTAGGAAGTGGGTAAAATCGATTGATCATTGCAAATCTTTAATTTCCAGAACCAAAGCTTCGAATAGTTGTCTTGGCGTACTTGTGCCTTTATTAAATGTTTATTCGTTTTTAAAATTACACTCGCAATCTATTTAACTCCCAATTTGGAAGCCGTCAATAGATACGCTTTAGAATGATAATCTATGAATGACATATTTATTGCATCTACTTTGTTTACATTTACTTGTTTTACTGATTACAGAATGTTTATGTCGTCCCACCAGCCGAAGAAGCTTTGTCAGTGTGGAAACTGCCATAAAGGAGAAAGCGAGACTTGAATGCGTGCTGGATAAGCCATGATGTTTTGTTTGAGTTTGTTGCAGTAGATGAATTTGTCTTATTGTATCAGCTAATACTATGTGAGTGGCCACGACTTGATGAATATTTTTAATAAAAGCTTTATGCCGAGATGAAAATATTTTTGCTTGTAAAAATTATATAATAAAATAATATTGTTGAAGATAATGCAAAACATGATTTGCAGAATATTGTAGTGAATCGGATATGGTATATGGGTGTCCGCAGAACTGGAGAATGTGAGTTCAAATCCAGTTTGTAGCAGACTTCTCATCCTTAAAACTCTATCCCTGTCTATATTCTTTTCAAAGAGGTGGCTTGCTTATTTCACTTATCTAGTATTCGGTAAGAATAATACTAGTAAGAAACTAGTACGTAGGCAATAGGTAATAGGCGACATAATGTGGGCGGGGCTTATGGGAGGCTGTATATCGTTTGTATGGGTAGCTGCAGAACTGTGCTGATACAAAGACCGCGTTCTACAAAAGTGACTTGACAGAATTACCGTAGACCGGTAGAATTGGTAGTCGGTACCCAAATGTTTACACAACATTTGGAGAAAGTGAGTAGAACAAATTTTCAATTTTCGTTATTTGAGGCCTTTGAAACATTCATAATAATGCATCTGTAGCAGGATTTAAAATTTTATTCTAGCCAACATGAGCAAATACAAAATAAGATATATGCCAATAGAGCCGCGTAAGACTAGACTTTTATCGCAAATACCCGATGTGAATACGAGAGATAGAGACAGGTTGCCAAACGCGTGACATCATTTTGGGCAAGTCTGGGCACGTTTTGGTGGCCTGAGCGTTTTTACGGCGATCAGATTTTTTCGGTTTTAATCTTCAAATATCTTGGCAATGCGATCGCGTAACACAACAAAAGACATATCAACTGATAGAGAAAAAAAATGCTTTCTTTTAAGATCAACTTAAATTTGACGCAACTACATCTTTAAATACACCTGCGATGTGCTAAATACCTCCAGATATATGTTAAATACACCTGCGATGTGCTAAATACCTCCAGATATATGTTAAATACACCTGCGATGTGCTAAATACCTCCAGATATACGTTAAATACACCTGCGATGTGCTAAATACCTCCAGATATATGTTAAATACACCTGCGATGTGCTAAATACCTCCAGATATATGTTAAATACACCTGCGATGTGCTAAATACCTCCAGATATATGTTAAATACACCTGCGATGTGCTAAATACTTCCAGATATATGTTAAATACACATGCGATGTGCTAAATACCTCCAGATATATGTTAAATACACCTGCGATGTGCTAAATACCTCCAGATATATGTTAAATACACCTGCGATGTGCTAAATACTTCCAGATATATGTTAAATACCTCCAGATATATGTTAAATACCTCCAGATATATGTTAAATACCTCCAAATATATGTTAAATACCTCCAGATATATGTTGAATACCTCCAGATATATGTTAAATACCTCCAGATATATGTTAAATACCTCCAGATATATGTTAAATACCTCCAGATATATGTTAAATACCTCCAGATATATGTTAAATACCTCCAGATATATGTTAAATACCTCCAGATATATGTTAAATACTTCCAGATATATGTTTACAACAAATAGATAATCGTTCGTAGCTAATTGCTATTGCAAATATGTTATAACTGTACTGATCCCCTGCTAGTTTTTGAGAAGCAGACAACTTCCAGCAACTCAAAAATTTGGGCTGATATCATCGTTATAATGTAGTTGTTATAATTATAGTTATAATAATTTATACAAATGTTATATCCGAGTTTAGTGGAGGCTTGGAGCAAATTAGGCCATTTATATGGTGAAATCGGTTTCTACTTACGAAATGTTCTACTTACATAACGGCTTCCGGAACGAATCGCTTTCATAAGTAGAGTTCCACTGTATATAGTAGAGATGCCCCGATTCTAATTTCACCAGTCAATTCAGATTCAATAAGATTCGATATACCGATTCTTATTGAAAAATAATCCGATTCAGATACCGCTTCAGATCTTTTGTGTTGCGTAGATAATTGTTAATTTTATTATGCAAATATAAATATAATTCAAAGAAAATATAAATATTGATGTATTTATTTGTTTGCATTTATGGAAAGAAGATATACATGTATATATATTCACATACTGCCATACCGTGCATCTAGTAACAAAACAGTCCATGTTTCTTGAAAACTGTTACCTATTAATAATGGTAATTACTGTTAGTGGTACAACTTTCTCTGTGATCATGAAGTCTCTCTTCTACTGCTGAACGAACTGCTGCGCCTGCACAAGTTTAGTTCAAATAAATGTTTCTTTCAATTACCGTTAGTGATTCAATTACCTCAGTGAGACGCCTTTATCTTCTATCACTATCGATGTAGCCAGTCGTACTGAAGGACTTACTAGCCACAGATGATGGAAGACAGGCTAAATACCGATCAGCCAATGAGATTATTTTATGCAATACAAACGATACATCATATCATCAGGATCGAGAGAGAGATGAATAGCTTTATGCATCGACTACTCAAATTACTTTCGTAATGCTAGCAAATAGAAACATTACACCGCATTCTTGTTGCTCATCATTATTCTCGATTGGCATTCTCGATAAATCATATCGCTGTAATTGGGAAATACCGCACTTTGTGATTACGTCCTGACTAAAGCCAAAAGATTCCTCAGCTGTGTAGATGTTTATTAGGCTATAGACATGAAATAGCTTGTGTGACAGGCCCGGAATTCATTAGGTAAAAGTAAGGAACTTGCAGCTGATAATTTTTTATTAGTGTAGCATGCTAAAATACGGTTTTCTGCTAAATAGTTGATCTGTAAAAAAGTATCTGAACTATCCGATTTTCAAGAAAAGATCGGCCGATACGGATTCAGATACTTAACACCCATATCGGCACCGATACCGATATTAAAACCGGGGCAGCTCTAGTATGTAGTTCTATTACTTTTAGAGAAAAAGATTTTGGGTAAAAGCAAGCTCTAATAAAACGTTGGTTATGTAAAAGAAAGCACAAGAGCAAAGAGACAATACTCACCTGTTTAGGAACCACTTTACGAAGAAACCTCTTTTGAGAATTGGAATATTTAGTGATGCCAACCATAGCATCACTAATATATTGCCGCTTCTGGTCCTCTTCAGCAATCCTATCATTGAGCTCACTCTTGGCAGCTTCAACCTAATGAATAAAATACGTTGGCTGTGAGTCTGTCTCTCTTTCCTATACCCACAAGGAAGAGCTTGTAACAGCAAACATGTTAGGGGACTGGTACGACTTCTTCCTACGCCCCCAATTCAATATATCAGTTACGCTCTCCCAGACATGTACATGAGATAAAAATAAAGTTTTACTTCTAGCTATGCGGGATACAAAAAAGAACTTAAAATGAGCGAAATCGAAATCAGACTGCACTTTTGTCTTAAACTTTAATTAAATCGGCAGTATATAATAGCGCATAGCATATATGGCGATGTATCTAAGTTCTTCATAAATCTAAGATTCAGATATTCAAAATAAAAAGCATTACCTTCAAAAATAATAATTGCTTAACATTACTGACAGTTTGGTTTAAAGTAAATTGTAATGACTCATTTAAATTTCTAAATGAAAATAGACAAAATTGACTTAACTTGTGTATCTAATAATGCAAACGAAAAGGAAATGAGGAACTTTGAATTTCTTTGCTGCTAGAGCAATGATATAGCTAGCACAACATAAATTTTAGACAAAGTTTGAAAATTAATAAAATGTACTCGTGTATAGAAAATTGTAAAACTTAGATGTGGAAGGTCTCTGTGAATCTTGCTGATAGAATAATTTCGTGAGAAACTTCTACAACTGACATTAAATAGCAGTAATATTTCTATTAATGAGTAGTAGTATCAACAAGGCAATAACATCATTTGTCAAATGAGAAAAATTGAATGCAAACGCATTTGCTATAGTGGTGAAAATAACAATCAATCTGACTAGACTTTGGAACATACAGAGGAAGTGTTCAGCGCAGTCATCCATAGCCAATCAAGTTGAAGAGCACGAGTGAACAGAACAGGCATAGCCAATCAAGTTGAAAAGCACGAGTGAACAAAACTGGCATAGCCAATCAAGTTGAAGAAAACTAGTGAACAGAATTGGCATAGCCAATCAAGTTGAAGAGCACGAGTGAACAGAACTGGCATAGCCAATCAAGTTGAAGAGCACGAGTGAACAGAACTGGCATAGCCAATCAAGTTGAAGAAAACTAGTGAACAGAATTGGCATAGCCAATCAAGTTAAAGAGCACGAGTGAACAGAACTGGCATAGCCAATCAAGTTGAAGAAAACTAGTGAACAGAATTGGCATAGCCAATCAAGTTAAAGAGCACGAGTGAACAGAACTGGCATAGCCAATCAAGTTGAAGAAAACTAGTGAACAGAACTGGCATAGCCAATCAAGTTGAAGAAAACTAGTGAACAGAATTGGCAGCTAAAACTGCCCATGCATGCTGAAGAAGACACTACTTACCTCTCTCTTCTTTCTCTTATTAACTGTTCCTCGAATACCAGAATTGTCTTCTCGCTCGGCATTCAGTTCAGGAACGACATACAAGTCTACAATAATGAACACATTGTATATAAGTTACAGTGATGCAATCAATGCTCGCTGTGACAAATATCGGTACACCGAACCACTGAGGGACTGTCTACAGCTTGGCCTGACAGCAGCTCGGGTCAGCTACTCACCATCGCTCTTAAGGCAGTGAAAGCCAGCTTTATATTCCTCCTCGGTAGCTCTTTCAATAGCGACCCCGAGGTAAGGACCTTGTATGTAGTCTGGATAACGGAATCCTGGCCGGCACTCACAGATGTACCCGCCCCTCTGGAAGCCGAATCCAAACAGCGGCTTACACTGTAATGCGTAAAAAATTTCATTAGTGACAATTATAATACGCTATTATTAGACATGCAAGGGCCTGAGTAGAGGGACAGTCCACCCAGGTCAATCGGAGGATCTCTCCGGTATCACCAAGGAGTGAGACGGAACAGTTGCCCGGCCATGAACCTTGCCGGAGATAAATAAGAAGCCAACACCCCTGAAGGTTTAACCCTCAAGGCTTACTTGAAGCATGTCGGTGATAATAAGCACTAATAGTAGTAATGTTAGTACTGCATGCTGCTACTCCTACTGCATGCTGAATTGTAAGGAAAATGCCGGTACACACAACACTAGTAGACGTTCTAAACAATGCTTTAGTAATGATACAAGAACACATACTCCTAAGACAGATTGCAGAATGAGTTGACATCTATCCAATGGAAAAAAAAACGAAATAACATACAAAAGTGCTCTCCCAATGACAACGATCTATGTTGCCGAAGTAGTTATCACCATCATCGCCGGTGTAACGTTTGCAGGGGTTGATGTCTATGTTGAGAAAGTCTACGTCAGCAACAGCAACTCCGACCCTCCTATAAACATTCAGTCATACCAGGTGGGTAAGTGATATTGTTGACTACGGAAAGGTTATTGCGCAACAATATAAAAATTGCAAGAAAGAGTTTCTAAAATAACTTTTAAAATAAAAACGGCATCAAAAATTTAAAAGCAGACTTGAAAACAGTCTTCAATTAATTAGACAGCTGAGTAATTGACAGAGAAATGTAATTATATATTGAGATTAAGAATAATTAAGAATAATTCCTTCAGGCAACCAGCTCAATTTAACTTGTCTCTTACATAAAAATACAAAAACAATTTTTATCAAACAAAGACCAAATCCTAATGAACAAAGTGGAAATCAAGAAAATGGAGTACCAACAACCCAACCAGGAAACTGACTAATGAGTGTAACAACAGAGAAGGCTTACTTGTTTGTTCTGATCCCCTCATACACACCAGACCTAACATTCCCTGGTACATCGGGATCATATGTGTATCGGGGAAGTCGGTCGAGTATAGGAGCCGCCGCGCTGACTATCCACTTGTTAGATCGACCGCAGTCGAAGTATGGCCGAGTAAAGAGTACAGGCAGCTTCTCTTCGCTATCAGTTATGAATGGCGAGTATGGCCCCACGAACTTGAAGCCAGCAACAATTTCTTTGGACCCAGTGACTGAGGAGTATTCAAGATCGACATTCACCTCATCCCTACAAGTGAGTAATTCTTCTTAAAAGAAACTCGGAGAGCGCAAAGAGTTCCGCTCTGTTTGCAAAGGTCTAATAAGCTGAGATATAAAGTTCCGTCATCTCTAGCAACAAATGGCTGACGGACCTATGAGAACAAAAGATACTTACGATCTGCCATCATCTAGGAGCTGAGGGAGCCACGTGTTATACCAGTCATTTATCTTATAAGCGTCTAGGGTGTAGTTCCTGGTGGGTCCAGCGCCGTAGTCTGTCACAGTAAACTGAAAGTATAGAAATACACGAGTCCATTGATAAACTTACAGAAACCTCACATAGCGCATCTATACTAAGATCACACATTTAGAATATATAGTTAGAATATGACTAGCTGAACTTTGGCAAGAACCAATCTTGTCATGAAAAAAACTGTCTGCAAAAGCATCCTGGCCATCTAGCGGAGCTCTAATCTGCCAATTGAAATAGAGAGATCTTTCAGCTTTTGAGAAATATTAATCATCACACAGTTTCATGAGCTTTTCTGTGTTAAAGGTTTCCGTGTTAAAGCATATTTTTCAGCTATGAAATATCTCACCAAATTCCTATCTTGGCTTTCTATTGGTGAACAAGAAATCTTTTAACTACATGTGTCTATACCAGTCATTCAAGATTTTATAACCGCAGTGAGTCAACTCACCTACTGTGTGACATCACTAGGGTATCTAGTCTCAAAGTTCGATGTCTGAATATTTCAGTATCAATGATGACAGCCAATTATACCGTATAACATTTTACAAATAATTGTTTTGGCATAAGTAACGGCGAATTCAACATTGGCATATCACATTGATCTTATTTCTTGGGTTTTAGGTGCTTTTTTATTTGTATAAGCATGAACAAAAATGGGACAACCATATGGGTATATCCAATTGAAAGTAGCTGTGAAGTGATAATTAAGATGTCAAATAGAATTTTAAAACACATATAAGACACTACCATGGTCAGATCAATATGACAACCGACCAGTTTATTACGACAAAACATTTTACAATGTTTACAATTTTACGTGTTTTACAATTTAATATGAAGCCCAATCACAACTTATCAGCAACTCAATCATATGAAGTTTTGACAGGGAAAAAAATTTGGGCAAATACTTTTCTTGGCACGCGACGTAACTTTTAACATACGACATCTAAAGTTCCTGAACACCTTGTAAACCATTACGCAGTTTTCCTTCAATAGTTTGATTCTAAGACTTTTAAATAATAGTAAATAGTGCTCTGTACCGGTCCTTTTTTAGTTTTAAAAACATTAGGGGTAGCAAAGCGTTTCGTAGCATAAAACAACATTTAAAAGAAAAACATGAGCAAACATTTTTGAATCGACTGAATGTTGAATCTCTGAACATGTTTAGTTGCTATCTAAACAAACAAAGTGAAGGCAATACAAAGGAAGAAATGTAAAATTGAAGAAAACAGCCATAAAACCTAAAGAACTATAAACCTAAAATTATAAATACTTTAAATTAATTCAACATTCCAGCAGTTTAAGTTACACTTACTGTCTCATAAATCACCATGGACTTACACTTACCGTCTCATAAATTACCATGAACTTACACTCACTGCCTCATAAATCACCATGGACTTATACTTACTGTCTCAAAAATCACCATGGACTTACACTTACTGTATTATAAATCACCATGGACTTACACTCACTGCCTCATAAATCACCATGGACTTACACTCACTGTCTCATAAATCACCATGGACTTACACTTACTGTCTCAAAAATCACCATGGACTTACACTCACTGCCTCATAAATCACCATGGACTTACACTTACTGTCTCATGAATCACCATGGACTTACACTCACTGTCTCATAAATTACCATGAACTTACACTCACTGTCTCATAAATCACCATGGACTTACACTTACTGTCTCAAAAATCACCATGGACTTACACTCACTGCCTCATAAATCACCATGGACTTACACTTACTGTCTCATGAATCACCATGGACTTACACTCACTGTCTCATAAATCACCATGGACTTACACTCACTGTCTCATAAATCACCATGGACTTACACTTACTGTCTCATAAATCACCATGGACTTACACTTACTGTCTCATGAATCACCATGGACTTACACTCACTGTCTCATAAATTACCATGGACTTACACTTACTGTCTCATAAATCACCATGGACTTAAACTTACTGTCTCATAAATCACCATGGACTTACACTTACTGTCTCATAAATCACCATGGACTTACACTTACTGTCTCATAAATCACCATGGACTTACACTTACTGTCTCATAAATCACCATGGAGTTACACTCACTGTCTCATAAATCACCATGGACTTACACTTACTGTCTCATAAATCACCATGGACTTACACTTACTGTCTCATAAATCACCATGGACTTACACTTACTGTCTCATAAATCACCATGGGCTTACACTCACTGTCTCATAAATCACCATGGACTTACACTCTTTGTCTCATAAATCACCATGGATTTACACTTACCGTCTCATAAATCACCATGGACTTACACTCTTTGTCTCATAAATCACCATGGACTTACACTTACCATCTCATAAATCACCATGGACTTACACTTACTGTCTCATAAATCACCATGGACTTACACTCACTGTCTCATAAATCACCATGGACTTACACTTACTGTCTCATAAATCACCATGGACTTACACTTACTGTCTCATAAATCACCATGGACTTACACTTACTGTCTCATAAATCACCATGGACTTACACTCACTGTCTCATAAATTACCATGGACTTACACTTACTGTCTCATAAATCACCATGGACTTACACTCACTGTCTCATAAATTACCATGGACTTACACTTACTGTCTCATAAATCACCATGGAGTTACACTCACTGTCTCATAAATCACCATGGACTTACACTTACTGCCTCATAAATCACCATGGACTTACACTTACTGTCTCATAAATCACCATGGACTTACACTTACTGTCTCATAAATCACCATGGACTTACACTACTGTCTCATAAATCACCATGGACTTACACTTACTGTCTCATAAATCACCATGGACTTACACTTACTGTCTCATAAATCACCATGGGCTTACACTCACTGTCTCATAAATTACCATGGACTTACACTTACTGTCTCATGAATCACCATGGACTTACACTTACTGTCTCATAAATCACCATGGGCTTACACTCACTGTCTCATAAATCACCATGGACTTACACTCTTTGTCTCATAAATCACCATGGGCTTACACTTACCGTCTCATAAATCACCATGGACTTACACTTACTGTCTCATAAATCACCATGGACTTACACTCTTTGTCTCATAAATCACCATGGACTTACACTTACTGCCTCATAAATCACCATGGACTTACACTTACTGCCTCATAAATCACCATGGACTTACACTTACTGTCTCATAAATCACCATGGACTTACACTCACTGTCTCATAAATCACCATGGACTTACACCCACTGTCTCATAAATCACCATGGACTTACACTTACTGTCTCATAAATCACCATGGCTACACTTCAAGCCGCTTGTCATGACAATACTTTGATAATGATAAAAAACATCAGCAAAGACGCATAGCCTTTACATGACTAAGGCTAATTCCCATTGGTTAACTCTTTCACTACTGCGATAAATCGCTATTTTAACAATGTTAATTCAAACGAATTTGCAAAAATTCGATATACCACTAGTATTTATGCAATATCTAGAGAAACAAAGCAGATATCGCTTTACTGTAAAATGCATCATATTCAGAACAAAATTCTCTACAAGATAAGTATAAAATTGTTCAGTGAATCCCACTCTCACAAAACTTCTGACGCTTCCTTTACATTGAACGAGCGGAGTGGGTTTCTTATTGCCATGACGATAGCGATCTGGTTTTTCTGTTTTGGAAAAATAATTAGGAATGAAATTGCTGAGCAAAAAGATTTTCAATTGGTTGCACAGAATTGGCAACAAGGTTGTTTCGTTGGAGACAAAATTTAGTTGGTCTAGTTTAATGTGTAGGCTTCGTGCTGAAAAGAAAAGTTCTATTTATAAGCCGATATATCGGCTTACGGTCTGCACTTCTATTACTGCGATAGCCGATACATCGGCTTACAGTAGCGAAAGAGTTCATCTATTTTTCAACATGACGCATCGTTTAGTAGCCTCGGTGTGTGTGTGTGTGTGTGCAGCCACAATAAATATCTATGTGATGCACCCGATGCACCGGTGATGCATTTCGTTGCTGTCTGGAGCCAAGCCGAATGCTGATAGCCCTATGTTAGTAACATACAAAGACCTTGATCAATGCATACAATGAATATGTAGGACTCTGCTAATGTTTCTAAAGTTTTACTTGTCCTTGGTCATCACATGCGGGCAGAGAGGCATCATTACAGTAATTATAGAGCTTGTGCAGTTAAAGCTTATATTTATAGTCTTGCCTTCACATCACAAAACACAATGCAAAACGTAGTAAAATAGATACCTACACAGCCTGTAAATATATATCTTATACCTACATGTATCTATATATATATATATATCTCAAAGTTTGTGTGTCTGTCCTTGTCTGTGTATTTCCAGCTATAGCTGTTAAAATCTTGAAAATTAAATTCCGCATTCTGATGGATTTGAACTCACGGAGAATGTGACCGCAGGTTTAAAATGCACACTCCACCACTGAGCTATTCGAGGCATAGTGATCCAAGACACTATCATATACTGTATAGCGTATGCATGTAATGACGTATTATTTGAGTATTGCTCCCATGCGTTATAATGCCCCTGTTATAAAATATTTTCCACCCGACTTTAGGAGAAAATACTTTTTCGTTATTTTTTTCATTAGGGCAAATTTTTCTGCCACAGGATGTTTAAAACAATTTCTTTCAAAATTAAAATTGGGCGATTTGTGCACTGATTATAAACGTTATTAAGAAATATACGTTGCTCGCCATGGCGAGTTCAGCTGTATTACTTATGATAAAAACGGATTCGCAAAGGGATAAATAATAAAATTTTGGTTCAAAGTTTACTAAAATACATATTAAAACTTCCTTCAAGTGTGTGTTTAGTAAACTAAATTCATTTAAGGTAGAATCGGCGTTATGTTACACGTCTGTCTTGAAGGTAAGAACTTTCCAAGAAGTACAATGTAATGTTATATTATCTTGGGCTGCAGATCATAACCACAAAATGCACTAAAGTAATTATAGGTACCTATAGTTACTAAGGTTAGCATAATATTTTGGTACTACTTTTTAATAATGATTTTTGCCAGGGGGTGATTGCATTAGATAATTACTATGGGCTGCTCTACGACTCTATGTACATCTATAGCCTACGATATTTTCGCATGCCAACACTAAAATGAACTAAAATCATAAAATTGTATACCAAATAATATTTCATTGTAATCGTAGCAAAACAGACTATATTTAGCCATTATTTGCTAAAGATTTCACATCTACATTTAAACACTTTTACATTTTTATTTTTTCTCCCAATTTATTTTAACGAAGCACTTATTTCAAATAATGAAATTTAAAACTTACAGTTGTTTGCAAAAAATTTGAAAAACTTTACAGTTGTTTTATTGTTTTTCTTAATTCATTTGAACTGCACAAAATACTTTGCTCATGATATAAAATTTGAAAGTTACAAGGGTAGCTAATGTTATAGGTTAAATAAAAATAAGTTTTCTGTGCAAAGACTTTTTTATTTCCAGGTCATTAAGCTAGTATAATTGTATATATATATATATATATATATATATATATATATATATATATATATATATATATACAGTCAAACATGGACAACTCGAACTTCACGGGACCGAGCGAAAGTGTTCGAATTATCAGAGCGTTCAAGTTATCAGAGTACTGTCACAAGTCCATGTATTTACTTATTTAATTGTAAATACATGTACATATACAAACTATAATATAAATTAAAAGCACAAATGGCTTGTTTCAAATTAAATGCTTCTAATGTAAAGTTTAAAACGTTTTTATCAAAAAGTATAGAGATCTTTCTATCACTTGAGATCGGTTCGTTGTTTGAGGTGATGTTATTGCCAGGACGGTTTTTAGATTGACATTAGCAAAACTTGATCATTGTTGAAATGCTCAAAAGAAAAGACATCTTTTTCTTTTGAGCTTACCCACAATCAATTTTGCCGATTTTTCTTGAAGTTTATGCAAAGATTACCTCACTTTACCTTGCTTCCGAAGGGCGATCGCTAAGCGGATGTTTGGTATAAATCAAATTTCACCAAACCTTTAGAAAAGTCGTTGACAAAAATATTTTGCCGATGGTGGTAATAACGACGCTTATGAATTACGAAAAATTGAGGTTTACCTCTATGGCTTGGAATAAAGTGATTTTCTAAAGCGATAACAACCGTTTCGGTAGCTGTTGGGCAAAAAAACAGCTGGAGTTAACAGTGTTGAGTTCGAGTTATCTATAGCAATTTATCATTACGTGGGAATGGACCAAAGAAACCGTTCGAATTAACCATGTGTTCGAGCTATCCGTGGGCGAGTTATCCATGGTTGACTGTGTATATATATATATATATATATACATGATGTTGAACCTCCATAGATCGCCAAACATGATGGAATGAAAGATGTCGGGGTAAGCAAGCATTCATTTAAAGCAATTCATATATCAGTCTAACAAGGGTCAAGCGAAAATGTTTCAAGTAAATTTGACAGTAATTTTCGTCAACATTCTATCTAATTTATATTCGTTCCCATCTCCTAATCAACAACTCTACAGCAATTTCATATGCATGGCTACTTACTGTGTTATTGGTTGGCTCTCTTAGCCAGTTAGCAGGATCATTGAAATCGTCTATGCGCCAAGAGCGAGGTCCAAAAAGTGGAATGGTTTGATTGACAGGAACTTGAGATAGGAAGTTAGGGTAGAATAGATTCTGATCAAAAAACACTGCTGAACCTGAAACCAAAAAAACCAGAAATAATTAACATTTATAAACTTGACCATTAAAAATTAAATCTAAAAATGCCTTTTATCGCACCACATCCCCTTCATGAATTATATAAGTGTAAAAATGCTTTAACACAGCTTTAGTATACCAAACAACCTTGCAAAGATTGATTAGCCTCTGCATGCTACCAAACAAATCAACATATTCTAGTGCATAGTGAATTGTTTAAGAGTGTAACTGTTCAACTTAGAAGACCATCAGTAAAGTTAAAAACGATGACCTACCTTAACTAAAATAGATTAACTTTAGGCCTATCAATTTATTATTATGCACCAACTGGAGTTGCCACACTATCTCTATGTTAAACAAACCCTTAACCAAATCCTTATAGTTAACCTATAGGGAGGTTAACTGAACTTACAAAGCAGTTCGAGCACAAATGAAATAATAGCATTTACAACCATTATTATGACTGAGAGAGTGATGGCTATGAAGCATACCGTTTATCAATCCCAAGTTTGCTGTAACGTCTGCAGTTAAGCCCAAGTAGTAGTAAAATAAACTAGGTTGATCAGCGGCGTTCCATGTCTGATTCAAGCGTTGAAAAAGATAGCTGTATTTATACGCATTAGTCAGGACTGTCGAATGCAGCTGTAGCAGGGCTGTTCTATTTCTATAGTAGTTTCTTTCAAAATCTGATGTTCTTAGTTTATTAGTCTTCACTTGGTTGCTAACAGATGAAGCTGGAAAATGCAACTCTTCTCGACTTTTCGCCACACAATTAAATTCATTAACTGCGTCCATTCTGTCAATAATCCTGTCGAAGTTGTCGTACTTCATCCACTCATATACGCTTTCTCCAAACACTGATAATGTCAAGGCAGTAAGATAGATAATTAAAAGAAACTTTCGATCCATGGTAAATCAAAAATTCGCAGCAGGTATGGACCTTCACCAGTTTTACAACATTATTTGAGCACTACAACTATGAACTATGACTGAAGCGTCTTTCAATGTTGACCTATTTAAACTGGAATGGAGCGAATGACAACGCAAACGGCAATTGGCTGACGCTATACTTGCGGTAGAGGACAACTTCGCAATCAGCAAGAAATTGATTGTTATTGTCATCCGTTTGGGCTACCTGAGCATTTGTAGTCAAAATACCATCTATAGCTCCCGTATAGCTATGATTGCGATTCAAAAAATGATTTTCATCTCTTCAAGCTGAGACTACGTGTATAGTTGCATCAAACGGATGACATCCAGGAAAAATTTTTAATCATCCATTTTTGCAGGTCAATGCAAGATAGTGTAGTGATTTGAGCCCATTCATAATTACTGAACTTGGCCACATATGTGTAAACATTCACAGTAGGCGCAATGTTTTCATGTATGAATTTTGTTTGTATGACTCCAACTGAAAAATAACCTTTTAGTTACTGAAGAACTCCATTCGCAGATAAATTTTCATAATACATGTATAAGTTAAACTAGTTGCAATTTAGTTACCAATTAATTCTATATTATTATTTCTCCTCGCCAACATATCAGACAAACGATGTTAACCTGCAACTACTCTGTGGCAAACTGAGGAACAATGTGCAGAAATGCTTTACAGTTCTTTTATTTATTATTTCGGTGTTTTTTGTTGTTTGCCGAAATATGATCAGGTAAAGCCAAGCAAATTCCTACAAATAGTGTTACACTGAATCAAATAGACAAACAATGTATATTTATTTTATTACCACTAGCATAGATTGACGTAAGTAATAAAAATGTACACAATAACTCCAACTAGCCATTGTACGAACTACATTATCAATATTTACACAAAATGAATAGAGTTATTTGGTGCCAGTGCTAACTAAAGCCACAAGACCTGAAGCGGCCCCCATCGAGAGTATGTAGTTTAGACTAGGTGAGAGACTTCGGAACACAAAAAATGAAGCGAGCACAACCAAGGCTAGAAACATTGCGTTGTTGTAGAATAGAGAGTAGTTGGTAGCTTGATAATCGGCTACTTCATTCTTTTTCCACAAGATTCTACAAGAAAAAGGAGATTCAATGACAAAATACTCAAACCAATCTAATCTTAACCGGTAACCGTAAATGATAACCATTGTCTAAAACAATCAAGAAAATTTGAAAGATACAACTATAATCTATATTGCTAATTTAAGCAATAAGATGGTAAAATACGAGTTGAACTTAGTATGCTCACACCATAATTTTATATTTTATGGAGAATTGTGCTATCCAAAATTAAATGGCTATAATCAAATGTTATTTCACTGTTAAATTAAATGCGTGACATGTCATTGGTCATTGGAAATGAGCATCTCCCATGGTGCTTTGATAAACAAAGATGTTAAAGGTTGACTTGCAACAAAATTCACATTACAGTTATTTGGTATCATAAGATTCACCATGTCTTACTCTGTTGTGTTGTAGGAGCAAAATATATGGGAATGTGATTACAAGCTCTTAAAAGCTCAAAAACGAACAGTTAATCGCAGCCACACGAGACCGCCGTAGTTTGGATTCGCTTTTAAAAATGGCTCAAATGGGACGTAGTTGAACGAGATGGCTTCTGTTTACACTTTCATGCAATCTCATTCGTCGAAATATTTTTACAAATAACTTCACGCATTCAATAAAACCATGTCTATTGTTCTTACGCGTCTATTTTATCGTCATTGTAATGCTGTCACTTTTAGCACTGATATCTTTCAATTTACCGTAAAAAATCGTTAAACTTTTTAACCTTAGCTCTAAGGAGTACATATCATTGTCTGATAATCATGACGAGCCTGTTGGTTACCAGTGATAATCAAAAAGTGCTGCAAAAATTATTTGCGAAGTATTGGGTCACATGATCAGATTACGACTTACCAATTAGACCAGGCCGAAACAAGACCGTAAAATAGCGAGCATCTATATTTGATACGGGGTCTTCGGTAAAACCCGAAGTGTTTGTCATAAACTAGTGCTACGATAAGTTTATATTGAGCTTTTTATTGGCCATTCAATTCACGTGAGAATATCACGGGCCAAGACGATAACCAAACTGTAATGAATACATCAGATAAATAAAGATATTTCAATCTACGGCGGCTTTTCGTTTTTGAGCTTTTAAGAGCTTGTAATCGCATTTCCACATATTTGGCACTTACAACACAACAGAGTGAGACATGCTGAATCTTTTCATACCAAATAACTGTAATGTGAATTTTGTTGCAAGCCAACCTTTAAGCTTCAAAGATGAAAGTTCTTAACGTACAGATTGAAATCACCGACACAGAATTTAGATCTGAACAAGATGTGCTTGATCCATTCGACAACAGGCAAACATTGTATTTCAGGCAGTCAATATGTGAGGAAATTTTTTTCGAGTGTTAGACGTACAGTACAAATACAGTAGACACCCTTATAGTGTATACATGTATCTCCTATAACGTAAATTCCATATAACGAAAAAAATTATGTAAAGTTTTTGCTTCGTACAACATAAAAATTTCACATAACGTACAGTGTGATGTCAGAGCAAGTTCTCAATTTCGAGTTGAATAACTCGCATCCCGAGACTAGCCTAAATATATCACTTTCCATCTAGTCGCTTTTGAGAAAAAAACGATGTATAAAGTTATCTCTATTATATATATATTATAGCACCCGGACAGTATATTACACTGTGAGAAATCGTCAGGTTTCGATAGAGAACAGATAAAACATAAGTAATTGCGCAATTATTCTGTGTATGTGATATGGTAGATAGAGAGCATCGATCTAATGATCTGAATGTCAAGAGTTGGAATATCGTTGAAAGCTAGTTCTATTATAACCTTGAACTTATGCTATGGATAGGCGAACAGACATACATCTCTCTTATAGTAAAGTTACATTTTTGTTTTCCTTTATTTTAGACAAATTTATTGGTTTTTGTTTTCTCCTTTGAAAAATAGGCCTTGCTGTCTAGAACTAAAAAAATCAGTTCAGGTAAATTGACATTGAAGGTGTGCATTCTCCTTAACTCATAGCAAAAATTACTGCAAAAGATAAAGGTTGTCGATACAAACCAATAATACTACAGTTACGGTGCAGTCAGTACGGTACAGTTACAGTACAGTTACGGTACAGTCAGTACAGTCAGTACGGTACAGTTACAGTACAGTTACGGTACAGTCAGTACAGTACAGTTACAGTACAGTTACGGTACAGTCAGTACGGTACAGTTACAGTACAGTTACGGTACAGTCAGTAAATTAAGGTAAGTCTAGTCTTTTTTTTCTTTTTGAAGGACTATATTGGTAAGTCTGGCAAGATACTGGAATGGATTAGGAACTTGAAATGCATTTTACTGTTCAAAAAACTTAAAAACCCTATAGCGTAAATGTTCCCAGAACGGATTGTTCACATTGTAGGAGCATCAAATGTACTATAATATTATCGTTGCATGGAATTGCTCCAAAGCCTGAAGCAACTTTGTTTGTTTTAGGAACTATCAGCAGCATTAGGTCAATAATTAGTTCAACAGCTTGTCATTACCAATTCTATCAATAAAATATTGTTATACACAATGGCCTAATCAACCATGTCTCTCAAATCACCAGTACATATGCAAACAAACAAGCATCCCTGTTAACAAAACATTGTAGGGACCACCCAGAACTGAACAGCTTTACATTTCCATCAACAGTTGTGGTAAGAAGATGAGGGAGTCTATCAAGTGATCTCATAACTTTTTATGCATTTAAGCCAACAATTTGAGAATTATCTGCCCTTTTCATGCATCCTCAAAGGTGGTTTAGAAACTAAACACAATTGATATGACTATTTGGCATTCAGTCATGCGGTTTCATAAAAAACCACTCCCTTAACTTACGCAGATGTTGCAACATTTTATCATATAGCTATCTTAAGCTGTTTTTATTCAGAATTATGTTCAACTGAAGTAAAAGCTTCAAAAAACGAAGGGGACAACATAAAACTTTTACTAAACTAAATTACATAACACTATAATGTTTACTATTGAGCATAGCTGATGTGATTCTCTAAAACATTCAAAATTTCAGTTAAATTTTTTACTGATGTAGCAACATACTCAAATTAACAACATAAATCATCAGATAAAGTGTCAAACAAAGCGATAGTCTAAAAAAGGGTAGCCTTTCCGCAGATGGTCAACATCAACTTCTATATGAATGATTAAAAAAATATGTTGCTTTATTCACTTCAGTTTAGGAGACAAGTTCAGTATAAATCATTAAGTCACTGACCCCTGAATTAAACAAATTCTACAACTTCTTTGAATAATATAAGCGCGACATACCTCTCATCCTTTTCCTTCTTTGACATTTTCTTGTTATCGCCAAACTTCTTCATTATTTCTTGAGACACACCATCAGCTACTTTCTGCGCAGCTCTAAAAATGTTGAAAAACATTCAAATAGGTTTTGAAATTTTGTACAATTAAAAACAAATAAAATGGTTTCAATGCATGTTTAGTATTACGCTGAGATAAAATTTTCCGAAACAATCATTGAACTGGGGGTAAATAGTAAGGCGGCAATTAATAAGGCTCCTCACTAATTTCAAAGCTAGATAATGACTACACTTATCATTCATGAGACGGCTTATCTGTAAGACACAATGCTTTCTAAAACTAAGCAAAAAAAGAAATAGAAAATAGGTAAGACATACTTGTGTTTTAAGATAAACTTCACATTTTTGTAAGCAAACGAAAGTAGATAGGTGCTGATGCCAGTCATGAGAATAAACAACACGGCTGACTGAATTGGATCCATTGTATGAATTCTCCAGTAGATCCCTAAAATACATGCAATCTGAGTTACAGAAGATTATTATGGAATTATCACATGTTACAAACAATACACAATATTGTAGTACCATTATTAAATTTAGAACAGGCCTGACTATGCTAGATGACTGTAAAACTAGCACATATTTAATGTAAATCTAACTACCCCACAATACTAATCAGAACTAATAGCAAACTCCAAGTATCGGTCGGTGGCTTACAAAGTGGAACTGCAGATACAATCAATGCATTTCCATAAAACAATGCAGACGATTTCGTAGAAACATTGCGGCTAAAATCTTGCAGCAGCAGCTCTTCGTCCTTCGTTAACTGTTTCCCAGACATCTTGGCAAAATGTTCTAATACTGTGACAATGAATGCAACGAGCTAAAGATGCGGTTTATTTGTTGGTTGCGTGTGGTGTCGTCGTAAGCGGAAACGGATACTGCCGTTTATGCCCGTGAAACACCGATGTTGCAACTTTCGTGGGTCAAGGTCGCAGGAACATTTTTTAGCTATTTCGAACAATTTGATCACTTACTTTTTTGTTAATCTTGTAAGCTTTATTTGCAGAGCTTCGCTGCAGTTGTTAAAAGGTGAGTATAAATGAATTCTCAATTTTTGTTGTTTTTGTTTTGCGATTTAACAAATTTTGATAATGTAAATGTATTATTTAAGCTCATTTCTGAAAAAACTTGAAGCAGATAAAGGTTAACAAAACTCTCCGCAACGATGTTTGCAGCAAAACTTTTGTTAGAAGTGGTTACTTTTATCGTCGCAATAGATGAAGAACTGTGGTTTGATTGGTTTATTGTCTATGCATATTCTCATATAGACATATTTTGAGTACTAATTTAGCTTGTAGCATATTTCTACAAAAGAATCAATTTAATTTCTAAGTTCAAGCATGCATAGTTGAAATATCTATACGTTTAAGTTATATTTACGCTATTTTTCAACTTGTTCTAGTTCTGTTACCATAACGCTCAGAATTACACTAATATGCATAACAACCTCTTACTTTTAGCATATACCGTATGTCATAATTAATGAAATAGAAACCGGATGTGTTGTTTCGAAGTTGGTGTCAGTTTGGCAAACTTGATCACGTATGGTAGCTTTACGTGTTTTGTTTTTTATTTTGATGTACGTTTGCCATGCTGGACTGTTTACAAAATTCCACCGAATAATGTAACATCCAAGCCATTGTGCATGAGAACAAAAAGATATAAATTAAATTATCAGCGCATATTCATTTTGCACCTTTCACTCTATTTCATTTGTCATAGATATTGTTATTATACAATTTATTAAATTAGGCTTAGTAGTCAGGCACAACTGTCATGAGTGTTAAGAAGTTTTAAAAAAACTGAAAGTAAATTTGTGGTTTGGTATGCAGTATTTTTGTTAAGTAGAAATCAAATTGTAATCGAGGTATCACGTATGTAATAGGATAAGGTTACGTAGGCTCTTTTAGGCTCCCAGTTTTTCTCAGAATTATGGTGTTATTATTTCTCAAACTCCTAGCAAAACTATGAAACCTTGAAATGAAATAAAGATTGTAACTGATAATGTAACATAATGTGTCAGCATAATTGTAATTTGCATTGAAAAGGCTCTGCTTGTCCATATGTCAAAAGTAGAGTAGTTCAGTTGTGCCTATGTCAAGTGGTTCTTACAAGTGTTCAACACCTTATCTGTTATCTAATCATTTAACGTTACTCATGCTTATCTTAGCCAGTCTTAATGATAATTCACTCGAATTGATTGAAGCATTTTTGGGTGTGTGATAATGAAGGGACAGTATTATTAGAGACACTGGTATTACTGGCAGAGTAGATGATGTATAGTTCACCTTTTTAAATTATCTTTTTAAGCATTGTCTACTCCAAACTGTCTCTATACTTTAAAATTATGCAATTATTTTAGAATTGCCAAGGTGGCTTCGACATTTGAATTCACTAGTAGCTGGAGAGAAACGCTGGACATGTCACAAAGAAAAAAGGTACAATATTCACATTGTTTCAGAAGCAAATCTACAGGATTACTTAACCAAGTTTTTAAAAATCAACTTACAATGTTGAAAATGTTTTAAAACATTGACCATAAACTCTACATATAGATAAATATTAGCGAGTGCCTATTTATTGACTATCTAATAATATCTGTTAAGATATTCTACTAGGCTAAAGTTCCATTGATTTGCATGTATGCGCTTGAATTAATAGCATCTAGCAACTACTGACGTATTTACTAAAATTTGTCAGGTATGTGACATGTAGAGAAGTGCTTAAAAATTGTTTAGGGCTTCTACGTTGATGATGAAGATCAGGAAACAAGCATGTATTTCAATGGCCAAACATCACAGCCAAGTATATTTCGGGAAAGGGACACAGTAAGTATTATTCAAAAGGACCAATAATAAATATGGCTAGACTACAGATAACTCAGCCAGCTTTTGCAATTAGGGTAAGTACTCATTCTTTCAAAGAACACCTTTGAAACTACTTGTTCATCGTAATGCATCATTGTGGCAACCCCCAATTAGCTAGCTTGCGACTGCTAGGTGTATATATGATGGGTTGAGACTGATTCGGATCAGAGGGTATTGCTTCATCGCTTGAGGGTCACATGAGTAAACTCAAACAGCTTTTGAACTATTGGCTCAGTATGGCCAGACGATCTCTCAGGTCGGAATATAGCATGAGATATGAGATTAAAGACCCTCCGTCCTACATCATCGTTCCAGACCGCCAATATAACATCACAGAAGAGATATTTCATACTGGCTTCCTTCGTCATGATAAAAATTCATCTCCAAAAAAGTTTTCCTTCATGTCAAGTGAAATCTGGTCTTACGAGGAGCGATACACAGAAGATCATTTGCTAAGTCTGCAGGAAATGAGGCTCCTAGGTTTACGAGTAATGACAAGACTCCATCCATCTAGCCTCCGGAATCAGTGTGCTCCTCTGTCGTTTGAAGGCAAAAGCACGTTAGTAGGACTAACCGGGCCCTCGTGCTTGCTTGAAGTGGCAGTCCCTCGAACTCTCAACATGCGGGAGTATGGGGAACTTGATAGCACAATATATCTGCAGCGCTATCGTCAAATACTGCGATACAAAGTTAGTACGCAGTTATTGCGCTGTCAGGTTTGGTGGATTTTAGGTTTGGAGCACCTCTAATTTCACATACGGTTACGCTAACTACAGTACCGATGGAGTCATTTTCATTGAGCATATTAACATGTTACTCCTTGAAGATATCTGCTGTTCAAGATAAAATTGGGTTTGTGTTTCAGATGTACAATACCGGCTCACCTTCTCAGGCATTCACTCCAACGTCAAATATGCTTTACCAACAGCAATGTAAGTCTGCATTTAGTGTTGTTTGATTTTAAAATTGTTGATATTTTTTCCTTCAAGTGCAACTTTAGCAAGTTTGGGTCACATTCATTGGTTTTTTGATCAATAATTTGTGCTTTTCTCTTTTCAGCAATGTCGAGAGCATATAATGGCACTGGTACAGGGTATCAAAGGTCTACACCCACTAGTATGCTGCAGCCGCTTTCTCCAAACAGGTATTTTTGCCCTTTAGTGAATAAATATAAAGAAATTTTAACAAATAATTGCTTTAATGAAGACATTGTAACTAAACCGAATGTAACCAAACTTGGGTGTCATCTCTAGCTTGTAATGTTGTACTATGGTCTTACTTGAATTTATTATTTTATATCTTTGTCGTTTTAGAAATACAGCATTGGGAAGTCTCGCACAGAGAAGCTTTCATCATATGAATCCACCATTTTCTAGCTCTATGGCCCAGCAACAAGCTCCTCCATCAGCACCTCAGCAGCAACAGAGCATGCAAAAAAGGCTAGCTAATGCCACAAAGTGCGTCAAACCTTTTGAGTTTAATGAATAATTAATCATGAGTCATAATCAGATTTTATTCTGTAAATGATATGTGTATCGTGTTTTGTTTATGTATATATAATTAAATTTTTACTTCTGTAATCTCCTAACTTACAAACATCACAGCTTTTAACTAAGCAAACTTTTATCGTTAGCTTTTAGATTGTATAATGTTATCAATATATGTTCTGTAAACATTGTCTTATGTGTTACACTCGAGCTATGTGGTTGCTGCTTCTACATCTGGTAAGGTTGAGATACTCGAACAATTAAATTACCAGGTGCATCAATTAGATGTCATATGTCTGCATGACTTGCAGGCAGCTGACATGTCTTATTCTAAAAGTTTGTACTAAAAATAGATCTACAATTATAATGAGCGAGTCAAAATTTGTTGTAGTTACTCAGGTTTTGGACAGCCACAGGCGTTTGGTTTTCCTCCCCAACAACAGGCCAGGTCTGCTGGCACTCCAAACTCTAGTGGTGATATGCAACAGCCAGCAGGTCAGATGAGTATCGACTTATCAGCAGCAGAATTTCCGTCATTAACCAACAGGAATGTGCCTCAAAATAGTCTCACGCCAAGTATTCGCAACTATGGTAAGCAGCTCATTTCGAGGTTGCACATACAGAGATACGTACAAGTATGTAACCTTCATATGGTAAAGAGTAGAAAGTTTTACCTTTAATAAGATGTGGAGATAGTTTTTCAATTGGTCAACATTGCACCAGCTCACGAAAATTTTATTGATGAGAAGATGGCTAATTGGTTTTCCATTATGTTATGTAAATGAACCAACAAGTAATTAAATATTACTGTGTCGCAAAGAATACAGATGTAATGTCGAACACGCACAAATCTAAAAAGTTATTTGTGCAAATATATTGTCTGATGGACGAAACATTTTTGGGATTCAGTTTATTTATTGTATGTCCTGTGACACCATAGTGGTTGACTAGCAAACATCAGCTGAACACCAAGCTCAGGATCCTATGTTAATTATTCTTTTGGCAGCACTCCTTCATGTTAGCAGAGTCATGGATATAGTAAGACTAGAAATTTGCACTGTTTTGCATGATTTATGGGTTAAAACATCTAGCCACTTTGTGAAAGTAAATTGGAATATGAACCGCAACCATGCACTTGCCTAATTATCAATTCGACAAAAAAAGAATCCAGGGCCGTTGAAATAATCTATTTAGCCGAAAGGCTAAGGGAGGATTTCAATTGCGGGAGACATTTCAATTGCGTTTCCAATTGCGTTACCAACATTCCATTTCAACAAGGGAGACATTTCAATTGCGGAGATGTCTCAACAAGTTTTCTTTGGTTTTGACAAAGTAGTTATTAGCTTAAATATGTTGTAGGTCCTGTAGTTAAAAGGATTTCGGATTTGTGTGATCTCCTTTTCGGCTGTGTACTGGTTTTAAAGCTACCAGTAATCAGCCTTACATGAGTTGCTAGTAAGCTTTTGAAGTAGCACTTATTCAATTATTACAATTCTAATTATTACAATTTAGAGCTTATTAGTCAGAAGCTACATTAATCCACAGCTTTGGTAAGCTTTCTTTTTTGGGAAAAGCTAATTTTTTGATGGCTATAGGAATTTCTTGGACAACTACCTCACAATCATAGGAATTTCAATGCTTTGTCCGATTGCTTGTAAATATAAACAATTCTTTATCTGAGTGGGAAGGAGTCCATGTGCAGTCCTATCTGACACTATTTTTTAGTTGGAATGGTTGGCGGGAACACAAAGGCTCTAGATGGCAATGCAGAATTTTCCATGCAGCAGGAGGATTTTCCAGCACTTCCTGGCTCAACTTGTAAGTATAACCATATAATAAACTTCGGGCATGAATAGCTATGGAACCATTGCATTGATGAAACATAGTATTGCCTCCAAACATATACATCCATGTTTTACAGCATCAACACAAAATGGGCCCGAGAACATGATGTCTTCTAAGCTGATACCTTCTAGTGAGGTTTGTTATGTTTTAAAAATAATTTTGCCAATGATACATGCAATATTTTGCTCTGTAGGCGCAACATAGGGATAACCTGTCGAAAAATCATGATCAATCTGCTAGCTTTTATTGGTATGTCTGGTACAATGTGAGGGTCACATGTATGTTTCTAAAATGTTGCCTAACTATGTAGCTATTCCAAAAATGTCAAGTAGATTTCTAGATGTAAATGACGCGTATAAAGCGCACACATTGTTACAACAAGTATCGGGTGAAAGAATCGCATTCAGTTACAACATCTCGTTTTCTTTTTTAGTCGATATGATGTCAATATGAATAATGAACATGAATAACTTCTGATTTGTTATGACTTGTCACACAGATAGCAAGATGGCTGATTAAGATGGCATTCAGGGCTTAGCTTGTTGATGAAATTGTTATTAACCCTTTGACAGGGGAAACGACCAGAATGTCGTTTATCGGTTGCGTGGGGAAACGACATTTATGTCTATTTCGGTAGACGTTTATAAAGATGTCGTCTAGTAACGTTAAACAAAGGATATGAACACTAGTAAGTTTTAAATATCACCAAAAAGATATCAGTTGATGATTTAGAATATGAAACGATTATCCGAAAGACGTTGCTTTGTGCTAAAAGCTAAACAAATCGCGATTCCTTGGAAAAGATTAAAAGTAGGAAAAACTAGTCAACATCGGCTTGACTTTCAAAACGGTAAAATAAAAGATTATTTTATGCTGCGATCGTTAGTGATTTTTTGTCTGATCAGAATAAAAATAATTCAAATGATAGAAGTGATGTAAACTTTTTGGACTTTTAATATGCTTGGAATATGCAGAGAAAACGATCGTTATGGTGGCTCGCACGGCTACGTTATAGCGTTTGACTCTACCGAAAAAGATGCTTCCAAGCATTTCATACAAGGCCAATTGCACATAGTTGTAATTTTTTTGAGTAGTAGATATGTGAATGAATGTACATGTACACAAATTTTTGTTCATAGAACTAAATTCAAGATTTGATCTATGCATGTTTATAAAAAATCGATTTTATTGAATTTTCGAAAATAAATTACATGAGTCTCGGTTGTTTTTGGGGGGTTTATACCTGGTCAAAGGGTTAAGGAATACAGGCTTATGTGAGACTTGGCGAGAAGTGCATATATATATATATAGGCACAGGCATATATATATATATATATATATATATATATATATGCACTTTTCGCCTTCACATAGTCGCCTTCACATATTCGCCTTCACACATTCGCCTTCACACATTCGCCTTCACACATTCGCCTTCACATAGTCGCCTTCACACATTCGCCTTCACACAGTCGCCTTCACACAGTCGCCTTCACACAGTCGCCTTCACATAGTCGCCTTCACATAGTCGCCTTCACATAGTCGCCTTCACATAGTCGCCTTCACATATTCGCCTTCACATATTCGCCTTCACATATTCGCCTTCACATAGTCGCCTTCACATAGTCGCCTTCACATAGTCGCCTTCACATAGTCGCCTTCACATAGTCGCCTTCACATAGTCGCCTTCACATAGTCGCCTTCACATATTCGCCTTCACACATTCGCCTTCACATATTCGCCTTCACATATTCGCCTACACTTTTCGTTTTTATATATACATCATATACTATATATATATATACACCAAGATATACTATATATATGTATACTATATATATATAGTATATATACAGTTTATAATAGTATATATATATAGTACAGTCATACTTCAACTTACGAGCTTAATGCGTTCCGAGACTGAGCTCGTATGTCAATTTACTCGCATGTTGGTGCAATTTATTTATATATAGAACAATTAAATATATATTTATTGGTTTCCATACTCTGAAAAATGCAAATAAAACACTCAAAATAAGATATTGTAACAGAAAGAACATGTTGGTTATTGTCCTAACTTACCACTTGCTTTCAAAAAGCAACAAATAAAAAATAATGCAAGGAAATGTGCTAAATTAAATACATACAATAGCAGCTAACGCTAGCATTTGCCAGAGAGAGAGATATATATATATAAGTTATCCTTCATTACAACAGTTGACTTAGATAAATTTGGATTTTATCAAAGTCTTAAAAGACAAACTTAGAAGCAAATCTAAAAGCAAACTTTCGTTTTTAACTTGACGTAATTAAAATTTCTTCGGCGTTCATAGTTTGAAGTTTCTCGCTAGTTAGCTCATTTTTCTTTTGTTTCGCTTTCACGACTAGCCGACCGTTTTAAGATGAACCTATCTAAGGATGTTTGCCTTTGTCGCCCTTTCAACATGTTGCGATTAGGACGAACACAGGTGTCGTCACAAAGGTTTAATGCACGACCACTAGCCAACTTGTCCGAATGTCTATTTTTATAGTTTTGATAGATAGCACCGGCCTTTTCAAATAGCGTCGTTTCAGTTACGCTTTCACCGGCGAATTGTTTATATTTTATCCAATGCCTGAGCGGTCTCTCCATCAGCGGTGGTGAAGATCGCTGCGCCGTTTAGAAACTACGGTTAGTACTTTTGCGAGCTAAATGCCCTGAATATAATCTTTCGGTTTGATAATTGTGGATGCATTTCAGTCATATTGCTGAGCTAGCTCAATCATGCATCCACATTTCGCATATTTTTCAATAATTTTCCGCTTAATATCAATTGTTATCATTTGCTTTTTCTTTGCATTATTTTTTCATTTTACTGGCAAACTTTCGGTCTACGCACAGTACTTTTAATTCACATAATTCTGCACTGAAAATCGCGCACAAAAACACGGTACAAAAGTATAACCCGTGCAGCTGAAAAATACAAATTGATGTTGTTGTCATAAAACGCCTCCGGCATACGACAACTGACTCACGTGCTCGTATCTCAAACATGGCTCATATGTTAGTGCTAAAACTTCCTTAAAAGCTGGCTCGTATCTCAAGTTTCTCGTACGTTGGAGCACTCGTAAGTTGAAGTATTACTGTATATAATAGTATATATATATATATAGTATATAATATATATATAATATATATTCTTATATTATATATACTATATATTATACTTATATTATATATACTATATATTATACTTATATTATATATACTATATATTATACTTATATTATATATACTATATATTGTACTTATATTATATATACTATATATTATACGTATATTATATATACTGTATATTATACGTATATTATATATAGTATATATATATACTAAATTATATATAGTATATATATACTATATTATATATAGCATGTATATATATACTAGCTGTGCTTCCCGGCATTGTCTGTGTATTAAAAATCAGCTTTTAAACAACGGGAAGTGATGAGAGTTGCCTACCACTTGCTCACCTACTACTATTGGCCTGGCGGATTAAGCTAAGGTATCTAAGAATTAAAATTCTAGTACATTCAGGACCTTTCTTAAAGGTTGACTTGCGACAAAATTCACATTACAATTATTTGGTATCAAAAGATTCACCATGTCTTACTCTGTCGTGTTGTAGTTACAAAATATGTGGAAATGTGATTACAAGTTCTTAAAAGTTCAAAACGAACGGTTAATCGCCGCCATTACGAGACCACCATAGATTAGAATCTCTTTCTAAAATGGCTCAAATGGGATGTAGTTGTGCAAGATGGCTTCTGTTTACACTTTCACGCAACTTCATTCGTCGAAATATTTTCACCAATATACTTCACACATTCGATAAAACCATGTCTATTGTTCTTACGCGTCTATTTCATCGTCATTGTAATGCTGTCACTTTCAGCACAGATATCTTACCACCTACCGTAAAAATTCGTTTAATTTTTAACCTTAGCTCGAAGGAGTACATATCATTGTCTGACAAACATGACGAGCCTGTTGGTCACCTGTGATAATCGAAAATGCTGCAGAAATTATTCACGAAGTATTGGGTCACTTGATCAGGTTACGACTAGACGAAAGTAGCGAGCATCTATATTTGATACGGGCTTTTCGGTAAAGCCCGAAGTGTTTGTCATAAACTAGTGCTACGAGAAGTTTTATATTGAGCCTTTCATTGGCCTTTCAATTTACGTGAGAACATCACGTGACAAAACAATAACCAAATGTAATGACTACATCAGAGAAATAAACTGATTTCAATCTATGGCGGTTTTGTGATGGCTGCGATTAACTGTTCGTTTTTGAGCTTTTAAGAGCTTGTTATCACATTTCCACATATTTTGCACCTACAACACAGCAGAGTAAGACATGGTGAATCTTTTGATACCAAATAACGGCAATTTGAATTTTGTTGCAAGTCAACCTTTAAGGTCCATCATGGTTCCAGGGCCTTCTGTTATTAAGATACATATAGCGGCGTATCCAGGTACTTGTGTTGCTTTGGTATCTTGGTGTATCCAGGTACTTGTGTTGCCTGGATGTTGTGGTGTGTGGAGGATTCTGTAGTATGTGGATATCATGAACTTTGTGTTATCTGGGTATCTTGGTGTACTAAGGACTTTGCGTGGCCTAGTTATCTTAATATGTCCAGGGTACATATTACCTCCCGGGTACCTTGTACTTCATGAGTACAGTGGTATGTACAGGACTAGTGGTACAAGTAGTTTATATCTGGAATGCACATCATATCTAAGATCATATCACATAATATATTCATCAAACCTAAGAATGTGAATTTAAAGATTATGACTTTTTTCGTGCTGTCTTTGAATATGACTAGACTCCCCTGATACCATGCACTCAGCTACATCAATTTTTATTCAACAATTGAAAAACTTTTCATGCAAGAATGCAGTAGTCGATGGTTACATATGTTATCATGTGGTTTCCTTAGGCATCTACATTAAATACAAAAGACAGTCTGAGCAGTCTGCGGACAGAAACAAGATCGGCTAAAGGTGTACAAACTTTACAAGATGGTAAGATGTGTGTCGGTGTTCACATGGCATAAGTATAGCACAGAAGATGTTAATGCGCTGGGATCAACAAGTGGTAGCTTTTGTGTATTTTATAAAAGCACTTGAGATTGTTGAATCGATATTTTGAGTGATTTCATTGATTGTGTGTTCATATAAAGCAAAGAATTTTAGTTTTGGCACGATATATCGCGTTGAGTAAGATATTCTTATCGATATTGCATCTGTTTGTAGGTACAGTCAGAAATATTCCTTCAGGCATGTTGACAGATCAGTACGGCATGGTGGGGTTGTTAACCTTTATAAGAGCGGCTGATACAGATGCGAATTTGGTAGCTTTAGCTCCTGGTGTAGACTTAACTTCTCTTGGGCTAAATCTTAACTCTGTCGAGTAAGTATAAGCGCTAGCAGGTATTATCGCTTCAATCTCGATCTTTTAGTCTAGTTAATAATGACAATAATGTTACTATTTTTGCATTCGGAGTGAAATTGTTGTAATGGTTGATCGGTGATATAGCAAATTAAATGGCAGTCATGGCTGTATTACATGTATCTTGTTAACATTATCCGCCTTACTGTTTTCATTAGAGACTCCGTGGTAGGTAAAAGCTCAATAAGATTCTTAAAGGGTAGTAAACACGTGTATTTGGGAACATTTCCGTCTGCACTGAGTCGGCAGTATGCGAGACACTACGTGGAGGCAGGCCTCATTAAGGATGATCTCGCACAAATTGTATTTAGATTTTATCAGAAAGTATTGGTACTTTGCTATCATTTGCGATTGTTTTTGATGTTTGAGGTGATCTAATTGCCAGGATGTTTCAAAATTAAAATTGACAAAACTTGATCACGATTAAAACGCTCAGAAGACAATGTATTCGAAATGACGTCACTAGTTGTTATCGTTGCAGTAGTTAATGTCGGCCATTGCGTTAAGTTGAAGAGTTACGTGTCTCTATTCTGTCGGTCTCTTTGCAATTGCATACATCGTAGTTGCACTTTCGTTTGATATGAGCATTTTAATCTTAATCAAGTTTTATCGATTTACGCTAGAAACAACCTGGCAATCAGATCGTCTCAAGCATAAAAACAAACGCAAATTATAGAAAAGTAGCAATACATTTTAATAAAATGTATTTGAAATTTTGTGCAAGATCATCTTGAAGCCTGGTTTCCATTTGACAGCGCAATGATTGTGCGCGGCCCAGTGATCATGCGCAATGCATTTCTTGGGCCGCGATGCAGTGTTTCCATATCGCGCGTAGGCGCCATGCTTGCATTGGACAGGGTGGATAATTTCCTTACTTTTTCGTAGGAGAGACATATTTCTTCGGAAAAAACAGCCCTGCGTTGCGAAATTGCGCTGTCATATAAAAACCAGGCTTACTCTTTCGTACGGGAGACTGATTTCTTCGGAACACAGCCCTCTGTTTGAATGGTGGGATAGGTTGACAAGGTCTAGCGGTGTATTGTGGGATACATCATCGCGTGCACCCATCGCAAGGATCCATTCTTTTGGATCCTTGCGATCAGCGTACGCCCGGCGCGCGATCGTCGTGCGTTGACGTTTCTATATTACAGCTGGCCTACGCACGACGTCGTGCGCCCTGTTGCGCGCCTTTCGCTGTCATATGGAAACCAGGCTTTAAGTGATCAAATAATCGCTGAATTTCATTGACTGTCACAATTTTATTGGTGACAAACATGCCTAATACTGGTGAACATGTTTTTGACAGTTATGGGTCTATAGTTTGTTCATTGAATAAAACTAGAAGATAACCTTACTCCTGTTAAATAAAGAATATTGGCCAAGGGTATTAACTCTTTCGCTACAAAATTAGTTTCTTTGCCAGGAATATGGTAATTACATATTTGGTAAAACCTAATATTTGACAAGTGCGCATATAAATTGCCATAAATTTTAAACCAGTCAATAAAAAATGGTTTGATATCGTATTAATCAGCATAATGCCTTTAAATGGTTTGATATCGTATTAATCAGCATAATGCCTTTGAAAGGTTTGGTATCGTATTAATCAGCATAATGCCTTTAAAAGGTTTGATATCGTATTAATCAGCATAATGCCTTTAAATGGTTTGATATCGTATTAATCAGCGTATTAATCAAATGTGTTGCAGATTGCACTCTTGACACTTTTTCAGCCATTTTCATTTCTGCCGTTCGCATGTCCGTTCGCATGTCCGAGTTGGAGGGTTTATTAATATTATTACAGCTTATGGCCATTTTATCCCTGCTAAAAACAAAATAATCACTCACAGTGGTGCAATTGTTCAATAAAAAACATTCAGTATCCATTAATATACAATTAGTGGAACTTCCGTAGCTGTAATGCGTCTGACACAAACCGGTCATTGCTAAAAAGAAATTGCGCTACACAATAAAGTTTTTGCAAAGCGAAACTATGCTCAGGATAAGTTAGAAACACATTTGTTTGTATGCCCAACACATGCAGATGATTGTTTCCTTTTGTCCAAGTACAGATACGATAGACTAACTGATTAACTACTCACTAATCAGAGATATTTTGTACGAAGCCTACTGAAGCCGCATCATGCAGCTCGTGGTCGTACGTCAACGCTGAGCCGCACCAAGCGGCTCGGCTCGTGGTAGCGAGAGAGTTAATCCTCCTACTTCTTAGTGTAGCGTAATTACTGATTTACTACACGTACTAGAAATTGCGTGACACCATCTTGTTTACTCGTGTGCATTCTTGTAATCCTGCTAGAAGTTTGGCTTCGTGTATTATGACAGAGATGGTAGCGTTGATTAGGTTGTTGCAAGATTGCTCATAATGTTAAACATTATAAAATGTAGAGTCAAGCATGGCGCATATGTTAGAGTTAATTTTTTTTGAATGGCCATAAAATTCCAGCTGCGCACGCTGGATGTCATAAATACCACCTGAGATGTCATGACATCTGATAGCATTTGCTTTTTGTTCAATTCATGTCAATAGTATGGTTCACCTTATCATTTACGCATGATTTATGAATTTTTTGCTAACCTTTGTTGAGTCTATGGACCTAGTTTTTAATCAGTTTCTCTAGCGTGAAGTCTGCTGAACTGCAAAAAATATTTAATTAACTTAGCGAATAAAAAGTCAAAAATTAGCTATTTGTAATAAAATTTGTTTGATATTTGCTTGTTACCAGTGTGGACAAACGTGCTATTGTAGGAGATACAAGCAATATGACGACATGACACAAAATTTTGTCGCTTCCCAATACCCATACTGGCATGCTCATGAGTCATCAATTTGCCTCACAATTTCTGTTTGGTGTTCTGATATTATAAAAATCTGCTATCACGTCATGTGACAACCATTCTACAAGTTATTTTGATCAAGGCAGTTAGTAGATTGCATCTAGGCAGTATTAAGGTATTGCTATTTTGCTTGATTTATTCTTTAGCAACCTGTACAGTACGTTCCAGTCACCGTGGGCAGACAGTCCATGTCGGCCTCAAGACATAGACTATCACGTGCCCACTGAGTATTTAACAAATGCCTTTATACGGGAAAAGTTGTCAGAAGTGAAGTTTAACCGATACGGAGAGGATCTACTTTTTTATCTCTTTTATTGCAACCCAGGAGATGGTTTACAACTGGCAGCCTCTACAGAACTGTATGTGCCCGATACAATCTTTTTTATTTAGTTTACCATTTACTAGTATGCTTCCGTGTGTGTCTTATAATGATGGTAGAATAATCTACTTGAAGATTTATTGAATTGTGTTTAGCAATAGCTTTGAACCACTGTATTTGGCTTGGGAAACATTTCCTGTTGAAATTACTAGCTTTTTGTATCTAAAAGGTTGGTAATACCATTGAGTGGTCCTAAGTTACTGTTGTTTAAAGAATACTGTGACACTGAACAGCTGTGAACCTAAATTTTATGAACTCTTAAATATCTGAGGAACTCTTTTTGTTTCAAAAATGTGTATGGGAGAGTTGCCGCTAATGTACATATAATTCCTCATATTTAACATTTTCCATATTTACACAAATACTTCGCTCGATTTACGGTCCCGAAATTTTTAAGACAGTCCAAGGTACATATCTGATCTTTTTATTTTGAACTAGCATCGTTATAAATGGCGAGACAACTCCTTACTTCTCCATCCTATTTACAGGCTTAATAACACTATTGCTACTACATTTAACTCTCTGCTGAGATGCAGTAAAGTTATTCACAAAATCTCATCCCAAATGTTAAACTTGTTTTTACAGTTCTTTTGTTTAAATTGTTTTCAATTTTCGCGTAATAAAGAGTATTTCTTTTGAGCTAAATAGAGTTCAAAAACTAGCGGTAGAGTTTTAATTTTGGTACTGTAAAAGCAAAATTGTTCAAGTTCGCTTTGACAATCAATTACTTGAACAATTGGTTAAAGTTCATAAACTTTGGTCTCTGTTGAATTGTACACTTTTAGATACAAAATGAATAGTCATTTTATGCTGTTTAAATGTTAGTAATTAGCTCTCAAGCCTGTTTTCTGTGTTGTCGGGAGAATTATTTTTGCTATATATAACATTTCGTTTTTTTTAAGTAAAGATGGACAACATAAAATGCGCATGAATATCACTGCAAGTCTTTTATCCAATCTCCGTCTAATTTGTCTAATGTGTGCAAGTCATTTGCTGTCGCAGATGAGTAGTTTGCAGATATGTATTGATATTGCTTCAGACTATAATGCAGTTCAGTCATGTATGTTATTTTACATATTGCAACATTCAAGTTAGTTGGGCCTCGTCGCTCCTACTCTGTTAGTTTCTTTATCAAATCTATTCGCAGTTTTGCTTTCTCTTTCATGCTATCAAAAGTCATTTGGGAATCTATTGCCAGGACTAGTTTATTAAATATTTAGCTGCTATCAGCCATAATGGAGTATGAGGCAAATGAGCATTTTTTTTAATTTATTAATTCATTCTCACCAGATATAACATATCTGTATAAAGGCTCATTTTATAAATTTTATTGTGCAGCTATAACAGAGATTGGAGGTACCACAAAGAGGAGCAAGTGTGGATTACGCGTGCGGCAGGCATGGAGCCCCAATTTAAATCAAACACTTTCGAGATGGGCCACTACTATGTTTTTGATCCTACCAACTGGAGGAGAGTAAGTGTTGCCAAGGATTTGAAATAGCCATGGCGTACAATTAGTACCGATATTTATATTCTCCTAGAGAGCACCTGCCATGTCATGCTATTCTTTACATGCCATGTCATGCTATCACAATTCTAAAAGGTTTTACTATTGCTCACATAGGTGAACTGAAACATCTGTAACACCGGTGAATATGAAATAAATTTACTGCTCACCATATAAAATAAAATGGCTGTATGGTAAAGCTGAATTAGATCAGATCATGACAAGTTCGAGTCTAGTTTTAAAATACAAATAATTGTATAGTAAATGAATGGGGTGAGATAGCTAGTAATAATCTCTTAGTAAGTTTACCTAACTAGGGCTGCTAAAGGTTAATGATTAGTTCTTTAATACTGAGCTAGTCAGTTCAGTATTAGTGCAGTAGGACTTACTGTATGGTAGAACCAGGGAGCACCAAAAAGCCTGGCATGATATGGAACCAAGACATCCACAACATCGTTGTTTTGGCTAGGAATTGTTATTGAAATTCATCTTGGTTTTAACCCAAGCTGTATTCCTACTGGCAGTTGTGCTGTTCCTTGTGTAACATTTGCAATAGTCCTCTACAAAATAGCACAGATGTGCAATTTCATTAGCTAGTTGCACTAGCTAATGAAATTGTACTTGTCATATTGTATACAAACCAATATAAAACCTTATCTGAACATTGAAAACTTTTCCATCACTTAGAGATTAGATTCATTTTTGTCAGCATAAGCTGACTTTGTTCTTAACCTTATATCTCTAACTTGAAATAACAGGATCTGTGGTATGTATTATTATAGAATTGTGAGAAATGAATTGGCAATACAGCATTAGTGCCAGCATGCTCATAAGTATGGGCGGATGGACAGTAATATTCGGACAAAGTAGTTACATTTTGGGAAGCGAAAAATGTTTATCATGCTCAATTGTAATCAAGCGCCAGCTAACAATAAATAACCAATGAACGAAGCATTTGCTTTAACTAGTGTTTGCTGAATGGGGATTACCGATTCATTTCGGATATTCCTTGATGATCGGACTTACCAGGCTGGAAAGGTAATGCCTGAAAATCTTTCAACTTGTCTATGCCCGTTAAGTGCATTCTTCGGGCTGCATTATATTGAGTATTCGCAGGTGCGTAGTGTACATATAAGCTCATCTATGTTCAAAATACAACAGTGTTAGGCTCTCCCAAATGAAATTAAATGCTGGGTCTTGATACATTCCACAGTAGTTAGTGCCCATATACAAAGCTGTAATTCTATTGATTATTGCACACAGACAAATCTAACAACAGAACAATAGTTTGATATTGACTGGTCAGAGTAATCACCAAAAAGGGGATGCTATAGCATTTAGTTTACTCTCAACACAGTATCAAGTATGTGGACATTTGGCAACTTTGGATGAGCTCTTCGATTCGATGCTCAGTAACGTCTTGATTAAAATGCCTCAAAGTTTTCAAAGATATATCTGTGTAAACCTCATGCAAATTACTTCTACATTTTTCAGCAAAATTCTCAGTTTTCAACAAACTAGACAACAGGCATATATTATGACAACAAATGAAATAAAATTTGATATGGCATTATGCACTGCAATGTCACAGTCGGAGGCCCCAAAAACCAGGTGATTAAGCCAGGTGTTGGCAGCATATATTCATATCAGGGTTATCGGTTTTAACAGAAGCATGCACATTAAATAGGACTTTTCAACGCAACACAGTACATTTCCAAAACCAATCCTAGACTTAGCTCATTAATGAGTATTTTGAGACTTAGCAAACTATTATCAAAAGAATTAGTTTTGTATTAAGCCTACATATATCTGCACTTGTTGGACTGTAACTATGACAATAGCACGAAATGCTATTAAGGTGGTTTTGTTATTAGGTGGTGAAGGAACTAAGGTTGGACTACAGTAAGCTGGAGGAAAGGCGGCCACAGCCAGGAGGCCAACCCAGTCGAGATTCACTACAACAGCTGCAGCAACAACAATTGCAACATAATCAGCACAGCTCTTCAGTAAACCCAACACCAACTGCGAGTCACTAGCGGAAAGAGTTAACATGGCTATGAATCACTAGCAGGCACAATGTTTACACAGAAACGGTCTCCCAGCACCTGCAGTTCTCTTGCCCAACTACTAGGAAACGTTTGCTTAAGTCTGGACCACTGTTTGCACCTAAAGTTCCAACTGCTGACGTGCGTCTGCTCCTCATCGCTGATCATTCATTCGGCTATTTTTCTCTATATTTTGTCAGGTCATACCATGGCTTATCGTTCCTTGATTAGCAATAATGAGCGTGTGTATGGCTACCTCGTTTGAACTCGGAATTTAGTACGAAATTTAATGGAATTATCAGTTGCAATTAAGCTGTCATATGAGTGAATGTTGTCAAGCATTTTTCTGGCCGCTTGCCTGTTGACCACGCGAGGCCTTTGGTTCAAGTTTACGACATGCTGTCCTTTCTAGTACGTTCTAATTTTTTCTTGAGCACAATTTTCTGTAAGGTTCCATTTATTTATTTTTCAACTAGTAATTAATGTCCCTATAAATACTATTTTGTACTATATTTTTGTGCATCTCAGATGTTTGTATAGTAAATGATTTGGCTATGTAGTACTGCAAGCACCTCCCTTGTGATCTCAAATCATAGAAGGCTCAGGCAGATCGTCTCTTGTATAATATTGTGCCGGCAAATGTTTGACTGCCATGCTTTATTGTGAATAGTGGCCATACTGCCCTACGTGACTTTAGCTTTATTTTTGGTCTTTATATCTTGCAGCATTCATCGCTGTACCCGCCACGTACTGTGGCAGCCGCTAGATAAGTACCTTGTGCATTTTTGTACAAACTTGTATAGTCATACATGTAATAAACTTTACAACAATACCTTGATTAGTTGTGTATTGTATTGTTTTATTTAAATGCCAATCGTTTGACCTGCAAGGGGGTTGATTTAGCATTCACTTGCATTCTATGCAGCTGTTTTCTGCCTTTTCTTGCCATCTGTTTGGGTTTAGGCCCTTCAAATTTATGTTATGTCTAGCTACATCTTTGTATCTCAGCCTGGGTCTGTCCTGATTCCTCTTTCCTCTGTAGAGCTGTGAATATAATAATTTTCTTGGCAATCACTCATGACCCATCCCTTGCAGATAGTCTAACCATTGTAAGCCCTTTTCTATTGTAATGTTCATTGTGAATGGGAAGCCAGCCCGTCTTAGGAATTTGGTGTTCTTGACCTTACCTTTTGAAGTGAGATTCCTTGCGTGGTGTAGTTGTCTCATCATGACTGCGTGCAGTCTTCCCTTGTGTTTGGGACACTGTTCAGGTTTCAGTTCCTCCATGTAATAGGGCTGTTAGGATTACAGCTCTGTATACCTCGCGCTAAGATGGTTACATGCTTGTTCCTCCAGAAATGATTTGGAAGTTTGAACCCACAAGCAGTTCCAATTCTGTGACTAATGTCTTTATCAATTTTGTCGTAACTGGGTATGGTACCACCTAGGCAATGATGTAGTGCTACCCTAACTAAGTTATGGTTAGAAAGCTTGTGTGTTTTTTAAGTATAACTATAGTTAGGGTTAAAAAATTTTAGATTTTCCAATTCTCAAGGTATTTTATAGCTCTATTTCATTGATTCAAGTACACTAATGTCGACTCATCATAGTCGACATTCAATATAAAAGCAGCATACAGTACAATACAGTGATGTAATGTTCATGTAACATGACAAGATTGTTATCCTAATTGGTTGTCTACAACTTATTTATTACTACTGTAACAGATGTGCTCATTTCTCATATCATATATATGATTTTAAAACTCTGTAGACTTTGGCTCTCAGCCCAGTGGAGGCTTACAGCGCTCCCCCAGCTATTCTAACCGCCATTATGTGGCGGTGGAGTTTTGGTCTTGCGACTTTTGGTCGCCTACATCCACTTGTCTCACCTTTAAAGTTATGGTTAAAAAAAAGTTAGCTCTACATCACTGTACCTAGGTATCTGAAATCAGTACAGAGTGTGAGCTGCTTGTTGTCTATCAGGACATCTTTAGAATAAGATGGTGGGTGCAGAAGCTTTACAAGTTGATATAGACATACTGTTTTCTCTATGTTTATCTGTAGGCTGATTTTGATACTGCTTTTTACGATACAAATTGATCTATAAACTGTTACGAGCCCTCAGCCAAGTGGGCAACCAGAGCGTTGCCATCCGTGAACAACATCTCCTTGACAGGGAACTTGGTTGCGCTTGATTTGGATTTGGGCTGAGAGACTCTGAAAAGATTGACAGTGTGTCTTGTTTAGATGTAGACTTTTTGGGTGTTGTCTTTAAAAGCAATTTCAAGTATGGCACCAAGCTGTAGTGTAAAAAGGGTTAGTGCCAAGACACAGCTTCACAGCCTTGCTTAACACTAGGCTTAACACTAAAATCCTTGGCTAGTTTTTCCATAATTGAATTCAGTTGTGTTGTAAAATGATATTAAAACGTTTCCCATCTAAGATATTGATCAAACTATGGCATAAACGTTTTCTCATGACATCAGAAGCACATCGTAATAGTATTTTATATTATAGGAGTCGTCAATCCTTGATTTAGTAAGTAGGCAACTCGTAAATGACTGTTTCCACATCGTTTCGGAGTGTTGTTCATTGGACGTTAATAAATTATAAGTAAGTTTCATTTACATTATAAATTTTTATTTGTAGCCTTATGAAAACAAAAAATAATAACAAAGAAACAAGTGCTTTGATTTGTTGTTGATGATGGGTACGAGTAGTCCAGCTACGGTATACGCGGCTTATTGGAGCGGATCTTCACTAGCGCTTCAAAATGGCAGCCGCCTCCGTGATAACAGCCCTGGCTGTAAAAGAAAAAACTCCCACCCCTCCGATAGATAGAAAAGAGGTTTGTTTAACGCTACAACCTGTTTTTATATAGTGAAACCCAGCTTTTTAGTAGGGGTAGTATTACTAGTAATAACAGATGCTCAGGCCCATTACCAGTAGTTATATTGCCGTGTTTCTGATACATGTATTTTGGCTGCCAACATTGGCTTCTGTTTTTATCTGTTTACATTTAATCAATTATAAACATAACTACATGATTAACTGATGATTCTCATTGAAGCAACGCAGCATTAACCAATTTTTATAAGATTGTTATGTGTGGTTGTGGAGAAATTATGTTATATGCATTGTTATGTGTGGTTGTGGAGAAATTATGTTATGCATAACTAATCCGTATCCACACACAGCATCAGTGTTGAATTTGCTTGTCATATTATTCTATTTTGACTTTGTTTAGTTTGTGTACTTTTGCTTAGCTTGTGGGAACTAATTGGATTATTACTGGTTCAAGTACAAGTGAAGGTGTTAAGCTATTGTAAGCAATACTAATATCTACCAGTCAAATTTACTTCTTTATTTTATAAGTCAAACAATGAAATACACAACTAACAAAACTCTAAAACAATAATATTAATGACAAACAATCAGAACTAATAAAAATTACATCCTTACTCGAACGGTCGTCTATGCTTGTTGATCAGTCCTGTACAGCTGTGAGTTTCGACAGTCAAACGAGAGTCCTGAGAGACCATATGTAGAAAGTGTCAGCAGTTGAGATAGTGGTGTAGAAGAGGCTCAGCTGATGAAGGAGAAGGAGGCTCCATCGGTAGAGAATAGAGAACGAGGCTCCTCAGCAGGCAGATGGGAAAGCGTCCAAAGAGGCCCTCGGGGAGAGAGAGAGAGCCAAAGCTCATGCTAGAGCCAGAGATAGAGATGAAGATAGAGATGCTGAGTCGTTGGAGCTGTTCTCTTTTATAGATGTCTTGCATGTGGGATGGTTAGCCTGTGGGTGTAGGTTGAGTGTTAAGGTTCAATGCTTTCTGTCAGGCGTGTGAAGATATATTGTTTGCGTAAGTCTTCAGCTGGTGCACGTGATGTTGACATGTAGGTTGGAGCTCGTGACTTACTCCTGGTATCTAGGTCATGTTTGACAGGAGGGGCAGATCTGTATACGTGACTCATTTGACTCGTCTCTAATGTTTCTCTGGTGGCTTTTGGATGATGGTGGTTGGTAGGTTTAATTGCTTCAACTTCCCTTTGGCATGTTCTCCATCTGGTGTTGACGCAGTTTCTATGATTGATTTCTTCCAAATTTGAAGTTTCTAATTTGCTTTTGACATTTAATTATTGAGTCTTATAATGTCTTTGGGCGTCTTGCTGCTTGTAAGTATTATATATGCTTATTCTGTGGTCTGGCTACATTCCCTGTTGGTATCTTGTTTTCGCAGTATCCCCATACAACAAGATAATTCTTAGTTTATATCAGCGGCTCGGGGCGATAAATTTGGGTGTCTGTTTATAACATTCATGGCACACAAGCTTGGAGACTTATAGCATTGTCATGTATAACATCAAAATTGTTTGCTACCAACGCTTTGTTGGTAGCATATACTTCAAGAAACTAAGGAGTTGGTTATTAATAACACGAATGACAGTATCTATTTCAAAAATATATTTTGTATCGCAATGAATTTTACGAAAGCAGAAACTTTAACTTATCTGAGCTACCGTAAAAACCAAGGAAAAATTATTCAAAACAAAGCTCTACCCTCCATTTAGTAAATTATGCCAAAGAAAACTTTTGACCTGCTATATTAGAACGGGAAACATTTTGTTGCTTAACTAAGAAAAGGTGAACAAAAGGCTGGCTTACAAAAGGCTGGCTTACACTTGTTGCCAAGTGTTGCCAAGTACAGACATGAAGATATTTATTTATTTTTATTACTCAATTTTTACATTATGACTTGAACAAAGTAACGAGCGCAAGGTGAAGATTTTCTCAATCTCCATATGTATGCGCTAATATTATCCTACCTGTAAATTCCAAAAGTGACCAGAAAAAGTGGTAGCCTATGCAAGTTTTAAACTGAAAAATGTGTTGTAATTGTTGCTATATTGTTTATTAGTAATTTCAAAGAGCCTCAAACAATGTATTAAGCTGCCTACATTTCCTTTCATTGTCTTGTATCCACCATTCATTTCATAAAATTCAGTGCTAAAATTGGTAGCTAATAACATTAATAACCCTAGTATCACACAAATCTTCGTGTAGTATCTCATAATATGTGTAAGCCTATATATATATAATAGTTTATACATTAGTTGTTTGCAGGTTATGTGATCATCTAAAAATGGATAATTCCGCATTTGTATATAACTTGAAACCGCTTGTAGCTAGAAATGCCATTGGATCTTGTCAGTGCTACAGAAATTACTGCTGCGTTCTCACCTGAAAATTTTTCAACGCGTTGCTCTAAAACTTTGGCAAATATTCGCTTCAAACTCTGAAATTGCCATCATCCGATGTCCAAAATTTCTCAAAACATCACAACTTGGTAAATCCGTAGGTATGTCCACAGTTCACCTTCAAATAGTTGGTTCTACATTGTTCGAATGATATTAAACAATATTACATAGCTTCCTTTTATGGCCTTAACATGATGAATTCCAAGAAGCACACTGCAAGTGTGGCAGAGGTGAGAAAAAACAGACAAGACTTTTCTTTAAAGTAATGTAAGAAATTACAAATAACTTGAGCACGCACCTTGGGATCAATCCCGTTAGTCCTTTGAAGCTATTTAGTTTTTACTAGGAGGTGAAAAGGAAACAAAGAAAAAAAGCCTAAAGAGAGTGAAATATATACATAAACAGGAATTATAAACACTAGTACGCTAGCCAGTTCCATGTACTGTAAGAGATTGTCATGTGTAATGCATATGTATGCATGATTATCCAGTGAAGGGGTAAGGTGGCCGAGTGATGTAGTGGTAGCATGCCTGCTTTTGAATCTGATGTCCTGGGTTTGTTTTCTGTGTGAGGTAATCGTTTTCCTAACTCTGATCGTGGCTTAGTACAAACATGGCTTTTATTATTGTAAATATTTGTTAGTTAGTTGAAGCCTTTCATTAGCTAAGTTGGACTAGTTATAAATATCTTTTGCCAACTATATCTATGCATCATATGCAAGCATCACAACTGTTCCCCTACTTTTAATTAAGGGCAAAGTGACAATGAAAATCTCTTTTTATTCATTTCTAGTATTTTTGGCAGGCCCCAATGCACTGTGAGAAATTGTCATGAGTAATCAGTATGGGCGTAATTATCCCGTGATGTAGTAAGGTGATCCAGTAGTGTAGTGGTTAGCGCGCTGGTCTGTTAAATGGAGAGTCTGAGTTCAAGTCCCAAGCATAGGAACTGATTTCACTAACCCTGTTACTGTGGTGACAGACAGACAGACAGACACATCAATTATTATAGTAAAGACTAGATGAAAGCCCTAGTAATACAAAAGTCTTTGCACATAAAGTTTATATTTGCCAGGTGGGTGTCAACCACCCACCCGCCATAATCAGAAACATCCTAGCAAGTATAAATAAGAGGCTCTCTACAATTTCATCTGATGCTGAGTGCTTCAATAAAACAGCAAATATCTACCAAGAAGCACTAACCAAGAGTGGAGATAACCACCAACTAACATATCAACAACAGCAGTCTGTCTGTGTCTGAAAACAGACAACGAAAACGAAGCAGAACGATTACAAGGTACAACTCACCTTACAGCAATAATGTCTCTACTAACATTGGTAAACTCTTCATCAAACTAGTCAAGAAAGAATTTATGACAAGGCACCCACTACATAAAATATTCAACAGCAACACTATCAAAATTAGCTACAGTTGTATGAACAATATAAGAGAGTCCATCAATGCTCAAAACTATACTGACTGCCAACGCCGCAAATGAAGACCGAACAAGCAACTGCAGAAAGAGAGAAGAGTGCCTGACGAATAGAGAATGCCTGAAAAAATCTTTAATATACCAGGCTACTGTGAAAACCAACACCAATTCACCAGACTAAACATACATTGGACTAACAGAGAATACCTTCAAGACGCGATTCGCAAACCATAAAGCTTCTTTCAACCACCCATCTAAGAGAAACTCTATTGAATTAAAGGTTGACTTGCAACAAAATTCACATTACAGTTATTTGGTATCAAAAGATTCACCATGTCTTACTCTGTTGTGTTATAAGTGCCAAATACGTGGAAATGTGATTACAAGCTCTTAAAAGCTCACAAATGAAAACCCGTCGTAGATTGGAATCTTTTTATTTCTCTGACGTAGTCATTACAGTTTGGCTATCGTCTTTTCACGTGATGTTCTCACGTGAATTGAAAGACCAATTAAAAGCTCAATATAAAACTTATCGTAGCACTAGTTTATGACACTCTTCGGGTTTCACTGAAGACCCTGTATCAAATATAGATGCTCGCTAATTTACAGTTTAGCTTCGGCATTATTCAATTGTCAAGTCGTTATCTGATCATGTGACCCAATACTTCGCAAATAATTTTTGCAGCGCTTGTCGATTATCATAGGTGACCAACAGGCTCGTCATGATTATCAGACAATGATATGTACTCCTTCAAGCCAAGGTTAAAAAGTTTAACGATTTTTTACGGGAAGTTGTAAGATATCAGTGCTAAAAGTGACAGCATTACAATGACGATAAAACAGACGCGTAAGAACAATAGACATGGTTTTATTGAATGCGTGAAGTATATTTGTGAAAATATTTCGACGAATGAGGTTGCATGAAAGCGTAAACAGAAACCATCCTGTAACAACTACGTAACATTTGAGCTGTTTTGGAAAGCTAATCCAAACTACGGCGGTCTCGTGTGGCTGCTATTAACTGTTTGTTTTTTAGCTTTTAAGAGATTGTAATCACATTCCCATATATTTTGCACCTACAACACAACAGAGTAAGACATGGTGAATCTTATGATACCAAATAACTGTAATGTGAATTTTGTTGCAAGTCAACCTTTAAGCAAATATATATTGTCACTAAAAGACAATAGTACCAACTACAAAATATCATGGAAAGCTCTACGACATGCTAAAGCATACAACACTATCTCCAGCAAGTGCAACTTATGCTTATGGGAAAAATTCTTTATTATTTACAGACCATCACTAGGTACTCTTAATAAACCTTAACGAGCTATTATCATCATGCAGACATTTATCTAAGTTCTTGCTACGGCTTTTGGCTTCTGTACCCTCATCCAAGTATGAGCTTATCTAACTCTGTATAACTGCATACTGCTGATGTATGAAATTCATTTTAGACATTTTATTTGAAGAGTGTGATACTGATTGTACCACATGAAACTATTAGTAATAAAATGTTTAACTTATAGAGTGAAGTTCCATTTATACATATTTTGTAATTTAGCTCTGATTTATCATTGAGCACTCTGTAACGAATTGTGCAACATCCACTTTATATATTATATATATACACACAGTTGTGTGCGACACAGTTATATTCGCACACAGATATATTCGCACACATGTATATATATATATATATATATATATATATATAGAAATTAGTTAAGTCTCTTGCATATAATTTAATTATTTACATTTCTTTTAATATAGTTTTATATGGTGGATTTGTTTTATGATATTTTTAAAAAACTAAATGAAAAAATGTATACGTTTAATACCTTTGATTTTTGGTAAAAACATTACTCTGATCTAGTTGCCCGTTTGTTTTCTATTTGGTTTATGTATGAATGCATTTATATGTTTGTCGACTTGGTGAATTTTTTATAGTATTCTTGTTTGCATGTTCTACTATAAATCTATTATTTAGTATTATAAATGTAATGTAAATATCTATAAAGGTATTATAATTCAGTGTTAATACAATGTGTTAACAATATTACGAATAACTTTGTCCTATCTCTACAATGGCATTTCCTGTACTGGTTGCAGATATGTCCATTTCTATTAAGAGTGTTTACGAACACGGGAAGACCTTATCACATCAGTGAGTTTGCAAGAGGAAATTTACCTCACAATCAAGTCTCTATTTATACATGGTAAGAGTCTACCAAAAGATTTATTTCTGTTTGCCTAATAATTGTGATATTCTGAAGTTGAATAACTTATTACATTAAAAGATTACATTGAAACCTTGACGGAAGGCATTTGATGTGCTTGTTGTAATACATGTCACTGGACAGAAAATATGGTTATCTCCCTCATCTATCTATAGCCATAACTCACAGAAAGAGTCCCGACTTATGCATTCATATTTTTGCTACTGGTGGCAGCTCTAACGAAGCAAACTCAATAGTTTTGTCTAGTTATTTCCTCTTTCTATTACTACCTTCACTTGCATTTGTTTTTTTAGACATGATTAAGGGGTTACGCTGTGCGCAAAATATAAAATACGACAAATATTTCATAAATCCCATGGAATACCATTTAGATACAATTGTTAAGTACTTCACATAACGAGATGAAGAGAGACAGTCAGACGGTAACTAAACCATCTCACTAAGTTTTTTGAGCTCCTCTCACAAGCATTGGAGTTCCACATTTTCGTTTGTTTCTTGAAACCAAACAGTTTCTAATCTTTTTGCTCGACGTCAAATTTACCTCAGTGCTGAGATATTACAAAACGAGTGTGAATCATAGAGGTAATAGCTAATTTTTGTATTTAGTGCTGTACATCACAGACAAGACAGTTCTATCTAATCCCACGACTAAACACGAGCGAAGCGATTTTTTGGGAGCTTTATGATAAATGCATGCGTGCACACAACTCACGAAAATTATTCATCAACACCGTCGCAAACCCTTGTACCGAAATCTCATCAACAAATTTAACCATTTTTCAATGGAGTCGTTTAAGTATAATAACATTACAAAACACAAATAAACTTATTTAAATATGTTACCAAGTCTTTGAAATTTGTAGACAATATCCTAAACCTTACCCATCTGATCGGATAATTCATAACTATACAGATTAATTTGGCCTAAAATTGCTATTAAAACCTGACAAGCTTTTTTTAATCAAAATTAAGACCGGCCAACGAAACACCGATAAAGCCGAGCGACCGAGAGTAGAACCATTGAGTCGTGCGTATTTCACGAGAAAAACATGCACATTTCACCAGTCTATGGCATTGTCCAATTGCCAAAGGTTTCTAATATCTTTCCGTTTTTACTATCTTGCAAAAATATTTAATTATATGAATAATTATTCGAATTTATTTATCCGAAGGTTTCTGTAATAAACGTAGACCGTTTGAGGCGTAGACCGCTTTACAGGTACGAAATTGTGGTACACAGTTTATCTGCCGACGTTTTTTGGCCAATTACCGAAGGTTTCATTAAATTATTTAGAACGTTAGCCAAAATTCTTTACATCTTATGTACAAGCTAGGGCCGAACTTCAATGCCCCTTTATCACGAGAACATTTTTTTATTTTGCTCCAGTTTGCAGAAAACTTCCAGACGCGTGAATCCTGATGCTCGCTTTCTGTTACAGATCGCTATCAAAACCATTCTACATTCAACACAACCAACTTTCAAACTGTGTATATTCCACAGCAGCTTGCCATTTTGCTTCTAATATTGCATTTCTCTTATTGCAGGGGAGAGATATAAACATATAATCTTTTCCTTTCATTATTGCTGTTTGTTGTACATAATAATACCCAGTACATTACAGCTACGATTGAAGTTATCCTATCGCACTGCAGTGCCATTTGACTGCTAATATTGCATTTCTCAATCAGCAGTACCCTTTCTTTTTTCCAATATCACTTTGGTCGTGGGCTGTATGACAGGGGAATTTCTAGTATATTATTCTCTTGTTTGAATAAGTGTGTCAAGTTGAAGGCATAGTCCTTATAATCATAGCGATTACAGGATGGATGCAACACTCAAAGAGTTAGCCAGCTTGATCAAGCAGATGAATCCAGAGGCTCGGAGAAAGGGGACGTTTATAGATTTCTATGTAGTCTTTCCTCAGCCTCTGCAGGGCAAGTACGTGCAGCGTGACATCGGAAGTGTCTGCGTTGGTAAGTATTTTTTTGGCCAATTGAATAAGAAGGTGATCAGGTGTGTAGGGTTATGACTTTCAACTACAGAGTGGAGTAGACAGACTCCCTTGTTTTTGTTTATGCTTGGCGTGGCCTATCATCATTTCTCTTCAAGTATATTAGTTGCAAGCATTGGCACTGCCTTGATACTACATGACTACCTCAGGTCTTATAAACATTGTCTAGTTGATTCATCTAAAATGTTGACTGGGCAAGTTATCTGTTTCTATTTGTTCCGCTGCAGCAAGTTTACGCTCTAATAATTTGTTCAATTTAAAAAAAATTCAAGATCACCCTCTTTTCCATTTTGCCTGTTGTCCGATTTTTATTTCTGCTTCATTTTTGACAAACATTTTATTGGGTAGGAAATTCAATTCGTCGAAACTCTAATTGATTGCAGGCAGGAAAGGCACGGATGACATGGCGACCCTCAAAGAAAAGCGGTTTGTTATTGGAGACTATCTTAGTGTAGCGATCAGCACCCCAATGACCCCAACAAGAGTAGCTCCTCGCATGCGACCTTATTAATTTACTCTGTGGGAGTTGTCTCACTATGTCCAAGCGGAGTTGTCTTATCCAGCAGTTGCACTGTGTACATTTGTCTTTCTATTAGCTCGCATTTATTACGTATAGCGCATTCATGTCTTGTTTGTATTCTCGTTTCACTGTGGTTGTCAAGAACAATAAAAGATCTTTCTGTATAAGTTGAATGAAGTCATCAGGATAAAGCTGCTATATTAACAGTAATATAATGAAGATGTTTATAACTTAAAGTTGTAAAAAAAACTATTTCTTTGCAAGTTTTGTAAATAGCGATGTACAAAAATATATAAAGTGTATTTGATATATGTATACTTGTTGTCTAATGTTAATTACGCCTAGAAAAATTATTCAGGAGCGTCTGATAATGGCTGCTTTTTAAGGACATTTTGTTTCTCTTGGTGTTTTTTGATCGGCGGGCTTGTGTTGGCTTTTTCTCTCTGAATGGTCGGTGTGGAGGGTAAAGACTGATTCTTGTTTGAATTGCTTTGGTGCCCAAAGGACTGTGAGAGGGCTGTCATGCAGGTCGGTATAGGAATAGGAACTGGCACTGGTATGAACATAGGTAGTGGTATAATCAGTGGCTGATGTGGAGGAGCTGGCATTGCACTTAGATCCTGTTAACAAAGAATATCTATTTATTGCACTATGACATGAGAAGAAAAACGAATAGGGACGAAAGAAAAAGAAAAGTGAACTTTTTTTGTTAGTTCAGCAGTTTTACCAACCTTTTGTGAGCCGCGGACACTGGAGGGATGGTCATTCATTTGTTTATGCATAGGAGGCATTTCGGAGTTGTTTGCTCTAAAATTAGGTCCTGTCGTTCTATACACAGATAAGTTGATGGGAAGATTTTCGTTGCCTAAAACATACATACAGTATCTTAATTATACCTTGCTTGTTGGAATGTTTAATCTTAATCAGGCATCTTCAGTGTATCCACATATTTCTCTCCTTTCTTAGGAATCCATATCATGGTAGAAATAGTTTTACAACAATACCTCAGCAAAATCAAATTTCATGCTATTTAGAACATGCTTGCTGACCTGTATTTTTTCTGCTCAGGTTGCTTTCTGTTAGCTGTTGACATTCTCTTGTCATTGGTTCTTGCTCGACATCGCACTCCATTTTAGGAAACTGTCTTCGTGACAGTTTACTAATTACTGTTTCCATCTTATTTCCTTTGCGTTTCCTCTCACCCGATTGTTGTGAATTGAGCTTTGGACTGTCATAATTGAAGGTGTTGTGACTGGATTCTGTGTCGGCAGCGGGATAGTCATCGATGTAGACCACTGTCGAGTCTCCTAGATTAACAAAATCAGTTTAGCCAAAGGTAGTAGATGTAATTGAGTTCAGTTTTTGTAGTTCTCTTCACAAACGGTTATGGGACAGCCAGTAACATAATATGACACTTCGCGGGTGACAACTCAGGCAGTATTTTCCATCTTGTATAATATATTACAGTGCAATAAATGTATTTGCACTGCAAAATTTCATTGGGTTAATAGCGGAGAGAGTAAGCTTCATAATAAATGAAAAGACTTCAACATTGTGCCCTGCGGAACTCATTACCAATATGGCACATTTACTGCGTAGTGTGTAATGATTACACAGTATTTGGGATACTTGTATACAGTTATATAGTTATATACAGTTATATAGTTATACATATTTATGTATATTTTCTCTTACCTTTGTTCCACAGCTCGGGTGTTATTAGTATTTTCTTTTCAGTTCGGATGGACTTAGTTGAGCCTATGGCTGGCAGCTGTACTTTCTCATCTTTAATACGTCTCAGCTGTTCTTTTACCTCTTCACAGAATAACTCCATTTTGTATTTATTGATGCAACTTTGACTACAGAACTGCAAAGGCACCGACTCCAATGATGGTTCAACCACTATCAGACTAGGCTCAGATGGGAAGTGTTGTCTGCACCATTCGCATATCTGTAAAAGATTGGTGGTTACATACTGTTCATTACTAGCTGTCGTCAGTTTTAGCTGCGAATCGTGTCTGATTCTCCAGAATGTGTTTCGGAACATAGCAGACTATGAAATTACATGCCCAAGTTAATTAATAGATGTAAAAACAAGAAATTTTGTAATGCAAGATGTTAAAACTACATAAATCGTCATTCTATGAAAAGATTTTCAGTCAACTGTATAGATTCATAAGCAACTGGTCAGTCAAACATCACGCTAGTAAAGCATTGCACTAACAGCTCGCTACTAGCTGGTTCATACTGTTTATATGCGCTATCTAAAGTTCTGTAAATTGGTACATACTTTGTGACTGAGGATGCTGTTCTTGTACAGACGTTGGCAGTCTTCGCTGCAAAAGGATTTTGTCTGTCTATCATGGGTAACTAGGGCAAGCTCTCTGTGGGTGGAGGTAGCGGCGCACCAATCACAGTTATCCGCTTCATCTGCAAATGTCATGTATGTTGAATGTGATAAAAATTAACAAGCATTTCGACAGCAACTCTTCCTTTAGGCGCCGTGGATTGTAGAAGTAGCCAATAAATTTGTATGGTAGTACCTATTGTTCAGATAAATTTTACTCTTAGGTATTTTGATAATAGAAATTTTTATATTAGCAAATAAGAAGCAAATCTATCATTGTAGCTGAATTGTGTTTTATGTATATATAAGTTGTCTCCTCATGCTGGATTACTCAAGCACGTGGTAATGTCTGCTCAAGCTCGGGTTTCCTAACAGAGCCCTTAGAGGTTGAGCACTCGCCTCAAGTCCATAGCCATTCCCAGAAACGCTCTTTTGGAAGGACGGCTATATTTATATATAGTATATATATACTATATATAAATCTATCTCAAACTTATGACATTCAGCTTAATAGTCTGACACTCAACCGATTGAGCTAATTGGCTACCATTCCAAACCCACTGAGCTAATTGGCTACCATTCCAAACCCACTGAGCTAATTGGCTATCATTCCAAATTGAATGTGCTAATTGGCTACCGTTCCAAACCCACTGAGCTAATTGGCTACCATTCTAAATCGACTGTGCTAATTGGCTACATCCCCGAAAAAAATAATTGTGCCAAACTTTATTCTCTGTGCTTTATGACAATAATAGGTAATATAGATACACCTCATGGTTGGCTGTAATTCTCATACTATGAGTAAAAAACCACTTTCTGTAGTCTTCAGTGTTAATGATGATCTGAAGAACAGCATTTGACAGCTTAACTTACTAGGGGGCGGAGGTTTGTATGTGAAGAGTGTATTCGGATCCTCCTCTTCAGAATCCGACATATTTGACAGCATCTCTTCATCATCATCGTCAGCTGCAAAAGATATTTCCGTAGTCAATTCGTTCCTCCACTGCACCATGGCAAGCTCCTGAAAATTACGATGAGTCTTTTTGTGGCTGCCTGCGTCAGACGTCAGCTCTCGACTGCGGGAAAACTAATCTAGTGTTGCTCACGCTCTTTGTCCTCTGGTCGCTTGAGCCGAAATAGAAAACACATTTGTATTGATCAAGCATTTCAAAGCGCCGACAGGGTCTATTATTCTTGTTCATTGTTTCACTCTGTTTGGGTGCAAATTTTTAAGCTAATGCAATAAAATGATCAATCTATCACTTGATAAATGAACGTAACATTATCCCGTCCGGTTTGGTTTTATGCACTTAGCACTTTCACACCTGCGTTTTTTTGTGTATGAAATCTTTTTGATTTTAATAAATGCAAGCATGGGCCATGCAACCCAACACCACGACTCAAATCTACAACAGATGCTTTGTGACTATGCAATGCGCTGTGTGACTGCAATGCGTGCGCTTAAGGCTAACACATCGTCATATCAAATTCACCCTTTGTATATTCACAGTCAGCTTGAAATAAGAATACTATATGGTGGAGATATAGGTATCAGTCGGAAATGATGAATCGTGGGATAGGTATCTCATGACACTCATCTTTCAGACTAAAGTGGCTAAAATTTCTCACTTTTTGTTTAGAGAATCTTAGTTTTGCATCAAAGTGACATACGTGTCTTTTTACTTCGACCATTTTTTGTGAAAACATGTTGTGATGTTCTAGTAATAATACCTCCGTTAACCTGCCAGTAAACTGTGAAAAAAGTTGAAGATTTTAGCCTATCAATACACCAAATATTGTTTATAAGAGCCAATGGCTATAACAATGTTCTTTGAAATATTCTGTTTACTTTATGCTTGTAACTTGTGCCACCACTGGATGGTGTATTGAATGCAGGTTAGGTAACGAAAGACATATGATGTAACCATATTTAACCATATGTAAAAGTGGGTATGCGCAGGACATAGCACTGTTCCTAACAATCGAGTTGAACTATGGAGTACTGACTCTAATTACGCTTTTTATAATACTGTGTACGTCTAAATGTGTTTATGCCGAATTATCGTTCAACTTTCCTTACAAAAAGTTTGCTTGGATAAGACACATTCTATGTTACAGTTCTCAGATTGTAGCATAACACTGACAGGTCATACTTGTATGAATTCTTAGTTTTTAAAAGAAAGTAAAATTGAAAATTTTCTTATTTGCCAGTCATTGCCTTATTATAAAAATACAGAGAATAATTACAATATTTAAAATCAAGAACATACAACTACTCGCTTGTTTGGACTATATCAAACATACAAGGGTACCTGCCAGCTCGTGTCATCTCTTTTATGATCAACTAGTCGGAGTTAAGAATTACACATGACCCATCTAACTGATCTCATGTTGCACAGCTATGACAGAGTCAAATCTGTGGTGTATTATGGTGTGTTATGTCAAGGCAGCCCTTGAAATTTAATACCATTTGCTTCACAATGTATGTAGATCAAGGCTAAACTATGTCGTCTAACGTTTCAAATGGAGACGTGACTAATCAAATAAAACATGACACTTGTGTTTATAGGACCAAAAATTTATAAAGAGAAGATATGGGATCAACTACTCTCACACCAGCCACAAACAACCTTACATGATGTTTCCTTTGCAGCTGCTACGAAAGGAAAGGCTGCAATTACAAAGAAATCTTGCGTCGTGTTAAAATATTTGGAGTTGTGGTAACATGAATTTCTTTCTCATATGGGAGTTTCTAATTTTATCTGTACACCATTCTTAACTGATTAGAGAAATGCTTGAAGGGATTAAGTTTATCTAACCGAGCTATTAAGTATAATATATAATATAATAGTGCTTGCACAAGCCTAGAGATCAATGTCCGTCAGCCAAAGGTTGCATAACTGCTGTCAGTTTGAGTTGAATTGAATAAACTTTTTCAAAGAAGGTTTAACTTGTGCATTTATGGCAGCTTTAAACTAAACTAGCTCGACACTGATTGCAGGGGTTTCGTAGTCTCTTGCAACAATCAAATCTGCCGGTAAGGAAGGACTTTGTGTGGCTATAATTTGCCATATGCATGTAGTTATTATTATACAATAGACAGCCAAATTGGTTGAAGTACCACAAAACAGAAATAAGCTGACTTACCGATTGAAGGTAGGGGATATCGCTGCTTTCTTTGTGACATGCTGGCAGCTGAAGATCCTTGAGCTCTGCCATGATCTCTAATATGGTACTTCGCTTCTCTCCCTGGGGTATGGGCACCGATATTGTTGTTCAGCTCACTTGTGTAGGCGGTTACCTAGATAAGCACAGTAAATTATTCTAGCTTTGCTTCTAAATGTATTAAAGGGACGCCTAACAAAACACTCCGTAGACTGTACAGAGGTATGGTTCGGCTGCTGTGAAACTGTATTGATGACTGCCCAACTCGCATATCCTCTTTTCCAAGCTCATATCATATTTGAATAACTACTCAACTAACTCACTGACACTTATATCTTGTTTCTACTATCCGTAATAGAAGTAACGGTTAAATTACGAGATGCAAGATACAACGCGTGTTGATGAAATATAATTGAAATTTTGTACAGGGTGCTGCTTTCAATAGCTACCCTAAACCTAAGGTATTGATTTTCTGAAAACTCACATTTTTTGTAGCGTAATCACCCTACTTAGGCTGATCTAACGGGCTCATTTTACAGTTTGCACTCAAAGTAATTAAATTTCTATTAAAAGTTTCTTGCCATTGTTGTGGGAGGCCTCGTGATCACCCTTGTCATTTTTAGAACAACGACTACTTTACACTATAGATAATACAGAGGTTTCTTTGGCGTCATTGCTTAGAACCTTTGAGTGTAAAACCATTGTCAAAGTATCATCTGCAAGAGACATAGAGCACGAATATTTAGGGGCGAATTTATAGTTTTGAAAAAAATCTTGAGCTTTTTTTCTTACCTTACAAAGCTTCTTGAAAGGATCATACTAATCGATACACACTGCTATTGGATATTTGTTTTGTGTAACCCACGTTGTTCGACTAACTTTAATGAAATTGTATAATATTTTGTACAAGTTGAAATGATCAGAAAAATTAATTAATTATAAAGATTTATCAAAAATCTATTGTAAATTTGCTCCTTATTAATTAAGCTTTGCTTACAGTGCACCTTTCAAATTGTAATTGATACACATGCTTTTTGTAGCGGTGACAGTTTTCTATGTTAAATTGCCAGTATTAAAAAAGGAGAGGTTTAACAATAGCAGCTTTGGAATAAACTATGTTATAAGCATTTTTTAAAAGTATTCCACTCTTGATCGCATCTGTGTCTGAGACGAACATTTTATGTACGTCGACTAATAGTCATGATGCGCTTATTATTGCATTATGGGAAATAATTTTCAAATAAACACACTCCATTGTATGTTGCAAATGTAGCACAACAGAACATCATAAAATAAGTTGTTTATTAGAATGAAGTGACGCATAAATGTCTCTAGACAAACAAACAACTACTCGATGAACAATTTGGAATAAATAATTGAAAATACTTATGCTTAACAGCTCGTAATAACTGAAGGACTTTTAAAGTGATAAAATATACAAACAAACTACTGGATAGCTAACTATATAGGTAACTAGTTTATAAATGAACATTACAAACAGTTTGCTAAGTTGATTGAGACATCAAGAATATGATAAAAGGTGAGAGAGTATACTTTTGTTCGGTTGAGTTTAATAAAGTGGAGACAATCTATAAAGTCCATAAGTTCACAGCGAGCCATACCAACAGCTATAAACAATGTTAAAAAACAACTAACAATTCTGGATTGTTTCAATATATATTATTTGAGTTACATCAACTTTAGAAGTGTAAGTTTAAAGATCTGATAAAATGGTTTTTTATCTGTTTCGTCAGATATATTGCATAAAAATCTGATAAAAAGAATAAAAGATACAGAAACAAAATTGACTAAACACTAAACAACTTTCAAAGGCATCTTATGCATTAGAATTTTTACCACAAACAAAACATAATAATAATAATATAAACATAATAATATTCTACACTTAAAATTATGGTTTCAGTTTGGATCTTTTCTCGTAAAAACAAAAAAGAGTTTTATACCCTCTATTGTTGGTATGAATTTACCTATAATCACTGCTTATGAAAATTTCTTTTTTGTGAATATAAACATAATGTTAGATTCGGATATGTTGAATCGAACCTCTATTGGTTGTGTAGTCATTGTGAGTTGTAAAACACTCAGTTTTTAGCTGTTTTTAACAGTAAAGTGTTGTTGATTTTATCTAATCATAATAAATAGTTTATTAGTGCCAATTTTTAACTACTTAATTTTATGTTTTCGCAGCTAAATTAGTGTTTTTTGGTTTTATCAATGAAGATACAGACCCCTTTCATGTGAGACCTCGGTGAAGTCTTAGCTCTAATCACTGGTCCGACGGATGCCATTGTATTCATAATCTCTCAGGTTTTTTTCAGAACTTCCTTGTTGACTCTCTGTGATAGATAACTCTAGTGCAGCTGTGCTAACAATAGCTGCTGAAATTGACATCATATAATAGGTGCTTGGTTTTGACTGTTTACACCCTATATTACTGTTGTTCACCGTTGACCTGTTCTTATGAAAGAGAACAAAATTGACAGAGATAAGGCTAACAAATATTTTAGGTATTTATATGTTCACAATTACTAGTTACAAAGTCATCTTAAAAAACTGCTACTAGATACTGAGTTAGTTCAACAATAAACTATCAAAACAAAGATGAACAGATAAGGAACTGTGGCATAAGCGAGAACTTGTCCAGATAAAACAAACTCTAACAGCAATAAAACAAATAATGCTATTGAGTTCTAGTGTTATTTACCACTAGTATTGTTGAACAACTAAATGGTGGTCATCAGACAGAAGCAGGTCAGTTTTAACTTATCACTTTTCTAAACGAAGCTGATTTTTTCCTAATATTTAAATCCGTCATAATACTGATGGCCTCAGATAACCAGACTCTTGAGAAAAACCTGATTTTAGTGTTCCAACTCCAAATCCATCAACTATAAGAATACAGAAATAGATAATTTGATTTAGAATAAAAATTCACTTCTTTGACTGTTTGACATGAATTACAGAGTTTTAACTCCAGCAAATGGTAACAGAAAAAATCGTATTTATTTTTAAGTAGTGAAAGCATTAGTTTGTAGCTGGTAGATAGGCATAAGGATTTTTCTACTGGTGAATTTTGCCTGTTTTACAAAAAATTAACTCTCATATCTGGATATTGTTTCTCAAAAATGCAAACAATATAATTTTAAACTAAAATAACACAATTCTTTCCTACTATAATACTTAAAACATTTTTTCGTAAGACTCCACATTAATATACTATATGTATATATATATATAAAGTTGATAACACATGTCAAAGAAATGTAGTGAAGTCTTGAGGTCAGTTGATACACATACTTACACGCAAATAGAAGATTTCTAGAATTCCTCAAAAGATGAACAACGCGTAGAAGCAGAGAAAATCGCTGAATAGAAGGAATCCAGATGCTCTGTGAGAAATGCGAGTATCGTATGAAGCAGAGGAGACGTTATGGCAGACGTTGTGTCACTTGGCCAATGTAACTGAGACAGGTTGTTAATATTTGCTGTACCATCGGGATGACTGCTCAAGTTCTTACTAAATCAATCGTATTAAAGTTATACGATATGCATATATCTTGTTACACTTTAACAAACACATACTAAAATTCTCTTCGGTATACAGATGGCTTCTATTCTATAACGACCTGTCTGCTATTTACTACGCTGAAATATGATCTGGCTGTTTGAGAGGCCTTGTCAGCTAATGTAACAAGGCTAATAACTGCTTTGAGTCACCTTTCCCTCTCTTCATTTTCATATATCACGACTCTGTTTGACATAGCTATAAAATACTCATTCCATTTGCATTATTTTTGAAGACGTATTGGCTTACTGGCAAGGCGTGCCGATGTGAAAGCGTGCACAACTTGGATAAATGAGAGCGATGCATTACTGCTTCAATTTGAACAATGGTTTACTATTACTGCTATACTATACTCAGCCACATATCGGGTTCTATTGTTAACCGTTTTATTTGCCTCGTATCGGGTTACCAGTGTGGATATCATCTAATACCATTCAACGCAGCTTTTATCCTCACAATGCAGCAGGTTGGGCTATTGCTTCTTACAGAAATTATGTTGTTGCTAAATTGTATCTGAAATTATTCTTACCAGAATATTACATACGATGCATGATTAGTACAATGCACTTCAGTCAAGCGGTTATGCGGGTTTAACAAATGCAGTCTGCCAATTATTGGCATTTTGTGGTTACTTGGATTGGTTTTATAGTCTGGCCTTTGATTAGTCGTGTTGTTCCAGTATCTGAGGTATGTTTATAACAAACTTCAAGTTAGAAGTCTTAGTATACTCACTGCACCTAGCATAGCGTACAGATCACAAAAACATCTGACTTACAACTCAGTGTTATATTTCAATGAAAGCACACTATCTAAAGCATAGTTCAACTTCTCAATATAATATATCAAAGCTCATCTCGTAGGCCAGCAAACACTAAGTATCAATGTAGCATGAAAAACACTGCAAACGCGTTATATAAACTACAAATCAATATCTTGAATTACTGATGAAGCTGCTAAAGCCTTATGACCCCTAAAGGAACCCAGCTAAGATCTCGTTCAAATTCAATGTTGCTTATTATATTTGTATATAAATAGTGCAAATATCTGTGAAAACTCAAAAAACTTGTGTTGTTCGAAGGACGGGTGAGCTATAGAATTCATTAGCCATGTCTCCTACTGATGCGTAAGCAATCAGACATAGCACACAGGCTACGGACACTCTAAAATCTGTGGCTAGGACATAATGTTAGTAAACCTACTACTACGTATTTACTACTATGTAATAAATAATTTAATTGGACGAGACAATCTTGTGCGTTTCTATTGGTCAACTTGTCCTTTCTTACGCTGCATCAATTAAACTACAGATAAGCAAAAATAGATTTGGACGGAAAGAAATGCTATGATTTGGCAATTAGCACACAGACAAATGTTCTTTAATAGTAACTAGCTTTGCTTCATAAATTGTTCATGTGGCATAGAAGTTACACACTATCTCTTCCCTCAGAGGCTGAGCAATAAAGGTGTGCAGAAGGAATTAGTTTTTCCTCAGAGGAAAGCGCTTTGGAGTGGGGGTCGAGGAAAGACGAAGTGGCGAAGAGCTTCTAGTTGGTTTCCTGTTGGGAGTGAGTCTAGTAGGAGGTGAGAGGGAACCTATAAATATATTGTTAATACATCAAAATCAAATGAATTATTACAAATTAATAAATTTGCTGTTCTGAAATGACAGTGCATTCCGAAAGCGTTTAAAAACAGAGCATAACGAATAACTTTGCTTTGCACATGATTTAGAATTATTTGCAGGGTGAAAACTCACCACCGAACGACTCATTGAGACGCTTCACTTCCTGTTCAAGGAGGAGGTTGTCAACACGTGGGTCAATAGCGGAAAGAGATGTCTGCAGTCTGTATTCACCAGCATCATCACCCAGGTTGGCTGATCGACTGAAGGAAAGAAACTTGTCTGTCAGCGCTTTGCACCCTACTGTTCCACCCTACTGCTCCAAGTTTTATGATAACACATACTTAACTCAACCAAGCGTAGCTAGACTTGTTAAATATTTTATTAAATTTTTTGATAAAAAGCAATATTTTTCACATACAACATAATTTCTTTGTTTCTTTCATTTTATATATTTTGGTGAAAACAGACATCTGCATTCATGACTATCATTGGAAGAATTGCTGAGTGGGAAGCACGATAAGAGATAAAAAATAACTTGGAATACTCAGACTATCATGCACTCGGCATAAGTACATTTTCTTCATCATATATATATAGAAAAACAATTACCTAATATATTGTTGACGCTTCTTCATTTCTTGGCTGAGCTGGTCTTTGAGGGTTGAAACTTGTTCCTCGAGTCCCTTCACTTTCTGTCTGTGGGCACGCTCCCTTGAGTCCAGACACCTCTCAGCTTGGCTTTGTGCACTCTTCAGCCTGTCTGTCTCCATCTCTGTCTCAGCCCGATGTCTTGTTGTCAAGTCAATCAGCCTACAGAATTTCAAAGACTGACCAGTGATTTGCTAATAAAATTAAAGGTAAAAATAAATATTCAATCTTTCCAAAAAAATAATCGGATAAAAATTTAAAAAAATTTGAAGATTGGCAGACATTTTACTAAACGCAGTATTTCCAGCACAGTTTTTTACTTGCAGTAGGAGAACATTAAGACTCATTTATATTGGTGATAAATAGTATTGTTGTCATGATTAATTCCCATGTACGACCGCAATATTACAGAGACTCATTCATATATATTTATGATGATATCGATAAATTAACTGACATCTTATGTTATACACCTTCAATAAAAGCAAACTTCTATTTAGCAAACATTTAGACCGTTGAAAGTCAAAATTTGTCAAGTAGCTAGCACTGACAATTTAAAAATCATTAAACAGTGTGTAAAATTTTGTTAACCTGAAAAAGAAATTTAAAAGAAAACCGTTGCATACCTCTGAGCATGTTGGCTCTCTAATTCAGAGAGTTGTGCCTGCAGACATTGAACCTGTCTCTGAAGGTCAAGGTTGTCATCTTCCAGACGAGCCAAGGATGAGTTCATGTTGGATTTTTCTGTCTCAGATCGGCACATTCTTTCCTCATGCATCAGCTTCTCTCTCTCAACCTAGTAGATAAAAAGAGGATAAAGTCGTCAAGGAAACTAAATCAGAGAGCACAAAAGGTTTTACTTTTTATCCAATGAGATCTCAACTCACCAGCGGCGTTAGACAACTCTAAAAAATAATGTACAAAACCAACTTTGAACCATAAAACCACAAAGGAATCTAAGCATTTATTGTATAATTAAATTAATTCAACCATTTTTTGTCTCCTACTGGATCAAGCTAATACTGCATACCTTATCCAATGTCTTCTTCAGCGCAGTCTTGTCCTTCTCCAAAGTTCTAGCAGTTCTAGAAACTTCCTTCTGCTCAGTCTCCATGTTGGCAAGTTGTCTCTGCAGAGAGGCAACTCTGTCAGACAAAGCGGTTCTGTCTCCCTGCAATTTCTGAACCTTCTGATTCAGCTCCTGCTCAGCCTCTTGTCTCTGAACGAGGAACTACAACACATAGCATAGTTGAGTAAATACTGAAGTCTCTGAGTGCAGAATCGAAGGAGCAATCGAACAACCTTTTGAAAATGCTTTTTACAAAGTTAACTTTCTAAACCACTTACTGCATGGCTTTGGCGTACTTGTCCATCCAACTCATCTCTCCTAACAGCGCAGTCTTGCAGTTCTGCCTGCAGTGCCTGTACTCTTTCTATCAGTGAGTGATTCTGCTTCTTCGTGTCATTCTGGGCTTGCCTATTCAACAGAATAGCAGCACAAGTGAGTATGATTTCCTGGCTGCACAATTGCTAAGCGAACCAAAAGGCTTGTTATATATAGGCTAAGTACACTATTGTTTCAATATGGTAGAAAAATCAACAGTGAAACTATTAAGAGGCACACTCTTGGAGCATACTCCAGTGGTACCTTGAGATACGAGCTCCTAGAGATACAAAAAACTTTTGAAATCTGAGCTTAAATTCGAGCTAAATTTTCGCTGGAATCTGAGCTAGACTTTGAAACATGAGCTTGGCTTGTGTGGTGGTTAATGGAACAACGGGAGCTTTTGGTTAGGAATTTTTCTCCCTAGGTTATATAGGTGTTCATTTCTCGATTGGTTTGCATTTGTGTATACCATTTATCTTACCACAATCTATCACAATTTTGTTGGTGCCACCATAGCCTCTAACAAGTCTGTGGCAAAGACTATTAATGACATTAGGATAATGCCATTATCGACTATTTAGTGACATTTACCTGTTGCATTTCCGAAATACATGGAAAAGCAGGCAACTGCAAGCCTTGCCCCTGTGGTCGTTTGTCTTGAACGTAAAAATACAGTATTCATTTTTTTACTAATAAATTATTTCTGCCATTATCGATTTTGGTGATAAGAGTGTTTCACATTCAAATATATAATACTATATAGTACATATAATAGCTATGTGAGTGATTATGGGATGGGTTAAGAGCATTTTACAAGGTTGGAATAAATTATATATATTTTCTTTATATTAAATGAGAAATCATTGTTTAGAAGATGAATTTTTTGGAATCCGAGCTCAAGTTTAGAATGGGTTGAACTCATATCTCAAAGTACCAATGTAGGCCTACTTGATTTCACAAGCTTGTAGTTTATCCGTTCTGCTGCAACGACCAAATTAATGAGTTCACTCGTTGTACTTCAAACCTGTTTTAAAGTGTACCGTACTACAACCTAATACTCGTTACACTCACCAAAACTTTTACAAAAAACCTACCTAGTGGTGTCGAGTCTCTCCTGGAGGACGCGCCTGTCATGCTCAGAGCTGGTTAGAGCTCTTTGCATTTGCTGCAAGCGATCTTGGAGCTCATTGATGTTTGCGTTACATTCTGTTAGAGACATGTTTAGGTTTTGTACTCGGTCCTATAAAGAAGAGTTGGCGTATTAGTTTGAAATATTTGCATCGAGTGTCGAATTGTGATAAAAGCGCGTAAAAACAAACAACACAGAGAAAAAACTAGAGATGTTGCTGAAAAAAACTAAAAATTAGAAAGTTTATACAGCTAAACTGGGAAAGATTAAGAAAAAAACACAATTCTCTGTGACGCCATATGTAATATAGCATAAAAGCTATAGCTAGCTAAGCTTCCTTTTATTTGAGTGCGGAGTCATCATAGCTTTGCGATATCCAGAATGACGAATAGAATTCAAATCCAACATAATAGACGTTATCAAAAGATTGATCTAGAATGTATAATGAATCTAGCTACTAGTCAAATGATATGAGGTAAAGTAAGGTCAAACACTGGGTCAACAGTAGCTTATGGTTAGGAATCATACCTTCTGAGCAGATTCTTCCTCTTCGGTCTTAGAGAGACTGAGAGACAGTCTATCAACAGTCAGCTGTAGGCTCTGATTCTTTCCTTCCAGGTCCTGGACAGCACGAGTTATGCCTTCGATTCTCTCTTGCAACACCTTAAAGTATATAAGAAAGAATGAACAACTTCAAAAGGAGTTTTGGTTCAAACTGCTCAACAAGAATTTTGGCTAAAGATTATATTTGTGTTTACAATCGTAGACACTCAAACGTCTCGCACCTGCACTTCAGTCTCCTTGTCCGTCAACAAGACCTTTGTTCTCTGAATGTCTCCCTCCAGCGATCTCTTAAGCAGCTCCAACTTGGTGTTTCTAGCTTCTGAGTCATCAAGGTTAGCCTTTAGACTTTTCCTCTCTTCCTCTAGAGCAAGCAGATCCTGTACAACAAAAAAACACAGCATATAGATGTCTGTACCTAAGGTTGAAGTAGGATAGGCCGTAGATTTAAAATATTTGGCTAACCAATAATTTACCCCCCGATCTGATATTTCCATGCCAGAATTTCATGTTACATTTTATTACTAGTAATTAAATAAACTTTGAATAAACTATAAATAAACTAAATACTAAAAACAGCAAGAGTGATTACATGTGAACACTAACTTGCTTAAGCTTGTTCACTCTATCATTGAGTTGTCCTCTCTCAGAGGTACTGGCACTCAGGTTCCTCTCCAAATTATTGATCTTGTCCTGCATCTGCTTCCTGTCTCGGTCATTGCCTGCAAAATGAGAACATCTGCTGCATCGAATGGCAATCAATATGCAATATCATAAGTGCAACAAAAAATTAGGAAGCAATCCAATTGCTGATTTTATATCTTTGTTGTACGAGAAATGAGCACAGCTGCGGATTATGTTGCATGCCAATCCATGCAAAACACTCTCGAATACCACGCCCTCATACAGCAGCACATGACAAGTTTTGAGAACAAAAGGAGGGGAATCTGAGCAAATATATTGTAATGTATTATACCAACTAGCATGACTGAATGCCTAATTAACTAAAGTTAAAGCTAAGCTATTGACAATTTTCATACTTAATGGTAAAAACTGCTATAACTCACGTCGGATTGTCTCCTCCTGCATGACCATAGCAGTCTGGGCACTGGCAAACCTGCTGTCAAGGCCACGCTTGTCCTCCTCAACTTCGACCAGGCTTCTCTGAAGGTTTGAAAGCCGCTCCTCAACACGGGATTTATCCTCACTCGTTTCTGCCAGCTGAGCAGCCAGGTTGCGCACCTGCAGAAAAAGGAGACAGAATATGTTAGTAATCAATGTTAAGCACTTTGCTTGAAGAGTAAACTGAAACTAACAAGTAGTTTAAGCTAGTAGAAAAATTCTATTAGTTGATCAACATGAGGTATAACCCATGAGAACAACATGAGTTGTTGCTTATGTTATTGTTCTGCATGAGCATCAACTAGAGCCGTGGAGAAAACACTACCTGAGCTTGAGCATCATCTCTTTCTCTCTCAGTGGCAGCCATGACAGTCACGTAGTCTCTCAGAGCCAATCTTACTGCCTCTGGGTCAACCTCGGCAGCAGCACTGGGAGACTCCTCAAGAGCAGCTCGAGAAGGAGAGAGGTTGCGGCGAAGGGGAGAAGATGATCTTGAGCGAGTTCGATCAGGAGATCCGGTTCTTGGAATAGGTGAACCTCTGCCATCTGTGGTTGTGGCCAAAGTCGTCTCAAATCCTGCAAATTAAAAAAATAAGACATTGAATTAGACACCTAAACTTTAGATTTTAAATGTGTTGTAAACGTTGATTAAAGTTTTGCAACATTTTCCTAAAAAAGGTTGACAGATGTGCATCTAGACTTATGGGAACTCACCTTTGGATGGTGATTGAGGTCGTCGTCTTGGGCTGGTGCTCCTTGCCCTGACATTGCGACCATCAACAAAGTCCTCCTGCTTGAAACCAATAGACCTCCTGAGAGAGGAGTGAATGTTAGCAAGCTTATACTCCATGTCCCTCTTGACACCCTCTGTACGCGCCAATTGGTTCTCCAGGGCCTCCACACGACCTTCAGCGCCATTCAGTGTCAGTTTCAGCTCCTAAAGACGTCACAATAAAATCAAATGGGATTAAGAGCAAAGAATTTGACTGTTTGGCGCAGATATTTTAGTGCAAAACATTGTGGCTTGAGAATTTCTGGCACAGGACCTCTTGGCGCAAGTTACAAATTTGGAGTTATCCATCTTCTGGTTTGACTTATGACTCAACAAACTTTAAGTAAAAGTAGCCCAAAAAATGTGTACATAACAACTACATTCAGATATTTGACAGAAGTAGTTCATGAGATCTTTCAATCAAATTTTGGCTATGTAAACGTAAAAACTAATTTTTAATTTTTTCTTTATTTATTTCAAAGAAAAAGGTATAATGTGCAAACTTTTATAAATAAAATAATGTTTTTGCATTTTCTTTTACTATTACTACTGTATATAAGCATAAACAATGTTTTTGGTGTAAAAAAATTGTACTACAAAGTCTAGCACCAAAAAGTCTAGTGCCGAAAAGCCCTGCGCCAGAAAGTCTTAGACAACAAATAATACTAACCAGCTGTGATGTATATTATTTCCAAGGGTCAATTCAGTATTTTGGTTATGATGTTGACCAAACCAAGCAAAATGTGATAAATCTGAATTTTTCTGATTTTTTGACCTCTATTAAAACCAACCCTAAACTAACGCTAGTGAATACTAAATGAGTTTTATCCTTTTTTACGAAAAGTAAATTGACTACTTACTACTTTGGCTGTACCACATGACTGACCTGAATCTCCTCGTTAGCATTGTCAAGCTGAATCTCAAGATTACGTCTGTTGTCATCCAGTCTCCTCTCAGATGAGCGGCTCTCCTCAAGAGCCATCTTCAAGTCCTTCTCAACTGCGCGAGCTCTGTCTTCAAAGTCAGCCATTCGTCTCTGTTGATTGGACAACTCCTTTCGTAAAGCTTCTCTTGATGCCTCCGTCTCAACAACCTTTAAACACAAATGTAAATTACAAATGGACAGAAAACCAAATATAAAACTGCAAATGCTTTTTAAATCATTCAGGTGAGCAAGCAGAAGCACAAGTGTTTGATATATTTAGCTACTACCACGCCAAAAGAAGCTGGTTGCCATGATACAAGTAAAGCTAAGCTATTACCGGCAAAAGCATTTACAGTTGATATAGCTACCAAAGTTATGCAATATTCTGACATTATATTGTCAAACCAGAATGCCAAGCACTCTGCTATTTAATGATTCAATGCTCACCCTCTGCTTGAGTCCAAAGCTCTCCTTACGGCTCTCCTCTTCTCTCTCCTCATCTCTGGCAACTCGGTTCTGAAGGTCATTAACTTCTGAGTTGAGTTTCGCTTTCTCTCCGTCCAACATCTTGATCTGCCGTCTCAGCTCCTGAAGCTCTCTTCTTGCATCCAATCTTGCCTTCTCTACCTCTCTCAGAGTGTTTCTCAGGTCTGTTGCCTCCTTCTGAATAGCTGCCTTCTGCTCTTCCAAAACTAAACACGCATTCATAAAACCCATTTAAACTTCATTAAAAGAAACTGCCAAATCTAGTCATACAAAGGTATTTATTCTACTAATAGGGGTAATTGTAGAGGTGATTGAAAGTGAAAGTTTGACTATATAGTAAGATCATCTGGTAACACCCTGAATAGAAGAAAAAGGTAAACATTTTTTGTACGGGTGCACTGCTCTAACAGCAAATGAAAACAACACATCGAAGCACCAAATAGTAGCCCTTTAAATAAATTTACAAATAATCTAATGAGAAACATTCTTACAAAGCAAGCAATCTGAAGTAAAGGTATAACCTAACTAAGGATATTAGCTTTCTCAAAGTTGTCACCTCATATAACATTTTAGACTAATTTTTTGAGACCTGAAGCTAAATACTCACTGCCCACTCGCTGCTTCAAGTCCTGAACAATTCTGCTCAAGTCCACCTTTTCTGATTCAGTGTTTTTCACCATATTCCTCAACTCGGCAGCAGTTCTCTGGACAGCCTCCTTTTCACGGATCTCATCGTTCAAGTTTCTCTTCAGGTCAAAGATGTCCTTGGCCATGAGCTCTCGGGTCTCATCACCTGCATTACAATGGCTACTCGTTAGGAGGTGTAGATAAGCATGTGAGTAGACTATAGTATGATATGCTAATGTTTTGCAAAAATGAAACCTGGCCACGATTATAAAGCATTTGAGTGGATATTTGCACTCAAATATTTGGATATAATAACATTAAATTAAAAGATACATATTAATAAAAAAATGACGCACATTGATTATTTTAGTGTAAAACATTAATCAAGCAAACATACATCCTAAAATAAAAGAAGTACCAAATTATCAAAATATTTCTATGGTTTATGGTTCTATAATTTATGGTCATACCACAGCCACTCACCCTCTCTGATCTTCCTGTTGGCTTCAATCAGATCGCGTCTGATAGAGTCTCTCGTCTCTTCAGTCATCTTCAGTTGGGTCTTGAGCTCAGCAACCTCTCGCAATGCTGCCTCACGCTGCCGGTTCAGGTCTGTTATCTGGTTATTCAGATTCTTCACCTCGGCTTCATGAGCATCTACAGTTTCCTCAAATTGAGTTCTGAACTTCTTCAGCTCTGATTCCAGACTGCAGATACTGTTAGACAAACCAAGGGGCAATTTGATCTAACCATTCCTCATACAGTAATATTCGATGCTAGCAGACGCATTAAACCGCTTTAATATAGCAGTAAATCCAAAGTCTCATCCACAATTGAGACTTGTAAAATTAAATTTTAAGGTGTAAGAAGTTTAAAGCTTCATGAGCATCAACCATCATAGCTTTTCAAACCCTCCCCGCTAAATCTTTACTGTTCTATTCAAGACAAATTATTTTACCTAGTCTTGTCTTGCTCAGCACGAGTGGCAGCCTCCATCTTAGATCGGTCAAGGTCAAGTCTTGTGTTATGAAGGTCAGCAGCAGTGTTCGAAAGCTTCTCTGCTAGTGTGCTCTTCTCCTGCTCTAGCAGCGAAAGGGCCTGGCAGGCAGGAGACAAATGTTTTAACCGCCAGAAATGGGTGTGCTCATATCGACTCAGAAGTTTGTGACTGCTATTGGTATTGGACTGATGAATGACAACTTATTACAAGTGCTCAATGACAACTTATGAAAAGTACTCAGTGACAACTTATGACAAGCGCTCAATGTCAACTAACGACAAGTACTCAGTGACAACTTATGACAAGTGCTCAATGACAACTTATGACAAGTGCTCAATGACAACAAATGAAAAGTACTCAGTGGCAACTTACAGCAAGTCTTTGTTTAAATATCAGATCAGTCATTTGAATGTTACTTTTATCACAAAAGATGTGGAAACATTTGAAATTATACAAAACTTACCTGCTGCTTCTCATTCTCTGCAAACATCAGACTATCATCCCTATCTCTGCAGGTAGCTGCGAGCTCCTCTTCTAACTCTGCCTTCTCCTGGGCGTGTCTTCTCAGTGTATCATCCTTGTCCGTGGTGTTTCTAGCAATAATATCATCACGTTGGGCCTCGAGCTCTATCCTCTGATTATCCTGTAAACAGCAGAATATAATTGAATAACTGTACTGAGATGCTATGGCCATTGAGGCAAATCTTCAGAGTGAACATATTGCACTTGTAGCCGACTAACTAAGCAGCATTCTGTCAGCTCTTTCATCGTAGTTGTTCGATAGAAGCAATAATAGGACAATTCCTAAATACATAAAATGTGAACAAAAACTACACCTGGTGAACAACATAATCAAAATGTAAAAATAAATCCTAGGTTATTTCAATCTCATTGCAAAAACTACTAAATAATGTAAATTATATAACAAGCGTGTTAGATTTTATTCCCAAAATGGGATGGGATTTATGGAATGAAATTAAAAGAAACAGTTTCACAAACCTTCTCTCTGCTGAGTCTCTCCACATCCTCTTCGTGAGCAGTCTTCTCATTCTGGAATGCTTGTGTGAGCTCACTCTCTGTCTGAGCGAGTCTCTCCTCGAGACCATCCCTTGTCCTCTCAAACCTCTCATTTTCTGACTGGATTGTGCCTCTCAGTTTGCCAATCTCAGCTATAAAATATTTTATTTCATCTAATGCAAGTACCTCGCAACAAACGAGCCACTCAATAAAATTTAATAAAGTACTTTAATCAAATCTTATAAACTTTGGCTTGCATGATAGCACCACCAAACTTGGGTTATTTAAATGTCAAAACAGAAAACAGTCTTCAGTGACTCGTTAGACTTACAAACTCGCTTGAAGGTGCACATTACTTACTCTGCAACGCCTCCTTTTTTAGAATAAGCTCTTGGTTCTCTCCCTCAAGCTGTTCCTTCCTTGTCTCCAAGTTGGCACTGATTTGTTGTTGCTCATAGAGAGCGGAGTCAAGGGAGCTCTTATCAGACTTAAGCCCGGCAATCACCTAAAAAAAGGAGAAAAGTCTTATATTCACTAAATGATATAATTGAGCTGCAATGTATTATGGCATACATAAATTAATGAAAGAATGAAACTGGCACACATACTAGATCAATGGCTTTTATGTGCTCCGAGAGTTGCGTTCTCATAACACAAGTAGATACACGCTTGATCAAGAAAAAAACCAGGAAGACTTTGGCCGCTGCTCACCTCACTCTGAGACCTGTTCTCTCTTTCAGCAGCAGTGAGATCAACAATCAGCTGAGCCTTCTCCTTTGTCAAGTTCTCCTTCTCTTTGGCGATACGTACACACGTTTCATTGGTGCGCTCACAGTCCCTGCGTGCATTTACTAGCTCCTCAGCCAGAGAGGTCTTCTGTCGAGTCATCTGTAGGGCAAACAGAACTAATGAGATGTTTAGGTATTGCTATTCTAGTCATTCTTACTAAAGCATTAGTACAAACATAAACATCTGCAGGTAGAACAGAGCTGATGAACTGTTTAGATATTACTTACCTATCAATCCTTTTAGAGCATTAGTACTAACATAATCTGAGGCTACATTAACAGTTCCTCACGTATAGATGAGTAAATTATTACCTTATTGTAGATTTGATAAGCGCTATATCATTGATCAAGCATTTAAAAATCTCTGCCAACAAATCCCTTTTGGATTACCAGATCTTTTGAAAAAAGTAGGAAGAAAAATAAGGGGAAGTTTTCTAGCGACAATATTCAATCTTACAAACTATCAAGATACTCATAGATGTCTCTAGTAGCTGTTCAACTCTAGTTAAGAGTCACTATTTCACACCTCTAACACAAACCTAAAAAAATAGTTAAAATATAATTACTTACATTGTTGAGGGAATCAACAACCTCCGCCTTCTCTTTGCTCAGGTAAGAGATCTCAGTCTTAAGTTGTTCAATGTTGTTCTCAGCAATGTCGAGAGTTGTGTTCACTCCAGCCTTCTCTGTCTCGACCTCCATCTTCTCCTGCTCCACTCTCAGCAGTTCCTCTCGAATGCCTGCCTTTTCATTCTCGAGGGCCTGTTTGTCTCCCTACGCAAGTAAGCAGAGAATGAATAGCTCCTATCCTATACTCGCCTATCCTATTCACTTCCATACTACTACTATGCTACTTCCTAAAACGACTTCTTACTCCATCTTACTACTACCATAGACAACCTGCTACTAACTGCCTATTGTTAAATTTAATTGGGTGCTACTGCCTTCTATGCCTATCTTTGCTCTTGGTTTTGCATCAACCAACTAGCTAAGCCAACTGAATACAGCTGATAAGAATATGGCATAATGCTTAAAAAGTGCAACAACAATTTATGCGGCTAAGTTGGTATCAAAGAGAAATTCTCAATGTTTGAGCATATTTAGCAAAAATTTATGGTTATTTGAATAAAGCAGAGCAAAATTCAATTTAGTCAGAGCTGTTATTGGAGATGCCTGAACAGTTCAACAGAATAACAATATCAGATGGTAACTATTGGATGAATGAAGAAAACATTAGCGAGATGGTGAGCCTAACAAGGGAGTACAACTCTGATTGTTTCACACTTTTGTGGAAAAACACAAATTGAACTGGTGAAAGAGAAAATCAGTTTATGAACAAGTTGTGCCAGAAGGGGATGATTTGCTGAAACATTGATGATCAAAAATGACTGATTTTCGTTAAAAATCTGAAAAATGAGAAAGTTTTTGATAACTGCAAAGTTTAATCAAAGAGGCTGCTCAGTAGTGTATAAAAAGTTGTGCTAGTTAGTATTATACAGCGTTATAAAAAAGTACCTGAAGAGTTGCCTTCTCTTGCTCGAGGTGCATAACAATTCGGTTAAGTTCTATCTTGTCCTGTCCGAGGCCTTCATTCAGCGCTTGCATCTTCAGCAAAGCATCTCTAAGTCCTGCCTCCTCAGACCGCAGCTTGTTAATCTCAACCTCTGCAATATTCAACCACATAGATGGCTAAGTATAAGATTTGTCGACACGACGAGTTCATTCACAGAGAGAGTTTTTGAAGTCATTCTTGAAACAACACGGTTTTGCTGCAAACAGATCAAAACAAGTTAAAGCTACATTATATTTACACTCATAATTATTTTTAAATCTCTCACGAACTCATGCATATTGCTCTCTACTTTTTTTCTAACCAAAATAAAAGCAGTTTCTCATGTTTACAAACACTCACCTAGTTCAGCATTGAGAAGCTCAGCCTTCCTCAGTGCCTCACCCTGCTCTCCCTTCTCCTGATCAAGGCAGTCTTTCTCCAGGAGGGTACGGTTAAGTTGTTCCTTTGTCAGAACAAGTTCCTCTTTCAGTTTGGAGTTGCGGCCCTCTATCTGCTCAATCACCTTGTGGCTACGAGAGAGCAAAATCAGAATTAATGCCATGTGTAAGCCATGTAATAAATGTATATCTAGTACAATATGGCAAGTATATACAACACAACATGGTGCTGTTGGTTCATGATAATTTGTAACATTAATATTTTTTAACATTTTAACAATCGAGCTTTGTACAAAAAGACATAAAAGAACTTTGTCAATAACTTGTTGCAGCAAGCATTACTGTAAATTCAACCTCTAATTGTTTCAGAAGAAAAACTCACCATCTCTGGTTCTCAGTAACCTGTCTATCCTTGTCTTTGATAACATCTTCCTTTTCATCCTCAAGAATGTCTCTCTGTCTCTGCAACTCTGTGTTGGCCTGTTTAACCTTGTCACACTCAGCCGTTGCCAGATCAATCTGTCACATGTATTTAAAAGTATCGCTGACAAAAGGTTTCTATAGATATATTACAAAAGTAATACAGAGAATGAAGCTCACTAGTCTCAAGCAAATACAAATTCAAAAGAGTATTCATCACAAAAACTAATCATTGACTTTACAAATCATAAAATAAAGCTTGTATATTAGGAATAGACAACTCCATAACATTGATGTCATGGGTAGATAAATCCATACTGAAACCATTTTCTAGTAGTGTCAAGCCATTCATTACCTGTTCAGTGAGTTGAAGTCTCAGTTTCTCAAGCTGGCCCTTCTCACTTCCAGTGACATCTAGCTGATTCTTGTACCTCTGTCTATCTCTATCACTAGCATCTTGCTCCCTGCGTCTGTTTAACATACGGTACGATATATATTAGTTTAATCTACATACAGTGTCATAGCGTGGTGCTACAACTCCAAATATGCATAAAGCTAAATAACTCAATAATTAAACTTACGCGGCTTCTACTTCCTGCTTGTACTCCATGAGTTGGTTCTGCGTCTGTCTCAGAAGATTCTCTTTCTCATTCAATTCTCTCTTGGTATTGTCGTTGCCATCCCTGAGCGAGCCGAGCTTAGTGCGCAAGTCACTGACCTGCAGCTGTCGTTTGTTAAGAGCGGCCTGAACAGCGGAGAATGTTGAGTCCGCAAAAGCTGGAGATCGAGGACGTCTGTCAGGAGATTGCGACCTGAAGTAGACAAGTATTTTAGTAGGTTTATGGTTAAGGTAACAAGTAGGTTTATTTTTAATGCCGTCAAATATTTTTATTTACCTTCTTTTTGGTTTATCAAATTTAAGAATACAAAAATTTGTATTGGAGTTGAGTTTTTGTTTGATGAATCTAGCTGAAGAAGTTACTTTCTCATGAGCAAAGGTGATAGAGAAAAAGGAAAATGTGTGCAAGCAGCCTTCCACCACCATCTCTAACAGAAGAAGTGCATATGCATGGGTAAAAATCTCACATGCGAATTCGTGCTCTTAACAGAAAAAAACACTGATAATAGGTTCAGTGAATGCCAAAACTAGTACCATATATTGTGATCAGCAAACTTTCCTTATTATCAAACCACTTTCCACATTGAACTCTCCTGGTGGTAAACTATAACCTCTCGAGATCACACAAGTAAATTTGCTCATTATTCAATACCTTGTCTGGTAGTTCTAACAGACAGATAATAAAATATCCTTCCACCGAAGCTACCACATAAAGTTAAACAGAAATATGCCCATGCCCAATAGCTCTAAGGCTGATACAGTTAATCTGCCCAACAACCTAGTAAAAGCACAGGATAACGTAAAGCAACACTCTGACACCATTGGGGAGGTATGCTACTAATCTAGATCTCTCCAGAAATGCATGCCAAAACAACAAGCAGCTAATCAACAGAGCAGTGGCAGCATTACCCTTGGCTTAGCTCAGCTAGCCTCAACACGCGGGGTGGTACTGTGTATAGCCTACAACCGTATGCATGGCCAATAGTTGATATCACGCTAGGTCTCTAACAAACTGCCCATGTCAAACTGTGTGTGAGTCGTATGGAGTATTATGTGTAGTTCTTTCTTGTAAACGGGGCTTAACAATAAACATCTATTTTTATAAATTTGTAAAAATAGACTGTTCCTTAAAGTAATCTAAATTTGATATTGGTTTGATTTATCTTATGGTGTGTTTACATCAGGATGATTTGTTGAAGTTGTATTTTCACTGAGAGAGTCGGAGACATTTCAAATCCCAAAATTTTGTCTTAAAACGTTAACTTGACCTTTGCATGCTCTACACATGATATTTTTAAGAACTCCTTACATAAAAATTTGTGTGAAATAATTATCTTTGCTACGTGTAATACAGTGTTTTGAATTAATAACTCAATTTTGCCTAAAAAGCGACTAGCGTACTTAGAGCACGGAACATTTCAAGGAAGTTTAATCTAGCTATCAGAGAAAGCCTAAACAACTGTGAAAACAACAGTTTATCCTCAAAACTGTGTTTAATTATAAGTCCTGTGGCACCACTACAAAGCAAAGCATTAATAATTAACCTGTTTATGATCTTCTATTCAACATTCACAAAACATAAAAAAGAGAATGAATTGCAAAGTTGAGAGCGTGACCAATGCAACAGGTGTTAATAAGACCAAGGAGGTTAAACACACTTGACAGGTGAGTGACTATACATTCTGTCAGGTGGTCTTAGATCTTAAAACAAACTATAAGTGCAATGTCTTATTGTATGATTTCTATATCACACTTATGGCCTCATTCAAACTGGAGCTCGTGTAAACTCTACAGCTTGTTTAATGAATAAACGTAGGTAGGGCAGTCTTACGTCAGATCCGGGTGGTGTCGAACAATTCTTCCTGCGTTGGCTAGATCGCTTTGCTTATCTGCCCTAATTCAGCAGATCTGTTATATTAGGTAGATATAACTAACTGTTTCCAACGAGTAAAAATGGTCAACTCAGAGATTTCATTTATTCTATTTATATTTACAAAAAATCATGTGAAGCCATGAACTTATTGTACTTGTAGGGACTTAGTTTTAATGAATCATCAGATCATTTTTGTTCAAGGTAGACACCGACCTGACATATGCAAACAAGTACCTCATGCCCGAGACCCATATGCATTAAACAGTGTTTACATTTGTCTGCTCTCCTGAAAAGATCGCACTGACACCAACACAGGTCATGTTTACCAACACACATTTCATCCAATAAACTATTTATTACCACCAATTTGGTTCTAGTCAAATACTGCTGAAACACAAGCTATATCTATGAGCAGGGGTGACACCCACTCACCTTCCTCTGCTTCTTGCACGAGGAGACCTTTGCACAGGACTTGGGGAGCGAGCTGTTCTGTAGCTGATACTCTCATCATGTTCATCCTCAACTTGGCTGATATCTGCATCATTGATGACAGCCTGTGCGATGTCTCTGCAACATACAATGATAAGGGATGGCTAACTATATTTGTCCAACTTAAGTGGCCTCAGGCTTTCTGTAGGATATGAACCCTCTAAAAATATGCAAGCATCAAATCTTTACTACACCAAGAGTCGTGTCCATCCTAAGCCACACTAAAAGCGTCAAGAAAAGGTAGCCTCGCACCGGAATTAAACGTAGATATTCCATTTAGTTTCCAAGCGCGCTTCAACTGCGCCACTCGAACGTCTTTTTATGTCTAAGAATAATTGTGAACATCGTTATTACACGCGAGGATCTCTCATGTCGCACGAGACTACCAGCATGCTGGTATATATAAAATGCAAATGGCACAAAGTATGATTGAGAAACGAGAAAGTACAACAGCAACCAATAGAATAGTTAAAATGCTTACAATTCAAAAGCTGGTTGTTTGCCAGTTCTGTCAGACACATATGGTAAAAAGACACACTAAAGTTCACCAATATAAGCATCATTATTAACACCTACTAAAAAGTTTATACTCTCAAAATCATGTTGATGTGATTACAAAGAAGAATATTCACCTAAGAGCAGCATGCAACTCCTCGGTCTCCTCTCGTAGAGCCTTTGCAGTCTCGTTCTCAGTCTGATCAGCGGCCTGTCGACTCTCCAAGGCACTGACGTTGCGCTGCAGCGCCTGTATTGTCTTCTCTTTCTCTATCAGTTGGATTTTCATTCGTTCATTTGTGACCGTCATCTCAGACGCTCTAAAGTTTAGGATAAGAAAGGTAAAACAGGCTAAAAACGTACCTACTTCAAGTGTTAAATTATGTCCCATCATACTGGAAGGTTAAATCGCATACAGCTACTCTAACTTCTAGTCTCCTCGTAGGTAGCTAAATACTATAGACTGACCTGGCTGAGAATTCCGCTGACTGAGATTCAAGTCTAGACTGCAGTTCGATTGTCTCCCTTGTCTTATCCCTCAGCGCACTCTCCATGCCAGCCGAGCTGCTTGGCATTCTCTCTGGCACAGCTTGGAATGACTACAACAATCAAATTTTGTTCTGTGAGAATGAATTAGTGGTAAATGGTGTGTCAAGGACTTTATAATTCTTAAATTTGATAGGTTGAGTTCTAGCAAGTTGATAGAGTGTTCGGGCTAACTTAGCTCGTTCTTAAAATCACGAACTGCTGCTGACCGGCATCTTTTGATATGTTATCCTTATGATAAAATAGTAAGCAATTCAGATATCAAATAGAAATAAGTAAAATCTGTTATATATAACATCAAACGTCTGCTATCTAGTTTCAATAATGTTTATTTCAACAATTATCACCAACCTTGCGATCTAACTAATGTATCTGCAAATGTATAGTCGACTCAACCAATGCATATGTACAAGTATATAACACAGGTATCTACAATAAAAAGTACAACTAATCTTTGGTAGCTAGTAGGTAAAGAGGAAAGAAAATGGTGAAAGTGTATCACTCACTCTATCAGGGCTGGCAGAGCTTCTTGCCTCAGCCGACCTCTGATTGGCATTGAGATTAAGGCAGGCTGAATGCATGCTGCGGTGAACTCGGCTCAGGTCAGCTCTCACGTGTGAGAGATCACGCTCTGTGGCCGACTTCATCTCCGAGAATTGACGTCGGAAGGAAACAACTGCTCGCCATAGGGAAAGGAGACGAGAGTGTTCAGCTGAGAAGTACTCATTGAATGATTGCTCCTACAAAAAACAACCTCTCTTCAACACCATTTATTTTGTAAATATTCTTAAAACGATTTTATTATATTTGTAGTATATATAAACCATTGTAATAATTCCAGAAGAATATGAAAAGCAATGCCTCGTAACTTGCTTATCCGCAAGCAAAAACAGTAAATATATTGATTGAAGGCTGCATAATCATCTATGATGCGAATAAGATAGCAAAAGATATTTGATGCAAGAAACCCTAAAGAGCGTTTTAAAGACAGATTAAATAAAAAACACCGCATTTAGGTTCATTGCTGATCAATAACATTTGCACTATTATGAATCTTCACTTGCGCCGTGGCGCAAAGTCTATGTTAGATTACTTCATTGCAACCAGCTGCTGTAATCCAATGTTATCTTACTAGAAAAGAAACTGGTTAGGCAGAGACATTTTTTAATAAGCTGCTAGATGTTTGTCATAGCAGGTGTCAAGGCGGCGCAGAAACCCAAGCTTACTCGACAAGATGCAACCATCAGCAATACTCAAGTTAAACTCTGCATAGCTATAATGTGATAGATAAGTAGACCATAGATGGGGATTGAACTAGAGGGTGAGAGCGGAGCATGCACTGCGCTGCAGCACCTTTTGCTGTATGGCTAATCAAACATTTGTTCTCTGTGAGCCGATCAATAGCAGCCTCTTGATTCTTGAAATACCCAAGTTTGAACAAAGCTTTTATAGATAGAAGATATTGATTGGTAAAAGACCAATAAGAGATGAATAGTAGTACGAGTACAGAGAATAGCCTTAATAATTGTGATATCAAAGTGAGATACCTATTGATCTGGGCATGGCTTCAGCACTGACTGCCTATTTGACACCTTTCACCAGATGCCCATAACTTATGTATAAGCCAATCAATGTCATGTTGTTGATAGATTGTAATGTCATAGCGAGATGACAAGCCAGAGGCTGCTGACACTTCAGATAAGGTGCTAGCGGCTGCTGAGCAAATACAGTATCACAAAGAATCTGTCAAAGGAGGATAATTCCAGTGAAAGAGAGGCATTATCTCACCTCCTCTCTCCACTCAGATTCCTTAGCCTCCAACTCCTCTCGAGCACGCTGCCAGTCGGCTGTCAGCCTGTGGATATCAGCTGTCAAGCTCTGATTGGCGGAAGTGGCTTGGTCCAGTTGTCCACGAAGCATCGAGTTGACATGGGCAAGGGAAGATGATCGCTGTTGTTCCTGCAATAGAGCCCTTAGGTAACATATCAGACACTCAATATACCACCATAGGTTTAACAAAAGGTGATTAGCTGGTGATTTTAGGGCAGCTAAAGGTGCTTTGGAGAGTTTAAAACAATAAAAATCTGAAACTCTTAAAAATGTATTCTAACAGCTTTTTGTGACAAATAATTTAGAACAGCACATTTTCCCCTAGAGCCGGACTTAAACAAAATCTGCTGTCAAGAAATGTTAAAACCTTGTTTCATGTACTATAATGTTTAGCTGATATCTTAGAACCAGTAAGTAGCATATTCTGTGTGGTCTAAAAGCCTAATGTAGGTCGTATCAACCAAGCGACTATCAATAAAACACAATTAGCCATATGACTAGCTCGTAAGATAATCAATCTACAAGCATTATTGATAAATGTTCTATGAGAAGTTACCTCCTCCAGCTTGATGAGAGCGGTCTCTAGGTCCATAGAATGATCATGTTCAACAGCTCTCAGCTTAGCCTCGGTGTTCTCCAATCTAGACTGAAGAGTGTCAGTCGTATCTTTGAGCTACAAAACAGACTTTAATATGAGCTACTAAAGTCTCTTATCACTAGCTCCGTGATGTAGTCCATCAGCACTACGAGTTATTAGTTAGTGTTAAAACGCAGTTGTTTGACTTGCACAACTTATGTGAGTTAGTGATAGCCTATAGCCTAAAGATAACCAGACCTATTTTGTGGTGATATTTTTCTGTTTGTAATCTTCCAGTTATTGCTGCATTCAAGAGCCGACCTTTGAAGAAAATGAGAACATTTATACATTTTTAGTCTTTGTAAATGTCACGAATGAATTGAACCTAACTCTATGTACAGCTCACTTAACCTAGCATGAATTGAAAAGTTAGTGGTGGTCCTTTTTGATGTCAAGGCTACTAACCAAATACAATACCTGCATGCGCTGTGACACGTATTCTCATTAGCAATATCTGATAAGGAATGAACTTAAGGTAATTTAAAATCAACTGCTTAAATACCATCAACTTTAAAATATAATTAAAACATTCTTCAACTTCAACAGTTCCGCTAGTTAACATATCGATGCTCAATTTGACTTGATATCTGCAAGTTGTGAAAGTAGTGTATAGCTTCGTGCATGGAATGGATTGCAAACAAATAAGTTAACTAACTACACCACACACTTCTTCTGTAGTGTCAACACATAGTCATGGTGCGCTGCTCTAGATGTCTATGCACACTACAGTGATGAATATTAGGAAATTACTGGCTGTCTAACTCTAAAGACAGTTAATTCTTCAAACTGATAATATGAAAGTTTGGATTTCATAAAAGATAAAATTCAAACTTTCTTAGATGTGAACTACAACACAGGCAGGTGGATAGACAGAGTGCAGACTGTTGTCAACCAATCAAATCTCACGCTTACCACAGCCTGAGATCTCAGTGACTCCATTTCGCCCTCGAGGGCGCCACACTTTTTCTTATATTGCAAGACCTGTAACATTGCGCGGAGTACAACATGGATACAAACAACATTTTGCCAGCAGCAAAACAACATACCATGCGTTTTACTTGGTCATCCTTTTGTTGGAGAGTAAACTCCAAGTCTCCACACTTTTTCTTATATTGCAGTACCTGTTTCGAAGGAGAGCAAACTCGATAGACAATATAGATAGGTATTGCACACAGCTACAAATACTGCAACTAATATGAAGCTAAAAAATAAATTGGTCAGATTTTGAGTGCATGTAGCGACAAGAAGCTGTGATCACAAAGGATTGTGGGTAAAGCGGGCCAAGGGATTGTTTAGCTAAATTGTGTGAAAAACTAAAAAGCAATCAACTGGGTCATCGGATGAAAAGAGAACCATCTAGTCGTATGCTGCCATGTCACGAAAAGCTGGTGAAATTTACCTTGGCTTGCAACTTCTGAACAAGCTGGGCTTGTCGCTGCTGGCCATCTTGATACGCCTGCAACTTCCTCTTGTAGTTGGCATGCTCTTCATCCAACTTCTTTCTCAACTCGATGTTCTGCTGGACAAGCGACTTCTGTCCGACATCGTCACTGCTGATTTCTCCACTAGATAGCTTCAGTGCCTGCTCCAGCTATGTCAAGTCATAGAACATGTTCACATTAATGTTTGGAGTTATCGGCACAGTTTTTTCATCAGTGTTGTTCCAACAACCTTGCTTAAAACAGCTAATGAATGCATAGCCCCTTCCAAAAAGCAAAACTTGAGAAAACGATCACTTGTCCGATTTTTTTAAATTTGAGAAAGCATTGTCAGTTATTTTTGTATCATTTAGCAAAACTTAGCATTGTCTCAAGGTCATACACCCTTCGCTAAGGAACAATAAAAGCTTCTCCTAATGTAATCCTAGTAAGTTTAATACAATTCACAGCTCAGCACTACGCGGTCTTTAAAAAACGTAAAATAAGCCTGTTTTATGAAAAAATGGCAAAAACAAAAAGGAAGTTGTGCATATAGGACAACAGCCCTGAGGCAGCGGTAGTTAGCTAACGATGCCGGCCGGTAAATGCAGCAGCTAGGCCGCATATTTACAAAGGAATCGATACACCAATTCAGACATATACTAGTTTTGTTAAATAAATACAAAAGCCTTAAGAAATAGAGAGGCAGCATGAAAGGACATGAAACAATGAAAAGAGCTGAAACGAAGAGAGGTGTAGAGGCATACGATAGCTACACTACTATTGTTCATGCTGCTGTAAAATGCATATATAGCTGCAGGTAAACGACGTGTCACCGACGTGTCACCAAAAGACCTGATCTTCTGGGCCAACGGCTGAACATGAGCCTGAGCTTCACATGAAAACAAGAAAGTATGCGGCCAAATGTGGAACATATCTCCAATCATATCATTCGTATCTATGTTAATGCAAATTTATATACATATCTATATATATATTATTATACACACACACATATATATAAATATATTATTCATTGTTTTATCTGGGCTGATGTTTGGTTGCCAAAACTATAAAAATCAATTATAAATAATGATCAGTTTTTAATACAGAACGATATCTTGAAATAATCCTAAATGGCTACCTAAAACATACTCAGCCTTGGAGTAACATGAACTCAGTGATGATGTCATTTGTACGGCAGCAGTGCATGATACATGTAGATAGACAATCCTGAATGTCATATGCTAAAACTTGACATGAGAAATTACAAACACAAATCTTTGAAGCATACGAACCATGCGCTTCCGCTGTTGAACAATGCCTAAAGAAGCTGTTGTTTCGCTGCACGCAGAGTTCATCATGACAACGCCCAATTTTTCAGTTCCCACACATGACTAGAGCTGTCTAATGACTGAGCTTTTACCATTTGATATTGGACACCACATCAATTTTAAAAACCTTAGACAATGCTCGCCCGAATAAATATTTAACACCAGTATTTCAAAAACACCGATAATAGTGAATGCTTAAAAGCCTGCACAGCAGCTCCCAAGAGTCACATTACGTACGCTTGTATTGATCTTCAGGAATCTGAAAAAGGAGGATTTTAAATGCCTGGAAATATACGCAGCAGTTACTCACTTTGCTTTCTTGCAAGTCTTGATAGTTGTCCAGGTAGCTCATGGTATATATGAATGCCTATCGACTTTTTTTCCAAAAAATGCTACTCAACACGAGCTCCGCATTACAAGTTCAATTAGACGGGATCAAGGCAGAAAATGACTGAACACTAATCGGTCGGTCGCTACGATCTGAATAGACGCTGCGGCCAGCCTGATTGCATCCAAGGACGCCACTTGCCAAGTGATATGATGTATAATTGTTTGCATAGGGTTTCATTGTCCTCGTATACAAAGCGACACAATGGGCTCGTGCTATGGACCAGTGTGAACGTAGCCAGCTAGAGTTTCTTTGAAGAATTTCATATAAGAACGAGCAAACAATGAGAGATAATGTTGCATAGAGGCCTAGCGCTTGTATATAACAAATGTTATAATTACACAATCACCAATGTCAGCATTAACAAATATGTTCTATTTACATGTAATTTGTTCGTTTTATTTAAGGGCAGCTGATAAGGAGTTGTTTGACTAAATTCGAGAGTCTGAGATTGTGACCATTATCGGCAGCAACGCTGCCTAGGAAACCTCTCTAATGCCCGGCTGCGGTAAAGTGCGTGATATGCTAGGTAAATATTACACGGCAGCTTTCTGTACCGGCCGGTCAATCAAGCAGTGCAACAAAAGTGCCTGAAATGAAAAAAGAATCTCTTTAAAGTTTTAGGATAAAGTTTCACCCGATAAAACACTAGCTATCGAAGGATATGTCCTTTTATATTTTAATTACAACTTATAAGGCGTGAAGAAAGAGCTGCTCAGTTGTTATAGCGGCGTAAAACCAGCTATAATCCTGATGTGTCGATACATTTGAGCCGAGCTATTTTAAGCTGCCATTCACTGATGTGGCATTAAACCGGCCGGTGCGCCACCAGCAAGATTGCACTGCTGCCAAAAAAGGCTTGGCAGCGTTCCATGCAATAATCAGGGCAAATTAATTGTGTAATGCCAGTGAGGCGAGACGGCCAATGCATGGCTGATGATGGTATTATAGGGTAATTAGTAGTGGGATCAACTCCAGCATGAAATGTAATAGCCTTTGAGTTTGAATCAATTATTTCTCTATTCTTTCCATCGATAATGTAAAACAATAGAAATGTAAACAGCAGACTAGCATTTAGGAATGCCAGAACAAATAATAACATCTAATTTCACTGCTAAGTTAATATTAGTATAAACATGGTTTTGCACCGGCATCACGACAGCAATCGCGAGCTGCTTGCGGAAATCATTGATCGTGGAACATTCCATTTTAAAAGCAATCGTTAAAATATGTGTTACGGTATAGTCTGTGCTCAAACAGCATGAAAAGAACGGAAATACTCCATGTGTGCGTAGTTAATAGGTTCAAGATAAAAAGCAAAGTTTCAGAAAACTTCATAGGTGAAGATAACTTCCCTAAAAAATCTGATCAATCGTGCCTATTGAGATGGAGTTGCTGGCTGGTTAGTTTGATTCCACTCTGGTAGTGCTTTCTGTTCAAGTTTGACCTTAGAAGAACTAGGCATCAAATGATACCCTGGGATATGCTCAAACACCTAATCAACAATTGCGATATCAGCTAGTTATCAGCAAAACATGGGACAAACTAAATATTCAAAATGGATTAAGATAGATGCTCTAAAGGTTTTTATAAAGCACTGAGTAGTGTTCCATAGCGCCTGATGGAGGCTGTCAGGTAAATAAAATCAAATAGTTATTCTATTATCGGAGTCGCAGAAAATTTGTCGACATTTAGACAAAGTTTGTGTGACAGTTAGCCTTGTTATAAAACGCAATAGCAATAAAACAACATAACCTTCCCTCTGATGTAAATAGATAGAAAAAAGAAATAGATATTCAAGCAAAATACTTGCTATAAATCAAACTGTCATATAAATCTGAAGAGAAAGCTAATTTCATATAAGAGTTGTCTGCTCTTCAGTATTCAGAAGCAATTCTTAACACAAAAACATGAAGACAAGTTTAGAATTGAGAAACTACAAACGGGCTAATACGCACTATGTAATATATTTGATTCTGAGGGCATAGCCAGCTGATATTACAAGTAATTAGAGTGAAGCTTGGCAATCTGTTAGAATTTTCTACATTACTGTAGCGAATCAAAAGCAAGGCTACGATAACCAATTTATCCAAACTAATGCACTTTTGAGTGGATGAAGCTAAAATAAGATACACTTAGCAACAATGGAACTTGTTTACCTATATCGAGCACATTATTCGCCATCAAAGCAGACAATCTAGCAACATGCTGTGCCGGTTGCTAGATTTTAGATTGAAACGCGACTCCATAAATAATATCAATTCAAGCATAAACAAAATTGCTTAGAGACGGGCTAGCCGATATAAACACTGGAATATTGTGTGCGTGGATGGAGTCACAGTAGCGTCATGTATCAATGTAACCAATTGTATTTTCATTTGACTGTATAGCCTAGTGATAGGCTAAGCATATAACATTAGCCTCTAGAACTCTTGTTGTTTTATCATTAATTAGCTATTTGCGTAAACTCAATGCAAGAAAATGATACCAGAGCATTAAATAAAAAGCAGCTTTGAACATTATCTCAAAAGAATAATGTACAAGACACAGAACAACCCCAGCAGTTAGTCTCCTTTGCAACCTTCAACTCCTTATCTCGTATTATCTAGAGAATCAGAAAAACGTTTAAGATGTTCTGAGTGGAACAAATAAAACTTGTACAGAAAATCTGCTAACAAATAGACATGTTGAATATTAAGAGAAACCCCAGATGCAACATTTAAAACTAAAATATGTGAGCAGATCAATCCACTTGTCTATTTCTAGCAAAGGAATCAGACAGAAAGAGAAGTTATACTGGTGCAAGAGTACCTGGTAAAGAAGTAAACCGCGAGCAAGGAAGGAAGAGAATGAAATCCAGGCACTCTATTGATGAACTAGAGATGGCAGCATTGAAATAGACCATAATTATTGATGCGGAGGAAACTACGCTATTCTCAGAGGATCAGAGCTACTGATGCACTATAGTGACCTTTCAACCCATGGTTAAAACACAAAGATCAAATCGACTTCAAATAGGTGAAAATATGGAGCATCAAAAAATATGCATGCTAAGGTAGATGTGTATCCCTTGTGATATTTATAACAAATTTTAGAGCATCAATAATTTATTTAAAAAACGGTCTTCTTTCAATGAGTGCAGAATATGTAACATTAGATAAAGGTTACAGGAGAGCTATATTGCATATTTGATAACTTCAGTGCAATATTACGAGTTGTTTTATGTACATGAGTAGAATCTCAAATTTATGATCATAAACATTCATCTAAATTTACCATGAACATAATCTACAACTGATAAAATTTTCACTAACTATTCTTGGACAAACAGATATTTATAACCATAGAAAAACAACAAGAAATAGGGTAAGTCAGAATACATTTGTTGAAAGATTCTATTTTTGATATATACATATAACACAGCCGTTGCCGTAGTTGCAGATGCCTTACCCGCTCACTAACAGCATTGTACTTGATGCCGATCTCGTCTCGCTCAGCTCTGGACTGACTCAGAAGGTCCTCCAAGCGATTGAGCTCCGCCTGCAACATCCTGTTCTCCTCCATGACAGTGCTGTTGCTGGGTGATGCCATGCCCACCTGCAAGCACAAGCCTCACACTCTGGGCATCTCTACACTATATACGAGTCAAACGAAAATTTCTCGATTTTAACTCTCAACTTACAGGATCCGAAGCAGCACTTGCCGGCCTGCGTGTGACTCGCGGGGAAACTTTCATTTGTCCAGGTAGTCGTTGTTCAACTTAATGAGAAATAAACTCCAGTAAAACTAAATCGACTCGACCGAGGATTATTCTCTTATACGAAAACAGACAGAATTGTTCTTTTAATTGCAACCAAGTTGCCGAGATCGCAGCCAATAAAAGGAAAGGATTTACTATAAGCTTCTTAATTACCATGTAGACAGTCTAAACTGAGTGCTGACTGGCACTTACCTCCTGTGTCAGCACTTAATTTGTAACAAAGTAACGCATGAGGTGCTTTCAGATTCCATATGTATACACTTCTCAGGTATGCGTTTAGAAAGTATTATCGCTCACAGCGGGCATGCAATGAGTATTTGTCAAATTTTCATAAACTTGAAGATTTTCACCGATACGCAATGTACATGCAGGTTACTCGATTGAGTGTATGATGGCTGAGGGATGTACCAGATGAAAATCTTTTAGCGATTATCGTAATTTGCAAACATTAACCATTTACAAAGATCTAGGAATAGTGTGTGTTACATTGAGAGGATATGCTTACTTGCTGCAACAAGGCCTACGTGACTCCGTTATCACAAAGTGTAGCACATCACAACCATTGTAAAAACTGCCATGATTCTTGTACAATTGTGAAAGGCTGCGTGATTCAATTCAAAATGGTTATGAGTAGGGAATCCGGAATCACTCTTATTTTATCATGTGTGCCAGCAAAGACGTGCTATTGAGGCAAGTAGTTAGTCAATGATAGGTTTTTGATTTGAAATCCTGCCACAACTCACGCCAAGGCTGAGGTCATTTCAAGGCTGAAAGTGAAATCATAATGCAGGTCAAAAAGAAAACTTTGTTCTATTATTGACTGAACATTTCTATTGACTATAAAACAAATGTCGACAGGTGCTTGTTTGCAAACAACTCTAAGTTTTAAACATACCTTGCTGTTTAGTGATAAAAGCGCACCGTTTCACAGAGTGACTTCTCGATAGAATGCTTAACGGAAATGAAGGTGAGCTGGTGCAATTGATCGACGATTACAGCAAGATATTTGATTTCGTAAGCAAAAATATTCCGGCACATTTAAGTAAACAAGCTCAACAACATCGAGCGAACCACTGTAAACTACAACACCATTAACAACTTAATTAAAGATTTAAGTGACTTGAACTGAACTTGTCTCAGCTTCTCAACATTCTTGACTTTTAAAGTTATAATTTTATTAGTTTTACCTGATCTTCTTGTTACTTAGCCTTCCCTAGCCTTGACTAACATACCTCTGCAGGGTTGTCTGTTAAGCTCTTGGTGACAATGTCCCTCACCCGCGCAGCAACCTTCTCCGGTCCTGTCCCGTCCTCAGACTGTACTGTTAGTTCTTCGTCTCCTTTTAGAACGTTATCTTCAAGTTTCTAATAAAAATGTTCAATTATCCTCAATAGAAAAAGATCAGAGAACACAGTAGAGTTACCTTTTCATGCGTAAATTTCAGAGTGAAACACGATTATGTTGGCTTATATGGATAAAAGTTTTAGCTCTTGAATTTGACATGTACCACTTGGAAACCTAACAGTCCAAATCACAAAACGCCTCAAACACTTTTGTAGATTTGAAAGTCTCTCTTTATTGCATGCTGGCTTTAGTTAACAAGTTTTGGGTTTGTGATTGTGTTCGTTCATGGAACATTATGTCAAGGTAAGTAGATTTTACAAATTACACGCACCCTGATTGACTAGCAGCACTTCCTGATTGATGCGGTACAATATTCCGTGACCAGCGTCTTTTGATGGATATCAAAGCATTAATTGATGCGGCATTTGTCCTTATCATGATTTGCTATTGATAGCTGCTTCGTAAGACAACTCAACAAGTAGATCACAACAACAATAAGAAAAGTTTGTCAACTAGGTAATTGATGTACTTTAAAATTTAAATAGTTTATGGAAGGCCAGTATATTACATAATTCTAGGTTGTGCATGACCTTTGACCAACCATAGCATGAACATAAGAGCTTGTATGTTTGAAACTTGTGAAACATTGCTATGTTAGTTTGGTATCTTTATTGTACTTTTAAATGATTTAACCAAATAAAAAGGAATTGGTATTATAGTTTCAAGAATGGAACTGTTAGTAAAAAGCTTCCTTTGATAAAGCCTAGCAGCTAAACAAGCTAGCCCATGCAAAGCCTACCCACCTGGCTTTGCAGAGTTATAGAAGCCCGATATCGTTTTACAAATTTACACGAGCGCTCAGTCAATTTACCATTCATACCAACCCTCACAGATTACTAGTTTGGTCTTGAAATTGCTAAATATTCACTCGGCGGTCATGCCTGAACAGTTGCTACCGCCAGGTCATGAGTTAGGTTTAATAAATCAAACGCTTTGATAGTCTTCCCTACGCTAATGAAATACGGCTTCAAATTAATATTGGAAGCATTATAATGAACTATTAACTAGTGGTAAACTATTCTGGATGTGATTAACGCACCTTGAAAGTAGAAAAACTCCATTTTAGCCCAAACCCTAGTCTAGAGCACAAAACCTAAGATAAAAACAAATATGCCGAGTAAGTGCATTTTTGTGTATTCTTTTTATAGCAGATGTATTATTTTATCCAAATATTGTCGATAAGAAGTTAAGGATCAACTAAAACTGATATCTTTAGAGACACTTGACAATGCAAAGTAACAGAAAGTGACCTTCAAATCTATCATGTCGCGACCTGACACAGTGGACCGGGAGCACTCATAAAAGGTGGCCTAAATTCTCTCAAGAAATTGGCAGGCCTCTTTCTGAATCATTACACACCCTTGCTTGAGATTGTGCAAGCACCTTGTAGAAAAACCAACATGCACCAAATATGCTAAATGCCGACAATATTTTTGAAAAAAATATACTGGAGGAGAGTCATTGTTTTCTTTGTCAAGAAACAGAGAATAGAACCAGTGAACGAGGAAACCGGCATTATTATATCATAATCATTTTGAGATAATTTTATAACATTGCTCTATGGCATACACGCAGTGCAAAATGCTCTCATTCAATTGCGAACGTGGATAGGGGCCATATTACTAACAAGGCGTGAAGTTGTTTGTATTGTTATAGGGATAGCCTCTACAAATGCTGCTGCTCCAGCAGAATCAATTAAAATGCTTCATTAAATAGCAATTCAATAACTTTGCCAATATAAGTCTATCTACAGTTTGCCTTAAAAGCGCACTTATCAGCAAACAACGTGAAATGAAACTTAATTTGCGCTGCCAAACTTGATATAGCTAGACGTTTGAAGTGGAGTTGAATTTACAATCAATTCATCCTGTTTAGTATTTGCTGTCTGGCTATAAACCGGCCATAAACCAATACTTCTAATACAATATGCAACAAGAGCTATTGAGCAGTCCAAGCAAGTTAATCGAATGCATGGTATGGTCCAAAATTTCAACCCATGACAAGATGTGATCACGGAATAATGAAAATCACCAAAGCGCCTCAACTCAAATGTACTGCAGCAAAGTTAAAGCTTTAATTCTATTTGTCGGCATATTTGAGGCCGACAGAATAAAATTATCTGAATTTTGGCTAAAAAGAAACGGGCTAATTTATGCATTCCAAACAAATAGGTATAAGCTAAAGTGCCTGACCATAGAAGATTTAATTTTGGTCATTTGCTGATCCCAGAAATACAAAACTAAAATACCAGTAATTTACTGCAGTACTACAACTTTGGGCAAAAAGATAACAGCTCAAGAGGCATTGCATTGATTTTTGGCTGTTGATAGTGATGAATTTATCGAGTCAATGAAATAACATTCCTAGATGGCCGTATAATGCAATCAATCAATTCCCTTGCACCTCAAATGATGCTATGCCAATGATGGACCAATAATTAGTACTCAATAGGAGGCGAATAGTTGTCGACAATGACTACAAAGACAATTTATACGCTGAATAAAATGTTCCATCCTGTAAAGATAATTACGAAATCAATTTTCATACACCTGTCTCATATACTGCTGTATGCAGAATAAAAATCAATAATTAAAGCTAACAAGTTTTGGATAGAGGTTTTTTATTGCAAATTCGTTTTAGGTTCCTTTGATGAAATGCGAAACGGTTTGCAAACGTGCAAAAGGTCGGCAAGTAATCGACAGAAGCGAAAGCATTTGGCTTTGCAAGATACTTCAATATATTGTTGAGAAACATATCGGCTTCAAAACCTCATATTTTGAAAATTATTCAAAAAAACTGTTCCTAAAATGCGCTGCCAGTGAAAGCTTAGTTTTATTGACATACTAAACTTGCTTGCAGGGTTGAACTAAGCTTTAACAAGGCTTGTGGCTAATGTGTTGGTCAAATCATCTCAATGATCTGGCTACAAACCTTTATTTAATAAATTTAAACATTGTTAAGGAGTTAAGATCTTTTCAAGTGTGGGTTTAAAACACCTGTAACCTTAAGATGTAATCAAGAGCATCCTACTAAATATGGTATAGTCATGCACTAACACAAATGGCTTCCATTAGCAATACAACACTTAGGTACAGCTTAAGCATTGTTTTGTATGAATTAAGCGACAAGAAGATTAGCTCATACTTACATGTATTACTTAAATTATTAAGTTAGTATTTCTCCTAACTTGCTAGCAAGCATTTATAACTTTATCTTTATAGTCGACAAACACTAAATACCTGAATTGCCTTTTCAAGAAGTTGTTCTTCTCCGCTACTCATCAGTGCAAATCAGTTGAACCAGTGGTTCAAATACAAGGCAGCACTTCAGAATGCGCGTCGACAGATTTCTGCAAAAAACCCAGCTATCTCAGCAGACTATCTGCTTGATAAAGTACGCCGTACAGCAGGTGATATAAAGCTTTTGGTAAACAATACGCGCAATAGCGTACTGCGAAATATGTAATTGAATATACGCTTATCTTTATATAATATTTTATAAAATTTATAAATATAATAATCATATACATAAAAGAAATTAATTTAGAATTACGTAACAATTGTTAAAACATAGATATTTGTTCTTTGTTGTGAAATGTTGTTAGTTAATCTCCTAGCAACTAAACGCCGGCGAGTACAGCAAACACGTGGTCACATTTTGCCAAACGCACAGTTTCTTTAGTCAGAATCACTAAAAGCCGCACCCATATACACCGAACCCTTTTTAAGGAACTCCAACTTTTTGTTAGCGACGAGATTATTATTATTTGTATTTTCCTCTTTTTTCCATCGTCGGTCTGAGTTAATTTGCGATAATAAAAGAGTTGTCAACGATAATAATATAATAATACAGTAGCTCTATTAAGGCTAGTTAATAAAAATAATTTATATTTGCAAGCATGATGGAATTTTAATAATATAACTTCACGTTATTTTTGAAAACATAACATCCTATTTCTCTTCAGTGTTGGCAAAATACTGTTAGGTTGATGATTTATAGAACTGGCTTATCTTACCAATTACTACACAAAGTACTGGGAATGGCTTAGTTTATTATCTTACACAGATGGGCCGTTTTAAAGAGCTTTTGCTCATAATTTTAGATATTCCCTAATCTTGATTATTGACAGTTGTAATCAATTTATATTTTTGATCGATGAAACGAAGACCTTACGGTTGACCTTTCCAGGTGTGGGCAATTTCTAACTGCAGTTCCAAAAGGGAATTTTTAAGGTAAAGATTGTTCAATGGTTTTCCCCAACATCCATATCTGCCAACTCTCACGCATATGGCGTGAGACCAATGATATACAGCCCCCAATTGGGGCTGTATATCATTGGTGAGACTCACGCAATCACCCCAAAGAAAAAATGGAAATGCGTGAGATTTTTGCCCCAATTTCCCAATTTTATATATACTATCATTGATACATCAATTGCCCCAAAACCAAATCTCACGCATTGCCCCAAAACCAAATCTCACGCATTGCCCCACTCTTAGGTTGGCAGGCCTGACAAAACCTTACGTTTGTTTTAGAACGTAAAACCAGATATAATAATTATACCTCTAAACTAAGTTATAAGAATAGCAAAGTAAATGCCAGTTACTTAAAATATAGTCACCCTCTTGTTCTCTCGGTAATCGACTTTTTGGCTTGTTCTGCTGACATGTCTGCTTGCCATTTTGAAGCTGTGCTGAAAGAGTGAAGCGTATGAGTATTTCATTGCAAGTATATCTGTGTGGTCGACTCAAGGAGTCTGCCAAAGGCATATTTTTGCCTGGAGTATGAAAAATAGCGTAATCATAGTCAGCTTAGTTTATTTGCTGATGATGCACTACTGTACAGAATAATAAGAAACAACAGTGATATTCTTGCTCTTCAGACTGATCTAAACAATCTTGTTTCATGAACTTGTTTCATCTTGACTGGCAAATGTGTTTCAATCCCAGTAAATGCCAAGCTATGTGGATCTCCAATGAATCTACATTGGCTTGCAAATACTATATAAATCAAATTTGTCTCAAATCTGTTTGAAATTTTACATACTTGGGCATTATGATCAGCTCAAACCTTGCACCAGACCTTCACATTAACCATATTTGTGCTAAAGCCACCAGCACACTCCACATGCTCATGCGATCCTTGAAATCAGCTGCTACTAAAACAAAATATGTTGCCTATTTTACTATTTGCCGTCCCATTGTTGAATACAATTCAGTAGTGTGGTCGCGTTTTACAGTCTTTAACCACTTGTGTACTAGTCACTAACACCATCTGGCAACCTAAAGTTTTGAAAAAACTATTGACCCCAATATCTAGTTCTATAGGGTATCACAATAAGGCTTCTGCACAGGAGCGGATGTGATTAGTGAGAAGAAGAATCATGCCTCAACAAACAGAATTTGAAATGTTGTACCCTGACTGGTAATTGAAAGTAATCTTTTTCACCTAAAACTGCTATCAAAGGCTTATGGTCACTCTTGGTTTTGAACTCGCGGCTCACAAAGTAATAATCAAATTTTTCGCTAGCTATGTAATGGCCAGTGATTCCTTTCTTACCATAGCATATTTTGTCTCTGTTTCAAGCATTTTCCTGGAAGCGTATGCAACTGGCTGCCAATTGCTATTTTAGTCGGCTGAGCAATTTTGCATCAAGAGCATTTTTACTCGCATCTGCTGACACCCTGTGCTTTGCATTTAGATCAAATTTACATAACACATACTGCTTAGACATTTCCGGTTTTACTCTGCAAAATGGCTCTTTTTAGGCTGGTTCCAGAACCATTTGAAAACTTTGCCCAGAAACCTCATGAATCGGCATGCATGAACCTGCAAATTTACTACTAAATTTCATTAAGTAGTTAACCATACCGATGAGCCTTTTGCTTCCATTTTATTAGTAGGAGACGACATATTAACAAAGCCTTTATTTCACTGGCATTTCACTGGTTTTATACCCGTGCCACTAACTATATGGCCTAAAAACCCGACCTTTGAACATCCAAATTCACATTTCTCATTGCGGAATGTCATGCCTCACTTCTCAATCTTTTATAATACGCTACTGAGCCTCTCCCAGTGTTGTTGAGGCGTTGTCTCATACACTAAGATGTCATCCATTAAACAAATGACTCTTTTTAAACCTGTCAATATTTTTTCTACAGCCCGCTGAAAATACTCAGGAACCGAAGCGATGGCGTGCATTTGAAAAATTACCTAGCCCACGGTATAATAAAGGTTGTTAACAAATTGCACTCAGGGTCCAATTTATCTGCCAAAAGCCAGAATTAACATCCAATTTTAAAAACAGCTCTTTTTGGCAATTTATATAGCATACCAGAAATCTTAGGTAAATAATAGATTTTTCTCCTGACACATTTGTCGAGATTAGCTAAATCTACGCACATTTTGCCTCCCGGCGCGGGAGTAATCATAAGACCGGACGTCTATCGGTAAGTTTTTCTACTGCTTCTATGACATTATCAGCTACAATTTTATTTAATTCTGATTTAGCCTTATACCTTAAACCTGCAGCAATTGGTCTTGATGAGTATAGCATAACAGGATCGACACCATGCTTTATGTTGATGGTGAACATACCGGGCATCGTTCCAAGACCCTCAAAAGCCTTAGGAAGTTCCTTTATAGAATTAAACTCATTTAAACATGTAGCATTGATGACAGCCAGTAAGTTTAGCCTTTAAAATTTTGGCATGCCTGTCAAATTACGATTAGAGCCCTGTAGAACTTAAACACAAGTATCTATATTTTGATAGGTACTTCCTATACATACATTACTGACACCTGCAATATTTAGCTTAGAACCATCAGCACCACCCATGTGTCTTTCAGGTTTTGCCTATGTGTATCAGCACTTTAGTAACACTGTAGACACATCTGAACGGGAAAAATATCAAAGGTGAAAACAACTTCCATCTAGCTCTAAAAGTATCAGATAACCTTGCTCAACCTAAATCCCTTTCCTGCATCAATTGCCTACATAGGGTTGCCTCTGAGTCCATTAACAGCTATCACAAAAGCAAAATATTTCTTGTTATCATCCGCCAAAGTTTAAATTCCTGCTGAGTTTTTCAACTCTTTACATATAATCATTTTCATCACATGCTTGAGGACAAATAACAAATTTTGTAGTCCTAACATATACTGTGTTACGTTTCTCAATAACCTGAGGTTTATTGTGTGATTTATTTCAAAGGTTTGAAACACTGAGTCCTTCCAGTGTTTAGTTAGCAGTAGTAGTTTATTTGTAATTTGAGATTAGACTGATTAGTACAGAATATGATTTCATTTATATAGCAATTTATTAGCTTTATAGCTAGAAAAAGCATATGTATCAAAAAGCTTTAATGAATGATAAAAATATAGCATTTAGCTTTTCAATAATAGAATGATTGATTTCTTTGCTTTCAAGTATCTCAACACCTTCTGACCAAGCTAAAAGCGGGTATTAGGTCTGTCTGTTACATTTAGACTGTGAGGGTTTTGTGCTCCATATTCATCTCTATCAGGGAGTCTGTAATTGCGTCTCTGACTTCTTCAGGTAGTGGGTATAGGTTGTGGTACAACTGGATCTGGTACAGCTGGATGTGGTACCGGTACTGATGGTTGAAGCTCTTTGGACATCATAGTTTCCTCACCAGGGTTGCCATCTTCATCGTTAGAGTATCTTCTTTGTAACTGCTCTACATGACGTCTCCAGGTCGGCCCTTTTGGTACAACCTTCATATTCACACTTCAGGTTCCATAGAGTTTGGTAACTATAGCTGGAACCCATCTAGGCTGTCCTACTTGTTTTGGTCTATAATAGCATGCATAGCAAGCATCTCCTACTGAGTATATGGGTCTTCTTGCTGCTATCTTGTGAGATTGATCTGTAGATTGGTTTGGTTTGACACTTTTGACTGGTGTTGTTGTGCCAAGTGAGCAAGAGATGTATGTAGGTTGTCAATCATGCATCTGGTCTACCTTCCATTTAGTAGTTGGCTTGGTGAAAGTCTAATTAGTTGCAGTGTTCTCCTGTTCTGCATCAGGAACTATTGTAGAGCTGCTTTTGCTGAAGGCTCAGTTTTCTTTAATGCTTGCTTGAATGTCTGTACTAGTCTTTCTGCTGCTCCATTTGTTGCTGGATGGTAAGGTGCTCCTGTTAAGTGAACTATACCTCTCTCCTCACACTATGATTGGAATTCCTCGGAAGTGAAGCCAGTAGCCTTGTCACTGACTATTGTGTGGGGGTATCCAAAATGAGATAATTCTTTTTTTAATATGTCAGTTGTTGCTTTGCTAGACGTTGAAGAGGTCTTGTTAATAGAAGGGTGCTTGGAATATGCATAGATAATTACTAGCCAGTTGCTCCCCATGAAGTTTACAACATGATCTATGTAAAGTCTGCTTCATGGCTTTTCAGGAAGCATCCAGGGGAGAATTGCATACTTCTATGATAAGCGTTGATGTTTTTCACACGATGTACATTGTCGGCAGGTATCTTCTATGTCAGCATCAATTCTTAGCCGGTAGACTGCTGTATGAGCCTGTTTTTTCATTCTCTTCATTCCAAAGTGTCCAAGATGCAGGATCTGAAGGACTTGCTTTTAAAGGCTCCAAGGAAAAATCAATCTGGTTCTATATAATAGGCATCCTTCTGTTACTGACAGCGAGTCTGCCATCTTCTTGTATGCTACTCCTATTGTCTCCTTGTTATGAGGTCATCCTTCTGTAGTGTATCTCATCACTGCTGCTAGAACTGGGTCTTTGAAAGTCTCTTTAGATACTATTTAATTATCGGTAGGATTGAGCTGGCGGCTGATGATGTGAACGGTGCATATAATATCGACATCTTCTTTATCTTCCATTTTGTCAAATTCCTCATCTGGTCCTACTGGTAATCTACTGAGAGCATCAGCGTTTTGGTGATATTTGCAAGATCTATGTTCTATAGTTTAGTTGTATTGGTTGAGTTGTAATGCCCATCTAGATATTTAGTTGGCTGCTAGTGCTGAAACTCCTTTTGTGGATCCAAACAAGGCTAGAAGAGGCTTATGGTCTGTGACTAGAATAAATCGTTTCCCATATAGAAACTGGTGGAATTTCTTTAGAACAAATTTGATAGATAGTGCCTCTTTTTGAACTTGTCTATACTTCTTTTGCTTGTTGCTGAGATGCTTTGATATGTTAGAGATTGGTCTCTCTTTACTATCACCACATCGGTGAAATAGTACAGCTCCTATTCCAGTTTCTGAAGCATCACAGGAGATTCCGATATCTAATGCTAGATCAAAATGGGTTAACACTTGGTCTGTTGAAAGCATTTTTTAATCTTGTTAAAACTTGTCTGCTGCTGTGGGTCCCAACTCCATTTTTCATCTTTGCGAGTCAATATGTGTAGTGGCTCCGTAATTGTTGATAAGTTAGGTAGAAGTGTTGTTGAACTGTGTAGATCCTAAAAAAGATCGTAGCTCTGTCTCATTAGTATAGGGGTTAGCCTGTCTTGACAAACTGTTGTTTTTGCGGAGTTGTCCCTCGGCAAGCGCGGCGAGCAAAACAACAACTTGTCACAAGACGCACTGCACCTGATTCATCAGCTGCACTGAAAGGGAGTTGTTCTCTTCCGCCTATGCGGCTTGCCTGCGATGTTATGTCGGTCGCTCCATTGGTAATCATAACAGATTTCGCGCAAAGATTTATGTAGAAAAACATAAGAGAAGAGCGTTTAACTAGAGTCCAGTCTCTGCGGTAAACTATAGTAGAACTCAGGCAACAACAGCAACTAAACATGTTGTTATTTGTGCGCTCAGTCAGTTTTATTTCTGTTTTTGTATCAGTCAGTTTTATTTGTTCTTATTGACTTAATTTTATTTTATTTTAAGTTCTTCTAAAGTTTACCGCAGAGACTGGACTCTGGTTAAACGTTTTTATCCTATTTTTTTCTACATAAATTTTGCACGAAATCCGTTATGATTACCAATGGAGCGACCTACATAACGTCGCAGCCAAGCTGCATAGGCGGAAGAGAACAACTCCCTTTCAGTGCAACTGATGCATCAGGTGCATTGCGTCTTGTGACAAGCAGTTGTTTTGCTCGCCCTGCTCAACGGAGGACAACGCCACAAAAACAACAGTTTGTCAAGACAGGCTAGGAGATGGTGGCATCTGCATGACTGCGTCTGCTTTCCTTCATTTAGTTATCCCATTAGGAGTGAGCTTGTATCCCAGATATTCAACTGCAGGTTGTGCAAACAACATTTCTCCAACTTGCATCTCAGTCCATTGTCAGATAGCTTCTGTGTAGTTTCCTTAGATTTTGTATATGGCTGTTAGCATCAGATCCACTGACCAAAATGTCGTCCAGGTAGATAGCAACTCCTGGTACATCTTGTGTAAGTTGTTGCATAATCTCTTAAAAATGACCTGGTGCTGAACTAATGCCAAAAAGAAGTCTCTTCTGTAGCAGAACTCTTCTATATGTAGATAATGCTAGCTTTTTTTGGCTCTCTGGTCCTAAGATGATTTGGTCATATGCATTTGCTAAGTCTATTTTGGTGTAGCCATATCCTCATCTTAGTCTTTGAATTAAGTTCTCTGGGAGGGGAATGAGTTGTCTGTGGATCTCCAATTGTTGGTTCACTGTCTTGGAGTAGTCTCCACATACTTTAATGTTTGCGGGGCCATGTCCTGGTAGCTTGCAAAAGCTATCTGACTGGTACCACCGGTTTGTCATAATCATTAAATTGTGTTGGCTCCCAAATTCCTTTGGCTAATCCTGCATCATAAGCTCTATTCAAGTCATCAAATATTTCAAATGGTATTGGTCATGCTCTGCAAAACTTTGGTGTAGCTGTAGCTTTGAAGTTTATTTCCAGCTGGTAGTCTTTGAGACATCCAAGTTCGTTCGCATAGTTTTGTGCAATCTTTCTGTAATGTGTCTGGCTGGTCTGTGGTGATTGTAGAAATTGTATTCTCTTTTATTGCATCACCAATGGAGATTCCTAATTGCTGGATAGCTATTCTTCCTAGTAAATTGAGGTCTTGGACAGTACTTACTACAAACTGTAGAGTTTCTGTTTTTGTAGAAGTAGTTTGGTTCCAATGTTACATTGTCCTGTGGTCTTTATCATGTGTTCTGAAGCTGATTTGTAGTATACTTGTGTAGGTTGAAGGTTAGGTTTTCTTAGCTGCTCCCAAATCTTTTGAGTTATGAAGTTGTTACAGGCTCCTGTGTCAAGTTCCATGGGGAGAGTTTGTCCTTGTAGTTCTATTTCCTCATGTAATCTTGGTACAGAATTAGCGGAAGTCTTTGTCATGTGTAGAGTTTAAATTTTTTTTACTGGTTTGGAGTTGTCTTTTTTTTAATACATGCTGACTCAATATGTCCAATTATGTAACAAAAAAATGCAAGTTGCAGATTTGGACCGGCAGTTATCTGGTAGGTGTCTAACTTTATCACACATGTAGCATGGCTTCTTCTGTGATGGTATAGTTGCTTCCTGTCTGTTGTGCTGTTGTGTTGATGGTGCATAGCTTTTCTTTTGGGTGAAAACTTTGTAAGAACTGGGTAAAAACTTGTCTGTCTGCTTTCCACAAACAGTTTCTTGGGCAACTCTGGCTGCTTCTGTCTTCTGAGCTATTTGAATGGGTTTATTGAAAGTTAGCTCCCCATCTTTGACTTTAAAAAATGATTTTAGTATTGCCTCATTGTTGACAGAACAAATGAACCTTGCTCTCAGCGCTTCATCTAATGGATCAATGTCTGAAAAGCGCAAGTTGTAGCATCTTGGCATATTTTTGCTACAAGTTCTGGAATTGTTTCTCCTGGTTTGCGCTGCATATCACTCTAATATCGGTAGCGCTCTCTTGCAATAAATCGTGCTGGGTCAAATTTTCTTTTAAAAAATTTACTATTTCATCCATGCTTAAATCATTAATAGCTTTAGTGTACCTATCTGTGCTGCCATGTTGCTTAGTTGTTTATATAGTGCTGGGCGTTGATTGGTTAGAAAAACTCCTGCCGTCTTATCAAGTGGAATCGAATTAGCTTCTATGAAGGTGTTGAATCTGTCCAAGTAGTCTATTAGTAACTCTGTTGTGGGATCAAGTTCATGAAATGTCGGTGCAGATGCTGGCGATGTTTTCTTTCCCTTAGCTTCTTCCAGAATTATTTCTATTAATTTTATATTTTCGTCCTGCTGTTTTTGTCTAGCTTTCTCTTGTTCTTGTCTAGTTTGCTCTTGTTCTTGTCTAGTTTTCTCTTGTTCTTGTCTAGTTTTCTCTTGTTCTTGTTTAGTTTTCTCTTGTTCTTGTCTAGCTTTCTCTTGTTCTTGTCTAGTTTGCTCTTGTTCTTGTCTAGTTTTCTCTTGTTCTTGTCTAGTTTTCTCTTGTTCTTGTCTAGTTTTCTCTTGTTCTTGTCTAGCTTTCTCTTGTTCTTGCCTAGTTTGCTCTTGTTCTTGTCTAGTTTTCTCTTGTTCTTGTTTAGTTTTCTCTTGTTCTTGTCTAGCTTGCTCTTGTTCTTGTCTAGCTTGCTCTTCTTGTCTTCTTGCTGCGACTGGATCAGCTTAATCAGTTTGTCAATTGCCTCTGCCATTATTGGATGATATAGTGTAAACAAGTACTCCTATTTTATCTGCAGGTTTTAGTTTTTGTCGTCAATAAACTTCTGTTATGTTTCTAAATAACTTGAAGTTTATAATGCGGTATTTCAGAATCATATTCAAATACAGAATATGATTCTGATCATATTCTGTATTTGATTCAAGTATCTCAACATACTGTCTTTTCCCCAAGACATTCTCTGTAGTTTTTTCATGGTCTGTTTATAAGTAGAATCTGGCGACTCTAAACCAAATCTTACAGACTGTAAAGCCTCACGGCCATCCTTACTTATTGCATTCAACAACGCAAGCAATTCAATGTGACCACTAAAATTATCCTTACCTCCTTCAGCCTTACCCATTTGCACTGTACATGTTGTACAGTACAAACAGTATAAACAGTTGCAGGTAATTTAGTAGGAAAAGTAATGTAATGATTGTAAGCTGTTTTTTACTACCCGTGCGACGCAGGGCATGCAGTTAGTTGAAATATATATCATAGTTAACGCCAGACTATGACATATGCGTTTTTGAAAGGATCACGCTCTACACAATTCTTTAGCATCCACGCATCGCATACATCAGTAATAAATTTTCTTTGTCCTCTTATTCTGTTTTTTGCTATGGTCAGTTTGCAGGCTTTTTCTTAGGTTTTATGAATCAATTGATTAGTATCGGTTGAGACACTAGGGATTGTGCTAAGCTATAATCAAAACCAATAGTTACCAGTAAAAGATATAGCTTTATTTCTACAAGTCCAACACCTTAGATATAAAAACCAACGAAATCCTAAAACAATGGTAATTGTGACAAAAAGTTAAAAGTAGATAAATGAAAGTTGCGCCTTTTCGCGAACAGATGTTTGAGCTCACTGCCCATCTTTTCTCAGATCTACTATTGTCAGATGATCAAAATAGACGGAGTAACTGGAAATGTCACTTTTTGTAGATGTTTGGTGTAGCCTTTGGTATGTTCAAATATTTAAATTATGGCGTAATCAATGTTGCTGAATGGGTTCATGAGATAGAATTCAGGCTGTGAATTAGTCAGTGACCAGTAAAGAGATGCCACTTTTGTTGCCTCTGTTTAGTTTTTTCGCTTAGCTATTTGCACATATTTTTTGCATGATGAAGGTGCAAAGGCTAGAGATGTGATCACCTGCAATCTTTTTTGTTCTCTGGTGGCTGGTATAGGTGGTGCAGCTAATGAATCAATCTCTGCTGCTTGATTGTACTTATCTCTGTATTTTTATTGTTGATGTGGTGTTAATAAAGTTATTTGTTAGCTATACGACAATGGCTCTTTTTCAATATAAAAACACCTTGAAAATCTTTTCAGTCGTTATGATTCCATGATTAGCGAATAGATAGTATTTTTACATTAGGACCTGCAAAGAGTAAATAATTTTGGCTGATGTTGGGTTATTTCGATTACTGTTTTGTACAAGGAAAAGTCTGTTTAGTCTGAAAAACATGCACCACAAATGTACCAGAAAATTTGTAATGACATCTCAAAACCAGATGTCATTACAAATATTCTAGCTATTGACATTTTGTAACTTATTCGCTGTCGTTGGTTATATGCCATGTAAAATACTTCAATTAGTTTACTGATTCATCAAGGTATAGATATGACATAGGGTATATCTAATAACACCAAACTCAGATAAGGCCGTGATGCAACAATTTATTTATAATTTTTTTGCATAGATTTACGGGTTCAAGTAGCATATGAGCAATCCTTTTTATGCATCCACTCCTAGCTATGTGGTCAAACGGTGTTGAGATTTTTTGAGCAACAGTGATGACACTCGGGCATGGTGATAACACACAGAGTTGCAAACAACTAAAGTAAATCGGACACTTAAAATTGTTTTCTCTCAAGAGATTAACTTATATGTGTTTGTACAATCAATGTTAATGGTTATCCTTGCGTCAAGCAACATCATTGCCCTGATCTCGGAGCCGTTTGCTATTTTGTAAAGTGTATAAATCCTAGGTTCAACATAAGAATGCATCTCTAGGTGTTTGACTTCCATAACCCGGAAAAAAAAAATTTTATAGCAAGTTTATTATCGCTTTCACTATAATGTTCATATATTCTCCATATTTCTTTGTAGTGGTTGAAGAAAATTAGCGGAATATGGCTGAGATACCGGCAGGGAATCTCCCTCTTAGAGTGAATCAGGCGAGTTGATGTGCTTGATCAAACAGTTCTTGAATTGATTGAGCCAATAGTTGAAGTATACTTGAGATGTTATTCTTAAAGATTATTATTTTTGTATCATGTAAATTTAGTGATAGGAGGAGGTTAAGTTGCAGTTGCTTGGATATACCTGTGGATATAATTTAGTTGTTACAGCCATAGCTATATGAAACTCTGGTTTAAGGTATGGCCACACGTGCCGAAAAATTCGCAAGTTTTGGCCCGAAATCATGAAATATACGAAAAGCATGAAAATATTCGCTTGAAACTAGAAACGTCTGACCCCAATAGCAACATGCAAGAAAAATATTAACGCAATTCAACATAGTAAATACGATGCAACTGATTAGATTGCGCTAGAGATGGCAGTTTTGACAATTCTGCGAGTTTCAGATGAATATTTTCGTGCTTTTCGTATATTTCGTGATTCCGGTCAAAACTTCCAAATTTTTCGACACATGTAGCCGTACTTTTATACTGAATCTCACTAAAATGAGTCACATTCTAGGCCATAGGGGGTTGTGTTCACATGCACTTGAACTCGATATCCTTATACCTACCTTGAATTGTAGTCTACTAATGCAGACTGTTTACTATAACAATAGGTTTAGTGCAATTTGTGTGGTAGGAGTTTGTCACAATGACCCGTTTTTAAGAAGCAGTGATTTAGTATAACGAGTAAAATCGTCTTTTGTGGCAGAAGAGACAGTTGTGCAGACAACGTCGTTCAATATATTCAGTCATAGGATCTAACACAAATGAGACTTTGTTAGGTGTATTTGTGACATTTACTTAACCGCTAACTTCTCAGATGTACTCCTTTACTGACAGTATTTGCGATATCTACTTGACCACTAACTTCTCAGATGTACTCCTTTACTGACAGTATTTGTGACATCTACTTGACTGCTAACTTCTCGGATGTACTCCTTTACTGACAGTATTTGTGACATCTACTTGACCGCTAACTTCTCAGATTTACTCCTTTACTGACAGTATTCTTTTGCCTTTAAACCGTTTGCACAGTCGGCTGTAATTGAAAGGCTTTAGAAAATAGGAAAATCGTTTTGCTAGAGTATTTGTTATTTGTTATAAATATATTTAATACTTTTCGAATGTTTAACGGTTTAAAATATCAAAAACAGTTAAACTTCACCTGCTGAAACACTGTCTGATACCTTCAAATATCAAATTTGTCTTATGGGAATAGGAAGTCATGACCATACCTGTATACACTAAATTCAACATGGCAGACTTCATCTGTTATACCGATGTTTTCACTTGAGAACTAACAGTTTTTAGTACTGTGTTCTAACAACATTCAGTGTGCAATATGTGATAGCTTTGATCACTCTCCAATAAAAATCAAAACGCATTGCTGATAGATTAAAGGATTGTGCTTTGTGCTGCCAGTTTCTTTCTACAACTGATAGACATTTTTTGTGTTCGTCAGGAATTATCTGCTTTCATTGTAATGCGGCTTACATTTCAACAGTTTATGCTATTTTCAGTTGGATGCTGCTTCATACGATGATTATATATATGATATGCTCTGGGAAAGGGTTCAGGATATCCTAAAATATTTTAAGGTAAGTTTAGAAGGTGTAAATGCTTTGAAATTGAACAGTCTTACGATAGCAATAGTTTAGATATCCAAAGATTGCATATTGCTTGCAAATATCATGCTGCCATTTTTTTATAATCGTTTTGCATTCACATGTTCTTGATACAACATTATTATTACACTCTAAAAATAATAAGTGTCAAGAACTGATTTGAATCATACAAAACTCATAACATATTGTAAAGGTTTTGTGCGACCTTCACTTTTCCTCCACTAGTACAAGACTGGGTGCATGAGTTTATACATATATTTCTGCTCAGTTCATAAGTTGTACAGACCCAGAAGTCTGAACAGGCCCAGAACAGCTCTGCTCTCCTACGCAAATGTTCGAGCTTATATAGCTAGTAAGCTCCGCCTCCGTACTACTTGGCTGGACCCAGCATGGCTCGGCTCAGCTCGCTCTTGACTCGGCACGGCTCTGACTTGGCTTGGCTTAACTCTGACCTCGTCATTCTGCCTGACTGAGCAGAGCCCGGCTCGGCTTAGCTCAGCCCTGGGCTCAGCTCTCAGTGGATCCCATTCCACAACAATATTTGAGACATAACATAAAACACATTTCAATTAATCTACCGCTCAAAATGCTGACTTGTGCTACTTGCTACTGCAAACAAACCAGATACTTTTCAGATATCAAGTTCAGTATCAGTTATCAAGTTCAGTATCAGTTCAGATATCAAGTTCAGTATCAGTTCAGATATCAAGTTCAGTATCAGTTCAGATATCAAGTTCAGTATCAGTTCAGATATCAAGTTCAGTATCAGTTCAGATATCAAGTTCAGTATCAGTTCAGATATCAAGTTCAGTATCAGTTCAGATATCAAGTTCAGTATCAGTTCAGATATCATGTTCAGTATCAGTTCAGATATCAAGTCCAGTATCAGTTCAGATATCAAGTTCAGTATCAGTTCAGATATCAAGTTTGTTACAGCTATAATTTAGTGAGTTTCTACAGTTAGCTGCCGACAAACTCTGCGTAAGTTGGTGGCCATTAAAAAGGCTGTTGTAGTTGGTTTAGGATGCCTTTGGACTGAAAATGTCATTAAAGACTTTATTACAGTATACCAGAAAACGGACATTTCTTGGATTGTTTGTGATAACATATTTGAATAGGGGAGACTCTGAGCATCAATTTGATATATATAGTATATAGCGACAACATATTTAACAAGTTAGTCACAACTTTAGGGTGGTCCATTTATTTTTCACACCACAATTAAATAGACTTGACTATCGTGATGAATTGTGGTAGTACAGTAGCCTGTGACTCTCTCAGCTGGATTACTGTTTGTGACCATTGATATGTGAACTTACTATAGGTCTATGGTAGTTCTTGCGCACCTGATATATAAAGACCATTAGTGTTATGATGAATATTGTAACAGATTGTTGATGAGTTTTAGATAACCTTAGACATTGCAATTTAATTTACCAAGAAAACCTGTGTTAGCTGAGACCTGAAGACAACGTTTATAGTCAGAACAGTATCTATCATGCAAATTATGCACTTGCATTTCACTTACTTTTTATAAATTCAAAACATGTTTACAGACAGAATATTATATCATTATTGGCTTATTGACTTTACCTTTAGTGTGAATAGAAAGCTCTTCTTACTTCCCTTTTCACTACTCAACTTAAACAGAGCAGTAAAAAAGTGACTGTAACAGTGTTGTCTTCGTTGGAACCTTAGACCACAGCATTTGGAACCTTAGACAGCAGCATTTGGAACCTTAGACAGCAGCATTTGGTACCTTAGACAACAGCATTTGGAACCTTAGACAACAGCATTTGGAACCTTAGACAACTGCATTTGGAACCTTAGAAAACTGCATTTATCTTACTCGTATTTCCTTTTACTTGTGCAGTCCAGCGCATTTACTTGAGATTTTTCTGATTCAAGAGAGATGTACACGTACAGTGAATATTAGTAATGAATTTGCTTGTAGGGCTCAACAATATTAAGTACATACGCTCATGAACTGAAGGCTGTGATCAAACTGTCTCTTTGGTTGGTAAGTGAACTTTTACTGCCGTTATGAAAAATGCATGAAGTTTGGTTTAGTGATACAATGGACGAACATTACTATGATGTTCCATTATCATGTGTGGGTTCTGCAAGGCTAGCTGGATAACTCTACAGCAAGAACGTTGCTGAACAATAAAGCCATTGCCATTTTGGCTCCTGGGAGAAATTTTGCAGTCTCAAGTTACCAATACCAAGTTTTATATGTAAAAAAAACTACCTGCTATAATCTCTACACAGCCTTCTGTATTGGACAGCTGCCAAGTCTGTTGACTAATGTCATATCATACATGTAGTAGGCTGTTAAGGAATAAATATTTCTCTTGTATTTCTGTAACCATTTTTTACAGACATTTTTTTCAGGGAATTTAAATGCGAAGGCTGCTTAGTGCAAATGCACCTTCATGTTTCACAAAAAATCATTAGAAGCCATATTGAGTCATCTGTCATGATGCATTCGTCACTGATATATTACACGATGGCTCATAAACTTTTTTTGCTCTGTAGGTAGTCTTTAGACGGCAGCACGCATCGCTGGGTCAGCAACTTTTAGACATGAGATATGCAGTAACTAACTCTGGTAAAGCAATGGAGATGATTAGTAGTGTCCAGTCTCATCTTTATCTTATATGTCACGTCATCCTTCCATATATTATGTCTAAGCTTGATGATTGGTTCGGTCGTCGAGATGCATCTACCTCATTTCCTATGGTGAGTATACTGTTGGCACGTACTGTAAATAACCTTTACTTTGTTACCTGTAAATTCTAGTGTTCTCTGTAATATCTATTATGTGTTTTGCTGTAAGCTATCTCATGACGAGCAAGATCATTTATAGAAAATAAGCTAATCATTTTATTGTTGAATAAAAAATAATGGAGTTAATATTTTGGTCTTTGAAAATAACATTCATACAGAATATGCCAAGGCGTTTATACAGCTACTCGCAAACAATGCGTAGAAAGTGTTTATATGTCTGTGTATTTCTCTCATATAACTATAAGGCATTCTTTTACAGGCTCTCTTAATATACACTTCACAGATCTGAGTCATGCTTTTTGTCTGTTGCTGATTTTTTTCAGATCTTTATTCAGACCGTTTTAGAATTGATTGAAATGGTTCTTAACGGAAACGTACGCTTTCCATGCACTCATTACTTACACTGTTTAGCTCTGAAATTCTCATAAGATGCTGATATAAATAGTTAGTATATGTTAGTGATTTCTGCTGCCTCTAATAGTATAACCATATTTCATTTTCGTGCATGTTTGGCAGGGTTGGAAAAAACCACGGTTTTTATGAAAAAACCAGATTTTTTTGGTTTAAACCGGTTTTTATGGTTTAAACCGGTTTTTACGGCTTTTATAATTTTACCAAGGTTTTTGCAATTTTAAGTCTAATTAACATCACTTACTATAGCTGCTTGATTGAGTATTGAACATACATATGTGGAATCCTCTGTTAAAGATGGTACTGTGGGAGTTGTTATGGGAAAAAAGAGAGAAAACATGGAATTTTCAGAATGAGTCTTAAATCAAACATGATCGATGAAATACAGAGCAGAAATCTTATTACACAAAGTGAATATTTTACATACAGCTCTATGTATAAGTAGGAACTTTAATCCCAGTGATTAGTCGTGTGGTAGTGTAGAGCATAGCATAATGCAGATGCATTGCTAGTGTTTGGCGCAGTGGCAGATGACTCAACTTCTATCACCTGAATATTACCATCACTGTCTAAATTGGTGTTTTCAGCTTTTTCAGTGTTTTTTTGCATTACGACAGCACACCTATTACGTTTTGCCTTAAAACCTTTGTCTTTCAAAACACAAAAAACATGATAAACTGAATTCTAACAATCCAACGACTTTGGCTAGTGCCCAATAAATGAAATATTAGTTTGCAAACTTAAAGCTTTTGCCCAAAAGGATTTTATTGTTTTAATTTCTAATTATAAGTAATCCTTTGTCACTGGCCAGACTTGAGAAAGTATTAATTCATTATTAGAGACGATGATTGGATTAGTATATTTCACATAGTTTTTATATTTCATCAGTAAAGAGATCATCATATCACTTGATAAAAGCAATTGAAAATGAAATCCACTAATTCATTGTTGTGCTAGGATTTCATGTAGTTTCAACTTGAGCTCTGCCATCAATTTACTACTGTGTCCTAAATAAACTTCCACAGCTGATAATTACATATACACTGTAGTTGCATTTCTACCGCACATGAACTACTAAGAGCTTAAAATATTATGTTTTTCACAAAAAATAATGAAAAAACCATAAAAACCGGTTTTTTTCGGGCTGGTTTAAACCGGGTTTAAACCACTTGGTTTACACTAAGCCAACCCTGATGTTTGGTTCATTAGTATATGTTAGTGATTTCTGCTGCCTGTAATAATATAACCATATCTCATTTTTGTGTATGTTTGGTTCATGATATATGCTGGTACTGAGCGCACATTGAACAGGTATTTTTCTCTCATCTTATCTTAGGGTTTAGTTGGCTATGATTCTGAGTTATTGGGCTACTTCGGTCTTATTAGTCCTTGAGAGGTCATAGTGTGTCTGTTGCACAATAACCTCAGTGCATTTGCGGAGGATGTATGATCCAGAATATTTAGCCCACAGCATTTTCAGCAATGAAACGAGCTCTCTGAATGGCCGTAGATTCAAGTTTTATCGATGACTTGGAGTTTTGTTCTCTAGGTTGCCTTCTGAGGAATACCACCCTAGTAATATCTAGCTAATTGAACAGACTTGGTTAGCTTTTCTATGACACGCGATTGTTGTTTGTAGAACTACCGTAATTTCAGTTGGACCTTTGTGAGCCAAGTTGGTGCATATCAGCTTAAATATGGGTTCATCTTGTGTCTTTCTGCAGTTGAGCAAGTTGTATGTAATTCTCTCTGGCATCTGGCACTGCGTCAGCCTGGTCCACTTCGTCACCTTCCTCCGCAAAGGTACCTTTTTGCATGTTTATGAGAGACTGTGTGGGATACAGGCTATTCATCCAGAGGGAAGGCAACTCCGTCAAGTAAGTTCAGTTAATTGGAAAGAATTTGATAAGTCAAAAATTGCTTGAAATGTGAGCCACTGAGGTCCTGAGGTCCTCAGTTCTTCAGCAAATCTTGTTTTTAATCATGTTAAGGGATACAGCTCTCACTTACCCCGATATGCCTTATAATACATGACTATGCATTTCACCTTTCTATACAGATCTTTAAATATGGAGCAAGGGGTTCATCTCGCTACTAAGCAATTAAGATAAAATACATTTTTTCTCGTGTCGGTTATTAATCATCTATTAAATTATCACAGTTGCTAAAAGACTATTAAAATAAAAGTATATCTTAAAAGTTTTACCACACTCGGAAAAGTATTTACATTGAAACTTTTAACAAGATATCTTACGCTGTGGCTGTAAGTCAGCTGCATGTGCTTGAAGAACATTCTAGAACAGTTCTAGTCAGTAGGTTTGTGTCGATGCTTAAGATTGTTGCTTGAATTTACGCATGACCAGTTTGCTTGGTGCTAGAATGAGAAGTGCATAGTTCTCTGGACTTCATTGTGGCATTATTCTACAATTGTTGTAGTGTTAAACAAAATAGATTAGCTGCATATATTTTAATTGTAATGCAAGCTTTTCAATTATCAGAAATTTTTTAGCTATTTCAAATATATGATAGTACATAATTATAGTAGCAGTCGATAGCTGTAGTTTTTTCATTTTGGAGAAATCGTAAATGACTTCAGTATTGGTTCAACTACCAACTATGATAGAGTGATTATGGAATAGTTTTGGCGACTCATAAAATCGAAAGAAGCAATCATTGCTACAAAATATACTTGTATATATATATATCAAAATATGAAATCTATTGTTTTTTCACGGTTACGAGATATTGCCAACTGTTTGTAGGATGCTCTGAGATTTTCAGATACAGTAGACACTCCTATGACATAAATAATCCATTCCGAGTTCATTTACATTATAGGGATTTTACGTTATATGAACAGTAAAATACATGTGAATGGCCGCTAATCCACTACAGGATTGTCGCATACTCACACCTTTAGCCATTCAAATAGCAAAAAATGAAACATAACCTTTCAATTTAATGACTGTAAAGTAACTGTGGTATTATTTGTTATTATTATTATTATTTGTTTGTATCGACAACTTTTCTCTTTTTTTCTCATCACTTTCATTTGATTTGGTTTCATGATTACGGTAATTTTACGTTAAGTTAAGGGGAGCACACACCTTCAATGTTTATTTAAATAGATTTTTCTCACTTTTTTCTTGACAGAAAGGTCTATGGTGAAAAGAAAAAGATAATAAATATCGTGTATGTCTAAAATAAAGTAAAAAGCTTATATTTATTTACTATTGTAAGAGCGGTGTCTGTCTGTCCATCTTTTTTTCCAAAGCCATTGTTAGAGGTCAGGATAAAAGATTGATTTCAATGAGACTGCAAAACTCATGACATTCAGATTAGTAAACCGACACTCTAACACCTCCACCAATCTACCGCCTCTTAAGTATTTCTGAATAGTTGTACACCTACTTATTCTATGTTCTTTATTGGCACACCTGATGATCCCTCACAGCACACTAGACTGTGAGGGTGCTAGTACCTATATATTCGAGTTACCGATATAATATATATATTATAGATATAGAGATGTTATGTAGATATATTATAGTGATGTTAGAGTATGTATGATAGAGATATTATACTTTGTTTTCTCTCTCCCAAGAGTACTACAAAAGAGAAAACGAGATTTTCAAGGCCAGTACTGGGAGGCTCTTTATTCAAATCGAGTTTCAGAACTTGCATCTACCCGATGCGTTAAGTTATATGAAATTTCTTGTGTATTACGAAGCAAAAAACTTTACATGAATTCTTTACATTCAGTGGAATTTACATAATAGGGGCATCTACTGTATTACAAAAGAATGGATAATGTAAAAAGAAACAAATATAAAGTTGGTCTGACAAGAATTTGAGACTAATTGTGTTAACTATATAATTGCAAATGATTGTGGTCAATGGGCAACCTTGTGGAATCTAAATAGATTTGATTACTAGATTGAAGATATTGTAGATATTTATAGTGACAACCTTTTTCCTTACGCGTAACTTCTTATTGCATCCTAACCTTTTGGTTCACCTTGCTTCGCTACCTTTCACTTTCTACATGGCCAGTTTTTAAATCTTTTCAATTTCATTTTTGCAAACATTTTAGGTTGGCTTTGAAGTATTTAATAGAGAACTCATATGGCACGACCTTGCGGTAAGATTTTATCTCACATTCCTTTGATTTCATCTGATCCAACCATATGTACACTTATTATACTCTACTTATGGTCTTAATTAATTATTTATACATTCAATTGTGTTACTATTAAGGCACGGAGTGAAACTTGACACTAAACATCACCTGCCATAACCTGCCACCACCTGCCACCACTTGCCAGTTTGATTAATCGCTAGCACGGCAGGAAATAAACCAGTTTTATTAACCAGCTAGTTTGTATTTTTGCTCTGTGCCTGAATGTCTCTCCGACATGACTTGACATTATCTAGCGTGAATATTTAATATTATTCGGTATATACAATTATAATATAATTATAATACAATTATATGTATAATTATATAATGTATACAGTTATATATTATAATATTATATATAATATGATATAATTACATATAATTATTTATGTAATAGTTTATATATATAATATAACTAAATATTACTTATAGCATCTTGTTTTTAGTTTGTTTTGTTCGAAATAATGAAAATATTTTTTGCATACAAATATTCCAGTTGACAAGATTGTGGTACCCTTCACTCAATGAACAAAATAAAATAAACTGGTAGAATGGCTGTCATTACAAAATAGTTTCCCAATTTCAGCAACATTGTAGAATAACCCACATGTGGAAGTCCTAAATTATTGTAAATTAATATAGTTAATATGATATTAGTATTGTAAATTAATATAGTTAATATAATATTAATATTGTAAATTAATATAGTTCATATAATATTAATATTGTAAATTAATATAGTTAATATAATATTAATATTGTAAATCAATATAGTTAATATAATATTTGTATTGTAAATTAATATAGTTAATATAATATTAGTATTGTAAATTAATATAGTTTATATAATATTATTATTATAAATTAATATAGTTAATATAATATTAATATTGTAAATTAATATAATTAATATAATATTAATATTGTAAATTAATTTAGTTTATATAATATTAATATTGTAAATTAATATAGTTAATATAATATTTGTATTGTAAATTAATATAGTTAATATAATATTAGTATTGTAAATTAATATAGTTTATATAATATTATTATTATAAATTAATATAGTTAATATAATATTAATATTGTAAATTAATATAATTAATATAATATTAATATTGTAAATTAATTTAGTTAATATAATATTAATATTGTAAATTAATTTAGTTATTGTCATTTTGTGTGTTGATTAAAGAGGCCTGGGGTTTGTTTGTTATCTGAAGGCTTCATGTTTCCACCCATTTATGGTTGCAGAAGTTCATGCTCTTTTTACTTCCTTACATCAACATGAGAAAGTTGAGAAAATGGTTTAGCTCTGGTTCTCAAACATCCTCCGACCACCACAAGTTCTGTATGCTGTGTGACTCGTTCCCTACAAACCCTCAGCAGATTTCGGGCTGCGTCCACATCTACTGTTATCACTGCGTTGCCGTAAGTCAACAGTTGACTGTTATTAACCATGTCATATCCTGTCTGTGTGTGCGCGTGTGGTCACAAAGTGAGTTATGAGGAATTACTCACTAAATGATGTTTTACAGTGAGAATGCAACTCCTAATGCTGCTTTTTCAATAAATAAAGATAAATTTATTGCCTTGTTGTCATGACTGATGTTAAAGCTGATGACTAATGAACATTAGTTTTATGATGGTATGATCGCCCACTTCCATATGGTTCTAATTGGTGGGCATTTAAGTCTTATCAGCTGTCAAGTGACTAATACTTTGCAATTATGGCATAAATTTGCTTTCTATGATCTAAACTTCACAGTACATACTCCTGTTTTCGAACAATTGACCTTATTAATTGTGTCATTCTCTGGTATTCTATGAAACAATTTTATTTGTTAGGTACTGATAGCCACTGAAGGCTACTGGCATTGTGTATCGTGTGGCTCTCGTATTGACTCTATTGATCTGTTGCTTCCGGCTGTACACAGAGTTGCCTCTGCATCGTAGTTTCATAGTAAGACTTTGACACCCTGTCTCGTAAGTCATCGCATTTGAGTCATAAAAATGTAGGTTTCTTGTCTAATTTTTAATTTCATGATATTATATTAGCTTTATGAATTAATTCAATTTTGATAATTCAGAACAACTTTGAATTTGCTCAGAAATACTCCAGTTTTATTTAGATATCTCCTGCTATAGGTTGGTAGGTGCTTGTTTACAATATATCCATCGATATGCTTGCTGACGCGTCAAACACCAACCATATGCTGAGGAAAATGGTGTCAAGTGTTTCTAAAAACGACGATGTTTGTTATTTAATGTCAAGATTTATATGGCTCATTAAGTACTTGACCAGAAAAATGTTCTACTTTGAGTATTTTGGACAATCAACTACTTTATATGCTTGCTTTAATAAAATCTTATAAATGTTATTTATAACCCTCAAATTTTGTTTTTGACTCTGTAAATATTCTATATCTACTACTACTGTTTATGCCAAATACAATAATTATTTTCTACATCTTTTAGTTTTTATCTGTAGTTGGTACAATTAAATATTTCAAATACAGACAACAGTGCGGAAACAGTATGTTTTTGTACTGACAACATGTGGCAAGAAATTGACTCGTAACATATTTTCTTATATTTACTCAGCATTGCAAGAATGTGTTACATTATGACAAATTGAATATGAACTCATTGTCACAAGTTGCATTCTCTTTGATAATTTGTCTTTTATAAAGGAAATATTTCACATTACTGCATTGGTGTACAATTAATAGGACCAGATGTACCCTGTAGATTACTGCATTGGTGTACAACTAATAGGACCAGATGTACCGTGTAGATTACTGCATTGGTGTACAACTAATAGGACCAGACGTACCGTGTAGATTACTGCATTGGTGTACAACTAATAGGACCAGGTGTACCGTGTAGATTACTGCATTGGTGTACAACTGATAGGACCAGACGTACCGTGTAGATTACTGCATTGGTGTAGAACTGATAGGACCAGACGTACCGTGTAGATTACTGCATTGGTGTACAACTGATAGGACCAGACGTACCGTGTAGATTACTGCATTGGTGTACAACTGATAGGACCAGACGTACCGTGTAGATTACTGCATTGGTGTACAACTGATAGGACCAGATGTACCGTGTAGATTACTGCATTAGTGTACAACTGATAGGACCAGATGTACCGTGTAGATTACTGCATTGGTGTACAACTGATAGGACCAGATGTACCGTGTAGATTACTGCATTGGTGTAGAACTGATAGGACCAGACGTACCGTGTAGATTACTGCATTGGTGTACAACTGATAGGACCAGACGTACCGTGTAGATTACTGCATTGGTGTACAACTGATAGGACCAGATGTACCGTGTAGATTTTGTAGTAGCTCGATTTTCGCTTTATTTTAATTTGAATTTTAAATAGTTTTGTTTAAGCTTAAGAAGAAACAATAGTATGTGTTTCTGCATCTAGATTAATATGATTTGATTAGTATTTGATATTATTAAATACAGAAAAGATTTGTTTTTTATACAAATAAATCAATGTCAGTTTTTTGCATTTTAGCATTGAAATTTTCTAGAAGTACTTATAAATATTCAAAGGTTTTATTGAAACTAATTTGTTGCAATTGACTTTTTTTTAAATATATACGGTTAAGATCAATTAAATGTTCAAGTAGGAAAATGTTCTCTGCTTTAGATTTAGGGGCTCATCCACTGGTGATGCCCACAGGATATCACTGAAGTCATTTAGGATGAGAGAATGTCTGGCATATCAATGACTTAACTGTTTATTAGCTAACTATCAAGTTTCTACTATTTTTACATTTTGATTACTATTTATATTATTTATTTTATTAATATTTATATTTGTGACCGCAAAACCCGCAAATCAACTGCAAAACCTGTGATTTTCACAACGAGCCGTAGTTCATGTCAGCGGCATCATCCGGCATTATTTTATTAGATATTGTCTTCGATTTGTTCATCTAAAAACTGAAGGTGTCTGTTTTGGCTTTCTTGGATGACAGCCTGTTTTAAGCAGTTTTCCCAACAATACTCAACAGGAGAATCAAGTTAATGTATAAAGTTTAGATGTATTTTTTCTTACTCAATAATTCCCAAATTTATTGCTAAATGGTTGATGGCCAGCATCATACATGTTTGTCTCACCCAAGCTGCTAGCTGATGCGATGCTATAACTTTACATTTGTGTCAGTTCTGTTTCTTGATTACTGTTCCAATACCAAGAATTGACTGTTCATCTACTATGTTATTTATATACATGGTAGACGTACTCATGTTCAAAGCAATCTATAACTTCATCCCTGCATATATCGTCATTCCATTCAATTTTGCATTCTAGTATCCTATTTTAGGATAATGGCATGACTACAGCTTACTTGAGACAAGTACGCTTTCCTGTTTTGTGTCTAGCTTTTTGTTCTGGCTGTGTTTCTGCGGCAACCGCATGCACCGCGAAGTCATATATAAGAGCAAGATCTGTCCTAGCATGTACACTCAACAGCAATTATTTTGTGCTCTAAGTTACATTATAAACACAGCGTAAGTAACCCATAACACTCAACTAATTCTAGGGTAAATTACTGTTCATTTTACGTGTAATAATTGTTTGTTTCATGCTTGTCCAACTCAATATTACGAAATGCTCATGTTCATTGGTTTGGCTTCTCTGCAAACCCATTTTATCGAGTAGGTCGACACCTGGTGGTCGACACCTGGATGTGATTGGTTTACTATCATAGTTCAAGTATGTGTGCTTATCAAACATTTCCTGTTTTAGGTACTTTTAGCTAACCTTGAACTCTATTCTAAATGCTAGTCAAGCATCAAATGATAGATCTATTAGTATGCATTTACCCGTATATATATATATATATATATATATATATATATATATATATATATTTGCATAATTACTACATGCGCATTCAACAAAGAATAAACAAACAAATGATAATAAATTAACTTCATGGACACTTGGTTTTGTATACTTGAGACCGGATCTCGAGAAATCCTGAGCCAGTTTCCGTTCAAACATTGAGAATTTATAGTAAAGTAACTTATTAAATGAAACCTTATAGTGAAGAAGCCTGATTGGGTTTCTGCTCAAACACATCATATAAAGAATAAAATCATTAGACAGAGTGCATCAGGCAGTGTCATACACAGCGTTAAAATTTAATTTATTGAAGTAGCTTCTCCGCATGAATACACTAGTCGTCGTTTCTAGTTGTCTGGTAAAAGCGTACAGAACGTTATGGTAAGTGAATCTAGTTTGTAAATCACTCGTGATTGTCAAAACCCATAGCTGACTAGTTTTTGGTACAACAAATCACGGAAGAAACATGTCACTCGTGTTTCTCGCAGTTGCCGAATTATAGAAACACTGAATTCACAAGAGAATGATTACTATCTTGCACATGTAATCTATTATAAGCCTTGGTCAGCGGTAGCTCACTCCATGTATTTCTAGAGCTAAGGTGAGCTTATGGATTTTGCGCAAAGTTTTTACGATAAGTTAACCATCACCGCTGATGGTACAGTCTGGAAACGGTGTAATACCATTGGCATGTAGTAAAGCTATGCCTGGATCACGTTTTGGGATATAATTTCTTGATTTTAAATCGAGCAGTTAAAAATTGATTTGACTAAAGGTGAGTCAGTTATGTATGTCAAATCATTCACCTAGTGCACATAATTTAAATTGATTTGACTAAAGGTGATTCAGTTATGTATGTCAAATCATTCACCTAGTGCACATAATTTAAATTGATTTGACTAAAGGTGAGTCAGTTATGTATGTCAAATCATTCACCTAGTGCACGTAATTTAAATTTTGAGTGGTTAGATAATGATTCAAGTGTTCGACAAATCATTGAATACAGAATAATAGAAATAAAGCATAGGTTTAAGACAGGTTAGGTCATCAGCTTCTTCTTTTTTCATTAGTTGATTTAACGATGGTGTTAGAGTGTTTCATGTGTCATTATTATATCACCAGCCAAATGCCTGGCGTTGCACAGGTAACAGAATAATTACCTATTGAATTTGAGTATCCTACCTGAAAAGCTAGATCAAATACTAAAACTACCCACGTTTTGGGCCAGCTTAACAATTTTTATGCGTAATGGTCAACAGTGATAATTATTAACCCCAAGCAAGCACTTTACACACGAGTATCCCAACCAATGTAACTACTGTTTGACAAAATGAATACTTTGAGTTCTGCGTAGCTTAATGATTAAGTTTGTCGCCTGTAAATCTGGAGGTTCCGAGATCAAATCCAATGTTGTGCAAATTTTTTCTTGCTAGATTTTAATTGCTATAGCTGAATACAGGGTTTAACAAAAAGATAAAAAGACAAACACTAAGATTTATAGATAAATATGTGTATGTATTATTATAGTCTACCTCTACCATTGCTATAAGTTAAAATGGGGACCAAATCCTTATCACACAAAAAGCAGAAATGACAAGAATTGTTGAAAGTTCAAGTCAGGAAATGGTTAAATCTAAAGACTTAAATTTTTGTGGTTACTACCTCCAAATGTCATTTACAGAGCATAGCCTTACGGAACTGCCTTCAACAGTACATTCAGGATGAGTTAAGTAACAGGGCTAAACTTTGCCTCAGCCTTACATTCAGTGATTTATCCACTAACACAGCTACATGTAAACATGTCTTTTAGTGATGTCATTTATTTCTCAATCCAAGTTCTAAATCATTGTTTTTTAAATCAAATTCTAAGTTACCCTGGCATTTGTCTAAAATCAAATCGAAATTCGGTAAAATCACTTATTTGGACACAGCTTTGACACGTACTACCTGGTACTGAACAGTCTCTTTATTGGTCCATTTTATGCTGAAGCAATTATTTACTCAAGTCATCAGGATTAAATGTTGACAAGATTAAATATACTTCAGTAGGCTTGCCTTGTCTCATTTGATAGCTTCAAAAAACAAAAAGTATGTAAAATCTTCTTCATTTTTTCAAGATTAAATTAGATTTAAAGTCACAATTTTTGTGTCAGTCTTGAATACTCAGAGTAGATTCTGTAACAATATCTTCAAGCTAATTTTAAACCATTTAATATTATTTATGTTAATACTCATGGGATTGACCTACACGTGCAAATGTTGCCGCAATGACGGAAATGATGCCATCACTGTTACAGTGATGGCATCATTTCCGTAAACCGTAAATTTTCCATCATTCTGAAAAATTGATATTTGTAAACACATTTGGAAAATTACGGAAATGATGCCATCACTGATACAGTGATGGCATCATTTCCGTAATTTTCCAAATGTGTTTACAAATATCAATGTTTCAGAACCGCTTTTCATTTATATTTAACATATATTTATCATTTGGTTGTTAACTGCCAAACTACTATTTAAAATATCAAATAAATATTTTCTGGTTACTTATTGCCACTTGTTCACACTTACAAAGTGTCATGGATGTGTGTTTAAGACCAAAGTGATCATCGCCAATGTACTTAAGTTATTGTGATCCTAAGACACGTTCTCAGATTGGCTTACTAGCTTTATAGTAAGGACTGTCAATTGCGTCAACATGGAATAGCTTTTAGTTCGTGTTCATTAATTATTAACTGTATTGAAGCCTAAAGTAGGTCAAAAGAAGTGAATGTATGCCAAAATAAACTAAAGGATTCGATGCATAGTGATTATGCCTTGACGAATTGGTTTGAATAACTTTATTTAAACCATCCAATTTACATGACATGAGATAAGATCTAGTTATGAGTTTGTAGCAGTTTGATTGAGCTATAAATAATTTTTATATGCGGAAAATTATTTTACTTTGTGTTAATTAGATTTAACGGTGTGTATGTATGAAGTGTTTGGCTTAAATGAACCGCGTAACGTGTGTGGGTGTTTGTTTTAAATAACCAAGTTATATATCTAGCAGTTACCATATAATCATCCATTCTATGAATGGTTTGTCACGCAAACCAGGATTGACTTTAGTTGTTACACGTGCAAATGTTGCCGCAATGACGGAAATGATGCCATCATTGTTACAGTGATGGCATCATTTCCGTAATTTTCCAAATGTGTTTACAAAGATCAATGTTCATTCATAAGTTTTATTATTGTGGATGTGACTGGTTTGGAGAAATTTGAGTGAATGTTGGCTTGATACAATGAAGCATTGCAGCTTTATTTTCACCTTAATTGTAAAAAGAAGTTATGTACTCTTCAATTGCTTGCGCGTTGTCTAATTATATGATAAGGGCCTGCTCATTGATGTATGGTTAACCCTCTTAGTTTAACAAAAATGTGTTTTATTCGTTTTCACAAATGAACCTCATTCCATCAATAAACTGAAAGTTGTGTTCTTTAGCTCATCGATTCACCCAAACATGGTAATCAAACCCTTTTTTTATTTAGCTATGTTATTAATTAACACTATCAAAATTTTTGTACATAGCGCATATTTTTTTTAAAAGTTTGCACAAATGGTTCTTCTCTTTCATTAATCTGAAAGGTACCGTAGTTACGTTATGATTATAGTGTATGAATAAATGCATGTACTAACAGCATATGTAACCTTGTTGTTTCCGATTTTCAAAATTTCATTCATCAAGTCCTTTCGGGTAATTCTATAAGCTTTATGTAGATAATTATTTTACTTTTTCATTCCTATTTGAGTTGTACAATGTATACATATATGATACTTATACATGTAGTTAGTTATTCATAATGAGCTTGGCTAGCTTCAAGCGAGACTCTTCAGAATTCATGCCGCAGAAATCGTTGAATCACTTCAATTGCGCCCCTAGTGCATTCGCATTACTGTTAATTGGCTTGAGTGGCGTACACGGACTCGTAGTCACTCGTAGAGGTATTATTTGTTAAATAATTCATGGCATGGTGAGTACACAGTGATATTACTGTTAGAAATAAACATACGCAATGTAGTGTAATCGACGGCTGGCAGGCTTGACTAGTGTATACAGTTTATACAGTATATACAGTTTATGCAATTAGTCGGAAACCAGCTGTAAAAACTCACGCATTGGCTTTTCCTGTTGTAACTAAAAAAAATAAGCGGTTGGTTAGCTGCACCGACAATGCAGTTTGGCACCAGTTGTTTTGCATTATAAGGAACATACTGCAATCAGGATCATCGGTAAGTCTAAATATAGATTATTTATGTAAATTTGAATTTGTATCCAATGTCCTGATTTTACTAAACAAATGCCTTGTTTCATGAAGAAAATAACAGAAACGCTTCTTGTCAGTTAAAGATTATTAGCTGTATGACGATCATTATAAGCTTTGGATTTGTACTCTCAAGTGCTATACAAAATGCTACTTGAAAAATTTTCTGCTTCACACAAAAACTGAATGACATTTTGTAAATGTACAACAAAATTTAAAAGAATCAATACTCATTTATGGACTCCATCAATACATCTATTCAACCTTTAGATACAGTATGAGAGTTTAAACAGAGTGGCAAATAAGATTTCGAGTGTTATAGAGGTTAGAAACACTGTGAAGGTCAACAACCTCTGCAGGTAGGTTAGTTGACTACACTGAAGTTTTTGACATAATTTAGACATCTAATCATACATGTTTGTAGACCTTATTCTGGCATTACATATTTGTACCATTAACAAATGTAAACCATGCGAAAGTCTGGGTTGGTTTTTTGGTACAATGTACTAGTGTTTGTACGTTATGTGCTGATTGAGAAAATTGGTAGGTAGACTGGTTTTATCATAACGCTGAAAAGGTTAACTGGCATTGAAAAAGGACTAAGAGCAATATTAGAGATTTTTAATCAACTTTCAAATGAATGAAGTTCAATATTTTTGAATTCTAGTTTTTTAGTCTGTTTAGTAACTTTTTTGTGTTAACTTTCCGACTGGTGTTAAACCAGCTAGGCAACTCTATGTGGAAACCTTGTGAGTAGATGTCACCGCACCTGCAGTGAATTGCATAGTTTGTATACCCACCGGTGATCTTGTGTATCCGTTATATCCTGTGATCATGTCTTGTGTGTTCAAATCTGATAGATGATTGTATTGTGAACATTTATAATTATATTTGTAATCAAACCAAACTTTGTAGTTTGTACTAATAGACAGCATTAGATGATGATTTGTAAACTCATTGAACATGGCATCATATTTTCATTTCCTGTTGAAGTCTTCTAATTGTAACTCAATTACATCTTGAGAATTTTAATCCTTCGACACGCCTTTTAAGATCTTTATAATTGTAAATCCTTGTTTTTGATTTTTGGTTGTTCATTGAAGCCTTGTTATTATCTAATAACTTTTGTTACTCTGTAAAATAGGTACTTTGGTTGTGCTAGAAATATATTTTCAAAAGAGTGAAAACTGTTCTAAAAAAAGAAATGGTTTTTATGTATTTCTCAATATATGTGACAGTGGCCTCAGCTATATTTTAAATATGAATTTCAAATGCTTTTGTCTAAAAACTATTCTATATTTTGGCAATAGAGCACAAAACTGTGAATTTCAGATAATCATTAGCTAGCATTTCCGAAAGCAAGCTTTAGTCACACTGCTGTTTTTAGTAAACTTGTAATAAAGTACCACTGATTGACCAACTGATAGTATCATAGTGAAATAGTTTCACGATGCTACCAAATAAATGCACAACTTATTCTTTTCTCTCATTGATCTGAAAAAATTTGCATAATATTGCTTGTCACAAGTATAACTTCCATTTCAACTTGCTTTCGATGTTGTAAGAAAGCAAGGTCTGGCCTGTTCGATTCTCTATTGAATTACTGAACTTTTTATATCGACAAATACAGCCATACAGTCGAACCAATTTAGTAGTTAGCATAGTTAGCCATTTGGTTCGGGATGTTCGTGCTAAATTCTGCTACATTGCTATATATGACTTGGCTGAAAAGTCCGTTTAACTTATCACTAGTGTAAACTTTCAATCAAAATCGTATCCTACATTTAGTTTGGTAGTTTGGAAGCCTTTTGCTAACACTTTACTACTAGATATAAAATTTGACTGACTGTATACTGCTGTAAGGCAAACCATTCCACTCTGCGAAAATCGATGATGACAATCCCTCTGAGGACTGAGTTTTCAACGCTTCTTTTGATCAACTAACTCTAATCTGGTTTAGATTGTAGTGAAATGATCTAGGCTGTCTTTGTTATAACGTTTCACCCAGGTGTTTATTCAGCAGGCTGGGGTATTCAGACAAATGATCTCTATTGCACAAAAATTGAATTAATCCTCGGTGTACAGGAGTCTTCCAAAATCAAAGGAGAGTTTCGCCCTGTTAAACTGTAGAGTACCCCGAATAGAAAGGCATATCTGTCCTCATTGGCAGTCTACCCTGGTAAATAGCAGATTTTCGATATGGGTGTGTCTGGTAAGGTTGGAGTAGCAAATAGCAAATGGTTAAATTGTTAGGATAGTCAGAAAAACATCTGTTCCCCATTTATAACGACAGGAAAGTTTACAAAATGTTCATACAAGGAACCTACTGTAAAATACTCATTCAAGGGACCTGTTTTAAAATGCTCATTCAAAGGACCTGTTATAAAATACTCATACAAGGGACTTGTTATAAAATCCAGTCATTGGAGTTGTTTTTCAAAGTGTATTATTTTAATGTTTGTGTACTTTCGAAAAATCTATGAAAAATGTCATGTGGGACATTAAGCTGCATGCCACGCCAATTGCAAGCGTAACAAACAACATCAGTCCATTTTTAATGAGTTGAAGTGATCTGTTGCAACCGACCAATAGCAGATCACTATTATTTCTCGGCATTAACTTACTTGTTAGTTGTTTTAATGCATTTATTTTGGCTAGTAATCTATTGTTATAATATAGCATGTATTTCTTAGCATCAATTAGTTCTAATAGGTAAATGAAATGTTCATGACAAATTGCTAGCATAAAATAGTGGAATTACTTGCTATCTTTCATAACCATCGCCTTTGGAGATTTTGCTGAAAAAGTTACTTTTGGCAAGTATGTAGTATATTTAAATTGTGTGCAGAATTGGCAAGACACAGCTCTTGTTTGAACTATATACATTGATGTCACATAAACAACGGCAATTTTTTTATACTTGCGTCTTGTAAGTATTTTACGAGATGAATCTAGTCTTTAGCTTATTGAAGTCTTGTTATAATAGTACAACTAGGTCCACTTCAAGTAAAACTTGCATTATTCTAGTTGCATAATTTTCTAATAATTTTTGCTTGCATATTAGACCTTTCCAAAATAAAATTATAAAAGTTCTCCTTAAAAGGTAGTAGTCATGTGTCACATTGATTTTTATTAGCAAGTAATATAAATTAAAAGCATGAGAGTTAATTTTTCATAAAAAAGTAAAAGAAAATGCTTTGTTTTTTGCTAAAAGTTGCTTAGCTAGATTCCGCTGAACAAGCTTTTTGGCATCTTATTCTTTATGGCATGAAATCCAGGAGGAGATTACTTCCTCTCTTTAGTTCAAATGCGACTAAAGTTACAAGACCCTGCTTATGAAGTAAAATTTGGTAGGAGCGTCATTCACTATCTAAATGGTGGCATCTGTAACACATTTTCAGCTTTTTGCACATTCAAAGTTAAAGTATCCCTAGTTTAGAATTTATGAGTTTGTGAGCTTGGGTTTATGTCTAAAAGAATTTTAGGGTTCTAAAACTTGCAAAGTGTAACAGCAAATATTTTCTTGCAGGATATGAAATACAAAAGCTTTCTTCTAGCCATTCTCTTGGCATGCACATCTTATGGGAGGGCTCTACAGAATATATCTATCGGAGGCATACTAGCTACAGAAGAGAACTTAAGACTTTTTATGAATATTGTTGCTGATTTGGAAGCACCTCCTGGATACGCGTATCAAGGAGTGCCCATTACCATTGGTAAAAATCCGGTGGCAACTGTGAATGATGTTTGCTCGCAGCTGGTGACAAAAAAGGTAGGCAGAGGTTCTTCTCACGCGGTCTGTGATATTTTTTGTTCATACTTTTGTCAGATTTAGATATAATAAATGCAAATGTTTTTAATGTTTAACACAGCAGACAGTTAAAAAGATGATTTTAGTTTTTCTGCCAATAATATTTACCTTCAATTAAACCTCTCGAGTTTCATAAATGATATTTTGTCTTGAAGTGTAAGAATATAATTTCATGTCCTATTATTTCACTTTTACAGTGTTTTGAATAAGTAGCGAGCAAGAACTTTTTTGATATTAATGATCATTATATTGTGTATTCAGCTAAATTTTTGAAAAGATTTTAGCTAATCATTATAATTGTAATTATTATCAGCAAGCTATGCATTACCTATGAAAGACATTGCTTATTGGATTTGGGATTTGGAAACTCAACAACTGTATTTACTCTACTCGTACTGGTATTAAAATCTACTTGCGGAGTGAAGTGTTTGGACTCGCGGAGAAAGGAAGTAGTTAGAAGAACTAGTGATGTAGGGCGGGTGAGGATGAATGATAGTGAGGGAGGGTGCGGAGTTCAAGGACAGGTGTGGAAAGGTGATGGTGTGTAAGTGAGGCAGGGAGAGATGGTGAGAAAGAGTGAGGATTAAAAAAAGATGTGGAAAGGTCAGGGCGGGTGGGAAATGGCGTGAAAAGGTGAGGGTGAGTGAGTGCGGGTGAAAAAAACGAGGAGCTTAAGGAAAGGTGTGGAAAGGTGAGGGTGAGTGAGTGAGGGTGAGAAAGATTGAGGAGTTTAAGGAAAGGTGTGGAAAGGTGAGGGTGAGTGAGTGAGGGTGAAAAAAACGAGGAGCTTAAGGAAAGGTGTGGAAAGGTGAGGGTGAGTGAGTGAGGGTGAGAAAGATTGAGGAGTTTAAGGAAAGGTGTGGAAAGTTGAGGGTGAGTGAGTGAGGGTGAGAAAGATTGAGGAGTTTAAGGAAAGGTGTGGAAAGGTGAGGGTGAGTGAGTGAGGGTGAGAAAGATTGAGGAGTTTAAGGAAAGGTGTGGAAAGTTGAGGGTGAGTGAGTGAGGGTGAGAAAGATTGAGGAGTTTAAGGAAAGGTGTGGAAAGTTGAGGGTGAGTGAGTGAGGCTGAGGAAGATTGAGGAGTTTAAGGAAAGGTGTGGAAAGGTGAGGGTGAGTGAGTGAGGGTGAAAAAAACGAGGAGCTCAAGGAAAGGTGTGGAAAGGTGAGGGTGAGTGAGTGAGGGTGAGAAAGATTGAGGAGTTTAAGGAAAGGTGTGGAAAGTTGAGGGTGAGTGAGTGAGGGTGAGAAAGATTGAAGAGTTTAAGGAAAGGCGTGAAAAGGTGAGGGTGAGTGAGTGCGGGTGAAAAAAACGAGGAGCTTAAGGAAAGGTGTGGAAAGGTGAGGGTGAGTGAGTCATGAGGGTGAGAAAGATTGAGGAGTTTAAGGAAAGGTGTGGAAAGTTGAGGGTGAGTGAGTGAGGGTGAGAAAGATTAAGGAGTTTAAGGAAAGGTGTGGAAAGGTGAGGGTGAGTGAGTGAGGGTGAGAAAGATTGAGGGGTTTAAGGAAAGGTGTGGAAAGTTGAGGGTGGGTAAGAAATCAGGTAGAAAGGTGAAGTATGAAATATGGATGTACATATGGCCTCTACATAAATTATTCTTTATACTATGGCTTGTTTGTACAAGTGTGTGTGAGTGCATGTGTTTCCTAGTGCATATGCTCTAACTTGCTATTGTTTGTTTGTATTTATTAGTGAAAGCCCCCCTTGTGTTCTTTACTCACTTTCCTTTATGGTTTACAGCATTTTTGTATGCTGATTGCATTTTCTCTTTAATATACCTACATTTTTGCTATTTCATGCCTTCTATTCTATTACAGTTGTTTGTAACACTGTTTTGTTCTATAGTAAATTACAGTAAATTTTAGATTAACACATGCTTACAAATAGTTCTATTGTAGAAATTGGATGCTTTCCGTGTCTCTTTTTTAAATGGCCTATATCGGTGCTTAATGCTTCACGGTACTCACGGTACTACATATGTTTAACGCTTAGCCTTTAATGAGTCAAAAACTTTCTCATCAAGGCTCTGTGGAACGTGACCACATGAAACTAACTCGAACTCAATGGTCATAATGCTTCAAGATTTCACTGCTTGTGTTAAATGGTGCTTGAATGTTTTGTTAGTCCTGTTGAATGGTCATCAATGACCAATTCCTTTCTACTGTAGAATTTAAATAGAGACCAGGAAGTCATTGTTCAATTAGAATACGGTTGCTATATGAGTTAATCAATAATAGCAGCAGGTTTGTGTTAGCAACAGTCATGGCTTACAACAAACCTTAAAGTGTGCAGCTTCAAAAGGTTTTAGGTTATTGCTTAAGCTTAAAGCAAATTTCATTTTTTGTCATTTACGCATAGTGTGCATTAATGTGCATAAGAAGTTGTAGAATCACATTAGATAAGCTGTGAGCTGATTTAGTATGCTAGTAGGATATGGATTACTAGCATACATACGTTTTGTGTTTTATATAATACATTCGCGGTTTCATCGCTACACCTCACTCAGCCCTCCAACCTAATTCGTTCCTACAGCAATTAGTCCCAATCAATATCGTATAGAAGATAAATGAAGGCTTTAATAGCTTCAGGAGATATACGCAAAATGGCAAATTAATGATTGATAGAAACATTTGAATTGTTCATATTTACTAATTTTAGTATCAAAAATAATGGGGTAATACGGTGCTATACTACAGACTTGCCAATGCTTGTCAACATTTCGCACGTATTGAAAACTGTTATATGTTATATAACAGATTTGGTAAGCACCCTATGATGTGAAGTGTTATATTACGATAACATGCATTTGAACATATTTCTAGCTGTAGTAAAATTCTATTACTAACATGTTGTGGGTTTTCACAATAGTTTCATTGGCACATACCTATATTGTTTGTAGGATCATAGGCAGACAACTCCATTTTCACAAACCTTGATAGAAATGTAAACCTACAAGAATGCTAAAAACTCTGGCAGCGTTTACTCAAAAACTCTGGCAGCAATACTCAAAAAGCGTTGGCTCATGAAACCTGAGGCATTACATTTGCTGTTTTACTAGTTCAATTTTTGTTGGATCACTCATTGCAGGTTGTCACGGTGCTGTTTGATGTTTCACCGTCTATGGACAGATTTATGACCTCGGTACCATACACACTTGAGTTCTACAAAATACCTGTGGTGGGCATTTCATCCCAGAGCAGTGTTCTTTCCAGTACTGTAAGTACCATATTGCTTGTTTAATAGCATGTTTTGTATATTTAACCACATATAGTTTTGCTTGGACCTGTATTTAACTTTGAGTTTTAATTTTGCAATGGTCCATCTTTACAATGTTTCTGTGGAAGACCTTGATAAGTGAATTTGTGTGTCCAATTTTTTCATTTATGTACATATATTAATTTTCGTATAGCGAATGAGACCTAGCGGTATTTTCTCTATCACTTTGGAGCAGAAATGCTATAAGTTTTATAGGATTTTTAGGAATTTAGGATTTTTATCAGGCGCGAACAAGCCTGATTTCAAACAAATGATTGACATACATTACAAGTCTGATACTAAAACATGGTGGCTGTACACTGTAAGTCTAATACTAAACACATGGTGACTGTACACTGTATGTCTAATACTAAACATATGGTGGCTGTACACTGTAAGTCTGATACTGAACACATGATGGCTGTATACTGTAAGTCTGATACTAAACACATGATGGCTGTACACTGTAAGTCTGATACTAAACACGTGGTGGCTCTACACTGTAAGTCTAATACTAAACACATAGTGGCTCTACACTGTAAGTCTGATACTAAACATATGGTGGCTGTACACTGTAAGTCTGATACTAAACACATGGTGGCTCTACACTGTAAGTCTAATACTAAACACATAGTGGCTGTACACTGTAAGTCTGATACTAAACATATGGTGGCTGTACACTGTAAGTCTGATACTAAACACACGATGACTGTACACTGTAAGTCTGATACTAAACATATGGTGGCTGTACACTGTAAGTCTGATACTAAACACATTATGACTGTACACTGTAAGTCTGATACTAAACACATGGTGGCTGTATACTGTAAGTCTGATACTAAACACATTATGACTGTACACTGTAAGTCTGACACTAAACACATGGTGGCTGTACACTGCAAGTCTGATACTAAACACATGGTGGTTGTATACTGTAAGTCTGATACTACACACAAAATGGCTGTACACTAAGTCTGATATTAAACACATGGTGGCTCTACACTGTAAGTCTGATACTAAACACATGGTGGCTGTACACTAAGTCTGATACTAAACACATTATGACTGTACACTGTAAGTCTGATACTAAACACATGGTGGCTGTATACTGTAAGTCTGATACTAAACACATTATGACTGTACACTGTCAGTCTGATACTAAACACATGGTGGCTGTACACTGCAAGTCTGATACTAAACACATGGTGGCTGTATACTGTAAGTCTGATACTAAACACATTATGACTGTACACTGTAAGTCTGATACTAAACACATGGTGGCTGTATACTGTAAGTCTGATACTAAACGCATTATGACTGTACACTGTAAGTCTGATACTAAACACATGGTGGCTGTACACTGCAAGTCTGATACTAAACACATGGTGGCTGTATACTGTAAGTCTGATACTAAACACATTATGACTGTACACTGTAAGTCTGATACTAAACACATGGTGGCTGTACACTGCAAGTCTGATACTAAACACATGGTGGTTGTATACTGTAAGTCTGATACTAAACACATGGTGGTTGTATACTGTAAGTCTGATACTACACACAAGATGGCTGTATACTGCAAGTCTGATACTAATACAAGATGGGTGGACGGTGTGATACATTTGCAGTTATTTTAGAGCTGACCATGCCTACCCTTTCTGGTATTGGAATACTACGTCATGAAATTGGTGTGTTTAGCATTTTCAATATATTCAAATAATAAGAAAGTATACAGAAGGCTATTCAACCATGAAAGGTTTTTGTCAAGTTTTGACATTTTCACAATATGATAGTGTAATAAAAACAATAAGAAAATTAATATCTTGAGAATAAATATGCTATTAAATTTCAAGTTCCCAGGCTATTTTAGTTTTCTTAAAATTTTCATCATTATTAATATTGTTATTATAAATAATACTATTAATGATAATTATAATACTAATAGTAATAGTTATTAATACTGTTATCTGCTGTTAACACTGTACCGCTCTCAAACATAGTATCTTTTGAGTACTAGATTTATATTGGTTGTCACTGCTAGTAATGATGAAGCCTGTGATTACTTCTTATGTTCAGCTCCATTACGGCACATAGGAGAATCTTTTAGCAGTGAGAGGAATATCTACTTTTGCAAATTCGTAGTCTTTCCTCGCCGAGTCTACAAGGCTGTTCTTGATCTGCAGAGAGACATAGAAAAGATTAATTCCAAAAGTATAAAAGCTCCAGCTCATAGAAAAAGACTTATTAAAGAAAAACTTACACATAACTTTAGTAGATTTTATCAGAAAGTATCGGTATTTTTCTATCATTTACGATTGCTTCTGATGTTTAAGGTGATCTGACTGCGCAAATGTTTTGAGATTGAAATTGACAAAACTTGGTCATAGTTAAAACGCTCAGAAGAAATATCCGTGCAGAAATAGTGTCACTAGTTTTGTGCCTGCCTGTCTCTCTCATTATTGATATCGGCTATTACATTCAAGTTGCAGCGTTATGCTTCTCTATTCTGTCGGTCTCTTGGCTGAAGTGCAACTATCGACATCATAATTACCCTTGCATTTGAATCTGAGCATTTTAAAGTTCAGAAAAAGCTAAAGTTCATCTTCAACTAATATAAAACGCGGGGAATAAGCTGTAGGTGGTGCAGAGAATAAGCTGTAGGTGGTGCAGAGAATAAGCTGTAGGTGTTGCAGAGAATAAGCTGTAGGTGGTGCAGAGAATAAGCTGTAGGTGGTGCAGAGAATAAGCTGTAGGTGGTGCAGAGAATAACCTGTAGTATTTCAGTGTCATGCTGCGTTGCTCGCAGCTTTTAAAATTTGTACTCCAGTTTAGTTCCTGGCAGCGAATTTTTTTTTCCCAAACAGGTTTACATACGGCAGTGAAATTTTGGCTCCTGATTGGTTTTAGTAATTGAGTTTTAGTCATCAAATCCTACATCATTACATTAAAAGTCAATAGTTATAATTAGAGAGGAACACAAAATTCCAAAATTTCATTCAAAATGGTTTAAATTAATGAGTTTTAAGTGAGCGCCTCTTACGTTTTAACAGCACTTTTTGAATGATAACATAAGTTTTACTACGTTATTTAGAATTTTGTGTTCCTTTCTAATTATAACTATTGATTTCTTATGTAATGATGTAGGTTTTGGTTACTAAAACTCACTTACTAAAACCAATCAGGAGCCAAAATTGTACTGCCGTATATGTTAACCTGTTTGGGAGAAAAAAATTTCGCTTCCTGGCAGCTCAGGCTAGGCTAAGTTTAGATCTTGCTCACCTTAGGCTGGCCAATTTACTCTGGTCACGCAATCCAGTTGTTGACACATGACACCATTGGTTATATTGATTTTTAAACTATCATTTGGATAATTGAATCATTTGACATTTATATTATTAAAACTTGTATGCCGTGTATAAAGCTTAATTGCTAAAAAGCGATTCAAAGTTTTTTGGTTATGTTAGTACAGATGCTAGTTACTGATATTTTCATCATTTACGTTAGTAATCTGCAGTGAAGACTACCGGTCTACAGGTAAAGCACAATTACGTGCTTAAAACCACTTTGGAGTTGCTTAAAAGACGTCAGACGTGCCTTGGTGTATCTGAACTTGCAAAACGGATGAGAGGCAATAAACTCAGATTAAATGCGATCATGAAGTAATAGAGAGTGCAAAGTGAATAGGTGCTATAGGCTTATAGTGAAATGAACTTAAGTGCTCCGTGTGACTCTAGTTTAGGCATGTTATGATGGCTGTAGAGATTCTATATAATGGACAGGTTGTATAATGCTGAAATCGCCTATTACACCCTTTTTCTTCAGCAAATTCAAAAACAAGCATTGTAATCATAAAAAATGATGAATTACAGATGTTGCGGAAATCAAATGATTAGCTGTGATTGCCTCAAAAATTGTGTTTCCTCTTAATTCTCATGAACGGATATGAGCCGATCACAAATATTATTAAATTTCTGTTTTTCATGCTTTTAGACATTTTTAGTGTAAAGCAACAGAGTTGCAATGCTGTATTTAAAATAAACTGCCTTTACTCTAACAACCCAAGTCGTAGTTTTTGCAATAAAATTGTAGATGAATTGCATCATAAATTTTAAGTCTGAAAAAACAACAATGTTTTTTGTCAGTTCAAAAACATATTTTTCTTCTCTTACCTAGTAGTGGTCTAAACTGGTTTAGACAACCGATAAAATGTTTTTGTTTCCCCTTTTCAAATTTGCTGTTGCTTTTGTTAAATTAGCATTGAAGTTATTCTCTCCTGCCTATGATAGTATCTGTTGTATAGTTCTGATAGATGGCATCAATTCATGCCTGAAACTTGAAATGTCAACTGAGAAGGAATTATATTTTGCATTTTGGCTGAAAGCGACGCTCTAAACAAATACTCGTATATTCATTCTCGTAACATTCGTCACATGAATGTTACGATAATTCGCTCCTTATCGCACTTCTGATTTACCAGTTAATTATATTCATCTTATTCTATTAACGGAACAGTACTTTTCCGAGAACTCTTATGACAACCACTCGGAACAGCAAACAATCATATGACATAAAACTCACCAGTGGATTGAATATAATGTATCTTATAATCATCAGGAGACACTACAAGTAGAGGATATAGGAGACAGGAAGTTCAATAGATTAATAAGCGTTACAGGATCCTGTTGAGTCATATTATTTGTAAATGCCAAAGACTGCTTTGTGATACATCTATGCCAAGCTCGGAATTATAGAACTTCAAGACATTGATAGATAGATTGACAGTTAGGAAATATTCTCCTGGGAACTCTTTAAAAAGAATGCGTCTTTCTCAGTTTTGAGCTACTTTCGGAAATGCAAATGAGTGCTTGCCACATGCCAAAAGCTCAGCGTAGTAGCAGCGGCAATTCTAAAAAATCTCTTTTCAAGCCCTATTCGACTCAAGCAATAGCTCTCTAAATTCAATTCCAAATAAATAGTTAATTTAAAGAAAAGATTATTAAAGAAAATATGATATTAACTTATGCATTATAATAAATAGATACAATTTTATATAATGATTTTTTTAGTTTAACAAAATTTTAGTTGAAACCATTTTAAAAAACTCAACTAATTCATAGCAGATACTTTTTAAAAATCAATAAATGTATACCTGTGCAGCATCCCGAATGCTATTCAACTTTCGTATATGTATTACAGTTGTAATATAAAACTTAATATAATTTGGAAAAGTATACATTTGATCTGTATTTTAGGCTTAATAAATTTTTTATTAGTGACAGTTTATTATTTCACATAGTTGACACTTATATTAAAATACTAAAATTATCTACTCAAAATTATAGAGCAGACAACTTCATAAAACAAGTTCAGTTATAACTCAGTTAACCAACTCAACTCACTTGTGTGGTGAGGAATCCTACGAATATATATTCATAGAGCAAACGATGATTTTCTAACAGCATTCCATAGACAATAAGACTTCCATAGGTTGGAGGTACCATCAGAATAGTATTCAGGTTCGTGCTTCTAAAAAGTCAATATATCTGAATACCGTCAGAATAGTATTCGGGTTCATGCTTCAACAAAGTCAACAGATGCTCTTATGGTATTGTCCCTATACAGTATCTCGAGTTTGTTGAATTAAGAAAACTGCTAACAAATGCATTCTCACCACTACCATAAAAGGTCCAAAACCTTTCTGTAGCTTCAGTAAATTATGTGTAGCTATATATTACAATCGTGTACCACTATTGTTTAGTTGCTGCAGAAATATTGATTACTTGAAAACGGAAAATGAGACGTGAGTAATTGCAAATGAGTTATGCCTACAGCTGATTGTCTGTCAAAGACTTTTATAACCACTGGTCAGTTCTGTTAATCCTTAAGCACTGACACGGCTCATGTCAGTCTCAAGTGCGAGTTCAATAGTTATTGATTAAGGCTATTATCTTTTAACTGAAACTCGATCTTTTCTACAGTTAAAGTCCTTCACATCTATTGCACTCATATGCCCTTCTACAGAGAACCTCTCTAACATACACTGTAATGTAATGGTGTTTCCTCTACAGAGAACCTCTCTAACATACACTGTAATGTAATGGTGTTTCCTCTACAGACAACCTCTCTAACACACACTGTATTGTAATGTCGTAATTTTTTTATGTTATGACAGTCTCTTTGGTATGTTTTCTTCCCCAAACAGCCACTCCGACATATAACATCGTATTGCTCTTGTTCTGATGTTTCCTTTGCAAGCAATTTTTGTCCCATGCATCGTATTGCCATTTCCTTCTCAACAGTCTCCATTAAACTAACCCTTTCGACTTATTTCGAAGCATATTTTTAATGCTCTTTTTTTAAAATCTCGCTTAAAATTGCTTGAAACTCAGTCAGCAGCTTTCAAGCTAGTTTTAGACTAGTAATTAGGATCGACTAAGAAATAGCCTAAGTTTGCCTAAGAATAGCCTAGATTCTATCTATCATTATTAAAAATGTCTAAGTCTCACATTTCTCTTGTCCCTTCACTATCTACAGTTACCAAATTTATTGAAATGAGCTCATAGTTGCCTGCTGTGCTGATAACAACTGTACTAACTGCTGTACTGATAACAGCTGTACTAACTGCTGTACTGATAACAGCTGTACTAACTGCTGTACTGATAACAACTGTACTAACTGCTGTACTGATAACAGCTGTACTAACTGCTGTACTGATAACAGCTGTACTAACTGCTGTACTGATAACAGCTGTACTAACTGCTGTACTGATAACAGCTGTACTAACTGTTGTACTGATAACAGCTGTACTAACTGCTAACTGATAACAGCTGTACTAACTGCTGTACTGATAACAGCTGTACTAACTGCTGTACTGATAACAGCTGTACTAACTGCTGTACTGATAACAGCAGTGCTAACTGCTGTACTGATAACAGCTGTACTAACTGCTGTACTGATAACAGCTGTACTAACTGCTGTACTGATAACAACTGTACTAACTGCTGTACTGATAACAGCTGTATTAACTGCTGTACTGATAACAACTGTACTAACTGCTGTACTGATAACAGCTGTACTAACTGCTGTACTGATAACAGCTGTACTAACTGCTGTACTGATAACAGCTGTACTAACTGCTGTACTGATAACAGCCCGCTATGGAAATCTCACCTTAATGTTAGTTTCTTATTGTTCAGGTTACTCGATCTCTTTTTAGGTTTGTGGAAATTGGCAGCCGCCCATGAGACCAATTGTGTCTAAAATCATATAATAAAGCCATTTTATTAGCGATCATGATGTGATATCTTATATACAATGAATACTAGTAGTCTAGTTTTAGTGTCATAGAATGATTGTTAGACAAGTCACAGTATAAAACAATATGCCACATTATTACTGCATGCCAAGATAATCGATCGATTGAAGTTATCTGATAGAAAATTAGACTAAATTACAAATTTTGGATCCTTAAACATATAATTATAATAATTAAATAAATACCCTGTGAATAAAAAATTCAAAAGCCATAGATACTGCATAAAACCTAGACTAGCTGAAGAATATCAAAAAAGATATGCAAACCTCTATATTTAACCATTTCTAGTTATATATACTGTATATTATTATATCTATGTATATATATTTATATATATATTGTATATATGATGTATATATTTATATTTATTTATATAGATATACTTATATATATATATATATATATATAAAATTGAGAAAAAATGAAAGTTAAAGTTAAGTTTAAAACAACTTTATTACTAATAGTTTCATATTGCCATGCAATAATCATTTGATGATTATTGCATGGCAATATGAAACTATTAGTAATAAAGTTGTTTTAAACTTAACTTTAACTTTCATTTTTTCTCAATTTTACATCGCTCTATTTTAAAATTGAGCACTTTCATGCAAGAGACTGTTCATACTGCATCTACTGTATATATATATATATATATATATATATATATATATATATATATATATATATATATATATATATATATATATATATATATATATATATATGTATATACTTATGTGGAATTACAAGATAGGTTTGTACCATGCTGATGCTTAGTCGTAAAACTGGATTGTTGCCAACAAGCTAAATTTGTGATCACTTTTAAATAATGTCCGAAACAATGGCCAAAATAGTTATAGATGCAAGTGTTTTACAGCATATAATTCTAAAATTATATATGGTATGCCATATTTAATTGTATAATTGTACATATAAAATTGTATATTGCATGGCATATAGGTGTGTGAAATTATATATGATTGAATATGGCAAACATTACAGAGCTAAACACTTATCTAGAGTTGATTTGTACAAAATATGTGCTCGAGGTCAAGGTCAAACACACTCCACAACATCTTTTAAGCTGTCATATCCCTACTTGCGTCCTCCAAGTGTCATTGTCAAATATTGAGTGACACATTTGATACACACTGCCACACTACTCTGATGAGAAAACCACTATTTTGTTCTTTCCTTTATTGACAGCAACCACCTTTATCACTTTATCATAATTTCTATGACCTCATTGGCTTTGTCAACTGATCATAAATAAAACTCCCATTAATTCAAAATGCAAAATTACTAACTGCATGATTTTTTTCAGCTCAATTTGAAATAAACATAAATTTCCTTAAAACCAATCTCAAATTGGTAGCAGAACACTGGGCAAGGACAAAAGCATTAAAAGGCTATTTTCATTATCAATCTTGTAGATCTAGGAGGGATACACTTACCAGTAAAATTGCAGATAAAGGAATAAGTTGAATCGCCATCGGAACATCAGAATGAAACCAACATCTGTATTAAGAGACAGAATAAAAATATAGGTTATCGATACATGTCATTTTATGTCTTACTCAGCTGACCTCTAAGTGTGTATTTTATAATATGTCATCAGATACTTTAATGAGGAATTATTGGCAATCCATAGCAGGTAGACGGAGATGAACGTAAAGTCGCTCAACAAAAAGCCTTTGAATATTTTGTCGACGCAACATGACAAAGAGAATTTTAAATTGGAACCTTTGGGCTCAACATTTATTGTAGCATCACTGTGCGTCAAGGTTGCTAAATTAATATGCTATGTTTCTATAAAATCATCAAGCCAAGATAAGTTTTGTAGGTCAGTCCTTATCGGTCAATGCAACTATATTACATAATACGTTGTTTGAATATATGTTATATATATATTAGATATATATATTAATATATATAATGTAATATAATATATAATATATATTACATATATATTACATATATATTTAAAACATATATATTCCTTATCTTTTGAAGATTTATAACCGTTTCATTCTAGAATCAAACATTCAGAACCAATTCAATAAAATAGTTGGATTATTTCATCTTACTCATATTTTTGTCTCCCTTATCGCATACACTTCTTTAATCAATGCTAAAACTTACATTTCGTTTATAATACATATAATATGTTATTAAATGTATCTATTTTTGAAAACCTGATTAATATGGCATTGGTGAGCATGTATTGAGACAGATCTAGATCATTCAAGTGAAAATATGTAAAATCCTGTGATTAGGTTCCAATGTTTATGTTGAACGCAATGTTATGTTAAAAGACACAAGGTTTATCTGAAGCCGCTCAATATTCACATGAGTGGTATGTTGCATACAACTCATGGGAATTTTCCTTGCTCATTATTTTGCACTACTGTACATATTTCAGATTATGCAAAATTTCCTTTACTATATCAAAAATACATTCTTTGAGTTCTTCAACATACACCTTGAGGAGTGCATAAAGTGTAGAAACTTACTTAGAAGGACTGAGCAATGTCTCCTTGGCCGCAAAATGGGATCCAAGATACGTTGCAGAAATGAATAATGCGATACCTATAAAGACACGGTGCATTTTAAAAACAGACTTACATGATGATGTTAACAGACAACTAATTGTAGATAATCTTTAAATAGTTGAACCATTTGAACCATTTGAACCATTTGAACCATTTGAACCATTTGAACCTGATGACAGCTTTCATTTTCAACACGCAAATATGAGAAATAAAACAATTTCCTAGCTGTATTTTTCTTTTAAAGCATATTTGATGAATATTGGTTTCGAACTCAAACATGTATTATATATCATGTATGTGTGCGGTCTACTATTGTAATGACAGACATGGCTATTGCAAACAATAACTGTCATAATTTACATTCAGCGAATCGTAGTTGGTTTGGCTGTAGGTAACAACAGACTCGTTAAACAACCTGATGAAATTAGATATCATCATTTTTTGCTGTCCATTGCGTTAGATTTTTCACAGACTGAAGTTTGTTGCTGATTCATGATCAGCAGTTTAATAAAGCTTTTGTTTTTTAATAATAGATTTAATTAATTTAATAATTAATTTAATTAAAGCTTTGTTTTTTAATGCCTAAACAAAGTGCATAGAATGCTAAATTCCAAAGAAGGAATGTGATACTTTGTTAAAGCACGGATTCATTCGTTATTGCACTTTCGTTCATGCCAGGAACTACCCTTTGCATATTGACGTGGTGTTTTGCTGTCTGTTCAATCAATAGTCGAGAAACGTTTTATATCTCTCTTTTTAAAAGATACTTTTTCAAAGTAATTTTGAATATTATTAAAAGAGTAAAGAACTGAGGAAATAGTGTTAGGATGTCGGGTTACATATTACATTCTATTCATTAATAGCCATTTGTGTGCTGTATCGACGATACCGTGCGGTGTAATGTATCATATCAAGGTTTCATTCTGTCACACTTTTGCAATAATGTAAGCAAGAACATTGTAAGCGTCTTACCCCAGACTATCATAGCGTAAAATGATCCAGTCCTTTTTTTGGAACGTCTAACTGAAACTGCGACCGATAAAGTTTCTACCATTAAACTTGTAATAGATGACACCATAAACATCACTAGAATGATAGCGGTGAACAGTCCTCTTTGCTAAACCAGAAAATAAAGCACAAATTTTGCAATGAGAAGAACGATAATGCTGGCGGAATGGTATGATTAATATTAATACTATTAAAGAATATGAATCACAATAAAGACCAGCAAGCAAGAGTGCAGGAGAAGTTTTAAATTAGAAGAAAAATCTGTTACTGAGCAGACTCTAAACAATTGGGAAGCAATTCACACATCAACAAAATTATCCAACTAATTAAGTAACAATTAATTAATTAATTAATTAACCAACAAAGTAACAATGAGAAACTAATTATTAATGAAACCAAATTTTGTCTGAAAGTTTTAAAGAATGTCGGGCCGTAATAGAATGTGAATAATTGTGATGAAGTCTAGTTACCTTTTGTAGAAAGCTGGAAAGCTATTCGTATGAATATTTGCATAAAAAGGGTATTTTAGACACTTTTGTGAATAACATCTAACAGAGCTGCATTGATCCCAGAACGTTTGAGACAAGACAAGTTTTATAAAATAGATGTGTAACGTGTCAACAGTTTGGAAGGAAATTGCTTAATTTTAATAAACAGAAGGAAGGTAGCTGTTGGTATAGAAGCGGCTCGAAAATAAATGCAAGAGAGATCGTGCCTGAAAAAAATCTATTTTGGCCAGTAGAGTTAGCCAACTGCAAGAAATCTAATACCTTATTCACGAATACTGAAAATATTTTTATAATTTTATTTACTTAAAAGAGCATATGAATCGTAGACAATTTTGCCATAATATTAGGAAGCACAATCTTTAAGACTGAAAGAGACTTTTCTCAAAGACTCATACTTTTCCATAGTGATTGTCATTGCCTATTACTCACAGACATTCTATAAAAACGCAGTAAGATTATGTTGTGCAGTAAATCATTGTTAAATGAATCACATGCTGTAAATGGCTGACATGGTATAAAAGAGCAGCATTGCTCTTGAGATACTGTTCAAGGCCACCACTTATTTGCTGTTGAAAATGAAGCTTGAAGTAAAGTGTAGAACTCTTACCCTTAATAGCACTATATAAAGCTACTAGCTGAATGCCCGGTGTTGCACGGATAGTAAAAAAGGTGAGATTCTTTTAGAATGCGCACGAAAATATATGCATTTAACAACAGCCAACTTTAACTAAATAGTGATGATAACAATTACTTTATGAATAAAATATCGTTTCAGATGAATTGCGACAAACTGTCATTAATGACTTGTTTCCTCGCTATGGCGTCAATTATTGATAGCCAATTTTATCAGGATGTTTGAGCAGTCTGTATAAATCAAATTTTTTTAGATAATAATATTTTAAGCAAATAGAAATACGAATCGTCTTCAAAGAGATCACAAATCCTTTTGTGGAAGTTTGCACTAGTTTCATGTTATGCCCGCTATATAGAGATAGCTCATAACTACCAGAGTACCTGTCATACAATATGCATTAAATTAGTTGAGACCATAGAACTCACAAAGGTTTTCTTTGTTTAGGGTTGTTAATCGATGTGCTTTACAGTCATACCTCGACAAATGATTACCCCGACATATAAGAAATTTTGAGTTACAAGCAAAATTTCAAGCAAATCTTTGCTCTAAGAACCGAGACAAATTTGAAATACAATCATTCAAGAGGACCTTCAATTCAGCTGCTAGGTTACCAAGTATATGAGAGACCGCTTTCGAGAACAGCATCGCTCAGTCTTTCTTGTCATATCAGTTTGGAAAGGTTTTACAGGCTGACTAAAAGTGAAAGTGAAGCAAAATGCGCCAAGTCGGAAGAAAATCTTAAAAAACGAAGACAAAATTAGAATTAAGTTTAGTTTAAAACTTATTTTTTTAAGTGTGTGCTAAGTAAACTAATTTTATTTAAGTTAAATTTGAAGTTTATGTTGTGTTATGTTACATAACATACCAAAAGTGTAGTCGTACCGAACCTGTGTCCGAGTCTCTCCTGTACTACGGTTAGATGCTACGAGTGTCTTCAGTGTGAGAACTCTATACAGTACTGCACATAATAATGTTACATTTTATTACAGATCATAACTACTAAATAGGTATGGTATATGTTACTTTGTGAGCGTAAATAGTAATTTGGAACAATTAAAAATACATTTTTCCATCGTAATGTTTTGTTTTTAGGTGGGTTTTTCACAAGATGGGAATAGATTAATTTATATTTGGTTATTTTATATAGGAAATACTGCTTTGAGTTATATGAAAATTGATATACGAGCTCAGTCCTAGAACACATTAAGCTTGCATGTTAAGGTATGACTGTATTTGATTCATCTGTCCGAAATTCCACTAATCATAGTATAATATTTTTAATAAAACAGTTTTTAAAAATCGTTGATAGGTCACGCTTAAAACTTTGAAAGGCTCCAAGATGAAATCGATGCAAACAATATTTTGTCTTCTAATGATGTTCTCCTTTGGGTTGTACATAATTTTATAAAGTTTTAAATTACCATTATAATAAATAATGTCCAGAAGTCTCAATAACTTACAAAAATGATTTACACACGTAGTATTGAGTGCAATTTGGTAAAACTCTTTTTTATAAAAGTTTAAATGGTTTTAAAATGTTTGAATAGTAGTGGTGATATGAAAATGGGATGTAATATTACTGTGGAAAAAGTATTAGAAAATGAATAAAGCGGTTTTAATTAATAGCTTTTCGACAGTTTTCTACATCAAATACTTTGCTTATTTTTATTCTACAAATATGCAGATGCATGTCCATGATTGTTCAAGCTGTTGGCATCACAATGGTTGATGAGAATTTAGCTTTCTTTTCAGATAGCAAGATAATGGTAGTTATATAAAACGCTATGGGCACCCTAAACTAACCCTTCAACATGGTAGGAACTTAGTTAATTAATAGACTAGTTTATAAATAAGATAATGTGCATTCTGACATACCTTTTGTTCTTCGGTTACTGGTGACATTGAGAGGAGGGAGATGAGCAAACACAAAAATGATGTGACGGTATGAATATATATGACGGACATTTTTCTTCCTTCCTCCATCTCTTTCGCTTCCATCACTTCAATGCTAATATCAATATACTCATCAATTAGTCAATGTTTCTAACTAAATTAAACAAACTAAAGAGTCTGTTTTATAAATAGCCAAAAACAGGTTAAAAACTACAAGTTGAAAAAGTGCCACAATTTCTTTCATGCATCTGTGCTCGTCGGCTCTAGAAAGAAGCTCTGTTTAGTGTGGGATGAATGTAGACGCAGGAAGCAATCTGTAGGACTTTTTCAAATTTAGTTTGCCTCCTTGTCTCATTATTTTAAAGAATTTCTGTGCCTCAGACAATGTTTAGTAGTACAGTTTTTATGGCAATTTTATCTATATTCTGTGTACTTGCCTACTTTTTTGATTTTGGGACTCTAGCTGATAGAGTTTTGTGAAAAGCAATTGATGATCAACTCTCTAAAATGTGCTCATCAAAACAGCCTTATTTAATCTTTAACGGCCAATTTTGCATTTACCAGATTAGATAAATAATATTTGTTATCTAGCTATACTTCTATGTTTAAATGTACCGTATTTCTTTTAGTTGACATTTACTCGAATTCAAAAAAAAATTAATGATCGGGTTTTCATCCCGCTTTATCTATATATATATAAATCTCAGTATGCGGCCGTCTGTCTGTCTGTCTGTCTGTCCAGCTGCCGTCTGTGATTCGGTCTGTCCAGCTGCAGGTATTAAAATTTTGAAATGAAGAATCTGTATCACAGAAGATTTGATCTCAGAACTTCCCGTTTTCCAGCAGACTAGTCAACCACTTGAGCTACATGAGGTGCATAGATTCATTGAGCTATATAAGTCGCTATCTAGGTTAAAATACGCATAGCGACTGCTTTACGCCGCAACTCTTTTTCATAGTTTGAGATGTAACAAAGCACTTATTTATCTAATCCCATTAGGAATACCACATTGTCAGCATTGAAATGGTACAACTTAGTACCGTTAAAAATGACTAAGAGAATGTACGTATATGTTAATCATGATGAAACTGCCATGTTTGCATTTGATAGATTGAAAAGGTATTTGTTAGCCAATATTTTCAGTAACTCTAAGAAGTTTAAATGATGTCATATCAAAGCGAACATTTTTGTATAACATTTCCTCCAATACCCTCAGAACTTAGTTGACTCTGTGTATTGCGCCAAATGTTTACATCTTCAGAAAGAATCTACTCAAGATAAGTTAACGTACTTACTATGCATATAGTAAGATTAACAACGCAATAAACAAAAAGACAGTGCAGAGAGATAACACAACTATGCTCATCTCATCAAATGGCGTCATCTCACTCCATGGAACCTGTGAAAAAAGATATGAACGTGTTACATGAATATTACGTCTAATAACAATGAGTCATAAGCTTTCTAGCATAACCTGATACTTGCTGCATGCAATCTTATGTTTTTAGCTTTTTGCACGTTTCTAATAGTGTGTGTAATAGTAGTAGGCACTATGTTTAGAAGAATGTGTCATGTTACTCACCACATAGTGATCTTGGTAAAACTTTGGAAGCGAAAGATGTGTAGGTGGTGATATATCCTCCATTTTGGTTCAGCTATCTTCACTGGCATATGACAACATAAGCAGGTACTCGCGTGCTGCTTCACTAGTTATTAAGCTATGTAAGAATCGGAATAAAATGCGAGCGAACAGTAGAAAATACTGTATAAGTGATTTTTAGCAGCTTGTAAGTTACAAACAATACAGATTAATATTTTGTTAGCTTTTCTGCTGACAGCGTGAATAGCTTATACGAGCGCATACAGGTAAACAACTAACTGACTTGAGATATGGCCAATATTAAATATTATCTGGGACGAAGGTCGAGTATTGATTGCTGACTGGTCAGCAAACTTTCATGGTTATACTTAGATCAACTTTTATTTGTATGCAAAAACATTTCATAGTATTTTCAGCTCTATGGATCGAAGGTCAATGACGTTGTTATTAGAAAGCTGTATGCTTAGGGATATGCTATAGCAGAATGGTCTGTTAGCTGATGCATCATATGACAATTGAATACCTAAGATGGCCTTGGCCTTAACCGTGGTCATAGTAGTCATTTGGTCAATAACCTAAGCTAAATATAAAGTAATCTAATCAACTCACCTGTTGACAGCTGATACAATCGTATCTATGAATGCTGCCCTCATAGCTGTCAGCTGTTATTATTAGTGTGCTTCAGTTTAACTTTTATACTTTGCTGCTTTGGCATGAAGTTTCTTTCAAACTTTAATCAGCAAATTAGCTCTGATAGTTTAAACAAAGTTGAAATTTGTTTTAGTATGATTTCAGTCTTCTGCCCACTGACGTTACGTTGTGATGTTAGAATTCCAAACACCAACCACTCATAATTGTATGAAAATTGCAATTGTTTTTACATGAATGGAGGTACATGAGGTCATAACAGAATCAAGTAGGCTTTGTCAACAGCAAATAAACTTACACGTATGTCTATCATATTATGATCCTGAACCAAATCTTTATAGATGGTTCTAAGTTGTAGGCAATGGTGGCTAGAAGCTTGCCCTATGACAGATGCATTCAGTGAATGCTAAAATGTTTTATCCTGCGCCAAGGCTGCCTGACCTTGTCATTTGGCTCATGGATTTATGCGTCACCAAAATTTACTTTCATTTTATCATTAACCAGTTATTTTCATGAATGTAGAGAATTGAGTTAATCAGCGAGTAGTTAAAAAAGCATTAATTGTTAAGTGACTACCACAAGTTAAGCTAGCGAGATACATTATAACAGATCTTTCATTGTTTTTATTCAGGTCAGCAAAATATGTTTCAGTCAACGATATGTCTATGTAAAAAACTAAAATTGTCAACTCCGTGACACCTCATCATTAAGCTTGCTCAAAACGTCTGACCAGATATGTCAGTTTATGAACAAACTAGCTAAAATACCTGTTGAGGCCTGAGTAAGTTTTGTCGTAAACTTATGCACTCCATCTCCATTTTTTCTTGGTGCTTATCTACTAATGTATCTCATATGATGTATGTATCTATGCCAGATTTATTCTGATTAATTCAGATTAATCGCAGTAAAATACACATGTATCTAGAAGACCTTAAAAGATTTTAAAAACTTTATTATAAAACCTTTATCAATTCGTCAATTATAGTCTTCTGCTACCTTTTCAAGTAACTCTGTAAAAGTATTTGATGAAGTCTACGCAATGTAAAGATCGTGCACGCGCGCACACACATACTCGCCTATAGGCGCCACATTGTTTATGTATTGATTTTAGAAGAATAAATGTTTATTAGCTGATATCTCCGCTCGTGTGTTCACCCAGTTAGACCATTGATGTGCTAGCTTAGCAGATCACTGTACCGGTTTTATTCTAAAATTTTATTCTAAAATGATCCGTAAAAGTAGGGACACAGGCTCTGAAAAGATTTTTTTATAAAAGCTTGATATGTGCTGGTTGGCATGATAGCACACAGAACTAGTAATTAAATAGCTATTCCTTGGGTAGACAGTGTGTGAATGCTTTTGGATTCTGGTCATGTATATAGTATATTAGTATGGAATATGCATATGGCATTCAAATTGGAGTCACATACTCCAACAACTTGGGATGACTGGCCATACAAGTATCGAGACACGGAGGAGTCATTGGCAGCTAATATGCGTTTGCATCTAGAATGTATCATTGAGATTTTTGACAAATTTCAGGATGTGTTTAGATTTCTTACCCATGGAGGGCACAGGTATGACGATCGGATACCAATCATGTACCACTCAGAGGCGTAACAAAAATGTTGTTAGTATTTGCAATGAGTTAGGTACAGAAAGGTACTAAAAAACCACATCATGAAGGCCTTTGCCACGGCTGACGTTCCTTTCTGATGCACCATTTAAAAAACGTGACCTGAGATCTTCATTAATATTAGATGTTTGTAGTCTACGATAACCAACTGCCTGCTGTATAACAGTTGAAGATGTAGCAGTTGAATTTATCCACACGTCTTCCAATCAATAGTGTAGTTGTTTACACGAATAACACGGGTAAATTGAGATAGCAACCATTCATTTGTTGCTGACATACACTGGTCAGAATAAATACCTAATGTTGCAGCTATGGTATTTGACTTGGTATTCTATGTTATTCATGATCCCCCTATAGATAGTTGTACAGCAGTCAGGGTAAACAAAAATTCAGAACAAAAAAGTCAGGGTCACCATTTAATGCAGATGAGTTTCGACAGGCCTTCGCTTTTCTCTAAATCAAGTAGAGTAGAACAAACTACTGAATTAAAACAGAAATACTGAAATAGTCAGTGATTTGCCTCATAAATGTGTCAAATGCTGTCTTATCAATATGTGTACTGTATATCATAATTTCACAGCATAATCAGTAGCCATTTTCATCATGTACTTTCATTATTCCAACTTTTGTTATAGTACGCTCATCCGATGTTTCTGAGAACTCTCCCGCCTCACTCCTTTCAGTCACAACTCTGGTACAAAACACTCAAAAAACTTCGATATAACAAAATAATATTTATCTACTCCAATGATATAGAAGGGGAAACAACTCTTGATCGGTTCCGAAATAGCCTCCTGGAAAGCACGTCTCCATCTGGAGAAGAGATTCTCGAAGTGAGTGGGTTGGCTGTAAACAGGGAGTTGGCAATAGCTATTAGAGCTAGAACTATACTATAACTATACTATAGCTAAACTACAACTATACTATAATAGCTAAACTATAACTATACTATAGCTAAACTATAACTATACTATAGCTAAACTATAGCTGTTATAGCTATAGTTTCACAAACACTCAGTGACTAGTACATCATGGAGCTACATGAGTCCTTTGACAGCAGAGAGTCATTCGTCTGCTTGACTAAAGAATAGCTTCTGGCAGTGATTGGTCAAAAGGCATTTGGTCTATTAAGCAGTCGGTCAAAAACAGCCGACCAAAGAAGCAGTTGGCCTTGACCTTATCAACTACAATTCATTAGGCAAAAGTTGGTAATACAAAAATTAATGTTCATTTCTTTTTAAAGATGAGCCGACACAAAATTTCAGTAGATTGTATCTTAAATCATCCGTATTTTTCAATCATTTGCGATTGTTTTTGATATTTGAGGTGATCTGATCGCCATGATGTTTCAAAATTAAAATCGATAAAACTTTATCACGGTTAGAAAGCTCAGAAAAAAATGCGTTTGAAATGGCATCACTAGTTGCTAGCGTTGCTATAGTTGATGTCAGCTATTGTGTTCAAGTTGCAGCGTTACACGTCTCTATTCTGTCGGTTCTTTGCAACTATAGACATCATAAAATAGTACTTTCGCTTCATCTGAGCATTTTAACTGCAATCAAATTTTATCGATTTTAATTTTGAAAAACCCTGGTAGTCACTTTACCTCTATCATCAAAATAAATCACAAATGGTAAAACTTACGAATTCATTTTGACAAAATCTATTAAAGATTTTTGCCAGTTCATATTAAAACAATAACTATAACGACGCATAACTACATGCAATTAAGGTATTTACAAGATAATATGAAAAATGAGAAATGTATAAAACGTGACAAGAAATAACAATTTTTTCTAGTCTAATCGATAGCAACAACTGCTAGCTCAGTATTGTTGCAGATATAGTCGGTGCGATATACAGTTTTCTTTATACATAAGCGATTTTTGGTTCAAGCACTTCAAAACTTACTAACTGGTTCAAACACAGCATACTATTCACAATAAACCCTAGACAAATTTCTACTTGCTTGTCTTACAGATATCAAAGCTGGTTATGCTACAACCTTATGAAAGCAACCTCACATCGCACCTGCTTCCTATCATTGATGAGGATTCAAGAGTAATCCTCCTAGCTGTTGGGTATGATATTACCTCAACCATAGCAGACTACAGTCGATTTCAGTTCACTCCAGATAACTTGTTACAATCATTTCAAAGTAGAATTCTAGCTGTTTATATGTATATATTACCATATCTTATTAACATTTACATTCATTTCATCATTGCATATCTGTTTCACCAAGTACATTTTGAGCATGCGGAGTTGTCAGTACATGGAATGTGTTTTCTCATCGTGTGTCTGTTTGATCATTAGTATGTTGATTATGTAGACCCGATATGGTGGACAATGTCTACAGCACTGCCTCCAAGCTCGGACTCTTCAACAAAAGCTGGGTATGGATAATTTGTAGCCCTACTGGCAACAGGAGTAACATTCCACAGGGTGAGCCACCATATGCCCCGCTCTTATCTATTTACATAAGTTCTGTGCTTCATTTGCTTCCTTCTCTGAAAAATTTATAGAAATTTGATTGTATAACTACAATCACATTTATATCACATCACAACTATCACATCACAATCACACAATCACATCACAACTAAACTTTTAGTTGATTTTGTTGGAGTTATCTTCTTTTTGTTTACTTCTGCTTTGGCTAGTTTCTTGTTTTTATGTCGTTTATTTCATACATACTTACAGCTCTTGAGCTGTAAAAATAGTAGCTGGTCGGCTCCAGCACAAGTTGTACACTGTAGTCCGGCTGTGGTATGAGATTGCAAACTTATAGATATAATAAAGATGAATAAAGTATAAGATTTCTTACCATATCTTTGCGCTTACAGGAGCGCTATGGTGGGAACCTGCTCCGGAAATCATGCAAGTCGAGTTGAATATGAGAGACGCTTTCGCAATCATTACAAACGGAATATCGACATATCTTAGGAATCACTCAGATCTCGGTACAATTCCAGACTCTTGCAGCAGGGATGTGCTATCAGATCCAGACACCTTGAGCTCATGGCAGGCTGGCGGCTGGTGGAAACCTGGAGCGGACTTGTATGAGTAAGTGTGTGATATTGTACAGAAGTGTATAAATAATTATACACGATTGTACAGAAGAGTATGAATAAATATACGAGATTCTACAGAATTATATAAATATATGAGATTGTATAGAATTATATAAGTAAATATAGGGCATTGTACAGAATTGTATTAGCAATGATATACAGCCCCCCATGGGGGCTGTATATCATTGGTATCAGTAAGTATATAAAAATTCACAGAATTGTATAAATAAGTATATGAGCATGTACAGAATTGTATAAATAATTATATGAGCATGTACAGAATTGTATAAGTAAATATATGAGATTGTACAGAATTGTATAAGTGAATATATGAGATTGTACAGAATTGTATAAGTAAATATATGAGATCGTACAGAGTTGTATAAGTACGTAAATATATGAGATTGTACAGAATTAGATGAATAAACAAGTGAAACATCATTTAAATTTGTAGAGATTTGTGTTAGCCAATCATGAGATAGTACAATAAGCATAAGCATGACCTCATACAACTCTCCTTAAACTTTGTTTGTCTGATCAGGCGTCTATACAGAGTCACAAGTTAGCTTTGAACTCATAGTTAAGTTATTATTATTTTTTATTCCTCTTTTACTTTTTCACTTTGTTCCATCTCAGCGCCATTTCATCTATAAGTCTGTATAATCTTCTCTTGATCATCAAATTACCAAACCGCGATACAGGATATACAGATCAGGGGACAAGCTTGAAGGTTACACCGGAGTCTTGTCATTTGATGACAGCGGAGACAGACTTTATGTGCAATATAATCTAATGAATGCCCTAGCCAACAATACTGAGCGAGTTGTTGGCAACTCCACAACGGAGCATAACACCTCCTCACTCCTGGTAGGCGGTACCTCCTTTTTCTAACATTAAATCTTTTCATTCGGTTAAGTCTTTGTTTGCGTGTATCAAAACTGCAAAGCAATTATTAATATATTCAAAATAACAAAATTATAGCAAATCTCTGTAGAAAACAAAATAACAAATCCCTTTTTTTCTAAGTACTCTGTCTTGTGAGAACATGCATGATCATGGTTCAGGGGAAGGATTGATATAGATGTACTGCATATGAAGGAAAGGGTTGATATAAATGTACTGTATATGATGGGAAGGGTTGATATAGATGTACTGTATATGATGGGAAGGGTTGATATAGATGTACTGTATATGATGGTAAGGGTTGATATAGATGTACTGTATATGATGGGAAGGGTTGATATAGATGTACTGTATATGAAGTGTGGTCGAAAACATCTCGGTTTGATGACAATCCTTGGAGCATTTTGGTAGGCAGAGAATATTCTGATAGATGTGGATGCCATTGAGTGGCCAGGCTATTCGGCGCTGAAACCTGAAGGAGTCAATGTATCCAAGCACCTGCGGGTAGTGACAATACAAGAGACACCTTTCATTTATGCCGACCCTTTAGACACAAGCGGCCCTTGCAATGACACTCAGTTGACAGCTGAAATAGCGAGGATGAAGTGTCCAAAATATCTTGATAATGGTAAGCCTTCATCAGCGCCCGCTTGATGTTCCACACGCTTCTGTATACTCACACTGTTCCACACGCTTCCTTGTACTCACACTGTTCCACTCACTTTCTTGTACTCACACTGTTCCACTCACTTTCTTGTACTCACACTGTTCCACACACTTCCTTGTACTCACACTGTTCCACTCACTTCCTTGTACTCACACTGTTCCACACACTTCCTTGTACTCACACTGTTCTACTCACTTCTTTGTACTCACACTGTTCCACTCACTTCCTTGTACTCACACTGTTCCACTCACTTCCTTGTACTCACACTGTTCCACACATTTCCTTGTACTCACACTGTTCCACTCACTTCCTCGTACTTACACTGTTCTTGTGTAAGTTTCTAAAGATACTTTTAAACACGGTCCATCAGTAACAATTGCATTTTGTGTATTAAAACAGCTGCTGACTTCACTAGCAGGAAAAAGGGGAAAAGACATTAATATATATACACATATACAAATACATCTGTATATCTATATGTATAAATGTGAAAGTATGTCTGTCCTTCCAGCTATAGCTATTATTAGAATAGGGTAGCTGGACAACAACGCTGTGACACAACGTCATGCCTACAGCATTATTAACTAGCGTACTGGAATTTTCCATTGGCAATGTGCCAGGCTAATAGCAAGCAACTCTCACTACTTCTCATTGTTTATAAAACAAAACACTTTTCTCATGATATGTAGTTGAAAGTTAAAATGGCAAATGTTGTTATATGTTAAATACAAATCAATTTTTTGTCCAAAAAGGCTTTTCTATTACTCGGACAACACTGGGTAGCACAGCTAGTATACATAGAAATCTCAAAGTTTGTCTGTTGTTGTTCAGTGTCTGTCCAGCTAAAATCTAGAAATGAACCATCTGCTTCATATTGGTTTAGAACTCATGAAGATTGCAACCACAAGTTTGTAACTACGCACACCTAACCACAAGGCTAAGCCGTTCTTATCATTCCCATTGCTCTTACCATATACTCTGTATCCTTTTCACGATTGCACACACTAAATGTGCACTTTTTATTTTTAATTAATATTACCTTTTGGTTTTGTTATTTTTGTGAAATTGTTTAGCAACTAATTTTTTGCCACCATTACCTATTTTATTAATTTGTAATTTTTAGATGGGATGTTTCAATTTCAAATGTGCCGTTACACTCCTATTTCCGGTTTTTCCTAAGGTTTGATTGCTAAGTCTGTAAAGGCTAAATACTTTTCACGTAGACAATTGTATTATCTTGAGTAGGAATAGCTTCTACATTATCTCTCCGTTTGGTCAGACAAAATACCAGACAAAGACAGTCCAATATCTCACTTTTACGCTTGTACTAGTATCGTCGTATTCAAAGTTTTGATGGATAGTTTTTGCTGCAACAGTAACCTTTATATACACACACTTCTATGTACTCATTGTTATTATTAATTCAATATATTCATGATTTTTATTTTGTTTACTCAGTTTGTATTAATTCATTTCAGATTCAGGTTGCATTACCAAATAATCTTTCCTAATAATTGTAGCAAAACAGACTTAATTTAGCCATTACTTGCTAATTATTTTACATTTAAACACTTTTACAGTTGTTTTATTTTTTTCCTAATTTATTTCAATTGTACAATGCACTTTTTCATGATATGAAGTTAGGAAGTTACAGTTGTTTGACAAAGTTTTAAAACATTTACAGTTGTTTTATTTTTTCCTAATTTATTTAATTTATTTAAACTGCACAAACCACTTGTCTCATTATATGAAGTTTAAAAGTTGGAATGCTAAATGTTGTATATGTTAAATAAAAATTGAATTTTCATTGCAAAGAGTTTTATTACCCGTGCCAACGCTGGGCATTCAGTACTATTTTAATAAAAGCTACCAACAAGGAATGAGCAATGCAACAGCCACAGAAGATTTCGCTGCATTAGAAGTTGTTTGTAAATTTTTATAAGCCTTAAAGAGCCTCGTGCTGTTAACAAAAAAAGACAATTGCTGAACCTTGCACAGCTATGTCTGTGTTACAGTAATATAGGCTATATATATATATATTTGAAAAATTATTACGAAAAAAGTAAACTTTTAGTATTTGCGTTACAAATTTGTTTCGTGCGAAGCACTCCTCAGACGCAAATGTACTAAAAAAAAAAAAAAAAAAAATGCATGTTTTTTTTAAGTTTTTTTTTTAGTACAATTGCGTCTGAGGAGTGCTTCGCACGAAACAAATTTGTAACGCAAATACTAAAAGTTTACTTTTTTCGCAATAATTTTTCAAATATTTCATACTCCACTAATAATCTTTTAGGTTTTTAGTGTAGAGTTCTCTTTTTATATGCTTTTGCACTTGCTTTTAGTTAATATATATATATATATATATATATATATACTTTTTATTACCTGGACAATACCGGGCATTCATCTAGTATATATACACATATATATAGTTACGAGAAGCTCGTTGCTAAATAGAAAAATATTTAGTTTCTCTGAGTCTTTTTTATAGGTAATACTATGAGTGCTTTAATAGTAACAAAAAACTGAAATTTTGAGTCTAATTATTCATAGCAATTGTGTTATATTATGAGCGTTACGATGGAGCTCAGGCTACTCAGCAAACAGCTTTAGCAGCTCCTCCAAAGCATCTTTTTCCAACACCATTCGCTAGAAATAAACCTCAGCTGTGTTGGAAATACGCGTCCAACAGAAGTGTAACAAGTGGTTATCAGGTTTGATATTGGACTGTTGTAGGAACGGTACTCGAGTTCTGCTGCAGAGGCTACCTAATAGACATGCTTGATATGTTGAGGATCGACATGTCTGTCACATTTGAGGTGCACCTCGTAGCTGACGACTTATATGGAGCCCAGCGCGTGGTTTGTTAATGCTATTTCCCATTCTAGCACTTTCCCCATAAATACAGAGCGTATACAGAGCTCGGCCCTGTTATTGTCACATTCTATAAATATTATGACTGATCATCTTAAGAGAAATAATAATACGGTGAGGATGACCGCAGGAATTTAATTGTTTTGCTCAACTAGAAGTAACATTCAACCTTAACCTTTCATCATCTATCTTGTTTGAATTGTGGATTCCCTTAACTATAACCATGTATACTGTAAACAGCTGTATACTCTGCTCTTGTAAAGCTAATATCCTCTACTCCTAGCACGGTTACTCTATCTAGAGCTTCACGATTTCCAAATATCACAAGACGATTCGATGCTGCAAATAGACAATTCGCAATATATATCGCAACATTATTATTATGTAAAAGAATTTGTAAATTTTAACTTAAAGTTGACTTGCAACAAAATTTACATTACAGTTATTTGGTATTAAAAGGTTCACCATGTCTTACTTGTGTTATAGGTTCAAAATATGTAGAAATGTGATTACAGGCTCTTAAAGCTAAAAAATGAAGTTAAAAGAAACGGCGTAGGTTAAAATCCCTATATTTTGATGACGTACTCAACTTGACACAATTATTGTTCTGACACGTGGTGTTATCCCGTGAAATGAAAGGTCAATAAAATGCTCAATATAACACTTCTCGTAGCACTAGTTTATGACAAACACTTCGGGTTCTACCAGAAAACCCATACCAAATATAGATGCTCGCTTTTTTACAGTTTCGTTTCAGCTTGGTCTAATCATCCAGTCATAATCCACTCATGTGGCTCAGATCTCCTGCCAAACAACGCGAAAATTTCTGCAGCACTTTTTGACCATCACAGGTGACCAACAGGCTCCTCATGTTTATCAAATGATGATATGCACTCCTTCGAGCTAAGGTCAAAAAGTTAAACTAATGTTTAGGCTAGGCTTTGAGATATCAGCGCTCAAAGTGACAGCATTACAATGATAATTAATTAGACGCGCAAGGACAATAAACATGGTTTTATTAAATGCGTGAAGTTTATTTGTGAAAATATTTTGACGGATGAGGTTGCATGAAAGCGCACACAGAAGCACATCATGCTCAACTACATCAAGTTTGAGCCGTTTTGAGAGGGATTCCAACCAATGGCTTTTTCGTGATAGCCGAGATTAACTTTTAAGAGCTTGTAATGACATTTCCATATATTTTTTACCCACAACACAGCAAAGTAAGACATGGTGAACCTTTTGATAACAAATAACTAACTGTAATGTGAATTTTGTTGCAAGTCAATCTTTAAGAGATATACACTATGATATCGTTTTTACGATATAATAGTATATCTTTTTAAATTGTGGCGATTTTTAAATCGTTTACCTTTAGTATCGCCACCAGACAATTAAATCGACATACCGTGAAGCTCTATCTAACATTGCGCTTACCAACATTGATTTATGATCTAACACCTAATGATTTATGCTATTTTATTTGGCTTACCCAGTTTTGTTTTGTAACTCATCACCTCCTGGCTGATCTCCGTGTAAATGAGTTTTATAATTTGGTGCAGCTCAGCATGAGCTAGCATACTAGTTAAAGAAATTCAGCATATTTTTTGTCGTATAGGTTGCTAATCAACTTTCGTTATGAATAGGATTCAAATTCGAGTGGGAAAGCTGAGTGGAGTGGTCTGATGGGGGAGCTGCTTGATGGTAAGGCAGACATGATAGTTGCGCCTTTTGTCATCAGCCCTGAGAGAGCTAAATATGTCGACTTTACCAAACCTTTCAAGTTCCTTGGCATCACCATACTTGTTAGGAAGGTTTGTTGGACTAAGGTTAATGGTGAATTTAATTTTACAGTGCTACCATTTTATATTTTAACTGTTATACAAGTACAAGGGATCCATATGTATATAAGCTGTTATGCATGTACAAAGTATCCATATGTATATAAAAGCTGTTATATATGTACAAGGTATCATATTTTCTATGTTTATTGATTTTTTACAGAACTCCCAAAAGTCAAACTTAGATTCATTTCTTCATCCATTCCAGAGTACTCTGTGGCTCCTTGTTGTTGTCTCCGTCCATGTCATAGCCTTAGTTCTCTACCTCCTCGATAGGTATGTAACTGGTAAGCAGAAAGCTATGGTATCCATGCTACCTGTGTCATCATTAACTGTAAAACCTTGTTGCAATAGTAACTGTTGCATTAAGAACACGGTTTCAATTTGTTAGTCGTTAACAGGTGTGTCGATGTAACAGCAAAGTTGCAGACTTAGATTTAAATAATGTTATGTTCTGTGGATTTACTAAAAAGGAGAAAGAACCATATATATATTGTAATTAGTATAATGTATAACGGAAAGGAGATAACCATACATATACTGTTATTAGTATGATATATAACAGAAAGGAGAGAGAACCATACATGTCGTGTAACTAGTATTACCCGTTGTTGTTTATACACTAAGCCACAGTACTCAACAAACCTCCTACTTGTCTAATGGGCAATGGCCATATGCGAGTCTGAAGTGTTCACCTTGTTGCGCAGCCGTAATGCGCCATCTTAGGTTAGTGATAGTTTTTCAGATGCTTTCTTACCAATAAGGATTTATTTTCTCCTGTTTCTCTTCTTTATTTTCTCATATCTATCTTTGAAGCTGTCATGTTACAAAGCTGTCACATTACAAAGCTGTCACGTTACAAAGTTGTCACGTTACAAAGCTGTTACGTTACAAAGCAGTCATGTTACAAAGCAGTCACGTTACAAAGATGTCATGTTACAAAGCTGTCATGTTACAAAGCTGTCACGTCACAAAGCTGTCACATTACAAAGCTGTCACGTTACAAAGCAGTCACGTTACAAAGCAGTCACATTACAAAGATGCCACGTTACAAAGCTGTCACGTTACAAAGCTGTCACATTACAAAGCTGTCACGTTACAAAGCTGTCACGTTACAAAGCTGTCACGTTACAAAGCTGTCACGTTACAAAGCTGTCATGTTACAAAGC